>NC_054057.1:101714856-102317227 GCF_017639655.2 Falco naumanni
TCCTCTAGGAGGTCATGTTTGATGCCCCTTCAGCAGCTGGACCTTTTGGCATCCTGATTTGTTGTCATCTCCTTAGAAGGGTGTGTTCGGCAAGGTTAGAAATGCTGTTTTACACATGTGACCCCTCCAAAGCTGACTTTCCCTCGACTTCCCTGTAAAGTTTTTTCCCTGCCTGCTGTTTGCCTTCCCTTCAGCTTTGTGGTGTTCAGGTCAGGGTAGCTATCAAGCCATGCACTCAGGTGTCGATGTGTCTCTCCCATCACTGTTGTAGGTGGCAAGCACAAAGTCCGTGGTGACATCAACATGCTTCTGTGTGGAGACCCTGGTACTGCAAAATCACAGTTTCTTAAATACATAGAGAAGACATCTAGCAGAGCAATATTCACCACTGGCCAGGGTGCTTCTGCTGTGGGCCTCACAGCTTATGTCCAGAGGCACCCGGTCAGCAAGGAATGGACTTTGGAGGCAGGAGCCCTCGTGCTGGCTGACAAAGGTGTCTGCCTTATTGATGAGTTTGACAAGGTGAGGCCCAGTGTCATCCCTGTGGGAAGGATTGGCTGTGGAGGGACCAGCTGTAACCTCTGCTATGAGGAGACGCTGTAACTCATGGTACCATCTCCCAGCTGACCCAGGTTCCTGCAGTTTGCTTAGACCCTTGCTGGCCCATAGTGCAGTGTGCTGCCTTTTCAGAGCATCAGGAGCTGCTTCCCCTTGGTGTGTTGGGCAATGGGGTGAAGGCACAGGTTCTGTTTTAAGTCATTCTTGCTTTCTCATAGATGAATGATCAGGATAGGACCAGTATCCATGAAGCCATGGAACAGCAAAGCATTTCCATCTCCAAAGCAGGCATTGTCACATCCTTGCAAGCCCGCTGCACCGTTATTGCTGCTGCCAATCCCATAGGTAAGTGCTGAGAGATCATAGGACCGTCTTGGGCTTTCAGCATCAGTCCACAGTCATGAGAACTGTTCTACAGCTGCCCCTTGCTCTACCTGGTTCCTTCTATCTGGAGCAGAGATGAAGTGAGCAGTAAAGTCTCCAGTAAGCTTCTGGAGGTCTGTGCTTCAGAGCTTCAGCCTTGGAGCCCATGTTTGACTTCAGTTGTCTCTGTGATCCAGGTGGGCGATATGACCCATCGTTAACTTTCTCCGAGAATGTAGACCTGACAGAGCCTATCATCTCTCGATTTGATATCCTGTGCGTGGTGAGAGATACGGTGGACACTGTGCAGGTATGAATCTGAGCTTGTGCTGGGCTTGTGGTACTGCTGTTGGGATGCTCAGCTGCAGTTACCCACTGAGTTTTGCTGTCTGGTGAGTGTCTTCAGTGTCTGTTTGTCCACTGCTGTCTCCAGGATGAAATGCTTGCCCGGTTTGTTGTTGGCAGCCACATCAAGCACCACCCAGGTAGCAAGGAGGTAGTGAACGGGGACATCATTCTTCCCAACACATATGGGGTTGAACCCATTCCCCAGGAGATCCTGAGGAAATATATCATCTATGCCAAAGAGAAGGTCCACCCCAAACTCAACCAAATGGACCAGGACAAGGTGGCCCGGATGTACAGTGACCTCAGGAAAGAGTCTATGGTGAGAATATTGAGGAAGGGGGAGAAGAAGTATGTAGACTGCAAATCAGCCTTAGACTGCTCCAGCATATGTTGACACATTCTTGCCATGCCTGTCACAAAAGTCTGTGCCACTATTTTGTGAGAGACAGGCAGATCCTGCAGTGTCTGCTGAACAGATGATTCTTCATCTAAATGCAGTCTCTTGCCTGTTGGTGATCTGTGGACTGATAGAGTGGACACATATACTAGTGCCTGCCATGGCAAAGTCCTCTTACTGTCACCCAGTCTGGCAGGCACACAGGAGATGTTTGCATTCACTCAGACCCATATGCTCCTCATACATTACAGGGAGCTGTTCTGTGTAGAAATGCCCTCCTCTTTTGTCTGTGGGATCTTTCAGGCTTGTTTCATGCTCTCCATGTGGAAGAGGAATTTGTTGAGATCAGAGGGAGATGTTTGGAGCTTGGGAGACTGTCTTTTCTTTTGTAATTGGCTTTTTGTTTCTTTAACTCCTCCTAAAAGTTGCTGGAGGAAATGACATTGCTGTTCCTGGAAAGGCACTAAACAATGGCAAAGAGGGACACCATATAGCATCCCCTTGCATGCTGCTGAATTAAAATGTTGGACAGGGGAGCCTGTACCACGCTGCAGAACATGCCAGCAGGTGGCAGAGCCTCCTTAGCCTGAGACAGTCCTCAGAGGTCCAGGAGCAGCTCCCTGCAGAGTAAAGTATGTCCTAGGCCAGAAGCCAACTATCTTGCCCCTTGTCTTTTACTCTTCAGTAAGGAGTTGCCTTCTCCTCCTCTCCCCGCTTAGGCGACCGGCAGCATCCCCATCACAGTGCGTCACATTGAGTCCATGATCCGGATGGCCGAGGCTCACGCCCGCATGCACCTGCGGGACTATGTGGTGGAGGATGATGTCAACATGGCCATCCGGGTGATGCTGGAGAGCTTCATTGACACGCAGAAGTTCAGCGTCACGCGGAGTATGCGCAAGGTAGGCACTGGCTGAGCTGAGGGCCGTAGCTGCACCCCAGACCCCGTGGCTTTGACTGCAGCCTTCTTGCGCTGCCCTGGCTGTGGGAAGAGATTCTTCCATACTCTGCAGGGGTCTGTCCTGCAGAATCAGGCACTGAGCCCCTGTAAACGGAGTACTGCAAGTCTGAAGGCACTGCTGCGTGACTGCTCTTCGTTAGTGTGTGGTGGGGCGATGTATTTGTTGGGGCTGAGAAGGAAATGGACCCCGAGCTTCTGTATTAAAAGCGCTGCCATGTCTCTCTTCTTTTTTCGACACTTTCCCTGCTATTTTGGCACATGACTCCCGCTGCTGCTGCTGCCAGGTGATCCAGCTGAGCAGGCAGTTAGTTTCTTCACGTATTTTCTAGGGCTCCTCAGGGGACAGTTAACTACAGAGCACACTCTGTGGTTTCGTGCACAGCCTGCCCTTTTCTCTGAGTGGCAGGGGCTGGCTCCGAACAGCTCTTGGCTGGCCACAGCCTGGCATTTATCCACTCTGAGTGTCTGCCCTCAGTCTGGACAGCTCGTGGCCTCTCTCTTTGGCTGCAAACAGCCGGCCAAGTGTGATGTCTGCTGGGGAGGCACAGGGCAGACTGGGTTAAGGGAAGCTGCTCTACGCCTTCCCCAGGGCCAGCGCTCCCACAGCTGCTTCACCTGGGAGCAGCACACCTCCACAGCTGTGTGCTGCTAGCCCCCAAGAGGCTCCAGGGCCCCTCCAGAGACTTTAGATGTGTATAAGAGCAGCCAGCAGAGGAGTGTAGTGGCTGTCATTGCATGTGCAGGTGGCATCTTGGCAAGACTGAAGTCTCTTAAGAGACACTAAGGGCACAGGTGACAGTAGTGTCATTTGGTTCCCCTTGTGCTCTGTGGAAGGAGGGGGGAGGTTGGTGCTGGGCTCAGGAGACTGCAGTGCATCGCTCAGTTCCTGACCCTCTTGGCTCATCTCATCTTTCTCCCAGACATTCTCCCGCTACCTTTCATTCAAGCGAGACAACAACGAGCTGCTTCTGTTCATCCTGAAGCAACTGGTTGCAGAGCAAGTGATGTACCAGAGAAACCGCTATGGAGCCCAGCGAGACACCATAGAAGTCCCAGAAAAGGATCTGGTGGATAAGGTATGGGCTTATCGTAACAAGCCTTCCCTGGAGCTGTTCCTGTTCTCTGCAGCCTCAGAATCAGAGGTGTTCTCTGATTAACACCAGTCTTTTTCTGGTATCATAATTCAGGAAGGGACGTTACAGGTCTATTTCACCCAGAATCAAGACTGCATCATCTGTCTCCTGCTCCTCACTTGTCTGGAAGCTCTGTATTCTTTCCCCTCCATTCTCATGCACCCCCATAAAGCTTTGGGTTTGGAGTGGTAAATCCTGAAGTACTGCTGGTGCTTTGCAGGTGAATGAGAACACAAGTTCCCTGGCACCTGCGTTTGGAGAAGCAAAGAGCAGAAAAGTATCTGTTTGTATGAACTTTCCCAATCCTTCCTGAGGCTCATCCTCCTCCTTTATGTATCTTCATTCTGGTCCAGGGGATGCGCTCTTGACTGGCACTTAATGTGCAAAGTATTGACCTTGCTTGGCGCTAAAGCAGTATTTGATTCCTTGGTTGCTGCTTTTATGCTCTTTGCATCAAATGTGCAGAGTAACTATTTCCAGAGCCACATCTTGGTGCTGCCAGTGTGACCACCTGCAGCCAGAGGTCTGCAAAATTGTCTCCCACCCAGTGAGGTATGAGGGGCTTTTGGATAATAGTTACATTCTACTCTAGTGGAAGTAAAAGGACGAGCTGAGAGCAAGCAGGTGCTGAGCCAGCATCCTGTCTTTGCTCAGCTCAGCTCTGCCAATGCTCCTTCCTCCTGACCTGCAGTCTCCCCTGCTACTGCAGTTCTGGTTCCTGCTGAGCAAAGCAGAGATTGCTGTCAAATTTTATGCAGCCTCTGCTATGGAAAACCACATGGTTTGTTGTTTTGTTTTGGGGTGTTTGTTTTTTTTTTTTTTCTACAAATAAACAGTTACCTCTTCCCTCCCTCCCTCCTCCTCCTCCCAGGCTCGGCAGATCAACATCCACAACCTCTCAGCCTTCTATGATAGTGAAGTGTTCAAGATGAACAGGTTCAGCCGGGATGTGAAGCGGAAGCTGATTGTCCAGCAGTTCTGAGGCTGGCAGCAGTTTGCCACGTGCTCCTGTGAGATGAGACCTCTGTCGTGCAGCCCTCCCAGGAACACTACAGAGATCATGATCCAGAGGGACTAAGCTGCACATTCTCTTGCTTGCTTTGTGCCTTACGGATTAAGCGAGTGCTGAGCTGCGGAAGACCTTGTAAATAGAACAGAATTAAGTAGTTAAATGCCCAGCCAAGTCTGTTTAGCAACTTCGTTCGCGGTTTTGCCTTGTAGCTAAGCACAACAGGGAGAGAATTGCTGGCCACATAGATGGCACGTTTGCTGTTTGTTTGTTGCTAGTTGTTACGGGCTAATCTGCAGGAGGGACCAAGTGAGAGCATTCAAAAAGCATTTGTCTGCCTTATCCATGCCCCTTGGATTGCAAGTACCCTCAGGGATTCTCTTTTCCCATGTCTGGTGACTGTACAGCCTTCTGGGTGATAATTGAGATGGCTTTCAACTCTCTGTGAACCAGCCAGCCTCTCAGCTCTAGGCCTTTGTGCCTGACACTTGACATTTCCCCAGGTGCCTACGTGGGTTGACCTTGTGCTTGGTTTCTGCAAGGGCGGGGGGGGGAGGGGGAAAGATGAGAACTGAAAAAAATTGTAACCTTTTCTAATGTTAGTGGTTATCTGTATGGGCAGTGAAAGCTCCTTCAGTACCTACTGGGGAATGTCCAGAAGCCTTGGGGAAGGAGCTCCCCCTGCCTTGCTGGGTGCTATGTCTGTGCAGCTGTCAGCAGATGTGAATTTATGGCTGGATTGAAGTGTTGGCACCTAAACTGAATGCCATTTCTCACAGCCATTTGTTGAGGGTAAAGTATCCATGGTGCTGTTTTTGGGAGTAGCAGTGGAGGAGCCCTGAGCTGGAGATGCTCAGGCAGGACAGGATGGGCTCAGTGTTGACATGCAATTTTCTCACTGTGTGTGTTTTGAATAGATTTGTTTTTCAATACTTTGTGTTTCCTCCTCTTTTTGGAACTCCTGCAACCACAGCGGGAAGAGTATAAGTGAGCAACCTGGATGCTGGACCAGCTGCTCAGTGGTTTGTGGGGTTGGGTTTGGCTACAGACACATCCTGTGTTTGCTCTTCAGGTTAGTAGGAACTGCCAGTGCTGGTCTCTCAACTATTCCACATCTTTGCTGTGGATGGATACCAGGACATGGTTATCCACAGGACAGTCTCACGAACGCTGCTTTTCCCACCAAGGGCCTGCCTGCTGTAGCTCTTTCCCTGTCTTGCCTGCTTATTGGAGCACTGATGCCTCTGTGGGCCTCTTTCCTGTAAATTTTTTGTATCGCCTTGAGACTGTCCCGTCACAGTATGTATTTCCCACCTCCCTTCCTTTCCCACTCTTGGGTTGGACAGCCTTGATCTCGTGTCTTGGCTGCCACTGGATTCCAGTCTGGGAGAAGCAGTAAACCCTCTCCAAGACACAGCTGAGGTCTGTAGCAAATGTGCTTTGCCTGGCTAGACACGGGACCGTAAGGCATCTCCAGCCCCCTCCTGCCTGTGCCTAAGAGAATTTGTAAGCTGGCTGCTGCAGTTCTGTGCTGGCCAAGCAGAGATGTCCTTGGCTGTCAACACCGTGGGGTTTGTCATGGTGATGTGCGTGCGTGTGTGTCCTCTCAGCCTGGTTGTTATTCAGGAGCTAGCAGGGCTCGAACCCTGCTGGGGGCTTAGCACATGACACTCAGCCTGAAACTGGCTCCGCATGTTGCCTTTTCTGTCTGCCAGCTCCCTCCTGTGTATTTGTTTAACTGTTTTGGCTGGTTTTTTCCCATCCCACTGGGTCTCTGACTACCAGGGCTTTCCACAGGCAGCCCACAGAGACATGCCTTCCCTGGCATGCCTTCCCTGCCTGAGCTAGCCCTTTGCTCCCTGAATGCGTGCCTGGGTCAGGCATGCGCTGGAAATGGCAGAGCTGCTGTGTGCCTGAGGTTCCTCAGGGCTGGGCACAGAGCTTTTAAGCACCTCATCTCCTGCTGCCAGAGGCCGTGGGCAGAGGTGATCCCTGGGCAGAGCAACTGCCAGCACTAGAAAGCTGTGCCCAGTAGGAACCCACATACCTTGCTGGGGAAAGCGCTGGCCCTGAGGTAGCAAAACCAGCAGTAACAAGGGATTAAACAAGCTTACCAAGCAACCTGAATTTGTGTTATGTGGGCATGAACATTGGGTATGGGAGAGGAGAAAGGGGCGTTATGTCGCACTGAGGAAATACAAAATGTTTCCTTAAGTGCAACCTTGTGAAGCCTCTGCTATGCCTGGGTGACCCACTTTAAATAAATTACATTAAATTCATGGCCAAGCCCATCAACACAAACCAGGAGACAATACACAGGAATGGTATAGGACTCCTGATTTTCCCAGCTCCTTGCCCTGCTGCTGGACAGGACTGTTGACAGTCACCCTTCAGTTCTGCCCTACAACTTACTCGTGCCTCCTGCGCTCTGGTCCCACCCCACTTGGCACATGGTGTGAGCTGTGGCAACAGAGAGGTGCCACTGTCGGAGTCACTTGTTTGTCACTTTGCTCACTCTGCCTCCTGAATCCTCACCACAAAGGCCGTTATGCCCTCCTACCTTGCTGTGTTGCCAGCATCCTGCAGAGCAATGAATTCTTGCAGCTGCACCCTTGCTAATGTTGGCATCAGCCACTCAGCGGAGTGTTAATGCCAGTCTGAAGGCATGTTCCTCCTCTCACGGCTGCTGAGCTTTTCAGGTTCCCTGGAGCAAGATTTGGCTGCTGACAGCATCAGGTGTCTGGTCTGGACAGGGGTGAGTACAGAAGCCGCTTTGAACAGGGATTGCCTTGCCAGGGGGCATGTTGCAGCTGAATGTAGCAAGGATTTTACTGCAGAGCTCTGGAGGTGGGCAAGCCAAGCTGCACTCTCATGAACTGAGGAGCTGCTCCCCTGACAACTTTGAGTTTAGCTGAGCTTCAGCACTTGGCTTCTCTCTGCTGTGATTCGAAATTGCACAGCACCTCTGACAACCGGGGGCAAAAGCAAGAGTCTTGGGGAGGTGAGGTTTATCCACAACAGGCTGTGCCTGGGCTCAGATGGAAGATGAGAAGGGTGCTCCTTGCAAAGTGGCTTTGTGAAGCCAAGCAGTGTCCCTTCCTAGTGGTCATTACCCCCTTGGGATTGTGGTTGCTGGCAAATTCTGGTGAGACTGGCTTGGAAGAGCATCTTGATTCGAAAAGGGTATGATGGGCCAGATCCTGATCCAGTTTAATTTGAACATGCTGTGTGCACACTCCTGAGAGCACAGCATGGCTCTCTGCATCTCAGAAAAAGCTGTTTGACCTTAGCCCAGCATGGAGCATATGTATACACACACATACAAACAATGCATACTTGCCTGCTTGGGGTACGTGAGCAGGTGCCTGCAGATAACCAGCTAACACGTGAGGGTGTGTGATCTAGGAAAAAGGGGGAGACAAGCCCCCTCTCTTTCCCACCTACTGACAGGATTTAGAGTTTTGATAGCTTCTGCCTTTATTGTGATCATAAACCAACACGCTACATCTGCAAGTCCTGGGTTGTATCCAGTGTGCTGGCAGCCGTTTCTCAGTCTGCTTGTCAAATGGCAGGTGCCCCTTGAGTAGGGGAAATTCTACCTCCAGTAATACTCCTTTTTTTTTTTTTTTCTTTTTTTTCTTTCAAATTAATGCCAAAGCCACTTGGAAAAATTAGCATACGCAGCATTTCTGGACCGACAGTGTTTCATTTTCTCCCATGCCAGACCTTGGCTGGAACCCACTCTGTCCAAGAGCTGCCTGGAAACTGGTTGACAAGAATTTTCCCAGTGTATCTGTGTTCAAGATGCAGCAGCTGCAATGAATAGTGTTATCTTCCTGCCCTAGAGGAGGCCAGCCAGCTGCAGTTCAACCAGGAGGGCCATTTCAGGTGCTTAGGGCTCTGTCCTTGTTGACCTCAACTGACCTGAATTCCAGCATGTGATCACTGAGCTGTGAAGACAGTATGGGAATGTGTTTACAGAAGATGTGTATTTACAGGTAAGTCACTGCAGACAGCTACCCCTCATGCCATGCTGCAGGGAAGATGCACTCTGAACTTCCTAGTATTTTTCCATCTCCTAAAATACTTTTCCACTTAACAACGCAGAGCCAAAATTGGATCAGGCTTCTGCTGTATTTTGCATCTATTATGCAGTTCTTGCTGCCATGACTGATTTAATGTCTCCATTATCATGGAGCACTGGTCTGCCAACAACTCCAGTCATCCAGCATGCTCTTCAGCCACAACTAAACATCTGAGGAGCCTCAGGGGGCTGCCGAGTGATGCATCTTCAGAGCAAAAGCTCCTTGGAAGGGGGCTGTGCTCCTTTCTGCTCGTCTTGCAAGTCACTTCTAAAGGCAAGGTGAAGCTGTGAGGCAAACGCAGGGGATGGGCCAGGTTTCTTCTCTAGGTTATCTGGTACTTAGTGAGATCTGAAAGTAACTGTCCTGTATAAAAGATGCCAAGGAGCTTCAGTTCCACCAAGCCACATGGAAACCACATATGTAGGAATGGTAGTAGTACCCCATCAGCCAGTGCACAGCTCTCTGACAGTGGAGTCAACAGACACCACTCCTCTTCAGTTACAGGCTGTTCCTTCCACTCTGAAGATACCCACATCCCAGGTTAGCCAGCTATTAAAGAACCAGGAGTTTCTCTGAAGATTATATTAGGCTTTTCAGCTTAGCAAAGAAAGGTATAAACTACCTCTAAGGTCTTCCTAATGAAGATACTTTCCTTATTAAGAGACAGAAACTCCCCTCTAATTTCTCAGGTCATCGTGCAAGGAGAGAGGCTTATGTTGTCAGGGCCCTGAGGGCGCTAATAGGCTTTAATTGCCCTAACCAGGCTCACCTGGGGCATCCATCCACCCACATCCACAGCTGGGTGCTGTATTTAAGCTCAGCCTGGGGCCCTTACTGTCTGCCTGTGCTATGAAGTGGGAGTACTGGTTTCTGCTTTACTGTGCTGCGTTATAGTCCCTATTGCTCTAGGCTGCCTACCTGGTCTTTGTCCACTGCCACTGCTATGGAGCTGCTAAGTCATCACTGGATGGTGTCTGATGGTGGCTGCCACCAGCAGAACTTGATTCTGACCTGTGGACTAACTTCCTGGTTTGATGTTGGACCAGCTTTGTCTCCATGAGCTTCTCTGAGGGTCGAGACTTCTGGCTGAATGTGGTTGCTACCCCTGAGCTGCTCTGCTCATCTGCCTTGGGTACTTGGGGGGAGGCTGTCCTGCTGGCTGTTATTGTGATCAGCCCCCTGGTGTGCGCTCCCCAAACCCTGCATAGCAAGGGCTTGGTGGTCACTTGCTCAGGTCATACCTCTCGAGCAGGCAGAGCTAAGACCAAACTTCCTGGCTCTGCTGGGCTGCAGCCTGCTTCTCCTTTTACTCCAGTAAAAAGCTTCAGAAGGTCTGAGGTTTGCCTGCTCTCACAGCATCTACTTTTCTGCATTTCTGCAAATTTTCTATCCCTTCCAGAAGGGAGTTTAGTCTCTGTGTAGGATCTGAGTTGATGAGCTTAACACAAGAGATAAGGGAGTTCTCCAAACTGTGCTGTACAGAGGCCCCAGTTTAAATGATGTGCATAATCCCCAAGAGATGCAGTCCTTCCTGCCTGGGAGCTTAGTTCCCCCTTCACGCAAGTGGAATGCTGCGGCCATCCCTCTGCACGCTACCTCCAACAGAGCAAAGAGGCTGGGTTGCTCTTCCCCTCCAGTGAGGAGCCCTGTCCCCTGGGCTATGAGGAAACTTGTGCGGGCTCTCAGCTGGAGAGCTGTCTGCTTCCTTGCCCCAGGTGGCTCTGTTAAAGGTTATTCTGGCCCCTTAATCAAATTCAATATAGCTTTGTTTGCTGCTGCCCTCTAGAAGTCCACCGAGGTTTGCTGTCAGAGCCTCCTGCAGGAGACTGGCACGGCTATTAATGCAGCAATCCACTCTGCTTTAGTGAGGAGGGAAATGTAAAGCTTCAGGGATGGGAGGCAGCAGGAGCACGTGAAAAACTGAAAAAGAAAAGCACGACTTGTGCTTGCTCATCCACTGCACCTTACAGCAAGGGGTGGGAAACAAGCAGGGCTGGTAAAGGCGCTGTCCCCCAGGTGGGCAGCGTGTCCTGCCCTAAGGGGATCAAGCTGATGCAAAGAGATGAAGAAAGGCTCAAAGTGATACAGAAAATCCTGCTCCTGGGCTCTAAACAGAGCATATTCTGTTCTGTTCTAATTACAGTCTATCCTAGAAGGCATTAATGGCTCCAGGTTACTCCTCTTGAAATGTTTATTGTAAGTCTTCCCCAGCAAGATTTTGGATGAGAGTAGAAACTGCATTTTGCCCAGGGAATGTCTGCCTGTCTGGGCTATGCAGGAATAGGGTGGGTACCTGCCCCTGCTTGGTACAGTCAAAATGTTTCACAGTGTCCTAGTATTAAAAAGCCTAAGTCAGCAAATAAGCTTATAAAAAGCTCGTCAGAGGCTCTAAAGTAAAATCACACATACTGGAACAAAGGAGAGGTTAAATCTTTCCTTGTGGCTAAGGAAGGAGGGGCAGGGGAATTCTCAAGCTTTTGTCTTATGGGGGCGTGAGATGCCAAAAGGCTGCGCAGCTTCATAGAGGATGGAGTTAAATTGCACGGTGTGCCACAAGCCCGCTGTGTTACCCAGTCTCTGTCCCAAAGAGCCAGCAACTGAGGCAGTGGGACAGAGGCTGAGAGTAATTTTGTTTTCCTTTGGATCCAAGGATGGGCACAGGTCACCTTCTGTGGTCTGGACAATTGTCAGTGTGCAAGGGAAGAAGGGTTAAACCCTTTTCCTGGTCCTAGTGACATCTTGCATTTTCTAACACTACAAGACCTTAATATCTGACTGCTTATTTGTTTTGCTTGTTGTTTACTTTCTTACTCTGCTGAGCAAGGCCAATAGATCGCTTTCACCTTTGCAGGTGAATTCAATTTTGCTGTATTTAGGAGAATAAAACATCTCACCAGCATATTTCAAGTTACTGTGTTGCTTTTTCTTTTTTTAACCAGAGTCTCAAAATAAGTTACATTTCTGTTGAGATTAGACTTTGTGGTTGATTTCTTTTTAATTAACTAGTCCTAGGCACCAAATTCTTTCCTTTAGCTATCACCTTATTCTTCTGTCTCTGTAGTATTTGTTTGCAAGTATCCTGGAAGAAAATGTGACCCTTAAATTGAAATTGGAAAGCTAGCTCAAGTTCCTGAAGGCAAAAGCTGTTCTGGTAAGTTGCAGGGGGAGACGGCAGAAGGATTTTCAGTTTTGCCAACCTAAAATACACACTTGCTTTCTGATTCTGCCCAACAGACGTAACTGTGAAATTGGACAATTTTGGAGAAGAACAGAAAAGCACAGATAATGATAATACCGAGAAAAATTTCTGAACAGCTTTGAAGCAGCTATAAAAAGCGTGTTTAGTGCGATTGTAGAGCCCCTTTTACCAGTGCTGTGAACATTGTTGGAGAATGTACACCAGGTAGGGAGGCTGCAGGAGATCAAATGAGAAATGACAAGCCTTGGACTATAAAAGCTGTCAATACGTCAAAGAAAGCCAAGCCAGCTGTACCTATTCTAGGGAGAATAAACTGGAGACACAAGGGCTGTGCTGGGTTTAAGTTCATGCTGTTTTTAAAGAGAACTGGTGTTGCCCATCTCTGCTGGCCATTTTGTGCTCTGCTGGCAGCGCTGACCCGGCTGATCGATGTTGCCACTAGTTTTATTTAATTTTCTTGCCTAAATGTGCCTCCTTTCATACTCCCCCTTTTGTTGCTCAGTCTGAGATTGATGCATAACGTCAAAATAAATCCAGGGAGCACCGTGAGCCTCACAGAAAGCGTGCTCACTGCCATGCCTGTGTGGTTTCCTTCCCTCTGATTCGAGGCCATGTAATACATGAGGGTGCTTTTGTGCTTTCTTTGATGTGACTAGGCTGTTTAGACACTGGATTCAGTTTCTAAGATTTGGGAGCTGGATGTGGCAGGGTCAGGAGATCTGAAAGGCTTTTAGTTACCCACTTGTAGTAAGCCACCTGCACGCGAAGACAGCCAAATTACTAGCAACGAAGTGAAAAAATGACAAGAGCATTCATTAAATGCCATGCCTGGACTAGAATCTGAGCACACTGAAGTGTTTTTATCTCATCTAATGAGTAAGCGACAGCTCGGTAGTTCCTGCTGCATTTCCTGCTCGGTGGGGGCTGGGGGCTGCATTGATTCTGGGACAAAAAGGACTTTCAGAGCACTGGAAGGATGTGGTCCAAAAGAAGCCAAAAGCAAGTACTTCGGCTCAAGCCTGTCAGCTTTGCTTTGCCGCGTTGGGTAACGGGTGCAGCCAGTCTGTTACCTGCCCTTGTCACGCTCAGGGTAGCTGCTGCATGGGAGCAGATGATGGAAAGAGCTGGCAGAAAGAGGCAGGCAATTGCACAAAGGGGTGACGTGTGCCAGTCTTGGTCTGGTAGGAGCTGTAAGGGTCCGAATCAGTAACAGCGTGTACCCTCAGTTGGCTGTTTGATTCACTAGAGGGTTCAGTGGGTTTGGGCACATGACACCTGTCTTCAGTTGTTGAAAACCAGTGAGGTCGTGCCAGAAAAAAACCACCATAAATATTTTTTTCAGGGGATTCACTCTTCAAGCACAAAAAAGGTTCAATTCTTACAGGAAAAAGAAGGCTCTGGAATACTTTTAATCGACACTTATTTGAGAAATAAGAATGTCTAAATTTAAAATCCTGATCACCTTCAGACTTATTTCCTGTCATCTCAGTAGCATGCCATATGGGAGACGTAGAGCACTGGGCACCCAGTGCAAGCATTGCAAGTGCGAAGACACTTGGTGAGGTCATGACACTGCAGCTGTTTCCTCACTCAGAGCTTGTGATTTTGGATTTTAGTATCTCTTGGTCACCTGGAGTATGTGACGAGCAAATTGTTTTGAAACCAAAGAAAAAGGCTCCTAGCTGCTTCTGTTGAGGAAAGCTTGAAACAGTCAGCTAAATGCTTAACGGGAAGGGACTGATAGGTTTTTGGGTCCTTCGGCTTGGAGTCATACCATGTTTGCAGCCATGCGATGCTTGGGGCTTGACCAGGTCTTTCAAAGATTTGGCTAGGGCTGGACTGGGAGTGGCACAGCTCCTCCGAGGTGGCATGAGCTGGAGGCCTGCGAGAGGGAAGCCAGAAGGCTGCAGCTCGTCCAGCTGGCGAAAGGGGCTGAAGCACAGGGAGCTGGTGCGTGTTCCCTGCCAACCGCTGTGGTATTCAAAGACCTGTTGAGCCTTATTTCTTGGACACCTGTCTGACAAAAACCTTGCTTGAGTCATTTACTGTAATGTCATACCCTGAGGCCACTGAAGAAGTGTTTAATTTGAAATTGAATATAATTGGAGCAGTTGGCCTTGTTGCAGTAACAATGATTTTTGGCATGACATTCGGCATGTTTCTTTGCTGTGCTATCCACCAAAAATAGAGAACTGCTCCAAGAGCTACAAGCCCAAGAACTGCTGCACTATAAATCTGATTTCTTTGCACAGCAGTTTTTATAGAAGGGCATGAAGGAGGGAGCATCCATTGAATTAGTATCACTGTGAGACTCTCAGATACGGTGGTGAGACACCACAGAATGGTTTCCCCAGCAAGTGGTGGAGCAGCTGTCCCTGCTAGGACAGAAGCTCCAACACAGACCCAGGTTCAGGTAAGGGATGCAGCCCTCCAAGCCCCAGGCTCCAGTGAGTGCCTGGGACTTCTCTGTGGTGCCAGGAGAAAAGGCCCTCTGTCCAGCAGGAGATGTGTGTTCCTCTTGGAGGACCTGTGCCACCAAGTGGAGGGATTTCAGAAGGAAGTGAGCAGGCTGTGCAGCATCGGAGATGAAGGAAGGTAGGATCTTCTCTGAGACAAAGCAGCTTGAAGGGCTCCCAATCCCACCTGAAGCAGAGAAGTGGGCAGTGTCCACCCCTAATATTAAGGTAAGTGCAACCTCTGTGGAGAAGGTGAAGGATGGAAACTTCTGACTTCTTGGTAAAGAGGAAGGCTCCTGCTCCCCCTAAGGACTTACAACTACAAAATAAGTTCACCTCCCTCAAGACTGAAGAGCAGCCAGCCACCGCAATACCTGCTGGAGCAACAGAGCAGAACATAAGCAACCCTGGAAGTTCCTGGAGCGTACTGACAATACATTCCTCCTTCAAGTGACAAAGGAGCCAATGAGAAGAGATGCTCTGCTGGACCTCATACCAGCAGTGAGGGGCTTGTTGGTGATGTGAAGGTAACAGCAGCTTTGGCTGCAGTGACCGTGAGATGGTGGAGTTCAGCGTCCTGAGGGGAAAAAATAGGGTAAAAAGAAAGCTAGCACCCTGGATTTCAGGAGAGCAGACTGGCCTCTTCAGAGACCTTGGGGTCTTCAAAGAGCACCGATGAGTGCGGAGGCAACTGGCAAGTGCCATTGTGAGGCCACTCTCAATAATCTTTGATTGATCATCATGACTGGGAAAAGTGACTAAAGACTAAAGGAAAGTAAATGTCACTTCTGCCTTTAAGAAGGGCAAGAAGGAGGAGCCAGGGAGCTCCAGTCAGCCCCATCTCTATCCCTAGGAAGGTGATGGAGCTGCTAATCCTGGAAACTATTCCCAGGCACACGAACAACAAGAAAATCACCAGGAATAGTCAGCAAGTCTATTCACCTTTCACCAAGGCAAAGTCATGGTTGACCAACTTGATAAAACTTCTACAATGAAATGACTGGCTTTGTAGATGAGGGGAGCAGATATTGTCTACCTGGACTTCAGGAAGGCTTTGGCACTGTGTCCCACAAGATCCTCATAGATAAGCTACTGAAGCGGGGGCTGAATGAGCAGACAGTGAGGTGGATTGAAAACTGGCTGAATGGCTGGGCCCAGAGAGCGGCGGCACAAAGTCTAGTTGGAGGCCAGCAACTAGCAGTGTAACCCAGGTGTCACTAGTGGGTCCGGTCTTGTTTAACATCTTCATTAATGAGCTGGATGGTGAGGCAGGGCATGCCCTCAGCAAGTTTGCTGATGACACAAAACTGGGAGGAACGGCTGATAAACCAGAAGGTCCAGCTGCCGTCCAGAGGGACCTTGAGAGGCTGGAGAAACAGGCTAATGGGAACTTCCTGAAGTTCAACAAGACGTTCCAAGCGCTGCACCTGGGGAGGAACCATCTTATGGACCAGGATATGCTGGTGGCCACTCAACTGGAAAGCAGCTTGGCAGAAAAGGACGTGGAGGTCGTGGTGGATACCAAACTGGAGGTGAGTCAGCCATGTAAGCTTTGCTACAAAGAAGGCTAATGGTAACCTGGGCTGCATTTGGCAAAGTGTTGCCAGCAGGCTGAGGGGGGTGATCGTAGCCCCCTGCTCAGCGCTGGTGAGGCCACACTTGGTGAGCTGGGCTTCCTGGTAAGAGAGACGTGGACATGTTGGAGATTGTCCAGTGAAGGGCCACCAAGATGATTAAGGGACTGGAATATCTCACACATGAGGAAAGATGGAGAGTGGGGACTGTTTATTAGCCTGGATAAGTGAAGGCGCAGGGGAATGTCATCCATGTCTATCAATACCTGAAGGGAAGGTGCAAAGAAGATGGCGCCCAGGCTCTTTCCAGTGGCGCCCAGGACCAGAGGCAACGGGCACACACCGAAAGGCAGCAGGGTCCCTCTGAACATTGGGAAACACGTTTTCCCAGAGGACAACTGCGCACTGGGCCAGGTTGCCCAGAGGGGTTGTGGGGTCTCCAGCCTTGGCAATACTCAAGAGTGAGGTGGTCACCAGGTTGGCAACCTGGCCGGGCAGGGAGGCTGGCCCAGCTGGCCTCCAGAGGCGGGGGAGCGAAGCTGCGCTGAGAGAGAAGTTTTTGCAGGTGATGAAGCAGGGCGGCAGCTGAGGGGCGAGGGCAGCGCGGCGGCTCCGTGGGCCGCGGGCAGCTGAGGAACGGTCGGAGGACGCGCGTTAAGGGTCCTCGGCGCGGGGTCCATCCTGTCAGGGCCGCCCTGCCCCCGCTGCCAGGGAGCGGCCTTCCCGCGGGGCCGCGCTCCTGCCACCCGCCCGGCCGAAGGGGCGTCGCCGGGGGGTGCGGCGGCTCCCGCCTTCCCGCCGCGGGGGCTGATCACCCACCGCCGCGCAAGCAGCCGCGCCGCCGGCACTCGTTGTGGGCGCCGGCGCTGCCCGGGCCCTGCAGCCGGGGGTGCGGGGGGCGGGCCGGGCACCGGCGGCTCGGCAGACAGACATTAGGGGCACATCACCGGCCCGCGCCCCGCCTCTGCCCCGGCCGCTCCGTCTGCGCACCCGGCGGGCGGTTAGGACACCCCCCCGCCGCTTCCCCCGCCCCCGGAGCGGCGGGCAGCGGCGGCGGGCGGAGGCGGCGCCAGGCGGCGGGATGCAGTGCGGGGCCGGGCGGCGGGCGTGCGCGGCGGCGAGGGGCAGAGCCCGGCGGGCGGCGGGGCGGCCCCGCTCCCCGTGAAGAGGCGGCGCGGCAGGGCAGCGGCCGCCGCCATGCAGCCGTTGCACCGGGCCCCGGCGTTGCTGCTGCTTCTGGCCGCCGGTGAGTGAAGGCTGGTGGGGCGGGGGTCGCCGCCATCCCCGTGGGCTGGGGTGGGCCGGCTGACGGGACCCCCCCGCGGCGGGGCCGGGCAGTGGGTGGATGTCCGTCCCCTCCCTGGGCGCCGGAGCGCCCCGAGCGCCAGGACCGCCGGCGGGAGGCGCGTCTGCTTCCCCCCCCCCGACCCCCCAACCTCGGGGGACGATGACCCGCGGTGGGCCCAATGCCTCAGGACACCGGGACCCCCGAGGGAGGCAGGTCCTCATCACCCCCACCCTCCCCCCGCAAGCACCGTTGATCCCCTGGGCTACCGGGACCTGCGTCGGGTCGCCGTCGCCCACCCCGGAGCTCCCTCTGGGTACCGGGCAGTGCCCCCCCCCCCGGCATCGGAGCCCTCTGCAGCGTCCGGTCTCTGCCCCGGGACCCCCGCCGGGGGGTGGCAGGGGACCCCGGCGCTGATGCACGTGGGGACCGGGGCTCACCGGGGTCGGGGGGGGGTACGCAGCGCTGCTCCCTGCCGGGCCCCGCACGCCGCGGCCGGCGCTTTCGGGGCGCGGGCGGAATGGACGTGGCCCGGGACGGCGGGGTGGACCCTGCTACGGCGGCGTTGCCCCCGAACCGCCTTCCCTTGCGCTGGTGGCTTGTCTGGCGTCGCGGTGGTTTTGCTAACTACCGCGAAACTGGCACAAAGGAAGGGGGAACCGCAAATTGCGCCGCGTTTCCCCAAGAGCCTCCTTTTGAAATTTGGAGGAGAGGTAGGGTGCCAGGGAAAGGCAATTAAGTGCAGGAATAACGATGCTCGGAATAGCTGTGAAGGTTCTGCTTCTATTTTTAAACAGTCTGGGGAAATTTCCCAACAAAGGGATCCCCCCAAAGACCCGTGAGGCTGAGAGTGCCTTCTTCCTCCCTACCCCCGTCCCTTTTGTACAGAAATGTGAGTGTGGAACAGGAGTTTTGAACTGGGCCATTTGAAGAGTGGGGGAGTCTTTGTCTTGAGTCATTCTGGCAGGGAGGGAAGGGCTGATTTCCCAACCAGTCACTGTCTTCCAGCACAACCGAGCTGTGATACGGTGACATCCAGGCCCCTGGCACATCTCTCTTATTACCCCAATCTCCCAAAAACGTTCATGGGGGAATGTGTCATCCGTGAGCTCTATGTGCAGTGCCTCGCCCCTGTCATTTGGGGCTCTGTAAAGAGAAGGGATAAAGCCTTTTAGGTTTGCAAACAATAGTGAGCTTAAAGAACAAAATGGATCAGAAACCTGTTGGGGTTTTGTGCCAATACTCTGTGGCACAGAAGCAATAAGCCTTTCCAGAGCTGAAGGAGGGAGCCAGTTTTGTGGCTTTCTCCAGGCAGGTTGTCCACATTAGGCAGAACGTCGGGCAAGGCTGGCAAAGGTCTTTTAGCCACGTGTTAGCAGGAGATCCGTGCCCCAAATTCAGCCAGACCTCCATCTCCTCCACGGAGCAGGGCAAGGCGCGTGTGGGGAGCTGCTGTATTCCCACCCTGCTGGCGAGGGTTGGCTCCATCCCCTTCACTTGAAAGCTGCATTTAGTCTGTGTAGGAGGGAGATGGACCTCATGGTGGTTTTAAAATCCGGTGGCCAAAAGGACCGCAGCCGATACTGATGTGCTGAGGTGTGTTTTGTATTCTGCTGAGGCTGCTGGAAACTTTCTAGTATTGGTGCCCAGCTGGTGATGACATGGAGGATTTGGGTCCTTGGCTTTCCCTGTGATCCCCTCTGCTGCCCTAGCAGGGAGAGGTGTAGGGGCAGGAGGTGGGCAGCAGATCGGAGGGACAGCTCAGTTCCTAATCTAGTGAAACTGGTAATCCTGGTGGGTTGTGGCATCTCTGGGGGGTTGGACTCAGTTGGCCAGGCATCTCTGGACACCTGGACTCCTACCTAAATGGGAAGTCAGGAGTGGAGATGCAGACTGCTGGAAATTTATAAATCAAGGTTTTGGTTAGTAGCTTTGCTCAGCAGTTCAGGATCGGTTCCAGTCTGGAATAATTCAGTGTACTCTTGCTCCTCCAGTTCCACAGCACAAGAATAGTTAATACCTGAGGGAGAGCTGGAGGGAGTGAGTGCAAATCCCTGTGTACTTCCCAGGATCAGGAGCCTCTGTAGACCTGTGGGATGGGCTGGAACAGGATGTGCGCCTGGTCAGGGTCCCATCAGGCTGCTGGGCAGCACAGGTCTGCTGGCAGAGCGTGGAAACCTCTCTCCAGGCTCTAGGGTATCTGAGCTCTTTTGTTTTTACAAGTAGGAAAATGATGTGGTTAAAAGCAGGGGGAGAAAGAGGGAATTGGTCTCTTCCCTCTTCTTGTCTTCCCAGGTGCTTGTCTGCATGTGGGCTATTTAAGGGTTGGGTTTTTCCCCCCCCCCCTCCTTCTGCCTGCTTAGAAAATTCCTTGTTAGCGTTGTGTGAACGAGCCTGAGATGAGGGAATATAAATCAGGATGGATGAACATTCCCTGTAGTCAGTTTTTCCTTGGTCTCTTCAGTGCCATAAGGAAATGTTCATTTAATTATAGGCATCAGGGGTAGAAATAACTATATTAAGCCCTCAAGGGGAAGCTGCCGGTGATGAGCTGCAGATCAGAGTGCACAAAAGTGTTTTTTTTTCCACTCACTCAGCGTGGGAAGAAGCCCTGGCATTTTGTGGGTACCTGAGTGAGCAGCAGCAGCCCTGCTGCAGAGCCCAGGGGAGAGGGGCTGCAGGGAAGGTCCATCATGGCCCGCAGCTGGTGGTCGGGTGAGCTTGTTTCCCGTTCTTGCTGGCTGTTGAAACACGTAATCCCACAAGAATGGAGAGAGGCTATTTGTCAGCCACACGAGCGCAGCCTGCACAGAGGCAAAGCAAACACTTGCGTTGGTTTGTTCAGAGGGCCAGGGATGCTGGCAAGGAAGGTACGCCCCGCTGGGGCTCGGATCAGCCCCCCTTCATCCCTGTGCCTTAGTTAACAGGGTTAACTTAGTTAACAGCTTAACGGTGGTTAAGCCCCACTGTGGTTACTGGGGCTTGGATGTACATTTTTGTTTTGTGGCTAAGTTTTTACTGTTGGGAAAGCAGCTTTGCAGCCCTCCTTCTGTATGACAACTGCAGCCGCTCTCGGCTTTTCCTGCCCTGCCTGCTGTGTTGTGAAGGCAGTCAGGACCCGTAGGTGTGCCCTGGGGACTGCCAAGCCTTTGCATGAGCTATTTTGCCGGGATGCCTGAGGTGGTTTGGCGAGCAGAGCCTGCTGCGTGGCATGTCAGCATGTGGCAGGGTGGTCATCACTGCTCTGCTGCAGGGGCTGGAGCAGAGCATAACCATTTTGTGCTCTGTGAGTTTTAGAGACTTTTGGAGGTATAAAAGGCTTCTGTTATATTTTGACGGGCAGCTCTGTCTCGAGGGAAGCCCTTCCTGCATCTGTGGTAGTGCTTGCTCTGCCCAGGTGGGGAGGCTTTGAAGATGAAGCAGCCATGAGCCTTTATTTGGTGTGCTGGAAATCAGACCGAGCGCCGTTGGGTACACGGTCCAGGTTGGGACAGAGCAAGAAGAGGAAGCACAGGCCTGGTGAGGTGATTTTTAGCAGGCAGATGAAAATGCTTTGGACCTGCAAGAGGGCAAAGGAATCTGTGGGCTGCGGTTTTTTTAGATCAGTGACTTTCATCCTGTGGTCTGTTAACCCCTGGGGGCCTGTGGGCTGTTTGAGGAGGAATATGAAAGGTAACCAAGGAAAGAAAATTCACTTCTGCTGTATGCAACTGTCTACCCGACGCTGTTTCCCCAGGGGCTCCATCTCCTCCCGCCCTGAGCTGGGAGCTGCCACTGTTGATAGCAAGAAGCGTGGAGGAGAGCAGACGTTGCAGCAGCAGAGGAGGGAGGTGTGAAGGCTACCAGACGATCTGGGGAGGGAGCGAAGGCAAACAGTCTGGGAGACTGAAACCAGGCAGGATTGTGACTCTCGGCATGAATGGTTGAGCGAAGGGAGAAGGACAAACAGGCTTGTCTGAGTTGCCATGACCTGCTTGCATGGAGTCTTTTCTGTGGAGGTGGGTGGTGGTGCCCAGAACAGTCCTGATGTTACTGATTGTGTCAGGAGAACCGACTCGTCTCAGCGGTGGGCTGAGGATGCCCAGCACCCCTGGAGGTCAGGCCTATGGTGCACGTGTGCTGACAAAGGGCACATCTGCAATTATCTGCAAAAGCAGGTCCATCTTCTGGCAGTGCCTTGCCATCTCCCGTGGATGTACCTGGGTCTGCGTGCTATAGATGTTCTCTGCTGAAATGCCAACGGACCAAATGCTGATAGTCCTTCGCAAGGTAGCGCCCACTCAGTACATGCAGACATGCACACCCTGTAGCCTGGTGTTTGAGCTCTCTGGCTGTGCTATCTGTGAAGATCTGTAAAAGCTTAAAGATGCTGGCACAGCTAGTGTGCTCTAGAGTCTCCCACTAAAGAGTTGCCCCATTGCAAGGGCTTCTTCAGTTGTGCCTTGTCCCTCTTGTTCGTGCAAGTTGGTGTGTTTGTTCCCCACACACCCGAGTGCTTTTCCCATTGCTTTGCACTGGGACCATGGAAAGGTGGATGGTTAGAGGGACGCTTGGTGAGGGACCTGGCTGGGGGCAGTACCAGAGGAGGATGGCAGTCTGATCTTGTTGTCTGAAACCTTAATTGGAAATTATCTCAGAGATAGGGACCTGGCTGGGTTTGTAAGTGGTGTGGTGTGGCATGGGAAAGCATCAGTAAAGCCATGAGTGAACTGGACTGAGAGAGGTCTCTTAGGTGGACTGTCACAGCACGGTATGGTCTGTAACTCTGAATTAGCACCAAAAGGACTTGGTCTGATAGGCGGTCATCCCATATGCTTCCTTGTGCAAGCTGTTGAGGGTCTGAGGTGCAGATATTCCAGGTGAGCATGGGGCAACCAGCTGGGACATGCCTCCATTGAACAACATTTTCTTCTTTTCCTCCACTGTCTACAGTCAGGATCCTTTTTTGCTATTTCAGTTACTTTGTGTTTGGTTATGTTCTGGAAGTGGTTTGTGCCCTTGGCTGTTCTGCCCTGGGGCCGTGCTCCCCGGCTTTTCCAGGTGGTGATCTGGGAGGGGGGAAATATCCCTGGCAGATGCTTCCCTCATCTGGTCATTGTATTTCTGTCCTAACTCATTATCAGTAAATGACCCATTCCTGACCCAGCTCTCCAAGGAAATAACATTGTTGGGTAGCTCCTGGGTTTGGGGTGGGCTTGAAAGGAAGGTCAATGGTAGCGGGGCCAGACGGATGTTGTTGCGGCTGCTGCGTTGGCAATACTGAGATGCTCTGACCCCCCTGGTACCCATTGTGTAACTGCCCTTGGGAGGTGTTGTACAGGCTCTGCTAGTCGGTGGTGAGAGACAGGTAAGTCAGAGCGTGTCTTCAGGTGAGTGCTTTTCCCTTCAGCAGGCTGATCCTGCCTCTGTGGCACTGGAGAGGTAAAACCGACCTTCAGCTGGGTAGACTGAGGGGCACACCAGCCCCTCTACAGGTCAGGCCACTGTGATGGCATCTAAGGGGTGTTTGTGTGTTGCTTTGGAGAGAAAATTGAGGGGTTTTTTGTTGTTAATTAAAAAGCAAGACAATTTTAAAGGCTGACACAGTCACAGCCAGATTCCATTTCATGTCCCCAAATCCCTCCTCTCATTTCAGCTGGATACAGGAACGACTTCTTTCCTTTTTCATTTCTAGTCCTATTCAGTAGGCCAGTTGGAAGCTTTTAAACAGCTGCCCTGTCCCGTGGAGGGGTGGCTTGCCTTGTGGCAAAGGGATAAAGTGGTTCTTGGTCAGCTAATGCAGAAAATACTTTGGGGTTCCTTTAGAATTGTTTAGAAATGTGAAACTGCCCTTATTCGCAGCAGTTTGGGAGGGAGATGACAGATGTTCTTTCCTCAGTTTTTTTGTTGTCTCTTTTTCCTGCTGTTGAGCGAAACTCCCCCATCTGCCTTGTCTGGGGCTGTTGCATCAAATCCTCTGCTGAGCTGAACAGAGTAAGCTTCACCACTTTGACTCAGAACGGTTTTCGGAGGGGCCAGTGGTGTCAGCAACTGGCAAACTCATTTCATCTGTGTATCCTCCTGGCTGGCTTTTTTCCAGCGGCCTTAGAGAGGTAACGCTGCAGTATTATCCGCTGCTGTTGAAATCTCCCCGTTCTGCTCCTGATAGAGGTGAAGCACCTTTTACAAGGTCAGTGTTACCTCCACGTGCCACCTTGGTGGGTGCTGGCAGCTGGAGAGCTGGCAGCCAGCACAGGAGCTCCCGTGCCGATTTTGGCGAGCGCGCTCTGCCTTTGTTCCCGCTCCCCCCTCCACCTACCTCTCCTACTTTCTCTCCTTTCTCGCCCCTCCTCTGCCTGATCTGGGGAGGGTTTTTCCTCCTCTGCTCACAGCCCTGCCGTTTCCGCGAAGGCTGGCTGCCCTTTTTAGCATGCAGAGCCTCATCTCCTCCAGGTTACGCAGAGGTGCCGCAAAAATAGAAATGAGAGACAAACGCCCCATTGAAGCAGCTGGCAAGCCCTGGCTCCGTTCCCTGCTCCCTCCCATCTATGGTTGCAGGGCTTTTATTCGTTTGTGTTTCTTTATTCCTGTCGCTTGATCTGCCTTTTAGAATACAAAATTGGGAGACTGATGGCTGATAGAAGTCATCTAATCCCCGTGCCCCATCCTAGGAGGAAAACAGCTAGCCACCGATGTCTTGGGCATTAGATTTCCTCTCTTGGCTGTGCTCCCCTGCCTCCCCGCTCAGCTTGTGCTTTGATTCTTTCTTTGCCTTGGAGTTGACAGCTGCGTTCAGCTCCTTTATGAGATGCTTGGAAGAGAGGAGTAAGGTGGCAAATCTTGGGGGTGCTCTTTGGCACCCCACACCTTTGTTTTTGCTGCTGGTGCAGAAGGCATGAAGCGATGTCAGGATGCTATCTGGAGAGGTACCGGTTTGTACACTGGTGCAATGGTGCCGTTAGCCCTGTGGCACTCTGGTGCTGGCACGGAGGGTTCCCCCAGGCCAGCCTCTGCATCCTGTACCCGTGGGTCAGGCCCCAAGGTGTGGTCTTACTCCAGATCCACCCCAGGAGAAACCTGCCTTGCTCAGGCTCTGTCTGTTACTGACTTATTCTTAGAGATGAAGTGGTGTAGCTTTATCTTGGGCTGAGGAGAGCAGAGCATCCCAGCAAACAAGATAATGCAGCTTAGGGGTTTTAACTGGGTAAACACTTCAGAGTTAAATGAGGGTAAACGAACTCCCGGGATCCGAGTTTCCCACATGGATGGGATTAGCCTTCTGGGTGCCCAGGTTCACCTGCCACAGAGACGTCTGCTGTAGAGGTGGTGGGATGAGCTGTGGCTGAGCTCTGGAGGCAGCCCAAACGGGGTGTAGCGATGGAAACGGAGAGGCTGGAGCCCCTCTTTGGAGCTGGTGCAGAGTTACATTTTGAGGCTTTTCCTGCCTGGCTGGGAGAACCGGGATGGGAATTGAAGTGCCTTGGCTTTCCAGCCACGCTGTATCACCACATCTCTGCTAGTGGGAGTCAGAGGAAACTGGGGCATTGGGGTGGATAAAGAGCTGGCGTAAGGTCCAGGTAGTCAGTTGCAGTCCCAACTACACCAGATTTTCCATGAGGCCTTGGACCTGCCGTGGTCTCTCCCCATCCTTCTGCTTCCCTTTTCTGGATAACTTTGAGAATGATGTTCCCTTTCTCCCCCTCACTGCTGTCTCTCATGTTTGCTTAAGCCGTAAGGTCCTCAAGACAAGTGCTCTCCAGTGGGCTGCATGGGGCTCAGCAGCGCTCTTCGTTAGTGATGCAGGTGTCCTGTGTCAGCCTGGGTAAGCCCAGAGTAGGCATCGTTATGCTGGAGCCTGGTGAGCATCGCTGAATCTGCACGGGGGCTGACCTGCCCGGGTCTCTCCAGGTCTGTGCTCGTGCACAAGACACGTGCGAATTTTCATTTCCAGTCGTGCACTTTGCTGTGCGTGCGCAGCTTACGGGGAGCCGGCCCATCCCCAGGGATGCCCAGAGGCGCTTTGGTTGGCTCCGTGATGCTGCAGTAGCTTCCTTCCCCTTTGATACTCTGCCTCTGTTGCCGTTCCCTTTCTGTTGCTGCGCTGGCCTCAGCTGATCTTGCCCTGGATCAATAGAACAAAATAAACGAGATTGAGAAGTGCTGAAGCCTGGCCCAAGTGTATATGGGAAAGAGTAACCAATATTGGATTTTGCTCAGTTCAGAGAATTGTGGAAGAAGGTGGAGAGGGTCAGAGCAAGCAGAAGGCTTGAGAAATGCATTTCTGGCTTGCAGCGTTCCCAGGGCAGGTTTGGTAGTCAGCCTGGCAAGCAAGCAGCAACTCCCAAACTTTTTGTGCTAACAAGCTGATGTTTTCAGTGAAAGCACAAGGGCCAGCCCATCTGCCATTGCCCCACAGCTTGTCTTGGCACTTGCCCTGGTTTGAATTTGTCCTTCTGGGGCGTGGAGTTGTAGGACATAGTGGTGGGAAGGAACCTCGGGAGGCTGCCTAGTCTGTGCCCTTGCCTGAAGGCAGTTCAGCTCTGCTTAAATCATTTCAGGCCACGTGTATCCAAATCTGCATGCAGCATCCAGGTGATGTCTCAGCAGTGCTTTGTAAAATCTCGCTATTTCTAATATTTCAGGACTGTGCAAGCTTTTTCACATCTGCATTCCAGTGATATCTCAGAGCTGTTTCTAACACTGGAGTTTCTCCGCTTAAGACATTTCTAATGAATGGTTTCCTATCTTTATTAGAAATGTTTGGTGCTAGTTCTCAAGGTGGTGACTTACCACTTTGTACTACTCTTTTTCATAATATTTCTGTTGTTTTCATTGTCAAGATCACCTAGCTGTACCAACAGTTTCTGCAGTGAGGATGTCTCCTCGGTTTGTGTCCTTGGATAATTTCATTATCATGTTCTTCATTTTTATTCCAAGGTCACTTAGGAAAATGTTAAAGAACAGCAGATCCAAGGACAGACTTTCAGGAATCCCACTAATAGCCTCCCTCCAGCACAAGCCTCTGTCATTTTTTGTATAGCCAGTGCCTTACAGCTGCCTTACAGTTTTCCTGCTAATCGGTGTCTTTTCTTGCCTCTCTTGTAATTCTGCGTGAGGCACTATATCAGATATTTTACTGAAGTCCAGATGGATTAGATCTGCTGCATTTCTCTTGTCGAGAAGATCAGTTGTCAAAGAAAAATACCAAATTAGTCTTCATTTCAGCTTATTCAATTAGTTCAGTTCAGCGACTAGTTCATTAAGAATTTAGAAACTGAGCATGAGCTGAGAAAGCGGGAAAACTTGTCCTTATTTCTTTTAATCTATGAATAAAAATCAGCTGTGAGAGGATGAGATCTTCTAGTTTTAATGTGCTGAAGAACAGAGGGCTAGGAAGCATTTGGTTCAGTTCACCCAAATTAGTTACTTTGCTTGCTTAACAAAGCTGTTTTAAATGTAAAACATATTTTGGTAATCTCATTTTTTTCCTTATGTCGCCATATTTATCATGATATTTATCGGCTGAATAAAGCCAAGTTCCAGGTGCTGTTTTTTTGCATTTTGATGGAAATTTGACATGCATGTGAATGAGCCTTGACACAAATCACAATTAAACTCTCATCTAGGAATCAAGAAGTGTCAGTCAAACCTTCTAATTGATGAAATAGAAATAACAAGGATGTAATTGTTGAAAGAAAAGTGTAAAATGCAACCTGCCTCCCTGCTTCATGTTAGGTACATGTTTGCTATTGGTACATTTTAATTCTTACCTGTGACAGCCAGCCCGCCTTTAAGAAAGCAAAAAATGTGAATGCAAAATAAAGTTCAAATCAATGACTTAAATCAGCAGGCTGGAAATCTATTTTTAAAAGATGATTAATATTGGTGATGTAAATAATTTTGGTTTAAATCAGTCGTCCTGCATATAATATAGCTGCAGATTAGGAGCACTAGGGTGTGCAAACGATCTTGCCTGGATGACAGTCGGACTTCACAGGGCCAGAATTTCGTGACTTAAGTATAAGACATTTCACCTTCTTTCCAGGATGGGTGACTAACAAGGCACCCGTCCTTCTGAAGAGGCAAAAAAACTCAGAGAGGGTGAACTGTCATGGCCCCATTGAAGAGAGGTGTCCCTGGGCTGGATGGCTGCTTGGCACCAACTCCTGGGTGTAAATCCTCCTCTTCATGGTTTGTGGGTGTTTCCCAGAATTCCCAGATTTTTCTCATCAGTTGAGAGCACAGCCCATCTGAGGGGCAGGTGACCCTGAAGAAGGCAGGTGTGTGCAACAGGTTGGTTTGGTAGGAATGGGCTGCAAGGGGAAGACAAGCCCAGTGGTTGTCAGTCCTACCTGTAATATGGATTTACTGTCATTATACAGGGACCTTGTGCCTCTGCCTTGCCTCCTCGGAGGAGCCAACCACTGATGGCCTCACGTCAACTTCCATGTTGGAGTTTGCCATGATGTCCCACCTGGAGGCTCTGAATTCCCATGAGCAAACCAGCCGAGAGGCTGCAGAGCCTGATCTTGCCCCTGGCTCTCTGCATGCTGCCCCAGGATCAGGCTTCGCCAGCGAGGAGAATGAGGAGTCCAAGATCTTACAGCCCCCGCAGTACTTCTGGGAGGATGGGGGAGAGCTCAACGACTCCAGCCTGGACTTGGGACCGGCAACAGGTAGGTTACTTTTGCCCCATTCTCCCTGCCTGCTCTGCAGGGACTCTGGGGAGGTGGGAGGATGCAGGGATCTGTCTTAGTGCTTTGAAACAACTCTCGCTAAGAGGGCCTGAGATTAAACGTCAGCTCTATTTTCTCACCTCAGTGCCTGATGTGTCCCCAGAGAACCCTGAGCAAGCACGGGCTTTAGAAACCAAGTTACAGCTTAGCCTTTATTCCTGAGCTGCTATGACCTGCGAAAAGTATTGTCTCCACCTAGTTTCCCACTTTGTGGTCTTCTTTCTCTCCTTCTCCCTATTACGCTCTCCGTTCCTTCTTTCTGTTGCTGCCAATTAAGCACAACCCGAGTCTGAAGACACCAGCTCAATGATCAAGTCCATCTTGGGGTTTGAGTCAAAGCTGAGTTCCCTGGGCCAAGTTCTGGATTCCTCACTCTGACTTTAGTGGGGATTTGGCCCAATAGAAGGCAGCAGGTTTTCTCCCCGGGGCAGCTGTCCTGGTGCCTACCCTGTCCTGCCTGCTTCCTGGGGAGTCATGGCCAAAAAGAGTTCTGTTGGCATTTGACCTTGCTTTCCTCTGTGGAGTGTTTTTTTGAGACCACTGAGGGGACCCAGCGGTCTCCCCCTGAGCCCCTCACTGGCTTTGAGATGCTGTCAGGGTGCGGGATGGGAGGAAGGAGGAGGAGGAGTGTTGCAGGGTTTCCGGTAGCTTACGAGATTATTGCACATGCTCCTGCTCTTAAGTGTCATGTGGGGCATGTATTAAGTGTTACCCAGGGGCCAGGCTTCAGTCTTATCCCTCCTCCTTATCCAGTGTTGCTGCCTCCCTCTCAGCAGGTCTGACCGAGCTCTGCAGTTAGAAGGCACAAGTCTTGTTTCATCTTCACTCCGATTTCTGTGACCTTAAGAAAGACCTGTGCTCGCAGAGGGCTGAGGGCTGCCCACTGGGGCACAGCACACACCATGCAGGGCAAGAGCCATCCCAGCTTAGGTCTCCAAAGCCCTTTGCTCACTAACACTGCTGCTAAAGTCATCTGGCCGTGCTCTTGCTGCCCTGCAGCTCGTGTGGCCCCCCAGGCACTTGCAGGCCTGGCTGCGGGGAAGCTGTACAGATGCCGCCCCCGCAGCGATGCTGGGGGCGGATGGTGCGTGTTCCTGTCAGCACATCCTTGGGACATGCTCTGGCATACCCGCTCTCACGCGCTGGCAGCGTGCTCAGCGGTGCTTTTATTTGTGTGCCAGCAGGCACCTGCATGTACTCACAGATCTGGACGTGACTTGGAGAACAGCATGTGCTTGTGCATTGAGAGAGAGATGCACTGGGTACCGAACCCAGCCTCGCCTCTTGCACGTGCCTTGCCCCATTTGTATGCAGAACACACTCATCTCTTCTTCCGTTCTTGCCTGCAGTGCTTTCCTCCATGAACAGATGTGCTCTTTCAGCTGTCCTTTACATGTACCCTGTCCTATCCGCTGCCCAGCTAACCGATTCTGTGCTTCCAAGCATGGTTTTTTCCCCCCCTGACCGTTGCTGTGTCCAGAGCTCGTGTCTTGGTGGCATTTCAGAACCTTGGTTAATAGAACAGTTTGAATTATTCAAGAGCTGGGAGCACATTTCTACTTAAAATTTAATTAGAAACCTGCTGTGTGTCATTTTACAATAAAGGGTGTTGTAATAGCATACCTAAATTGGGCAGCCTTCTCCTGTCATGCGAAGCCTGTGCATGAGATGCACACAACCAATGGATCTTACATGCTGCATGTGTGACAGATGCCATGTGATACCTTGTGGGACTGTGTGATGACGTCTGTTAGGTTATTTTCAATGTATAGATTCATTAAACAGATTCAAACAGGTGCTGTTTAAGACAAAAAAAGTTTATGGTGTAAGTTTTGCTTATGTGGGGTTTTTCTCCAAATGACAGTGTAGCCCAGCACAGCTGATGGCTCTGTCCCAGGCACAGATTTGAGATCCTGTATCTATAAAGGCACAAAATGAAATTGTTATACCACTAGAGAGAAGATTCCCCACAATGAAAGGAGACCTGTGCTGGCTTCTTTCTATGTTTGGCATAAAGAAGTTGGGCCTGAAATCGGTGGTCTTCTTGCAGATAAGTCACATCTCCTGAGATGTCAAAGCTGTATTAGTCATCTGTCCTTTTTTTTTTATGTTCTTCTGAAGTCTGTGTGGGGAGACTCCTCTGCAGCTTTGAGACTGTAAGAGACAAAAAGTAATAACTATCTGCAGCTGCTGCTTTTTTTTTTTAAGTGCTCTCAAACATCCTTTAAATATATTTCTGGAAAACATGTGGCATTTAGGGCCACCTGTTAGTCTATTAGAAAGTGAGAACAAACTCCCACTAGCAGAGCACAGCTCAGCCTGGGGCTCTGGCTCTCCTGAATAATGTGCTTTTGCTGACTTATGCTACGGAACAGTAAATCTATATTGACATCAGTGAGCACCAGCCTGTGGAAGGACCCTCAGATTTGTCTCTTTCTGTCTGAGGGTGCACAGAAGTGCACACTTGCATGTGTGCTAACCTATGCGCAGCTGCTACCCAGTGGAGCTGCATCTGGAAGGGACGGATTAGGTTTAGTGGGAATGTGGATGCCGTATCCTTACAGAAAGCAGCAGCGTGTGACTCATACTTCAGCCAAGAGGCAAGTCGGTGAAGCTGTGAACCTATTACTTCTGCATCCTGCTGCCTTCAGGCTTCTAGGGAACCTGGAAGATTCTCAGGTTGTAGTTTGGGTTTGGCTGCTTTGTTTCATCTTTGGTATCAAATCGGTTTGAGCCACAGATCAACCCTCAAGATAGTGGCCCTGCAGGGACTCGCATCTGGCCCTTCTTCCCACCTTCCTCATCTTGTTTTGCCTAGAAGCTTCCAATCCCCCCGCATTTCCTACTGTCACACTGGATTTCCAGGGCAACAGATGCAACATCTCTTCTAGCTTTAGGTCTAGAAGACAGGACTCATTAGGACTGCAGGTCCCTTTGAATCCCTGATTTTTAGTGGAAGAGTTATCTGGTGTATCCGTCTTGGAGTGCTCCCTGGTTTGCACCTCTTGGTGTTCTCCTTTGGCTGAGAGTGCAGTGCCCCATGAAGGCTCTGGGTTGAGGCAGCCTAATCATTAATTGCTGGAAGTGCAAGCTCCCAAAAACTGATGCAAGACTTGTGAATGCCTGGGGAATGAAGGCACTTAGTCCCTCCGCCCTTGCCCAACAGCTGAGCCTCCAAGGACTGGAGTGCATCTTCACATCTTCCAGTGTGGTGGTGGGCTGCCATGAAGCTTGCTTTGTTACAGCTAGGGTCTGCTTTTTTGGCTCCAGGGTTGTGCCTTTGAAGGTGAAGAGACCAAGGCATGACAGTGCTGGGAGCTATCAAATCTGGTCTTCGGGGTTGGCGATTCACTAGGATGGCATGTGGTGCTTTGTGGGGGGTGGAATTGTAATCTTTTAATTATTCATAGTAATTGGTAGAAGAGATTCCCAGGAGAGCTAGGATGAGGGATAGCAGGACAGAAAAGTTAAAGGACTGTATTCAAAGAAAAAGAAGTTTTCTGGCTGGCTGATGGAATAAAGTATCTTCCACCCCCAACTTTTCTGATAGTGAGGTTCAGTTCCTTCCATGGTGAATTACTTGTCCCTGGCCAGAAGGATCCCAGTGTGTCTCAGCCTTACTGAAATCTGCTGCATCTTCATCCAGACTGACAGCAAATCTGCAGTTCTTAATACCATCTTCAACCCAAGCATTAATGAAATGAAGCACCTGGTAAAGACCGTCTGCATAAGAAGCTTAGCCCTGAGCAGCTCCCTGCCTGAGCTCAGCTCCTGGGATGCCTCTTGTTTACACCCGGGTTTAGTGTACACTGACACATTAGGGGATCTGTCTTGGGACAAGCCATCTCGACCGAGGCATTGCAGTGACGGAGGGTTTCTCTGAGCATAGTGTTATTTTGGTGCTGCTGTCCCTGACCGGCTCTGTGTTTGGGTGAGGGTGGCTTATTTTAGCCTTATTGCAGTTCACACACTGAGCAGAAAAAAGGCATGGGGATGTTGGGAACAGCTGCAGTGCTTGGTGTCCCGTCTCTACCTAAAGCAAATTCTAAGTGTAATGAGACCGAACCACTTCGTTACCCTGAGTCTCTTTTGTGTGTGTGGGCCCGTCTTGGAGTTGCAGATAGTAACCTCTAGCAATTCGGGAAGATTAGGATATTAGCCCCAACTGGCTAAATTCCAGCACCAGTAATTGCATTTTGCCTCTTCAAAATCCCCCTGCAGTTTCAATCAGATGGAGTACGCCTTTTTGCAGTAAGCCTTACTGCTCTGTACTGCAAAATGGTGAACAGATACTACCCTCAGACCTGGCTGCATTTTAAGTCGTGAGTAGAGTGCACCTTGCGCTTCTCAGGGTTGGCAGATGGATTAGCATGAACGGTCCTGTCAGGCTGCGTTGTTGTGGTGGGAGCCCAGGAATGTTCTTGTCTTTATTACAGTGCCTTCTAGTTATGAGTAATTCAATCACTGGTTAACATGATCTTCCCATTTAATCCAATAAAGACCTTATGGTCAGGTTATGTGTTCTCAGAGCAATGAGGGTCACCCTTTTTCTGAGCTGTCACAGTTGCTTTAAACAGCTAATAGTGGCAAGTACAGGGTAGGGAACCTTGTAGGGCGGTAGCTGAAACCAGCTCTTCTGAACGGAGGAGAGGCAGAAATGTAGTTAATTAAATGTCTGTCTGGGGAATTGTGCTTTGGCACAGGGCCAAGTCTTGGCCCATCTAGCATCAGGGAAGTTTCAGTATTGCTTTCAGAGGAAGCAGGACATCACCTAAATGGCGGCTCTTTGCGGAGGTTTGGAGCTCATGTTCACCTCTCCCAGGGCAAAGGAAGTGAATCTGTGCAACCCAGACCTGGGTCTGCTGGGAGGTGCAAAGGGCAGGACTTGGAGTGACGGAAGGCTGTGCAAGATGGTTTCTTTAGCAAATAGTGCCTGAGGGTCTTTGCAAGAGTGCTTGGAAGGGAAAAGGGGGGGCGGCTGAGGGAGGCAAAGACAGCTGGATGCTGCAATATGAGTAATACCACTACTGATGGAAAGCATTAAGGGGCATAGCTAAGGATGTGGTGGCAAAGAGGTGAGGTGGAGATGTGGAATTTCGTATCGGTGAACCAGACTCCCAAGGGGATGGTGTGACTGAGAAGCTCTGGGAGAGTACATGACATGGAGCTGTGGCTGCTGGCTATGTTCATCTGGTCCATCGCTGCTAGGCTGTTAATCAGGGATGCTGGGATAGTTTCGTGGCTCCAGCAGACAGTTCTCCTCAGTTGTCTCTCTCTGTGATCAGGCTGGCTCCTTATGGCTTGGCTGCTCTTGTTTGTGGCTGGAAGGGGTACCTGGCACATGCCACCTCCGTGTGTGGCCGCAAGTTCCTCTTGTGCTCCGACATATTGCTGATCTTGGTGGGAGACTTCCAGAGAGCAGACCCTGGCAGGGAAGGAGCTGATGGTGTGTACCGTTATTGCCTCCTCCCTTCTCCGACACCCTTCCTTTTTGGCAGTGCTCTGCTTCCTTGCTGAAATTAAATGAGCCTGATGAATCTGGCATTGCAGCCAGCCCCATGCTACCTGTCTCCTTTAACAGAAGACCCTGCCCCACTTTTGCACAGGTTACCTGAGTCTGCCTGGCCTCTCTGTTCCGTGGTTGCTGTTTCTCTCCACAAAAGCTGGTGGAGGTGGGGGTGGATAGCACCAGCACAGGGAGGTGGGAGGGTCTGCAGGTGCAATTCCATGTGCCCAGGATATGGGAGCCAGGTTTAGAGGGTCCTCTGAAGGTAGAGGACAGCCAGGTGGGCTGGTGGGTTGTAGGATCTAGAAGACCAGTTGCTGAAGGAGAACTGCTACATGGATGTTGGAAGGAGCCACTGAAAACGGGACATGGCCTTTGAGTGTTCCCTTAGGGCTGGGGCAAAGGGGAATCGAGGGAAATGCTGAAAAGACTCTTAGAATGGGGAAGCTCTTAGCTCTGCGTTGCACAGGTGAGTGATGGAAACCAGCTTGCCTGGAAGGAGCCTTGGGAAGAAGATGCTGGGATCACACCAAGGAGATGGACAGGGTGCAAAAATTCCTTCACATCGTAGAAGAGGGATGTAAAAGAAAATGAGTGCCTTAAAGAGACCTGATCTTGAGAAGTGGACGTCCTTGGTAGTGAGGCAGTAGGAGCTGTTTCCAGACAGAGGCTAAGTGTCTAGCTGGGAAGTCTAGAAGGAGGATTAACTCACTATCCCTGAACCTCCGAACCTCAAAAGTGATTGAAGCCTTGTGGGAACTGGGTTGTATGGAGAGCTCCTTGTTTTAACGAGCACAAACCAGCACAACTCTGACCAGAACACCTCATGTTTCACTGTGTGTCTGAATAACAGCCCTTGCAAGACTTGAGGCAAGTTGAGGTTAAAATCAGTGGGGTCTTATGAACCAGGTGGGAGAAGGATGCTCCCAGCTTAGCATGCAGGATAGTGGAGACACTGGTGGCAAATGGAGATGTTAACTCAATTAGTAGTGAGTGTGAGGATTCCTGTGTCTGCTTCTACCTTGTTGATTTGTTGGCCCAGAGAAGCAGCTCAGATTTCAGTCTTTGGCTGCCTTTTAAGACAGAAGCTTGCTTGGGAGAGAGTGGGATGGGTTCTCCCTGAGCTTCCATCTCCCAGGAGAGATGGCAGAGGTGGCAGTCCCTCTGGCATCCTTAGATCTTGTTGGTGGAAAGGCAGCATGGCTGTACTGTGCAGGGCTTTCCTCTGCAGGAGCTAGCTAATCTGTGACAGAGCACCTTAAGGAAAGGTTGAATGTGTGACTTCAAAGGAGAGTTGACAGGCCAGGAGCATTTCTAGTTCCCATGGGGCAAACCTCATGCTGCTTTCTCCTGGCTTGTTTTTCTGCTGTGCCCATCTGCCAGTTCTTGCTCTTCTCCACGTGGGCAGAGGGGCAGGGAAGAGAGTAGGTGCAGAGGAGTCGAGAATAGCTGAGAGTGTCTTTAGGCAAAGGAGATGGCAGATTGAATCACTGGTCCTTGAAAATAACATTTCATCTGACAGGGCCTTGTTTCAAGGGGCAAACCCCTCACTTTTCACCCACAGCATGTCAGGGCAGGCAGGGTTCCTGTTGCGGTTAGTGTTTTTTGTGCAAACCCTGAGTATCCCTGCAGCAGGAGGAGCAGCAGAGCCCCGGGAGATGCACTAAACCTTCACCATCTGTCTGAAGAGGGTCCCGACCTCATGCCCTCAATCCTGTGGTCTGTGGCCGGTCCTGCTGCTAACCACCATCCGTCTGGCAAGGCAGTGACGGTGGCCGTGAACCCTGGGATGTGTAGCTGTTGGTAAGGGTCTTCATGAAGACCAGCGCCAGGCAGCAGAGGGGAGATGGTTTCTGTTTGTGTGGGCTGCTGCTCATTGCCCTTACCAGCCTCCTTGACCTCTGAGGGACTCACCAGGTGGGGGCTGTTGCATAGCAAAAAATCTTTTAATCCCCAGGGTTCTTGGCTAGAGTGTCAGTCAGGGTGGGTGCTCTCTGTTGAAACAGGGTGGCAAAGCGGACATTGCTTCTGCCTGTGGTGGTCAGTAGATCTCAGTGGCCTGTTTGCAGCCAGAATTGGGAGACAGTTACCACATCACAACTCGCAAGGTCAGCAGCTGGATCACGCTTGTCTTTGGGCAGCATCTGGAGGGTGTTACTTGACAGCATGAAGGGAGTGAGCTGTGCATTAGGGAAGCCACTTGCCAGCTGGACAGGAGCACCTTTGCACCTCCTGCTCAGGGTGGAGGGAGCAGTGGTGTTCTCCGTGCAGGAGGGATGGGGAAGAGCGTGCAGGAGCAGCATGGGCGCTCCTGGTTGCCAGGGCGTATCCAAGGCAATAGATGTGTTTGCTGACATGGCCCCTTCTGCCTGGGAGCTCGCACCCACTCTGGCAGCAGCAAGCGATGGATTGGAGTCAGGGATGCGTGGAGATTCCTTGTGCAGATCTCCTCTGTAAGGCATCCAGACAGCTGCTGCCCACTGTGCTCAGTGGAGCATCCGCTTTGGCAGGCAGGAGAGGAGATGGGGGGTCTTGGGGATTTCAGACAGTCACTTACTTCGTAACAATAACCACAGGTGGGTCAGGGTGCTCGTTTCTGGCTGCAGAGGGATTGTCTTCCCTTTCTCAGTCAGAATAGGTGCTGTGCTTGTCTTGGGGGAGAAAAGGAGTTCATTGGGGTGGAAACTCCTGAAACGGAGCCCCTTGGGTACAGGCAGTTTCTCAAGAAAGATGAAGATTGATTTGTGCCTGTCGCTGAGCTTAACATGTCTGATACTCTCCTTATCCTGGGATCCCAGCTCCTTTCTGGGCTTCCAGAAGAAACCGCTGCCTGCTCTGACCTTACATTTGTGAGGTGCATCTTCTCCTTCAGCATCTACATTTGTCTAGCAACGTGCATGCATGGTCAGAGCCACAGAACAACCAGGGGCTGTGCGGGAGGGAGGGCAGTTAGATCCAGCTCCTGCTTCCCTGCGGCAGCTCTTCCTTAGTGACACGGGAGTCTCAAAATGCAGATGTTTGTGGGGTGACTGTTCTGCTGTGAAATGCTGTAGAAACTGAAGTTCTGCATTTCAAAGATGCCCAGGTTGATTCAGGTTTTGGTGGTATTGGGTGTGCCAGGTTTGCTGTGCTTTTGTTTCTCTTCCCTAGTATTTCCCCTTTAGTTCGTGGCTGACTGCTGCTACCACCCTGTATCTTTCTGAATCCCATCTGAAACAAATCTTTCTGTCCCAGCCTGATTGCTAACACTCATGACCTCACCTTTAACAGTTTTGACACCTGGCATCTTTTTTATTGTTGTCTGTGAAAATGCCTCAGATGACAGAAAGGAGTGGAGAGAATGAACGTGTGAATTATCCCTAGGGAAACTGAGTTCTCTGGGATGGGACAGGGAGCTGGGGAAGTGCAGATAGGATTGTTCTTTTCAGTGGCAGGCTACCTGCTCTTAGAGGGTCTCTGCCATTTGACCCCAACTGTGGCTAGACACGTCTAATGAGGCCAGCTTTCTGCCTTTTTCAGAGTTCATGGTTACTTGGGATGTGACATGTAGTCTTTTGGATCTCTTTTTAGATTACAGCTTTCCAGCTGCATCTCAGAAGGCCCTGCTGAAAGGGAACGGGACACAGGTGAAAGACAACTGGGAAACAGCCACTGTCCAGCCACCGGCAGAATTTGTAGAGTCTGACTTGCACACGCCTTTCTCCAGCGCTCTGGAGGAAGAGGAGGGGCTGCTCCCTATAGACCACTCAAGAGGAGCAGTGGAGAGCCTCCAGACCTCCAGGCCAGAGGTTACATCTTCTGAACCAGTGGGCCAAGAGGATTCCTCCTCCCTTCTGTTTTCCACAGCCTCTGCCAGGCCAGGTATTGTGACTGAGGCAGCCATAGGAGGGCAAGAAGAGGACTCTGTTTCTCCAGGCTTAGACCTTGGGAGCAGCATGGGACCAGGTCTTCTGCCTGTGTCCTCTATTTTTTCTACTACTGTTGCTGCAAGGTCTCCCAGTGTTTCAGAAGAGCCCTTTGAGGTGACAGCTGGGGACACGTGGGTTGTTGGGGGAGCAGATTTGGAGCTGACTGTGACTGCCACAAGAGCAGAGCTTGCAGAGACCACAGTGGAGGCTGGTGGGGAAGAACATTCGGCCAGAGAGGAGGTCTCAGAGACCATGGTGGGGTGGGAGATGTTGGAGCCCACGGTGCTAACTGAAATGGAGCAGACAGTGGAAATGCCTGCGGGGACACCCTCTCCTGGAGGCAGCTTCCCAGGCACCCAGACTCTTTCTGGGAGCGAGCAGCACCCCGCTTCTTCTGCGCCTCCGTGGGACAGGGCTGATGAGCCTGTGCTGGATCCCGTTTGGAATGACACCGAGTCAGCCACTGAGACTGTGACAGCAGAGAGGAGCTTATCACCGCAGGCTGGGGATGCCCGCGTGGCTGTGCTGCCAACAGAGCTGCCCTGGGACTCAGCACAGGTAGCACCGGGAGCAGGGAGTGGGTGGGAGGTTGCAGTGGAGATACCTGGGTACTTCTTTCTTGTCGAGTGTCTAACCCCTTAACCTTACCCGCGTCCCTAAGTCTGACTGGTAGAAGTAGCTTCTTCTGTTCACTCAGGCCAAACTGAATTTTAGGGAGAGTTTTTTCACAGCACTTTTTAAGGGTTTCAATCACCCTTGCTGAAAGCCTTGACCCCTCACGTCTTCCCCAGCGAATGCTGCACAGAATCCTGCTTCTAATAAACACCTGCCTTCTGGGACATGCACAGCAGCAAAAGCCCCTTGTTTTTTCAGCTTGCATTATTGGAAGCGTCAGGACAAAAATGGCCCCAGGGATTTTTGGAAAGCAAGTGAGAAGGAAGTGCTATTCTTGCTGCTGCTGCCTGCAGGGAGCAGATGCAGAGCAGGTGGAGGAGGGTACAGCAATCTGTGAGGATGCTGGTCTAGGAGAGCTCGTGGGAGAGGAGGTGTGAGGTGAACTGCAGTTCCTGAATCCAGCAAACTGGTAAAGGGAAGCTAAGTAGCAGGAGCTGACTGGTGAGGAAGTAACAGGGGAAGTTTTTAATTTTCCTTTCTGCCCCATGGTACTCAGGAGCCTGAGCAAGTGACTTAGTCCCTTTGTGTGTCCTATCCTGCCTGCAAAGTGCCACTCTGTCTTGCTAGTTTAAGGACCACAGAGGCTCCTGGTGAGGTTTACATTGTGTTAGGTGCTGATCACATACAGAATAAGGCTGCAGGCTAGAGAGCTTTCCACTGAGTTGTCCTGGAGTTTAGATAGAGGTGGAAGGTAAGCTGGGCTGTGCCCGGCTGGCACAGTAACCTTGTCCCTGCCCCATGCACTAGCACTGAAATGGTGATTCCTCCTTCGTAGAGGGAGTTAGAGGACATTTACATCCTTTGAGAAGTGCTTCTTGGGGGTATGGCACAGCTCCGTGCTCCTGTCCCTTGTGTACCCTGTGCTTTCAGCAGGAGAGCTGCATTTGCTGCCTGAACACAGCTGTCTCTCTTGTCTCTCCAGGTGATCTGCAAAGACTGGAGCAACCTTGTGGGGAAAAACTACATCATCCTGAATATGTCGGATAACATTGACTGTGTAAGTCAGTCCAAAGAGATTTGATGGCATGGGAGGAATAGCGCTTAGAGAAGTGGAGGCAGGCACAGCTCTTGCTGTCTGCTTTCACCACAAAACATTTTAAAGGCACTAAATCTCAACGCCTTGTAGAGGCTGTGGAGAGAAGGGGAGGAGGACAGAAATATTCTTGCTCCCCAGAAGGGAAAAGAGTGGGTGGAGAGAGATGATTTTGCTCAAAGTCTAGCACATGTCAGTCCCATATTGGATCTTTTACCAACTTCTGGCTGTTAGTCTGTGCCAGTCAGTACCTAGATTGTCATGAGACATGAGAGCTTTTAACATTGCACCTTTTGCTGGTAGGAAATATGGCAGGATTGATGTGCAATTCTTCCCTCTTTTTTCCTTTTCCTTCCCCTCCTTCCAGGATACAGTAACGTTCCTCTGATGGCTCAGAGGAACAGGGACTCCCCATTTGCAGTGTGAATGGTTCAGTGTCAAGCAGCTGTCACTAAATCTTCCTTAAGTGCCTCTTCTCCCCATCCTGTTATCTTGTGTGTTATCTGGGTCTGTTAGCCAGCCACGCTCTGCTAATCCAATGCCTGTCCATCCATCCCCATAAAGCTGCAGTTAATTCATGAGCCCAGAGCCCCTTGTGGATCCCTGGTAAAAGGGCTCGTTCACCTCTGCTGGGCCTTTTATCAGGCACTTTAAAACCAGTTGTGAAAGGCCTGGGGTCAAGGTGCATTTCATAATTCTAAGAAATGATTATGAGCCTGACAGCCCAAGACTGAAATGTTTCATCAGGGAACTGTGTTCTGGCCTCGTGTATCAGCACTATGGCTTTCTGCGGCTCTTGCTCTGGGCAGAGCTGCATGGTTTTGTTACTGCAGGGTGGCTCTGTGATGCTGACCCATTTCCACTGCTGGTGAGTTGTTTGGTTTGGGGTTTTTTTGGTCTTTTTTTTTTTTTTTTTTTAAGGTGAACTTTTTGGGGACTTGGAAAATGGGTATTCCTGTACACAGTAAAGCATACCGACTGCTTTAAGGGTAGATGAAAAGTCAGTCTCTTCCCTCCTGATTTCAGCAAACCAGTTTGGAGGGTTTTAAGTATTGCTGTTACAGTTCACAATTGCAACTCAGAAGATCATCATAGAATGATTTGGTTTGGAAGGGACCTGAAAACCAGAGTCCTGCTGCCTGGTTTCCTCTGTGTCCTAGTCCCCGTTGCTCTTTCTCCCATCTCTGTGGATTTTAAATGCTGGTTTATTTTGTAATACGTAGTAGCTTCCTTCCTGTGGTCACTTGCATTTGTGTTGTTTAAACCACTGGAAGGGCAAGAACTGAAAAGCAGATGTGTCTTGACCAAATTATGTCATTACTGTTGAGTCCTCAGTTCTGCCTTGCTGAAAGAAGACAGTGCCCTGGGATAAGCAGGACTGATCTGTTTTTCTACTTGATTTCATGTTTCAAAACATATTTCCTAGTGAATGATTTGTGCTGTCCTCCCCCTTATTCAAAGGGACACTTGTCATCATACATATTTTTACATGATCATTGCCTCTTTCCCGGCCTCCCATTAACACTTTGTATGGCTGAAGCTGGAACCAAGCTCTTCTCCTTCCACTGATGTTGATGTAGTTTGTTTCCTACCCGTGGTAATTTGCTCAGTTTGGGCAGCTCACCTACCCTTTGCCTGTCCCTTTTTGTTTTCTGGTTTCTTTATCTGAGCCCTTTGGTGTTTGGATCTCTAGGGTCACCAGGGAGAACCTGCATTGCAAGTGCTGTAGTTTGAATTAATGTGAATGGGGATTCCTCACACATTTCCTGTGTTCTGATGCCCTGATCTGGTGCAGTACCGAGTCCCACTGAAAAGCTGAAGGACAAGGAGGATGCTTAACCCCTTCCAGAGGGATGCACCTTGAGCTTTAATATTCTTCATAGTGCCAGGCTTTTACCTGCTGCGGGGATGATGTCTGTGTTGATGGGTTAAGCTGGCAGCCCATTTATCTTCCTAATGGGCTCTGGGCAAGGGAATCACTTCGGTCTCTCTCTGGGCACATCTCCCACTCAATATATCTGAGAATTTTGCCCAAGTGAGGACTACAGGATCCTGGAAGTTCAGTGGAACCTGGCTGTGCATCAGGAGATGACCTCCACCTCGGTCCATGTGCCTTCTGGCTCCATCACAGATCCCTTGTCTCCACGATGGAAAATTTATCAGTGCTCTGCAGCCTTTGCTTTCCCCATCAGTAGAAATATCTCACTTCTGTCCTCCTCCTGCTCTTGGGCTTAGCTGCTCCCCTTTCCTCTGCATCCCCCAAAACAGCTGCAGGCTGGTGGCGGGGCTGCGGGCAGGAGCTGCAGCTGGGCATCCTGGTGCCGCATCCTGGCACTGCATCCTTGCGCTGCTGCTGCATCCCTGTGCCGAAAGCCCTAACCTGGTGAGACGAGGCACTGCCGGGCCCTTGTGATTCAGGCCCCGGCTATCAGTGTCTTTTCCAATTAGGCCATTTTCGGCACAGGCCTGTGCCTGCCCTGAGTGCTTTGAATTGCCATGGCAACAAGCGCTCTCCATTTTATTAATCATCTATGTGGCCTTCAGGTTGGCATGGCAACTGGAGATAAGAATAGAAACACAGGAGTGAGAAAGCGGCAAAGGAGCCCGCCGAGGGATGGCTGGAGCATGTCAGGCTGAGCAGCACCCGCTGACCCAGCGCTGGCTGCTTCCTTGCCTTACACGAGAATGTCGCTTCAGGATCCCCGTGTGCCGGGGGAGCCAGGCTTGGCGTGGGATGGGGTGTGTGGTGGCTGCAGGAGCTGAGGAGGGGGGTTGGTGTGTTGGGGGTAGGCAGGTGGGTCCAGCCTGCAGTGCTGGGGACGTGCCGGGGAGCGTTGTGCCAGGTTTAGCACTGCTGGGTTTGGGGGTCTCAGCCCAGCACTGTGCCAGCCCTGCACTGCTACATCTGCCCTGTTCCCACCGTGTGCTCACCAGGGTCCCTTTCCTGTGGCAGGAGGAGTTTCGGCTGGAGAGAGGTCCCCAGCTGTTGGCACTGGTGGAAGACGCCTTCTCCAGACAAGCAGATGGACTGCAGGACCGCTGGCTGATCTCTCTGAGCAAACCCAATGAGAACGACAAGCACTTGCTAATGACACTGGCAGGGGAACAGGGTAAGTGCTGGGAGAAGGAGCCTTCCTGTGACAGGGGCTCCCAACTGGAGGTACTCAGCCGTGTTGGAAGGAGCTTTTGCTTTCCAGTTCTTTTCAGTCCCACCAGTTCCCAGTGTTAACTGGAATTGAAGGATGTGGAGGGGGACTGAGGACACGACTTTTTCTTCACATCTACCTCCTGGCTTGTCCCTCACTGATTGCACGAAGCTCTGTCTTCTGCGCTTCGCCTCCTGCTTTGCTGCCTCCCTGGTTTGCCTTCACTTGAGCATCTACCAGCTTTCTCCCAATGCTTTTGTATACTGTCCTCCATGGGCAGGCCACTGCGATGGCAGGATGTGACACCCAGCTCTTAGTTCACTTCTTAACTTAATAATTCTTAAGTCGTGTGTGAACTGGGCCAGTCCTGGTGGTTCCTCCCCTGCATCCCCAAAGAAGCAAAGGCTGTCAGTGAAAAGTGGGCTGGGCTGGAACATTTTACTATCTCTTTAATCTCTTTTTGGTAAAGGGATGCTTTTGCTGCCTGCTTTGTGATGGAGGCCTCTGGTGTTGACATTATGGCCTACATGGAAAAAAATCCCAACAGTATTCTAAAATGCCCCACAGTGATAGGAAAGTAGAGGAATGTTTAAGTAGTATTTGCTGTATTGGTGCCTTAAATCATTGCATCTCTCCCAAGCCCTTGGGCTGGACCATGTGCCAATGAAAAGGCTTTGGTGAGTATTTGTTCTTCTAAAGTGAAACCTTCATGCCCTCATGAGAAGGGACGTCCTGGAGAAGAAAACAGGTCTCAACTCCAGCAGCACAGCCAGGCTGGGAGATATCCCTGAGTTTAGAACCTCGGGAGCTGAAGTATTTTGTGCACTGAAGAATTATACTTCTGTTCAGTCCCTCTTTTTACTGCTGTGCAAGTGAAGGGAGAAATGGGCCTCAGCCTCTAAATCTTCCCCATCTGCACCTGCTCTCCTGGCTGGGAGAGCATCCTGGGAGCTGTTAGGGAAGGAGGGTCCCAGGAGGAGGTGGCTCAGTGTGGGCTGGTGGCTCCCTGGCTGAAGCTGCCCACCTCCTGCAGCCTCTGCTGTTGTGCCAGGCATGCCGCCTTGCCAGGCTGCTCTGCAGAGCAAAACACAGCTGCTAAAGGTGAGCATTGGTGAATAAAGTAAAGTAAATGGATGAGCATGGACCTCTGTGAGAACATCTCAAGTGCTGCAACTCAGGATCAAGTTGCTGTGGGTGGGGAGGTGGGCAGCATAGGCACCTGCCTCCATGATTTCTTGGGTGTTGCTGCTTGCTCCCAGAGCAGACACAGAGCCCAAGAGCTGCTGTGGCTGTGGGGAGGGTAACTGGGTGTTTGTGCCTGGATTTTTTTTACTCCTTTAAAGAATATCTGGAGGTATCCTTGTCTGTGGTCCTTGTGTTCTTTCAGCCTCCTAATATAAAGTATCAATGAAAAAAATGTGTCCTCCCCTGCGTCCATTGTGTTGGGGATTTCATATTGATGAATACATCTGACTGAGCTGACCTGAGTCAAGAGCAGCACTGATCTCTTCTTCTCCTTCTTTACAGGTGTCATCCCTACAAAAGATGTTCTTATGGCACTGGGGGACATTAAGAGGAGCTTAGCTGAGGTAAAAGCCTGTCTGCCTGCATCTACTTGTTAAGACTAGCTATACAATTAAAATAAGCAACTTGAAAACCAGGAGCATATCTCAGCCTAACAGAATGCTGAACCCACAGCAGGCAAACAGATGAGTCAGACACTTGGCAAACTCCCTTCTCCCCTCTCTGGTAATTGCCAGGCCATCAAATGTCTGCTCCTATTAAGAGAGTAACTATGGGTTATTCCCTCCCTGCTTTTCTGGCTTCATTGTGAAGCTGCTTTTCACGCATTCATTTTGTTGGGATACTTGGTCCCATCCCTTCTACATTACTGCCAGTGGCAATGTGGGTGCTGCAGACTCCCAGATCCGGCCCTGCTTACCCTACAGCTGATTTACATACATTGGCTTCTCTCTAGCTCAGGCTTTGCTGAAGAAGGTGGGAGTCTCTAGTAGATGAGACACATTCATACACCTCCTTCCTACAACCTCAGGGTCTGCATTTCACTCCTTTAGATGGCTGCCTACACAGGGGCAGGCAGAGAACCAGAGGCGATGGACGCCAGGCTCCTCTGCCAGCCACCTCTAGCCCTCGTGTATTCCCTTCTAACCCTGGACAGCTTGGAAGAGGATCGGGATGAGGACAAATTAATCCCGTGATCTCTTTGCCCCTTAGAGTTCCGGGATACGTAGGCACTGAGGGCCTGATTCTGCTCAGGTTTTTTACACTACTGGAGTAATTCTGCTGATTTTAGCAGCAGAGTTGGGCCACTGCCTTGCTGGCTGTCTGTTCTCGGGTTTTTCCCTGACCTAACAAACTGGTGCAGTTAGACAAAGCAAATTAAGTGCTCAGTGCTGTATTGATTGGCTTACACCAGAGAAAGTGCGAAAAGCCAGCCCTGTAGAAAATGTGCGTCTGAAGTATCAGCAGCTAGAACTGTACAGAAAGAAGGATTTGTGCTGGTGCAAGGTTTGACTTTGCAACTGTGACCCTATGTTAACGTGCATCCTACTGGAGCAGCCTTGCCACATGCCTTCGACTCTCTGGCTCTATCAATAATGAAACACTACTCATCGCACTGACCTTGTGCTAGCACAAGACTGGAGAGAGGAGGGAGGATATTCTCTTTACACCCATCATACTTACTATCAAATTGATACGTAGCCTGTTTGAAATCTGCCAAGTCACTGGGACTGATGTTGGGCTTTGTTTGTTGACGGCCACAGGGAGGCCCTTTCTAGGGCAGCTATTCCAAAGCTTTTTTGGATCAGTGGGCAGCTGTCCACTCTCAAGACCTCGGAAAGAGCACTATGCCCTCTTAGGACCAAAGCTTTAATGGAAACCTATTTATGATGGTTATATTCTCTGTCAAACAGTCACAAAAGCACCCATCAGTGGTCATAGTTTGTCACGGGAACTCTTAATCTTGGCCAGTTTCTCTTATGAAAGCCTCCTTGTCTTGCACATAGGTGTGATCTTCGTGCACATGATCAAGATAAGATTGTGCCTGCTGTCACTTGCTGACTTGTTAGCTTTTGTGCAAGGTGGTTTTGTATTTAGTTATGCACCTTCTAGTCATGTAAGACAGCATACATCCTGACTCCCCAGCCATGGCTTTTAGTTCTTCTGTCCTGTCCTTGGACCCTGGAAAGTCTGAACAGGATCCCACCAGGCTGCAGGCCAGGGGATTTAGTGTACTCCTTTCTTCCTTGCAGATTGGCATCCAGAACTACTCAACGACCACAAGCTGCCAGTCGCACCCCAACCAGACACGCAGTGATTATGGGAAACTCTTTGTTGTACTGGTGATCATTGGCTCCATCTGTGCCATCATCATTGTATTGGGACTCATATACAACTGCTGGCAGAGACGCCTGCCCAAGATGAAGAACATGGTGAGTACTGGACAGGTGGAGAAGGTAGCTAGACTCTTAGCCCTTGGGATGGAGGGGACTGGAAAGTTAAGAGGGAGATTGCTTTCCCCTGTCCACCTATGGGACATTGCTGGATACACTACTGGAGCAGCAAGGAAGCCCATTCAGGCGTAAGAGAGATGCAAACCTGTGCCTTGATGTGCTCAGGACAGCTCATTCCACTGTGAGGGCTGGGCTAGGAGTAGATTTATCTTTTCCCCCTGACCTTGCAAAGTCCTCGGTGACCCTCATAGCCTCGTCTGCTTGTGCTTCTCAGCAGCGTTGAGACCTGTCTCTTTTGTCTCCATTTGTGTTCCTCTTGTCCTTTGCAGTCACACGGCGAGGAGCTGCGCTTTGTTGAGAACGGCTGCCATGACAACCCCACCTTGGATGTGGCCAGCGACAGCCAGTCAGAAATGCAGGAGAAGAAGCCAAGCGTGAACGGTGGAAACACCATCAATGGCCCCGACAGCTGGGATGTCCTGATCAATAAGCAGGCGAGCGAGGATGTGGATGTGTTTGAGGAAGACACACATCTTTAGAAAAACAAGGGAGGGAACCACCCCCTTAAATACACTTGTGTCTCTCCTATCTTGACTGATGGACCACGGGATCAGGTGGCTTCTCAGGAACTTCTTAAAGGCTTGGAACAGGTCAAGTCTTTGGGCAAGTTTTCCCAGTAGAAGTTCTGAGGTTGCATCTGAGGCTTGAAGCCAGGAGGATCACTGAAGAGGGAAGCGGGAGGGGTGGGTTTGTAGGTCTCTGTGTGTGTGTTCCTATCAGTAGCACCAATGCTTTCATCACCTTTAAATGCACTTACTGTAGCTCTCTGGTAGTGGCTGAGAGTGGCTAGGCTTGAGAAGCAAGGTGGTGAGGCTAAGCCTGCCACCAAAACCCCAGCTTTGGGGAGTAAATTCACTTCAGGAGTCCAGCTGGAGTTACGGCAGCCAGATCCTGACCTTGAGATCACATTCAGTCCCTGCAGGTGCAGTAAAACCTGTGCATTCTGCATGGAGGGGAGCCAAGACTCAGTCGATGTCCTGGGCTGAGTTTCCATTCCACATGTGAAAAGAGGTTTTCTAGTGCTCTAGCATTCAGCTGCTAATTAAGAGGTTTTTTAGTGCTCTAGCATTCAGCTGCTAATTAGATGGGCTGATGTTTACATTCGGGGAAAATACCCCACTGTCATCTCATTTCCCCCCTTGCACCACAAACAGCCCCATTCCCTTTTTCAGCTCCACAGCTCCAAGCTGAGTTTGCAAATTTTGAGCACTTTACCCTTGCTTGACTGATTGCAGAGAATTCAGTGCCATGGTGCAGCATCTTAGCTGGAAATTTACTTTAGGTTGGAGAGTTGCTCAAAAAGGACGTTCACATGCCTCTTTCGCGCAACAGCCTGTGAAGTCAGCAGCAAAATCTCCCTTGTCCAAGTCTCAGTTTTAGACTGGCAGGCCTTCTCCACTCCTGTTTTCCAGCATAGTTTGGTTTCAATTGGTCTTTTTGAGGTCAATGTAAAGATTATGTGAGACTTTTTAAACAGGGAGGAAAGTAAAAACTCGGAAACAGATAAATTTCTGGTCCTTTTGTTTCCTTTTCAGCATCCTGTCTGGAGGATGAGGGGAATCTTTAATGTCCCACAGGTGTAAATCAGGGTAACATCTTTAAAATCACTGCATTTAAGCAAGTGTAAAAGCCAGTTCAGATGAGATGAGAATCAGATCTAAGAGCTCCCTAATGAACGTTTCTCAGGCATGCCTCAGGCAACTTTGAGGCTTCAGCTCCCTGAAGACGTGTGATAAAAGGCACGTGAATATGCATAATTGCTCTCTGAGCCCTACCTAAGCGGAGACTCAGTACCGTCAAGCCTGAAATCCCAGAACATTTGTTTCTTCTGTCATCGAGGGATTGAGGGACTTGCTTCGGTCAGAGGCAACAGTGCCGTATTCCTCTCTGTTACGGTGACCTGCATGCTTGCTTACTGCAAGATGCAGCTTCGCATTTGGTCTTTAAGGGAACCTTTGTACAGAAGGACCCCAGATGTGCAGCCTGATGCTGAGCCTGTAAAACTATCCCTGTATGTATAGATATTTTTAGCATGTTCATCCCTGATGTGAGTGCCTGAAGTCAAGGTACAGGAGTCTGTTGTTTCATTTTGCATAGCGCTTTGCATACAGACTGAATCACAGATCGCCTTGATGTAGGACCACGTGATATCAGTCTGTTAGGGATTCAAGGAAGGTGATAGCCTTTGGTTTCCTATCCAGATTCCGGTTTTCAGTCTTTTTATCCTGCCTCCATACCTTTCCCTGTGTTTTGTAGGAGGTGGTGATTGTCAGCTCCTTTTGTATCTTGGTAGGGTTGCAGAGATGCTCAGAGGAGTTCCCTTTCCTGCCCCAGCAGTTGATAATGGGGACCAGTCCATGTACATGGACAGCGAGATGTGGCGCTTCTCTGATCACCCCTCGCTGATGGCTCCTGCTGAGTTTGATGGGTCTGTGTGGTGAAACTGCACAAGTTCAGTGGCTGTGTTGATGGCACTTTGGGGCTCACAGGATTAAATGCAAGTTGTTGTTACAATATGGTAAGTTAAAGCATGGAGTTAAAATTTGAGTTTGTATAGCACTTAGCATAACAGGGCCTGGCATGGCTGTGGCCTTTAGGCAGTTTCACCGTATAAATGTTTCTAAGTCCAATAATCCTCATTAAATATGTTTTTAATGCACAGTGGCTATTAAAAAGATAACACCACCAATCCAATGTGAATCAGTTCACCCACAAAGCACTTCCTTGGTGCACGTCATTGCTAGGAGCTGCTTTGCTGCCCTGTCCTCTTTCCACTTGACTAATTCAGAGAAGCAACAAGGTGCTGATAAAGCAATGCTGCTGGCTGGGTTCAGCACCTCCTGATCTGGTGTAGAGTCTTCAAACTTTAAAGAAACCAAGCTCTCTCCTGCATCCGGAGCATCCAGGCTATCTTATTGTCTAAGGGTGGCTGTCACAAGGCTGAGAACAATCTTTTGGCTGTCTCTGACAGCGTGCACCTGGCTGTATGATCTGTTTAGCTCCAGAAATCCGCTGATTAATAGCCTTTCATTTTAGTCTGGTGATACTTTTTATACCTTTACCATTTGGGTTTTCTCTGTATCGGTTTTTTTTGCACTAGGCTGATCTTGTTAAGTCGATTGCACTGTTGTCCCTCTCCCGCCAGCCTTGCAGAGACAGGACCTGCAGGCTGGGGAGTACTGCAGAGGCTGTTAACAGCCCACTTAGCTCTGTTCAGTGCTTGGGTTTCTAGCTCTGCACAGAGGGGGTTTAAAGAGGAAGAGAAACTTTGTCTTAGCATTTGTAACAGGAAGCTTTTCTATCACCTTAATGTAGTTAAACTTCTTTTTAAGAAAAACTGTCAAAGCTGGACTTCTCAGAGCGGTGGCCAGACCTGGACTTCCCAGGCGACAGAGCAGATGCAGGAGACAAAATAATTCGTGGAAAACTGTTTTCCACCTACTGGGACTTCAGTGCCCATCGTCCAAACGTTTGATCGCACTGACACCTGCTGGCTGCTGGAAGTTGAAGATGAAACATAAAAATCGGAGAAAGGACTTTTCCCCGCTCTTAGCTGTGGGTATTTGTTTCCTTTGGCTTGCCTAGGACGGTCACCTGCTTCATTCACGAGGGGTTTGCTGGACTCGCCTGTGAGCAGGGGCGCTCGCACCCGGCACATAAGGGGTGGTTTGTATGAGGACATCCCCATCTGCAGAGCAATGAGATGGGACATCCCCTGGAGACCCTGGGTAGCAATACCGGGTTTCAGCTCCATCTCCCCACTTTCTCCTCCGCTTGCACCCTCTCCTCCCGGGCAGCACAGCCAGAAAGCAGAGGCTCTGGCTTGAAATGGAGGTGTTTCTTCAGAGAGAGCATCAGGTGCAGGTGTGAAGAGCTTTGTGCCCCAGGGAATGCTGGCAATGGTGTTGGCTGGGTGCACAGCCAAGATCAGAGTGGCTGTCTGTCTCTGTGGGATGGTGGCCAGATGTGGTCTGGGATAGCCAAGCTGCATATTACTCTGAGATGTTGCCCAGATGTCTGGAAAATTGTCCATAATATGGAGTCCAATGGGCGCTAGGACTTTGCGTCCTGCAGACCGCCTCATGGTATGTAGGGTGTAAAGGAACAATGAGAAGTGACCCCAGTACCTATGCTGTGGAGTATGTAATGCGGGTTGAGAATACAGTTCAAGATCCCATCTTGAGGATCCCTCCAGGCAAAGGATGCAGTGTGAGATGGATATGTTACAGTGTGGATTATTGCAGTATGACCTTAGAGCATCGCAGCAGGATCCCACTGCAACCACTGCCATCAGCAGGGAGTCTGTTCCCGTCTGCCTTTGCAGCCACGCAGAAGCACCTCTTTCCTTCACAAGAGGGTTTGGGGGCAGCTCAGACAGAGACGACAAGCACCTTCATCTGTGCTGGCTCGTGAGAGCCTCGTGGGCCCAGCTCTGCTCCCAGCCGTTCTTCTCAACACCCTCATTCCTGCTGGACCTAAACTGTCTGCCAGCCCTGGCCACTGCTTGGGATTGCTGCCGGAGAACACTTAGAAACACTCGCGTCTGGCCCTGGAAGCGACAGGGTTGTGGTTTTGTTTTCTTTGCAATAAAACGCACCTCCTGGGTGTCTGAACACCGACCTGTGCAGTGCTTTGCTTGGGTGCATCTGGTCACACGGTGTGGGCCAGGGTCCTCACCCCCAGCCCCACAGGGCCCTCCTTAATCCTCGAATGGCAGGCTGCTGTGGGAGCCCTGAGCCAGGCTGGGTACCCGGGATGTGGGAACTGGCTCTTGGTGTGGGGTGACGATCCCAGGCTGTGGGTTGTCCCTTGCCCTGTCCTCGCAGGGCCAGCCCAGGGCCCCTCATCCCTGCCAAGGTGCCTTAGCAGGAGCCTCTTGCAGAGCAGAGCCCCTGCATGTGTGTGCACCGCTGTGCCACGTGTGTCCCTGTGCCACGTGTGGCCCCGAGCAGGTGTCCCCAGCCAGCTCCCTGCCATCCCACGTGTGGTCTGGCACCCTGCTGCCACGTGTCCCAGGCCCCCTCCACGTTCTGGACCAGGGCCCCCCCTATACTTGTTCTAGAACAGACCGCCCCCCCCCCCCCTTTTCACGTGTCGCGGAGCAGCAGCACCCCCATCCCACGCGTGTCCTGGAGCAGCCCGCCCCGCCCCACCCGCGTCTCCAGCGGGCAGTTGCTCCTCCGAGCCGCCTGGGGCGCTGCGGGCGCGGCGCTGGGCCAGCTCAGCCGCGGGGCCGCTCCGCCGCCGCCGCCCCGCCCGCCCCCGTGTTTACATCCGCCGCCGCTTCCGTCCGGCCGCCGCTGCCCCTCCGGCCGCTTCCTCGGCTCGGCCCGGCCCGGCCCGGTCCGTTGCGGCTGCCAACCGCTCTCCGCGTCAATGCGGCGCCGCCGCCCCGCGGCCTGCCCCGGCCATGGACACCAGCGACCTGTTCACCAGCTGCAAGAAGGGGGACGTGAGCCGCGTGCGGTGAGGCGGGCCGGGGCCGAGCGGCCGGGACCGGGGCGGGCTCCCGGCGTCCCCCCATGAGCGGCTGCCTCAGGCGCCCGGGGAAGCGGGACGGGCCTGGCGGGGCAGCCCGGCCTCGCCGTGCCGCCTTACGGCCGCCCCTGGCCCTGCCCTGGCCGCCGGGCTGTGGCGGCCCCCAGTGTCCCTGGGCAGCCGCCGGGCCGGGAGGGGCCCGGGCTGGGAAATAGAAATATACGCGCCCTGCTTTCTGCCGAGGAGTTGTGTGTACACTGAGTGTTTGTTAGCGTTCTTAGGCTTGTATGAGGTTTGCCTGTTTTCTTACGGTTCAGGCACCTGAACGCCAGGCAGATATGGTGTACTTGATCAGCATGGACGCTGCCTGTGGCCGTGTCCTTGCAAAAGCCTTTTCAGCTGCTCTTTCTCTACCGTTGGAAACTGTGTTTGCATCGGCAGGAAGCTAGATTTCTGGGAAGTAAACGTGGAAATATTTAGACACCTTGTGCTGTAGACTGGGGTAGTATCTCTGAGAAATACCAGGCTCCAAAATGTTAGGTCAGGTCTCCTTGCTCCTGCTGGAGCAGTGTGGCTTCGCTGCAGTGAGTCAGGTCAGCAGTCAGATGGGCTCATCTGCACCATGAGTGGATGTTGTAATGCAAAGACCCAGCGCCTACAACAGACTCTTCTGGTGCATCTCGTGGTTTGACTCTTAAGACTGTTCTTCACCTTTTGATCCTACTTGATTCTTCCAGCTTCCAACATGCAGATCTTCCCAGATAATCAGAGGAGCCTCTCTGTTCCAAGGTGCTTGCTAATGAAGGATAAATAGGCAGAGAGAGGAGGTCTGGGGAACCTTGTTACCAGTTGTGTGTTCATGTTAGGTTAATTCACTGCAAGCAGTACATTGCAGGTTTAACATAGAAGGAGGGGCCCTGCAGGTGGCCTTGCAGAGGCTTAAGATGACCAGCATAGAAGCGATAGTGGAGAAATAGTTGGTGTGGGGATGCTGTCAAAGCAGAGGGGATAAATTGATCACATGGAACTGAGTAGAAACGAGCTGAGTTGCTTGGGATTTTGAATGCGGTCAAAGGAACCTGAAGTTTGAGATGGGAAAGACATGTGAGTGATAGGAAGTGAAAGGGAGGACTGATGTGGTGGATGAGGTAAAAAAGCAACGTGAGAATCTTTGTGAAGGCTTGAGAGGGACTTTTACATGTGATTAGGAGAGATGGTTGTTGCAGTAGTTGGGGATAGGCTATGACAACGAGCCAGGCTGTGTGAGGAGATTTGTGTGCAAGGCAAAGGCTGGCTTCTAGAGGTGCCAAAGAGGGAGCATTGGCAGTGTTTGATACAGCCTAAATGTGCAGGACAAGGAAGTGGCAGAAATTGAGAGCAATCTGGAACGACACTTGTGGGAAGAGAAGCCTCAAAGAGGATGGGTGTCTGGCCGTGGCCTTGTAAATTTGACCACTTATTCATAAGCATCCAGGCTGTGGGCATTGTTGGAGAATGTGAAGGAACTGCTGAAGTGCTCAGGCTTCTTTTTTGATTGCTGCCCTGTTGGGGGTCAGCAGGGGGTGGTTTGAGTCTCATCTTTCCCTCTGTGCTCCACTTAAGATTGAAGGAAGCCATTGCTGCAGAATGCCATTCTTTGGGTTGAGGATTTCACTGATGCCCCTTCAGCCATAGCTGACAGCTCCCCAAGTCAAATGCAACGCCCTGTCATACCTTTGGAAGTTACTGTAGAAACTCACAGTTAGGTCTTTTGAAAGAGGAGAATGTGACTGACTTAGTAGCTGCGTGAAGTTATAACTTTGCTCTCCCTTTTCTTCCAGATACCTTCTTGAACAGCGAGATGTGGAAATTAATGTCCGTGATAAATGGGACAGTACACCTCTGTGAGTCCTGCAGCCTAGAGCGCTGGCTGGGTGGGAGGGGAGGGCTTTCAGAGCTCTTTTGCTCCCTCTGCATCAGCTGCTAGGAGCATCATTACGAAACATCTCAGGTTCAGCTTTTTGGGAGATTTGGCTACATATTTCTGCTTCTCTTCTCAGCGGGTGCTGTGCTAAATATGGCTTTGTCTCCTCATCTGACTGATGCTTGCTGTAGTAATGCTCAGAAGGGTGGTTAATTTTGTGACCAAATTACCTTAATTGAACAGTCTGCTCTTGGCCTTGATTAGGCTTTTTCCCGCCTCAAAGTCTATGGCATTCTAGCAGGTCTTTTCAGGTGAAGGCTTGGCCATCACAGTCTGTCTGGCAAGGCTGTGAACACGCAGTAGGTACTGAGGAATCCCCGTGCCGAGGAGGGTAGTGTGACCTTTTTACCTCCTCACATACCCATGTCAAAAATGCATTTAGACATCTGCATTATATTTAGAATACAGAATGACTTCCCAAAGTAAAGGTAGAATAACATTTGCCGGCTGCAGTGCATGTTACAGAATTCTCCTAATGTGTAGGACAGTTTGTGATCCTTGTGAAAGAGAATCATGAAAGCCTTAGACTGTGAAAGGGGAAACAAACTTCACTGTAAGTAGGATGGAGGGGTGGATTTGCTGTACGTCCGATGTGGGTGCTGTTCCCCTGTTATCATAGCAAGCAGCGCTCAGGCTGATGACAGAAAGAGCAAGGAGTGTTTTTGAGAATTCAGTGGATTTGCTGAGTGGCCGTGAAATGAACTCTATTGAAACAAGGATGGATTTGGCAGCTGGTGGTGCAACAGAAGATGTTGAACCCAGACTGGGACCTTGAGATCTCCTTGCAGGACAGCAGTGCCTAGGAGTGCTGGGAACAGATCCCGCTTAGTCTATTGCCGGGGTCAGGCTTTATGCTGTTCAGTAGCAATTCCTCACTCCTATCAGGAGGCATCTTCTAAGCTTAGCAGGGATGTCTCAGCACTGAGGTGTGCATGCTGTGGTGCGCCCAGACACTGAATTTTGCTTCCTACCATATCCCTAATTTTCTTTCTCTTGTTATTTTCAGGTATTATGCCTGCCTCTGTGGACATGAGGAGCTTGTACGCTATCTTCTAGCCAACGGTGAGCAAAAGTGTGCTGGTTATGGGTGCAGTATCTTTCTCCATACTGGTCTGTAGGGATTGTATATCCTTCTAGCTGTCCCCTGTGGAAGCTTCTTCTGTTACAACCACCCATCTAATTAGCAATCTCAGGATGCAGTGGAAGCCCTGGACACAATTTCATGGTCCCTTATGCAGGCCATTTGCTGCTTGAGTTTGCTACAGGGAAGTTTTTTGTAATGATTTAAGGCAGCATGACTTTCTGAAATCACAACTGATGTTGTGAGGGTGCATTGCTGTTGCAAGTGTGCCGATGTAAGAATTGTACTTCATCTGAAGAATTGTCTGTGTAAAGTATTCTTGTACTCCTCTGATAGCCTTGCTTTGTAGTCGAGACTTAAAGGTGAAATGCAAGGGCTTTTACTAATCTCAAACAAAGCAAGACAAACTTTCCAGGCAAAGTGCCTGCCCATTTGGTTCCCAGCACCCATATTCCTTTAGGTAGTGGTGATGTTCTGTGTTCTGGTAGAGGAATCAGAGTGCAGAGTCACATTTCAAAAGCTTTGTGTCTTCCACTGCATTTAGAGCACCTTAATCAACCACTTGTATAATTGTAAAATAACAGAATACAAGTGCCCTCCAAATCTCTAGCAGAGTCTAACCTAAAGAGACATCCCTTGCTTTGTGCAAGGCAGAAATGCTTTCTAGAAAGCGCTGTTAGAAGTCTAATAAGTGATTGCAGTCTTTGTACAGTGAGATTCGTCCCAGAATATTGCTGGAGCCATGCTGAGAGGCTTATTACCAGGGTCAGTTTAAATGAGGCATTGCTGCTTCAGGAAGGGATTTTGCAGTGGGAGAACAGCTTTAGTTTATACACATATAACGGGAGCTTAGTTTTTGTAAATATGCTCAGTAGCGTAGGGAATCGCAGTGAAACATGTCACCAGCCAGAAGTCATACTCATTCAGCAGCCATGCGGGAACTATTGAGAAAGATTTAATTCTGCTTGCTGTCATGTACCTGTGATCATTTTGCAGGAGCAAAATGTGAGGCAAACACTTTTGATGGGGAGCGTTGTTTGTATGGAGCTTTGAGCGATGCCATCCGACGTCTGCTGAAGGAGTACAAACAGATCACGGCAAAGTGCATGAAGAGAGACTACTATGATGTCTTCCTGCAGCGGTAAGCAGATGAGGCAGCTCTGTGTGCAACGTGTTCTGTTCTTTCCGTAGCTGTTAACCTGAATATTCAAGCTCTCTGTTAGGATACTGGATCAGTTGCCTTTCAAATCTGCCCTTACCTTATTCCTGGGCTTGTGGAGCTTCCTAAGGGATGTTCCTTTGTGCCCTAAGGGATGACTTCCAGGTATGTGTGCATTTAAAGTATAACCTCCAGTGACTTAGGTACAGACTCCAGAGCCAACAGAAAGCTGGGCTTTATAATGCAGAAGCGTTAGGCTGTCATCCTCGACTGTCAAACCAAAATCAGATCGCTAAAACTGCGTCAGCAATTTAGGGTAATATGTCAACTGAAATTAATTTTCAGGCATGAAGTGCTATAGCCTGTGAGCTGAGGTTTCTAGCAGCGATAATAGGTATTTAATTTCTGAGACAGAGCACCTTAAGAAGCCTCAAACTGACTTACAGGGACAGTGCTCAGTTTTTTCTTTTGTTCGTTAAAATGTGTTAATTTTAAGGTGTTTCTGAAAGTTGCCTGTGACAATTTGTAGTCTTAGCCTAGAGTCTGAAGAGAAGCCTCACTTGCTCTAGGAGTAGAGGAATAGTGTCAGTCATCATCTTGCTGTTTTTCTATCCTGGTTGTTCTGATGTTATTACAGAGACTTGGTGTCGGTGTTTTTTTGGAGGGTTTTCTCTTTTTGTTTTTTTTTTCTCCCATTGGACTGACTTAAAACCAAACCAACAAGGTTTCAGCATCTGTATCTTCAAATTTGGAGAGCAAATAAGTCCTAGAAATATCTGACAATCTTCCCACTACTACAGAGTCCTAATTTCTGAAGCTGTGGGGAGAGAGGGGAGGGAGTAAACTCATTTGAGTAAAATCAGGTTCTGCCTTTCAGGGAAGTAGAATTTTGCAGGGTGATTTGTTACTCCCCTGCGGAGTTTGTGGCTCAGATGATGCAGGGTTGAGCTCACATGAAAACTAAAAGGTGCTGTTTTCTGCTTCTCATTCCAAACAGACCTTGTGTTAAAATTGATACAAAGGGCAACAGTAGGGGTGCAAAAAATAAACACCTAACTGCTTCCATTTTGTTTTGGGCTAGACACTAGTAGGAGGGATGTTCTAGTGGCAGGAGATGGAGATCAGCATTCAAGACCCTGCTCTGTCATCATCTCCTTGTGTGACCCCACACCTTTCTGTGCACCAGTCCTGCTCTAGAAGGAGTATGATGCCTGATGTCTGCCTCATTTGACCTCTTGGAGATGTTTGTGAGGATATACACACAAGGGGTGATGGGCATTAGGAAGCACTGGTGATGGTTGCTGTAAACTCTAGACTTAGCTATCTTGTTTTTTACCTTTTTAAATAATGAGGGTATGGGCGTGCAGTGATAAACAAGGCTTCATCTCTGATGTGGTAATTGTCTGTATTTCTTGCCTGTAACATCCTTCCTTCTTCTGAGGGTGGGTGACGTCAAACCCTGTCCTATTTGCTGCACAGTTAAAGTGTGCATACTGGCAGTGCCTGAAGAGCAGGGAAGTTGCATCTTACTTTGTAGTGGGGTGATTATTTTTGAAAGTGTATGCTTCTGCAGGGCTTTTTCTCAATGACAGTTTAAAACCAGGGTTAACCTTTAGAGACGTGTTTGGGCGCAACTAGTTCCACTTTAAAATCTGTTCTGTGTGTTCAGGTGTTCACCTGAGGCAGGAAGGTTTCATTCTCCAGCCTCCCTCTTGCACTAAGGAAACTTCTTTGAGTCATTGGAGGGAGTGAGAGATCCCAGTCTAGTATGTGAAGTACCAGCCCCCGTGCTGGCCTTCTGACTGGGCAGGGAGAGACTGCAATGTCCAGAGGTATTTGTTCACTTAGACCTAATTGTACCATGTCCCCCACTAGCTTTACTCAATTCTTTCCTTTCTCATTCTGCAATAAATTTCCCCTCTCTTTGTTCCTTACAGGTTGCTGGAGCAGGGTTACCAAAGCGACATAGTTTTCATTGTCCATGGCAAATCCTTCTGTGCCCACCGCTGCATTCTCAGCGCTCGCAGCGCCTACTTTGCGGAAATGTTTGAGACCAAATGGAAGGGGAAGAACATGATCGTGTTGAAGCATCCACTGGTGAGCAAGGCTATGCGTCCAGCTCAGCTCTTTCTTTTTTCTTCCCCACCCCCCCACCCCCCCCACCCCCCCCGTGTTTTGACTGGGTGAGAAAAGTGAGTAGGAAGGACAGTTTGAGGGTTAACTTCCACAGTGAATAGCTTCTGGAGCTCAGAATAACCTTAGTCAAGGAGATGGGCTTGTGGAGGCATTTTATGCAGAAAAATAGCATCTTACTCGGATAACAAAAGGCTGTAGACCGTGTACTTACCCTTTGTTCCCTCTGCTGTGGGCTCAAACGTATCTGAATTAATGGCAGCAGCAGGTTCCCATCTGCCAGCTGCGTCGTGATTCCTCTGTGGGATAAGTTGAGTCTGTCTAATTCCTGGTGGACAGGTGGTCTGTGGTGAAGACATCACCTCCATAATTGGCACTAATTGAGTCCTTTTTGTTGCCTTTGCAGCAAGAACTAAATAGGCCATAAGTGCATTCCATCCATTAATCACCAATACTCTGGCATGCGTTTCTACAGCTTGATTGTGGCTGTGCAAAACCTCTTGTGACATACTTCCAGTTTCACAGGACATTGCTTAATGTCTCTCTTTTCTCTTTGTACAAGAACACATCTTTCCTCTCAAATTAAGAAGAGTTGGAAATGTTTGCAACCACTGGAAGACTGGATTTTACAGAGCCTGTATTACAGCTGTGTCTTTGGAGCACCTCCGTTAGTCAGGTCCTGTCCCCGTAGGCACATGAATTAGTACTACCTGTTGATAGAGCTGTGTAAGCCAGGTGGAGTGGCAGCGTTAGTTATGCAAGGAGCGAAAAGTTAGGTGCAGTGTGTGAGCTGCTATTAAGTGGTGGGGTTTTTTTGACTTATCGGGGATCGTGTTTGTATCCAGGCAAGTTTTAAGTTTGTTATTAAGTTTCTGGGAATTCTAAAGGTAACTTTCTCATGTTTTATTTTAGATTAATCCAGCAGCCTTTGGCTCTCTTCTGCAATATCTATACACAGGTAGGTGACTTACTGTCTAGTGTATGGATCCACGGCTGGTGGGCAGCTGTCTGTGCCTCTGCCATAGCACTGTTTGGGTGGCACAGGCTTGCAGGCAGCCGTGTTTGGATGCATGAGTTGCCAACACATCCTCTCTGCTGGCGGAACGGGAGAATGTGAGCAATCCCCAGCTCTTCCAAGTTTTTTGTACCTTTTGCCGGTTGTTGTCCTGCCAATAACTATACAGCCAATTTTAAAAAAAAGGTTGATTGGTTGGATGGATGTGGAGAAAGTATTTTTACCTTTAGGAAGGCAAATCTGTTGTCTGGGGTAGAAATCCCCTGAGGTGGTGAAAAGCCAGGTTTCCCCACAGTTCACCTTCAGTCTGGCAGACTGAGTAGTGTGCGCTGAATGCTTTGACTACTTTGCATTATTTTTTTCTGAACAGAAGTTGATCCTAAACCTTCTGTGAAAATGCCAAATTGTATATTGGAGGCATGCTAAGTGCTGAACTGTTTTAGGCCAGGAGGTGGTGCCAGAAAGTAATTTATCTTCAAGGCTCTCCTTCCCCAGTCCAGTGTTTTCAGAAAACTCCTTGCCACGCTTTCAGTGATGTTAGAAGATTCTGGGATGACAGCTTGTGAGCCTAAAATCTTTTCTTACCCAGAGCCAGGTAGTCAGTGGTGGCCATCAGGGATGCTGCTGTTGCCCTGCTATTTTTCCTTTTCTGAGGGGAATTTTGTGTAAGCCTGTTCAGTCTTTTGCCTCTTGAATGAAGCTATTAGGGTAGGCACTGGAAAGTAGGAATGTGAATTAGATGCCAAAGGGAGATTCATGGAAGTGGTGGGTGGTGGGCTACCAAGTCTTAGCTTCTTGGACTGAGTTGTAACTGGATGCTAAAAAGTGAGGAAGTGTGTCTACTGAATTTTTGTGCCATCAGGTCTTCAGGGCTTAATTTTTGACATTTTTACCATTAAGTGGTATGTATTAAAAAAGCAGTCTGCATTTCTTCTTGGCAGGTCGTCTTGATATCGACGTAGAATATGTAAATGATTGCAAGAGGCTAGCCAAGCAGTGTCGGCTGCAGGACCTCATAGATGATTTGGAGACCAAATGTAAAAAAGTCTATGAATTTGGTAAGCATTTTACTTGCTGTTTTCTCTGCTGTGCCTATGTGCTGTTTCAGGGAGAAAGAGGAAAGTGTGATGATCGATATTTGATTATACCCTTGGGACTTCCAGAAAATGATTCTGTTGTGGAATTCCCCTGTTTGCATGAGTTTTCAGTCATGGGCTCTCTGTAGGGCAGCTGTAGTGGTTTCTGACCCATGCATATTTATAATTTATTTTGAATGTTTTCATTATAGTAGAGCAGCCATGGCAGCAGGATTTTGCTGTGGTTGCCAGACATTCACTGGAGCACTGTGGGGTCTATTTGGAATTGCCTTTCAGCAGAGAGCTTGTTTAAATCCCTGGGGAAGTAAAATATGTCCAATTAAAAGTCCTTTTCTGCATTTATCTGACCCCTAACCAAAGTAAAATGTTTGATAATTGGCCTGAAATGGATGCAGAGAGAGACATAACACTTTCTTAAAAGCAGAAAAGTATTTCTGAAAGCATGTGTGTATTTATAACAAATGTATGTGCCAAACCTTAAATGATGCAATCCTCTATTTAAGGGCTTTTTGTTATCCAAAGAGCTTGTGATCTAATCATGACATCAGCTTATTGCATGAAAACCAACAGTTGGAGTTTATCGTTCATCTTCTTAGTTCAAGCTAATGGACACATGAAGAAGAATCAAAACAGCACAAGTAGGGCAAAACTGTGCCTAGTCATTAAGTGGGGAAAAAAAAAATTACCTGGTGACAAAACCTTCAGGCTGAAAACATCTGACTCGCGTTTCATGCGCTGAGTTAACTCCTTTATTTCAGTCAAGTTAATTTTGGTTTGAGAACAGAATCTAGTCTGTAGCTTTTAAATCAAGAGCATCTTAGTTGATCTAAGAGGTAAGGGTGTAGCTATTCTACCTTTCTCTCTTGATTTACGAGTTCTGATTATTCAGCCTCCTGAAGTTGCAGGGCTTGACAGATAGAGACAATACTTCTGGCTCAAGAAATTCCTTATCTACAAATCACATGGAAGATACTACCATGTGTATGTCTTCCCTTGGGCATGTGTAAGTGTGTGCTGGTGGTGGGATGCAAGTTTACCATGGTACCACTGTTCCCATATAGACCAGGGTGCGAGTCCTTATGGAAGCTGTATCATGTCTTACCTCAGCTGTGTAAATACAAATGTAAACATGCATCTGAAGAGATTAGAAATGCGTTTCTTTGGTTTTTTTGCTGCAAATAATGTAAGATACCAGTTTAAATGGTAGAAAAGGGGAGTGGTGGTGAATACCATGAGTAGAAAATAAAAACTACTCAGAAAGTCAGGTAACAAAATTATCTTGTGGCATCTTTTGATATCAGAGTAATCCAATGAGATGCGGACATCTATTCTTGTCCGCTCCCCCCCCCCCCCCCCATTTTTTCCTTTTTATCTTTTTCTCCCAGGGTCTAGCTGAGACCCTGGAGGTGGCCATTCCATCTGAATACATGAAGTTGAAATCTCATATTAGGTGGTGGGAGGACATTATAGCTTGATAGCTGTCCGAAGCTGTTGCGTAGTATGTCACTGGCAGCTTAAGGATCATGAACTCCAGTGTTTAAATTTGCAAACTACAAAAAAGCTGACTGCTTGGTGGGGTTTAAAAGTAGAAAATGGTGAAGTAACATTTCATGTTGGTTGGGAGTTTCAGATATAAGTTTCATTTGGAGATGTGATGCAGACTTCCTGGATGGCACCAGACAAAGAATTTAATGTCTGTGTTCTTTGGGAGGGAATGGTTGTTCATTTCTAAGGCCTGACAGAAGAAATAATCAATGGGTGGTGTAAAGCACTGATAGAAGTACTAGGCTTGATTCTTTTTTATGACAGTATGGATTTACGTGAATAGACAGAACTGCTGATAGGTCTGTTAGAAGGTAGTTTCTCATATCAGATCTCATGTTGAAGCCAGGAAAACTTGATTCTCCAGAAATTAATATATATAATAATTATATAAGTTAAAAATTGGGAAAGATTTTAGAAAACATCATGTCTGGCACTTGACGAAGCATTATTGTTCCTTCTAGTGCATTCAGAATCTCTGCTTTTTCAAAGTGCTTTCTGTGGAATAGACATCTGATTCAGGTCTGCAGAGCAGGGTCACGTCTTGCATCAGGATTATGAAGCTGAAATGTGCCTAATGAAACAACAAACTCAAGCCTGTGCAGCACCAGTGGATAATTGCAGTCTCTGCAATCTCATTATCTAGAGTTAATCAGCATTTCAAAAGCACTTAGTATCTTGGCATGCTCAGACAGTAGTTAAGGAAAACCCTGAAGAGGATGACCCAGCGCCTTCTGTTGCACCTGAGATGGACTTCAGTGTGAACACTTGCTTATTTTCCCCACGTGTGTATTGTGACTGTAACAAGAAAAAACTGTTGCAGTGTTTGGAAGAGCTCAGACAGGGTTTGTCCAGATTAAGCAGTAATCCTTCCTTTAGAAGTGGAGATATTTGACAGTAAATGTTCTGCAGTTATTTCTACAAGTTTTAGGGGGAAAAATTTGAGAGCAAGGTTTGTGATGTTTGCTGTTGTAGTGGAGGCACTGGATGTACAGCATCTGTCGTTCTAGCTAGGCGTGGCATTGGGAGGAGGATGTACAAGGCAGATATCAGTGTGGCATCATTTTGGAAAGGTTTGGGGGGGTTGTGGCTCTCATTTTTTGTGGTGCATTAGCTCAATTGAAAGAAAAGACTACAAAGAAATACTGAGTGTAAAACAAAGGCAGCTGATAAATTCGTAGGTGATGCTCAGTGCTATACAACTGAGCTAGATGGGGAAGGAAGACAAAATCTTCCGTTCTCAAATGTAGTTGGGTTATTCCCTGCAGCTACTTGCATTTTTTATGTTGCTGTTTTCAAAAAACCCTTCATTCCTACATCTCGCAAGAAAGCAATTGTCCCTGCTGCTTCCTTGCAGCCAACAGCTTATTCCTGTTCCATCACTTTGATTTTTGTTGTTACTGTTAGGAGAGAGTTGCTTGTGATACCAGATGCTGTGCTTTTGGTTTTGAGAGATGCAGTGTCTGAAATGTCTCATGATAGATTTGCTTCTCAGACAAATCACTGCTCTTTCATGTCAGTGTGAAAATGCACAGATGCTTTGTAGATCCCAAGAGAGAAACCCTTTCCCTTGACTACTGCTTAAAACTTGCTGGGTCCATTAGCACTTACAGAGCCTGACTGATTTGGCAACTGTTACAATAGGCATTACACAAATATAAATGATTCCCTCTGCCATAAAGAATTTCTAATTGCACAGTGAGAAATTTCCTTCTCTCATGCTGGTCTGTAAGTGGACAGGGCTTTTTGAGAAAATGCACTCAGTCGTGTTTGTGTTGGTGCCAGGTCTCCTCTTGGCTTATGTACCCTCAAGTCATCTAGCTGAAGGTAGCGTTTAGTGCTGATAGAGCAGCCTGTCTCCTTGCTGGTGTAGTTCCATGTGTAGCAATGTTGATACCTGACTGTCTTGTATTGGTCAATTATTGTTCCCTTCCCAGTATCTCTCTGGGATATTCAGCCTATCTGAGGTACAGTGCTGGCATATTGGAAGGGTGCAGCAGTAATGTGGAGGAGGGGGTGGAGAACATCTTCTGTGGCACGTCGTGGTCTTGTTCTGCCCACGGCCCAGCAGAGTCATCTGATGGAGCTCATGTAATGTTGCACAAAATGTCAGGAAAAATGAGGTCTCAAGGTGGCATGATTCACCTGTGAGGAGTCTTAATGTGGTGAATCATGCCTGTCAGAAATTCTTCTGAATGCTTCAGCTGTGGGGCCACTTAACTCTTTTGTCCTTGAGAGTTAACTCTGCATTTCCCTGGCTCCCAACAGCATCTCAAGCCTTCATCACCACAACCTGGCATTTTCCAGCGGTGCTCCATGTTTTTTCATGTGTTCCCTATGTGTCAGAGACTGTTGAATATCTTACATGCTCCAGTCTTCACCCCATTTTCATGCCGAGCTGAAAATAGCGGTGTTGTAATACAATAGCTGGGCATACTTTGGGCTGCTGCTCACTTGAAGTTGGCGGGGTTGGCTTCAACGAGCTCCACAGCAGCTTTGGTCAGAGCAAGACCGCAAAAGTATGATTGTGTAGTTTGCTTCCCCTTTATTAGGCTGTTTAATTGTGTAGGCTGGTAGGGCAAGACAGGGAGACACACTAGGTCTGAAAAAGGCAAATGGAGTGCTGTCTCTGTATGGTTTATTTGATCTCTTTGGTGGCAGTGATGCTTATTTAATGTTTGCAAAGAACACAGGCACACTCAGGAGTCCAGGTGTTCTGGGGATCTTTGTGCTTTGAGGATCTATAGGTAGAAAGCAGAGAACAGGCTTGGGTGCACAGGACTTACTACCTAAACAAGAATAAATCCTTGTGTTCCCTGGAGTGAAGTTAGGATGCCACAGCTGAGATGGGACCCGTGAGAGCATGTGACAGAGCAGAGAGGCAGGGAAGCAGTTTTATTTTAACTAAATATTTCCTGGTATGGGCTTCACTTTAGGTCACACTGTCAGTGGCAGGGGTGGCAGCTGGGGAAGGCATCGTATGAGTGGCTTCTGCAGGGATCAGGGGCAGCCTGGTCAGTGGTCCTCAACTGTAATTGATAACACGGATTGCAGAGAGCGAGCTGGGCCTGAAATATACCTGTGGCAATTTTGTGTGCCACAGTTGATAGTCCAGCACAAGGAATTAAGCGGAGGTTGGAGCAGAGACTGCAATATATGCATCCACTTCCAGCCCTTCTCACCAGTTGTACTGAGGAGTGCTGTATGCATGTTTACATAGAAGAATCACATGTGTTTTGCGGTAAAAGCTGAACAGCAGTAATACTTTTTCTGGAATGTCTGTCTTTTCTTTAAATGGGAGAGAATGTTTGTAGAGGAATTTAGGCATCTCTGCTCTTTTGTTGTTTGTTTTTTTTTTTTTTTTTTTGCTTCTTCCAGTCTCTTCCAAGCCAGGGACCTGTGTGAAAGTGCTGACGATTGAGCCCACAGGTAACTGCCGGCTGCAGGAAGATCTGGCTCTTCTAGCAGACTGCGCCCTGCCAGCTGAACTGCGGGTAGGGAGCAATTATACTACTTCTGGTCTCTGTGGGGCTGTGATATGTGTTCGGTTGCATTCTCTCCATTTGAGTTTAGTGCTTGCTTTGGTGGTGCTCCAAATACTGAAACCTTTTATTGCTTGGAAATGCTGTAGGATTGTTTAATGAGGCTGTCGATGCTGGTCCTTTCCCTTGGATTTTTACCCCAGCAGGTTTCTTGGTAAACAAAACCCTTGCCATGTGGTTGGTGGGGATTTCCCCATTGACTACAATGGGACAAGAGGTGGTCCCCAGCTCTTTTTCCTCCTCTCTGCCATCCTTCTTGAGTATCAGAACTGTTTTATCAGCAGGCGTTGTTACCCAAAGAGACACATAGATGGAAGGTGGCTTGCTGGGCTTGCTTACTAGGAGCTGACACCCTGCAGTGGAGAGGTGCTTTCAAACTCTGAAAATATTTCCAGCAGAAATGCAAGCCCCTCTGAAGTGAATGTAACTTGACTGACAATAGATTTGCTTTTCATAACTACGTCTTGTTAACCCTTAGAAATAGCCCACAGACCACAGGTTGATGATAGCTATGTTAAAATACCATCAGTATTATTAGTTAGGCTCATATATGGAGATCTTTGCTCCCAGTTGCAGGAGAACAGGATAAATATTAGTGGTCTTCATTCTCCCTGCGTCTGTTGTTTTCTGTAGTATCAGTAGATTCACTTTGCTTTTATGTCTGTCCTTTTTTTTCCTCTCGCTCAGACCAACCACTGAATTTAATAACGTGAACTCATTTCAGGTGGCTGCTGTGCCCAGAGGTTGTATGGCTGAGCGATGTAGCAAAGTTTATTGCCTTCTTTCTTTTTGTCCCCTGCCAAATAGACCTGCCTGGTGCAAAGAGCTTGTGTGTGTGTCTGCGCATGGATAAGGTTTCTTACCTGTAATAAGCCAGCATGTTTTCTGCTGACTTTTGGCAGACATACTTCTCTGAGTACTGAACACTTTACAGAGAGAGTTTCTCTCCATCAAGTTTCCATCTACCAATGCAGAAATCTTTCCTACATAACCTGCTTCCCCCAATTAACTGTGCGTTTATTTGTGCCTTTCAGTATGCTTTTCTGTAGGTTTGTAGGATTTAAAGGGAGGTGATGCTATAAGTAAGCCTCAAACTTACCTCTGCAAGAACTATAAAGAAGGTCGTGGGCCCCAAAACAGTGAGATTTACAAAAATTCCTAAGTCACTTCTCAAATAAGAAGAATGCTTTCTATTTGATTGCTTGTCCCTAGACCTTGATGGCATGCTCCTTTTGGGTTAGGTTTTTCTTCTCTAGGGTTAGAAACACTCTCCTTTTAATTCTTTCATGCAGAATAGGGGCTAGAAGGAAAGTAAGAAACTTGGAATAGTGTAATTATCTGACAGCACTGTGAATGCCTCTTTCTTGCTGTGTTCATAGATCAGAATAAAGGCAGTTACAGCAGCATTAGACTTATTATGACTGTAAAAGTAAAGAGGGCATCGGCCCGTGCCTGTTCACTAAAGAATTTGTATGCCATGTACAAATTTGGGTGCTTTGTTTAAGCCTAATAAATTCTCAGACTCCTGTTTTTTGATCTCTAGGTCTTTTTCTTTGTTAACTTAAAATGAATATATGAAAAAAAGCTCTTCACCCTATTGCCAGTTATATCTCATCCTAATGTTTGCAAATTGTTAAATTCTGTGACTTCGGCATCTTTGCTGTGGGACAGAGGAACTGCACATCCTCCTTCTTGCAGGGTTTGATGCCATACGAGGAATAGGATACAAAGTATGTAACCTGAAATAGCAGGGACAACTGAATAGTCACGTACAAACATCTGTGTTCTCAGGAGAAACATGCTTTTCCCAGCCTATGCAGAGTAAAATAGGTATTTGGCTTCTGGATAAAAGCCAGCATTTCCAAAATTTGGCAAGAGACATTCTGAGCTGCTGTGTATTATATACAGCTTTGTTTCACTATAGACAAATAATTTTCATGTTATGTCTTTGATACTTGAATGCTGCTGAAAACTCTGTGCATCCCAATTTCATAGTTCAGTAGTGTGTTATATGGCTAAAACAATAATAATTGATATCCAATCACAGTTCATTATTAGTTTTTAGAGTGAGAACTGTCTATTCCTTAAACTCTTAAACATGTTTATGATCTCAGTATCTTGTTCCTTATTCCTGCTTATACTTGAAAACCTTTTCTCATTCAGTGTTTGTTTTTGAAAGTATTGTTTCTATTTTGTTTTAAACTAGTAATGCCCAGAATTTTTCTGACTGCAACAGCTGCTGTTTTGGTTTGTCGCAATGAAATTTAGTGTGACGGATTGAAGTAAAATACCATCAGAAGCCAAGCAACTGTCAAAAAACATGTGGCTTTCCACTGTCTCTCTGCCTAGCTCTTCATCTCGTGTCTGCCAGGTGATGTTGTTGAGGTAGACATGCCAGGGCTTCCAGTGTGTGAGACTGTAGGTACATCATTTCCTTGTAGCTGGTTTTTCATTATCTTTTAACCAAAACCTTATTTTCCAAACCAGGATGAAATCAGACTTAAAAGGATCAGTTTGCCATGAAATAAATAACCGTTCTCTCCATCTGTATTGACACTTGGTGTGGCTGCAAAGAAATGTGACCATTTGTCACTTCTGGGATAAAGCTGAATCTTGTAATGCATAGAAAGAAGTTGGAAACAAGTAGATGGGTTCCATCTTGTCTGTCTCTGCACCTGTGTAGCGTGGTTGTCCGTGACAGTTACTGCTGTCCTTTGCTGTGCCCATTTGGCAGAGGCAGATTAACCAAACTATTTACAACATGCTTCCAATTATTTTTTTTTTTTTTTGTCCAATCCACTTATATCTGGTTATGGGCTGGTAATCTTGTCTTGCATCGCTAACCCCTGTATTTTGTGCTATAATTTATTTACAGTTTTCTTGCTGAGATAATCTGGCTGAGGTACAAATTGCTGCTACTGATTTGTTTAGTATGTTTTTGCCTCCAGCAGCATGTCTATTTAAGTGCTAATAGCAAATCCAGGCGGCAAAGACGTGGTCCTCCACACGTGATGGTTGGAAGATCCTGTCAACGTTCAAGCAGTCTCACGCTGTAGAAGTGTTGAGAATATTTCTGTATGGTGAATGAGTTACTGTGAATGTTTGCACCTCACAGGCTGGACTGTGTTGTGCTTCCTGGGGAACATACTTTGGTAACTGCTTTGCCTGGACAGAAGCATGCTAAGGAGGTTGCCTGAATGGGGAGGGGGGTGGGAGGAATGAGCCAGTTTTCTTCAGGGAGACCCTGAAAGGGAGATTAAATTCCTCAGGCATGACAAGAGAGGAGAGTAGAAGTAGTAGAGACTTGAAAGGGGAGTAAAATGGAAAAATCTGCAAAGCTACTTCACACTGAATAGGAGAGACAAAGATGTGAACCTGCTTTTGTAGTAGGAAATGGAAATGACCTTGTAAAACTGAGCATCAGAGCAGGGACCAGACAAGGCTAGGAGCAGGAAACTGAGCCTGGAGGAGGTTGTAATTCAGGAGACAAACTCTGAGAGAAATAAAATTCCCATGTCCATTCCAGAGGGATGGATTCCTTTTAAAGATTTACATTTGGACAATGAAAGGGGAGCAAAGAAGGGATGTATGTAGGAGATGTGGAGTTTGTCTCAGTTAAAATTCTTGTGCTGCAAGGAGTGGTGTCTTATCAAAGCCTGTTTCTAGGTGGTGGGTTTTTTTACCTGTAACATGCCTGCAAAGTTGTAGCCTTGAAAGTGATGTCAGAATTACTAGTAGAGGCCCATGGCATGGAGATAGCAGCAAGGCAAACAGAGCAGGCAGTTGGCTAGCCTGATACTGGTGTTTGTAATGTGATGCACCAGAGAGTGGGATGCAGATCCCCAGACTGAGGTTTGTTCAGTGCCTTGAAACATGAGACACAGATAAGAGCGAAACAGCAGCCTGGGGAATCTACAAATGGGATGATTTGATCTCATCTTCCATGCTGGAGGTGCCTTTTGTATTACACTCTATGAAAAGCAGGTAATAGATCAATTGGGCAGTGTCCCTTGAATTGCTGCATCCCTTCTGCATCAAGGAGTTTGCCGATAGGGAAAGGCTCACTGGAGAGAGGTGCTATGGGGAGGCAGCATTACTGCGACAGCATGTGTACGATTTGAATGTCACTGGGCTTACTCTCCTGTGGTTAGGGATCAGAAACGGCCAGATGTTGCTGTGGACAGGGAAAGAGCTTGGCAAATGGGTCCAAACTGCCATGTTCAGTGGTGGTATAAGCTTTTGCCAGCTTGGTGCCTTGCCACATCCTAGAACCTGTCTTGTGAGAGAAACCTCGCTGCATGTGAATTGAGCTTGGCTGAGAGCACCAACCCAGTGTGTATGCATCGGGCTGTGTCTTTGTTTCGTTTGGGAAGGAGGAGTCATCTAGCTCAGTAAAGCTGAAAGTCGGTTGCTTTCTGTTAGGATAGAGGCAGGTGAGTTGGAAATGGTGCTTAGGTGGTCTGCGACTGGGAGACTGATCATCACAGCCAGCCCAGGGGTTTCCCAGGTGCAAACCTGGGATGTAACTTTCCTGGGTGAGAGACAGCAGTAATAAACCCGTTGGCCCAGGCAGCTCGGGGCCATATGTTTGGAAAGCAAGAAGCAAGGGAAACTTGTTTTCAGAGATTGTCTTGGTTACATGGCTGTGAATGTAAACTTTTTTTTTTTCCCCAGTTTAGTTGCCCTGTATATCGGACAAGGTGAAAGTGAAAATATTTGGAAGTGTCACTTTAAAATAACATAACACCAACAGATTTTTTTGTGTGTGTGTGTGCGCTGTCTTTGTTGGCACGAAGGACTGGGAGGAGGTGTGTTGGTGTTAAAATAATTCGCTAGAGTATTAATACTGCAACAACACTATCTTTGGCTGCAATTCAAATTAGAAATCTAAAACGTGCTTTAGAAACGTTGGATTATTGAAGTGATGTGGTACTTGTAGCCAAACCGTTTCAAACTGGTGTGTACATCTATGTAATCTATATGTCACCTGTACATCTACACAGTAAAGGGCTAGTCCTAAGCTCTAGTATGCTTATGATACCCCGTACATGAAGTAATCTTTGCCTCCTCTTGGTTATCTGCCTTGTTAGGTGGCACGGAAATGCTTTCTAGAGGTGTATGGAGGGTCAGGGAGTTTTCATGGATAAGGGAGGCAGCTGTAACTTGAACCAGGAATACCTCTATCAGGAGTGCAAAGATTTCTTCACGCTGAATTCTGTGCTCAGATGATCTTTTGGTGCTCTGCACTGTGCTGAGGGAATTGATGGGTGATTGCTTCTGGGAAGACCAAGAAGTCCAAACTTGGGACACTAGGCATGATTAAAGCATGAATCTTAAAGGTGGGGTTTTCTGTTTTCTTTTCCTAGGTTGGTTTTGGGGAGTTGCCATTTGACAGCACTGACAACTTTAACAGTTGTCCTGATGTGTGTTTCCGAGTGGCAGATTACAACTTTTTGTGTCATAAGGTATGTGATTGTGCTATATACTTCATTCTTCTCCCTTCTTGCCATGGGTCTAGTCTACGTGTCTTCCCCTACTCATCCGGTGCTGGATACACTGCAGAAGCAGCATTGCTTCATCAGCTGGGACATCAAAAGTCCTGTGGCAGCTGGAAACTATATTTAAAGCGTTTAACAAAACAGAAAACTCTGCCTTTCTTGCAGAGGTGAGGGGATATATTTATGGATTCAGCTACAGCATTCACAGCTACAAAATCTCCTGCTGCTGGCTTGTGAGTTCAGTGTCCAGAGAAGGGAATTCGATCTGCAAGGAAACAGCAGTAAGAACGGATTTTGAGATCCAACCTTCAATTCAAACTCCTGCCCTAATGCCATGCTACTTTTGAATCTCTTAAGTTTACAGATTGGTGTTTTTTTTTTTTTTTGTTCTGAGGGTAGGCATGGATAGGAATAAGGTATGGAAAAATGTTGGAGATGCAGCTTCAAAATATAGGGAGAGTCAGAGTTACAGAGTCTGAACTTACAAAATACCTTTGAGCTGCTCTGATGGCTGGCTGGTAGTGCTGTTTGGTTCGGTGCAGTGAGAAAGACGCTAATGTTTTGGTCTTTCTTCCCTCTCCAGGCATTTTTCTGTGGTCGCAGTGATTATTTCAAAGCCCTTCTTGAAGACCATTTCAGTGAGAGTGAGGAGCTGCAGACACAGCCCAGCATCCCTGTGGTGACTCTCCATAACATCTCAGAAGACATCTTCATTCGGGTGCTCTACTACATCTACAGTGACGATACAGAGGTGAGGCCAGCCATGGAGCCTTTCCTCCTGGGATGCTTAATTCTGGAGGTGTTCACAGCAGTGTTTTCCCATAGCGTCTGAAATTGTGCATGTGGTTTCTTAAATCCCACTGCCCTACTCTGCTACCTCGCTTCTCAGGAGCCCACATACCTGGGACATGTTGTTAGCCAGGCATGAATCTAGTTTACGTGCATGAAATTTGGGAAGCAAATCCTTAGGCTTTCACCCTGTAATAAAAATTTGGAAATTAGGTTGCATATTGTATGTTAGTGTGTTAAATGCAGGATTTTGCAGATTTCCCTCTTGGGCTCTGTGGAAGGATAAGGTGAGCAGCTGCCAGTAGATGGCAGATTGAACACATTTGGAGATGTGGAAAGGTTGAGAGATTCTGCTTATTTTCTCTTGGCATCATAGCCTACTTTTCCATTTGCAGCAAGTCATTATTTCCACTGTTTATTTATTGCTGGGGTGGGCAAAGATTCCACTGGGGAACCAACACCTTGCTGTGCTCAGTATTGCAAGCAGTAACAAAATGGCCCTAACACACCTAGTTTTCAGCCTAATGGACGGTGCAGCAAATCTCAGCCTTTAAGCAGCTTCCTGCTTCGGTTTTGTGGCAAATGCTTTCAGCAGGTCTAGCTACAAGATGCCAGAACACATTCTGGCATTAGGGCACTGATCAGAGATGCTGCTGCACCTGCCACTGTCACTTCTCCCAAGCAGTATTTGTGCTCTGGGTTAGGTGCCACATACAGAGAATGCAGGCAGCTGTGACCTTGTTTCTGCTGATCTGTTCACCTCCGGGTAGCAGCGGGGAATGTGCGGTCGGGAGAGATGTATTTATCAGGCAGCAAGGGCAGAAATGCCATTGGTATGCCAGAGGGCAGATGCTTCACTTGTCTGCACTTCTTTCCTCAGCCATGCGTTGAAAGGGCAGGTGGAGAGGGGAAGAAGCATGTTGGGGTTGTGAAGATCCTCCTGACCTTGTAACCGCACTGCAGCATGACCCCGTTCCCTTGCACCTTTCCATTCTGCCTGCCCTCCTTGTGATGGCTCACGGGAAGTGTTTCCCAAGCAGCCGTCCCTTTCCAAGGGGTGTCTCAGCTGCCCTGTCTGGACTTGGAGCAGGACAACAACAACAACAATGTGTAGGAGCCAAAAGGCTCTTTTTTCGTATCTTTTCTGTGTAGAATGGTACGTAGGTTGCATTTCAAACTGAGCAGCCAGCATATGAGCTTCTGCAGAGAGTTCACCTATCAGGAAAAACGGTCAGGAGAGCAGGAATGTAACTCGTGCTCCACACTTAAATGTAGACTGTTTTTCCTGCCCTGGATTTCTCCAGCCAAGTGTCAGCACTTCCAATTCAGTGTTTCTTTTTCCAAAGGATTTATGTGTCTGTCCATACAGTAGTGACTACTTGCAGTTGGAGGTTAGAGTGTGTGCAGAGGACAAAGGATTCCAGGCAGAGAGAGAAGTTTCTGATCGGAATACTTGTGTGGGCACAATGGGAGCTTTTGGAGGAATGTTTGCCGGATTTGTCCTTGATCAAGCAGTTGGGAGCTGCTGCCACCAATACTGCTGACTCGAACGCCTCCAACTTGTGAGGTCCCTAGAGCTTATGAAAGGACAAAGCAGCACTTGATTAATAACCCCAAGAGCTCTGTTACACCAGTATGGCACTACAGCACTCATGGTGTGCCCCTAATACAACTTGTATCCTTCTGCACAGCTGTTGCAGGGTGTTATACAACTGGGACATTTGCTGTGAGCAGCCTCTCCAAACACTGGTGGGGACAGCTGTAGGGGAAGAAATAATCAGCCTCTTGCAGTTGTCAGGGTGAGCAACCACATGTGTAGATGTGGACAGCTGTGCTTTTGGTGCTGACCAGTTACGAGGGCAGTGGACCACGCCACACCAGTTACCATTCCTCGGTCTAGTATGGCTTGGTCTCTAAATGTAGGTGATCTCGCCTCCTCCACAGCCAGAGTATGCTGCATCCTGCATATTCACCGTTCAAACGGATGTGGGTAACTGTGCTCTTTGCAATTCACATTAGCAGGAACAGAATTGTGCAGCGAGAGGCTCTAGTTCCAGGTTAGTGACGCAGATGGCTGACTAAAATAGGTTTTGCCCAGCCAGGGGGGAGAGACTTGAGTGAAGCTGGAGGTGGTGTCTCCAACATTATCTACAGCATTTTTTCATCCTCAGATCACTTGCAAGGGACAAAGTACCCAAGAGCGAAATGGGAGGGTGGTTCTCTAGCTCAAGAGCCTGAAAATGTTAAAGGCCGTTCACAACAGTGTGAGCTTGAGCATCTGGAGCGTGAATTCAGTTTAGTTTGAATGCCTGTTAGAGCTCCAGTAGTATTTGATGTGTGGGGTCTATTCCCCACTTAGTTGGGCCTCACCTACAGTTTTATTTGGCGTGGAATTTTCTGTCCTTTGTTGTATCCCTGTACGGGGAGGTTGTGCTGGCTGAGTTAGCAGAGCCAGTTTGAGGAAGGAGCTTCAGAGAATTTTGCATATTTTTCCCAAAATGTCCAGCAGTACAAAATGGGAGGAAAATCCTAGTGGGGACAAGGTGCTGCGTTCTGCCAGCCTGTTCCATTTGTCTCTTCGAAGGGCTTTCATTACCTCTTGTAAAAGCTACCTCCTTCCACCACCCCGCTGATCATTCCTTAGCAGCCAGCCTTCAGTTGCACTTCAGCGTTTCCCCATTGCTTTGTGCTTACTAGCGGGGTTAGCTGTAGCATGGTAAACTTCTTGCTTTGTGCTGAGCAAGCTGCCTCTGCAGCATTTTAGACTCATCTGTGGTAACTGAGGGGAAGATTTAGCCCTGAAAGATTGAGCTCCTGTCTCTCCATAGTGCTGTTAACACTTGTCCGGTAACGGGCCAAACAACACTTTAGGGAATCTCTGCTAAAACACAAGAGAAGGCGTAAGTTTGCCTAAGACAAGTGAAGTGGGTAGGACTGGACAGTAATTCTCCTCTTTCCGTTGCCAGCTGTCCCCGGAAAACGCGTATGACGTGCTGTGTGTGGCAGATATGTACCTGCTCCCTGGGCTCAAGCGTCTTTGTGGCCGGACCTTGGCTCAGATCCTGGATGAAGATAACATTGTCAGCATCTGGAGGATCGCAAAGCTGTTTCAGCTGACCCGACTGGAGGACCAGTGCACAGAGTACATGGCAAAGATCATCGAGAAGGTAGCAGAAACACTCCCCACCGCGCTTACCACATGCGCCTGTGACTGTAACTGCACAGTGAGTCATAGATACAACAGGTTTAATGGTTATACTTCAGTCTGTAACACATGGCTGCCCACTCTGGTTTAATGCGCTTCCTGAAAATGAGCAGCGGTTAAGTAACAAATCACATGGTGAGTTAGAGCAGAGGCTGAGGAGTGTGGCAGTACCTGATGCCACTGCAGTAATCCAGATGCCGGTGGCTGCCTAGCACATCCCTGTGGACTGTGGGGTGAAAAAGCTGCCCAAAAAGTTCTGCAAGTGCCATGGGCATGTGACTTGCGCTGAGCTTTCAGCCATTGTGCCCGGAGCAACGATGGTGTTACCTGAACACACCAGCTGCAGCCTGGAGAACCCAATGGGTGTGCAGGGGAGCTCTGCGTAGGAAATGTTTTCTGGTGTTTGCTGGGGGGAGCTCTTTCTGGCATAGTGCTATAGAAAGGAGAAATCAATGTAATCTCTACTCTCCTCCAGCATGACAAATCTAACAGTAGGGGGTTCCCCAGAGGAAATTCAGCTGTTGAACAGCCAGAAGTAATGAATCTAACACTGGCATTTGCTTTATGGGGCTCCATTTAAGTATTATCCTGAGTGATTATAGCTTGAAGCTTCAGGACTCATGGAGCAAGCTGTCATACGGGAGGATAAACTGGAACCTATGGGGTGTTTTTATCTTGAGATAGATCTTTATAAATGGCTTGTATAGTTCACATGGGAATGTAATGTTTTCACCTGCAGCTTGAAAAGTGTGAAATTCTTTTGAGTGTGTGAAAACAGCAAAGGAAGTGATTCTGGGGCTGTTACTTTGTTCAGTTTATAGTTTGGGGATGATAGACATATCAGCATGCACCTGGATTCTAGCTTCTGAGAAGGGCATTTGGAAAGTTGCTGAATATCCCAAGTAGTAATTGGGCAAGGTGGGGCTTTGCTTGTGTGTTCCCCTTGCGTTCCCTTTCTCTAGCCTGAGTGGGAGTCCTCGGACCTAGCATTGGCAGTGTGCCTTCCTAAGGGTGTTGGCACAAATGGAGCCACCCCAGCTGTTCAAACATCAGCAGCTGCCAGCATCTTGTGGACATGCACTGATGATGGCAACAGGGAGAGATTTTGGCAGGGCTCAGCAACCCGTAACGCCCAGGCACAGTTTAGTAGCATAGACAGACAGAAGCTGCCTCTCACCCTTCAGCACACCACATGTTCCTGGGGAACTTGATGCAAAATTATTCATGGGTGACCTGATTCTGTCAGGTTGGGTGCAGAACAGAGCAGGTGCCTTGCTGTGATCTGCTGGTCAGCTGTTGGTGGTGGGGCTGAGCACCGTGGTGGGGATAGAGTCATCTGGTTCTGAACTGGGAACAAGCACCTGCTGTCTTGCCTGTTGCAAGATGTTTCCCAAAAGTGTCTGGCAGTATCTCCTGGTTCCTGCTGGGGAGCCTTTCTGTAGGGAGCGCTGTGTATATTTGTGTGCTCCAATACCAGAACTGTGGATGCTTAGTTAGTGAGGTGCAGATTGCTTAGCAGTTGGGACCATTTATTGCTGAGGTATTGCTGCCTCCTTAGGATGAATGGCAGGATGCATCTCCAAGCAGTATCTGTAGGAGACATAGGAAGATTCGGGTCTCCATGTACCCTTAGCATTCCCTTTTCTGCTGTGGAGTGCCTCAACAGTGGCTGAGCCCATTACCCCAACCCTTTACATCCCTTTACCTGTCATCTTGTCTTCCTAATGGTTCTCTTGTCCACCCCATCCAGCTGGTGGAGTTGGAGGAGTTTGTGGCTGCTGTGAAGGAGAATGCGGAGGCTGTGGAGGAACGGCAGGAGACTGACTCCATTCCTCTGGTTGATGACATCCGCTTCCACATCACCAGCAACGTGCAGACTTACAGTGCCATCGAGGAAGCCAACCAGAAACTTGAAGCTCTGGAAAACCTCCTGGCCAGTATAGGGCTTGAGTGCTGATGTGTGCAAACCCTGCCTGTCATATGCAGCCTGCGTAGACCCTGCTGGGTTGGCTTGGAGTGCAAGAACATCTGAGTCTCTGAATGTCTCTCTTCCCCTCTTTTGTCCTTCCCATCCACTCTCAGGCATGGTTTCTTTTTAATTTATTTATGTCTGGACATTTGCATGTCTGGTTTGTGTTTGATTTTATTTTGGTTTTAGTTTCTCCTTTCAGAAGTAGCTCCCAAAGCTCAGCCCAGATCAGTAGCTGCTCCTTTGTGTAACACGGTGCAGACAGGAGACTGCGCGCTGTTGGGGGGTGGTAAGGGAGCTCTTCTGGGGGACTTGCTACTGCCTGGTATTAGGATCCATCCTATTCTGTTGCCCAACAGCATGTTTCTGAAAGTGGTTCATGCTGGGATGCCCATTGAATTGCCACCAGTAGAGGAAGAAAACTGGGTTAAACTCTCCAAATAAGTGTATTGGAAGGGAGGTGTCTTTTCTTTCACTGTCAGCATTATAAGATTGGCAAAGGTGGGCAGTGCTTCCCTAACAGGGACACAGGAGTACTAGGCTATGTGGAAGGCACTGTCTTCACCTGCTATTCTAGTTCTTAGATGAAAAAAAACAAAGTGATTTCCAGGTCTTCCCTAGCTTTTCATTGCTTTGAAGTGCTCATAATTTAAAAGCTTTGTTTTCTGAACAAACAGCTTTGGGAATACAATAGAGACCAGAGTCCTTCCATTCTTAGAAAGCAGTAGCTTTCAATGCACAAAAAAAGAGATGGCACCCTTTTCTTCCTAACGGGAAGGAAAGAGCTTCTTGGAAACAGCACTTTTCCCTTTCTCTTTGTCCATTGTGGTAGAGCAAAAGTGACTTGCTGGTGTGTCAGGGAAGAGGGGATCATTGGAAATCTTTCTGGAAAGGAAAAGGGGCTTTTTGGGGCTCTCGCAGGGCAGCTGTCCCGCTTGTCAACCTTCTGGCTTTCCTCAGCCTTGAGCCTTGTTAGCTTCATTGTTCTCCAGGAAATTCACTGTTTGTACTAATGAATGTTTTTGAATCTGTGTTCTGCAGTAGGTCGCGTTATCTCGTGTTGTCTCCCTAGACTCCTAACGAGGGTAATGATGTTCTTTCTCCTCGGCACTAGTCAGGGGGTGATACCCCTGCAATAAAGCTTGTCTTGCCCAGTTGGCTGCCCCCAGAGCTGGTCGCCTCCAGAATGGCATGCTGTGAGAGTCCGGGTCTCCAAGGCACAGGCTGGGTGTACTTTGCTGTGCTGTGAGTTGGGAGGCAGAAGAGGCGTTGGGTGAAGCACAGAGAATCTTGCACAGGCAGTGGGCTGCCATTACTAACACATATTGTCATTTTGGTCACTTTGTGAGGCAAGAGCTTGAACTAATCCATGTCGGGTGTGCTTTTATTGTTTGAGGTGGGAACTGGGCATAGATCCCCCGCAGCTTCAGGGTGTTGTGGTGCTTCGCATGGATAAGGAAAGGGTTTGGAGATCCAGCGTTTGGCAGGCACTCGCTTCGGGTGTGGATGTGTGGGAGAATGGGTTTCTCTTCTGTGCTGATCTCACTTGGTTAGAGACTGATGCTCCCGCACCATGTGAGAACTGCAGCCTCACTGCCCCTGCTCAGAGTATCTGCCTGTGTCAGGCGTGTGTTGAAGCTGTTTGCAGGTACGTGGGCAGGCTTTGGGCACCAGTTGCAGTAAGCAGGCTGGGTTTGGTTGCGGTGAGGAGAGGGCACTGGAGTTTGGCCGCTGTTCTGGAGAGAAGCTGGACTTTGACAAAATCACATGTCAGGATGGAGTTGGCATTTAACAGAAGCTGGAGACAGAGCTGGGGGGCAAGAATGAAGTGCATTGACAAACTGAACCCTGGATGCTTGTGCATTTTTGTCATCTGTGTTTAACTGGTGTCTCTTTTAAAACAAGTCTCAGGAGCAGTGGATGGTGGCAGCAGGGCTAGTCAAGCAGGGCCTGCTTCAATTCTTCTGTTTCAAAATGCTTGTGAGGAAGTGCAGGGAGTTCCTGTGGTTTGTTTTCTGCAGCCATATTAGGATGAGGGAAGAGGATGTGTCTCTGCAGGGGTGTGTTGCTGTATGGAAGCAGGGAGCAGCGAGACTGTGCTTCTGTTTGGGGTGGTGACACGGAGGAGAGCTGTGCATTTGTTGTATGATTTGTGGAATGTACCTCTATGTCCATCTGTAAGCTCAGTGTGGCTTTGACAGGACCGCCAAAGAGCCCAGCACAACTTGACCTGGTAAAGGCATCTCGGTAAACTTGGGGAGGGGAAAGTATATTGAGAAAGTTTTAATATGAAGCTCCATATATTTTGGAGAAAGAAGGGTGAAAGCAGAACTGCCTGTTTTCTTGCTCAGTGGAGTGTCAGGCTCATGAAAGCCTGCTATAGAAACTGGCAGCTTAACCCAGCTGGTTCAGTTCCCCAGCGTTTCTCCTCCCTGTGTGGCTGAAGATGACACTGCAACTTAAGCAGAATGTTTAGTTTATCACATCCCCTTTGCTCCTCCGTCATAAATTCCGCATCTGACATCTTAGTAGTCAGCTTTCCACAGCAGTGGTTGTGACAGCCCTGCACGAGGCTTGTGTGGAGAGCCACCAGAGAACAGAACATGGCCTTTGCCTTCTGCTTGTACTGAACAAGATGCAGAAACGGGATTACCAAGGAATGTGCTAATGCTTTTCTCTGCAGATGCCTCAGCTGCTAAAGCAAATGGACACTGGTAGCGGGCAAAGCAGGAGGAAGGCAGAGGAGGGGCAGCAGTGCTGGGAAGTGTTTTCCATATGGTTGCTTTTGAATAATTCCATTCCTGCATCGTTAAGCGTGGAGTAAGTGAGGCTGCACTTGTACACGTGGGAGGAAAGGTCAGTGTGGCCTTTGGATCTGCCTCCCTGGTAGTGCAGTTCCACGTGGGCTGCCGAGCAAATGCCAGTCTGTCTGTGTGCACTTAGTGGTCACATCTGTGAGGCCCGTCAGATTGTCCAATTACTGCGGGTCCTTTCACCACCCCCATCCCTTTTGGCAAAACAGGGCTATCAAAAAGCATGCGTAAGCAGATGGTCAGCGTACAGGCAAGCTCTCTAATTAAGATGAGCCAGGTCAAAACTTAGATTTGAATTCCCTTTATTCTTGCTGCAAATAATTTTATCATGAAATAAAAACCTTTTGATTTTTCTTCTGTTGCCAGTGTCCTTCTTGTGTTCTGTTGCCTCTGTCCTTTTTGTTTACTACTAGCCACTTACTGAATTAAGAAGATTGTAAGATTTATCGGAGCAACATTATATTTAAGAAGAAATGTGTAAGCATGTGTGCAGCAATAAAATAGTATATTTCACTATATCTGTTCCTGCTGTGGCCTCTCTGTTACCAACAGACGACATCAGTGTGGCTTGATTTCTGGAAGGACTGTGGTGGGCTCCTTCAGCTTATTTTCCTGCACCTGGGCCAAGGGCTGGGTCCACGCTGTTTGGCTTCCAAGCAGCGAGGAAAGTGTGAGTGCTCTCCTCTCTTGGTGACCTACTCGTACAATCCTGCCAGAACATGGATGTAAACCACCAGATTGTTTTTATTGGCTCCTTTTTCTCGGGATTATTCTGTTTCATTAGCAGCATCATGGCACAGGCTTGGCCAGTGTGGTGGTGATGTGTCAGGGAGGTGTTTTTTACCTGGGAAAGTTACTCTGGTCAGCCCCTAACAGGTACGTTGTCCCTCCCTCTCTTCTTGTCACCCTGTGCCTCTGTCATTACTGACTGTCCATTAAATCCAAGGATGGAGATTTCTCAGTCTCTGTACTTAAACTGTTCAGACTTGTTCCGTGCACTCACGGAGTCTCTGAAGCGTGTGTTTTCTCCAAAACCTTGAGTCAGCTGAAGCACCTGGGCAGTCCTTCCTCTCTGAGGACACAGACGCTTTCTCTTCTGCCCTGTCTGGGTGGCTGTGACAGTTTCTGTGGCAATAACTGAGCTGCCTGTGTGCAGCCCCTGTCGACTTCAGAGCGTGGCTGCCATTCAGGGAACAAGGATCCAAGCTTGTCCTGGTGGCTCTGTTTAGGAACGTGCAATTTTCCAGGGGGGTATACTACTATCATCTGAATGACTGATGCTGTTGAAGGGAAGGACTGGGCTTGGAAAGGTTCAAGCACTAATTGGGCTTTTGGGACTCAAAAAATGGTGCTTACAAGGAGTATCGTTGTGCTGTGAGAGCCTGGAGTAAACGATGAGCCTCTTCAAGAGGCTCGAGCTGTTCATGTTGGTACAGTCACGGTCAAACTGTGGAGATGGCACCTTCCCACGTAGCAGCTTGCACTCGGTGTGCATTGACAGACTTGTCTGCTCAGGGTGACACTGTTTTTCTCTTGCTGTGGGCAGCCTGGCGAGCCCCGTCACAGCCTGGGGAGCTGGATTGTGTCTGGCTGCGCTCATGGGGATGAACGAACCCAGCTAGGGCTGGCGGTGAGGAGCAAAGGCTTGGTTCTCTGCTGACAGCAGGTGGGTGTGCTGCCACAGCAGGTTGTTGTTTACCTTCTAAGCTGAAACAGATTGGACATAATAAATTTATTAAGAGAGGCCACGCTGGCTACCCGTTCATCAGAATTGGGGCCTGTTTTGAATAAAGGTGCTGGCTCCGCTGGGGTTGCTGCCTGCCTTGAAGAAGTGCTAAGGGAGAAGGGCAGTGAACCTCTTTTCTCGAGCTGCAAATGGTTTCTGGTGTTTTAGGTTGGGAATCGGAGGTGGGTTATTGGCAATAACCAAGGTCAGGGTTGCAGAGAGGCAGACTGTTTGTTAGGGGACAGCATTTGGGTGCAGCTACAGACGTGCAGACCTTTAAGGCCGAAGTCAAGCTACAGGCTTCAAGCTCTGCGTGATCGGCATCTGGGGAAGAGGCAGGCATGCACATGCCTTTTTGCTTTTCCTAGTCAGTTAACTTTGTAAGCCTACGTGTTCTGGGCAAGGTTTGGAGGACATTTCAGGAGGCTAAAGAAAGCCTTGGAAGAGGATCAGTACCATGCAAAGAACTAGCTCTGATCCCAAGGGTCTGGCTGCTCGGTTCCCAAAATAAGCTCTGAGAAATGAGTGTGAGAGCTTTTCTTTCCCTCCTCCTGTTACCGACAAAGCAAGCTTGAGGGGAAGGAGAGCAGGATTGGAAAGTGAGATCTGCTCCCTCCTGACTGCAGCTCTCTGCCAGTGGGTCTGTTTTGCTCCCTGCTCTGTTTGCTGGTATGGCAGAACGCAAGGCTGCTGCTTTGGCACGGTGAGTTAGGAAAGGCGGAGGTGAAAGGAGTGCTATGGTATGGCCAGGTGCATCAGCTCATGGGCTCAGCGTAGGGTGGCGTTGGTCTTTTTAAAGAAACGCAAAATAATTTGATGTAGCTTTCCCATGGAGGAAACTGAGCTGGTCCGTGTTACACTGGGATGTCATTAAAACCCCTGTAAGAAAAAATGCCTCCCTCTGTTCTTTTATCTTATCGCTTCTTTGTGAGCTAGGGTCATCCCAGTACCATTTGTACAAGGCTGCAACAGTGATGAACCACGCGAGCAAGGCTGTGCAGAGACCTGCTCTGAAGGGAAGGCGAGTAAATGTGTTAGTTACTGCTCCTTGAGATACGCTTTAGGAGATGAAGGCTGATCTTTCATATCAAGGCTAAGATGACATTATATCTCTCCCTTCTGTTCAGAAGGTTTTATTCTAACACATTCTTGGCACAGCATAGCAGAACCACCAATATTTCTATGAATTTTATTAAGCTTGCTTCCATAACAGGAGCCAGCAATCTGCTCTCTAGAACTCCTTTTCCACCCCCTTTCTCCCTGGATCTAAATCTGAAAATTATCCAGGAGTTTTAAAACAAGTTTGTTGGCGGCAAGTTCAATCTCCTTCCCTTTCCCAAAGGCTCTCTTTAGAGCTGTCCAGAAAGCTTTTTCTGCTGTGCTGCTTCTCGGGTCTGAGTGCCTGTCGGGCACAACATCTTCAAAGCCATTCAAGGCACTGGCTCTGGCCGCGCTGCTCCTGGAGTGGCTGCTCCTTCCCTTCCCAGGGTGGGGGGAGCTGGTGTTGCTTGTTTCCTGGTTTTGTGTGGCCTTTTCCAATCATGCATGCTTTTAAACAGCAGTGTTCCAGGTCTGAAAGCATGCAAGGGGAACGTACTTCTCTTGCTGTGCTGACTGCGGTGCTCCCAGTGCTGGCTGCGGGAACAGGGCAGACTGGCCTTGCTTTTACTGGGAATCTTTGACTTGCTGGTCATGCAAGTGCCCCCAGGCTGGGTTTTGGTGCAGAGCAGCCGTGGCACGGGATGTACATACACTCGGCACAGGAAGAGAGGGCTTGGTATTGAAAGTGCTCAGGGTGAGCCCTGGAACCTTAGAGCCATCAGGGCTTTTGGTACAGCAAACACAAGGGCTGCCCTGTCCCGCAGGCGGGCAGCTTGGTGCTGTCATTGCAGCACGGGGCTGATTCTGCCATCCAGTGTGAAAGAGAAACTGGTATTTTATTTTTTTGTAATAATCTGGATGAGGAACCAGAGTTGTTTGTTTCTAACCTGTGGGTATCTCCTGTTCAGGGCTCACTGTGTCGGCCTGAGGAGGGTTTTGCTGGCTGGTGTGGCCATTGCATGGGTTTTCATCTGAATAAAGGCGTGCCTGATACCAAGGCTGCTGACCTTGGGAAGGCTGGAAGGCCTTGCTTTCCCTGGGGCTCTGCCTCATGGCAGGGTTTATGGTGGTCTGGCAGGGACTTGCTTGCTTTTGGCCGTGGACCCTTCCTAAACTGATGCAGGGCAGGTACTGCTCATCCTTTGCACCTGAGCTGTTGTTGCTTCCCCTCTGCCGTTCTCATCCTTGTGTGTTTTCTTATGAGACAAGTGTTTTCCATGCTGGACATCTTGCCCTCTCCTCAGCTCCCCCCTCACCAGCCCAAGCAGCTTTCTTTGCCAAGTTTCCTCTGGTTAGACAGCAGCACGTATCATGCAATCCGTCTACTCTTAACTGATCTCTCAGGAACTGTTTTTCATCTGAATTCCTGGAATATTTCCATACACTGAAGAGTTTCCTCTGGAGGGAAGGGAAATGAATCCCATTTCTCCCGAGGAGCAGTGGCCACGGGAAGGCCAGTTGTTTGGCTTACTCCTGTTGGGAGATGTGGGCTCTGCGGTCATTGCTCAGAGACACGGCTGTTCAGTTTAACAGGGGAGTTGCTGGCAGAGCAGCGGGAAGGTGAGTGGGAGCTCCGCATCCGCAGCTTTTGGAGAAAGAGAGCGTCCCAGGCTGACCAGCTGGGAGAGCATTGCCCTGTTTCTGCGTGCGAGGGAGGCTTGTGCTGGTATGAGGAGAGAACAGCAAACGGCCACCCAAAATCCCCGCTTTAGAGAGCCTGGAGTGAGCAGGAGCAGCAGGCAGCCAGGCTGCCGGCACGGTGTGCGGTAGTGGTGGTCTCTGGTGGTACGGTGACACCTGCACCACCCTGTTGGCTCCATCCCCCTTTCCCTGTGCTGGGATCTGCCCGAGGCTGGGCAGGGACACCGGCAGCCTGCTTGCCCCCACCAGCAGCTCTGAAGTGAATGACAAACCCACGTCTCCACCCTCCGATGGGCTATAAATCCCATGCTTAACCGTCTGCCAGCAGCAAGTGCAACCGAAGCGCTGCTGGTTTATATGCTGAGCAGACCTTCTGAATTAAAATTCCTCACTGCTCACCGAAGTTAGAGCATTTGGCTCTTCTCCAGCACCAGAGCCTGGCCCGGGTGATGGGCTGTGTGGTCCTGGAGGTCTGACAGAAGTGCAGTCCCTGCAGCAATGTGACCGAGTGTGACACCTCCCATGCCTTGCCCCGATGGTTGCTTGTCCCGGCCAGCCCTGCCGCCGTGGCTGGGGTGGGCTCCACAAAAGCTTTCTTCCCCCCCACCCCCCGCCATGGCACTCCTCTGGCTCCACACAGCTTCACCATGGGCTGATCCCCGCCTTACACAGCCCGGGAGCCAGCTTTGGATAGCACATGATGGAGCACAGCTCAGGGAAGAGAAAAACGCAAAAACCTTCAGGGTTCCCACAGACTCGCAGGATCAGACTAGAAGCACATGCTGAAAAAAAGGTCGCCCGTGGCTGTGACAGCTCGCCACGCACCAGGCGGTGACACCAGGAAAACTGCACTGCCAGAAAGGCTCCTTCATGCCGGTGCTGCTCCCAGCCTTGCACAGGACCATCCCCTCCATCCTGGGCTCAGTCCCTGCCCCAGCACCATGGCCTGCACCCTCCAGCAGCCCTCAGCGCTGTGAGGAGCTTAATGAGTCGCTAAAATACTAGGGAAAAGAGCCGAGGACTTGCTGGTATTACAGCAAATCTTATTAAGAATAATAATGTTGCTTACTATCGCGGTGTGCCCACTGGCTTGTCAAAAAGTCCTAGCTCCATGTTGACATCCATCAAAGTCGTCAGCCAGAGCTTCTGACCTGGCAAGCCGGGGTGTGACCAGGCCTACAGCCCGTGTGGGGCTGCAGAAAGAGAATATTATTGCTTTGATTTAGCAATTTGAGGTGTGAGGAGGGTGAAATGAGTTGCCAGAGGTTGCAGGTGGGGTCTGGCGCTGCTGACGTTGCCAGCTGGAGGGCTGGCACAGGGACACACCGTCCCACCCGTCCCTGGCTTGGGGTGCAAGAGAGGGGCCGGGGAGCCCTCACGGAGGCAGCGGCTTGTCCTGGGGCCTGCCTGGGGAGGGGGGCGGCAGGGGACCCTGCGGCCGGGCTGTGCCCCAGCCCCGTCCCTGCAGATGGGGCACCCTGAGCTGGGACAAGCCGGGGCTTTTACAGCCCTGGGAGCTGAGGGAGCAGCAAACCCCACTGCCCAGCCCTCTCTGCAGGCGCAGTTGGTGGCAAAAGGTAGGGTGTAAAAGGCTGCCGCTCTGGCCAGGGTGCAGGTGCTTCCTGTTTGGATTGGGTACAGTTCAGGACCAACATAGGATTTTAACGGGCTTGTAAAAGCGTGGGAACCAGATCTGGAAGCAGGCTGAGCTTGCCTGGTACTTGGGGCTTCTTCATCAGCTTCGCACTGCTGTTTGTCTGGGGTAGGGGAAGCACTTGGGCCAGGGAATTTAAATTATTATTATTTTTTTTAATTTAGCACCTCACCTACAATTGAAAAAAAAAAAAAAAAAGGAGCTTTGACTCTGGGGAGGGTAGAGCTAGCTTTCCTTGGGATGACCCAGACAGAGAGCCCTGCTAGGTCAAAGAAAGATACAAAGACATCTTATACCCACAGTACCCCAAGCTAATTTTTTTATTGTGCTCCTCTGGGCTATAGCAAATAGTGGTGTGAGGCTGTGGATTTCAGGGCTCTTTGGAAAGCTGACCTTGAAGCAGAAAGGGAACCTCAGGCCTCCATGAGACTGGGCTGCCCCCAGACCCCGGTCAGCAGTAGCTGGGAAGCAGGTGCCGGCCACAGCAGCAATGTGGCAGTGCCCGTGGGCTCAGCCCCCTCCTCCACAAGCTGAACGGCAATTCAACATCTCTTCACCTCGTCCTTCGCACCTCTGGAGGGACCGCAGTCCCCAATGATGCTCTCAAACACACTGTTCAGAAAACATAACTTTATTATTAGTTGCAATATACATTGTATTCCTTTAAGAATCCTAAACTTGTATATGTTTTTTCCCACCGAAAATACATGTGTATGTATATATGTTTTTATATATGTATATATATAAATGTATTTTATTGAACTGGAACACAACGGAACAAGAGAGACGAGCTCCGAAATTACTTGGAAAAGTAAATGCAATCTCAATGGGTTTGTGCTGGCCATGTGCTATAAGGTGAGTGGTATAAAAAGAACAGGCTAAATAGAAAATGTGATGGGTTAGGCAGTGGGGAATGGTCTCTCAGTGCTACAGGTGGTGATATATACAGTAGTTACACGTTGCTATTGCTCAGTCGTGAGTGCCACCTATTCTCAAAGGCAGACCGGTCTCTGGTGTGGCTCTGCACAGCAACATTCGTAAGGCCAGCTGTGCTCCCTGCAAATGGTACCTGCCATTTGAAAACAGAGTGTAATTACATTTCCCTTGGCAGCGGGTCTGCTCATGACTAATCTGGTCAGTAAAGGAAGAATTCCTCCGGGGCACAGTGAAACCTAACTGGGTCAATATAAAGTAGCTTACAGGCAGTGGTAAGGGATCAGCAACGTCAGTGTGAGCTGAAATGCACGGGCTGAGCTGCAGCTGGTGCAAATCAGCATCTCAGCTCCCGAAGGCTGATTTGCTCCTCGCTACTTCCCTTTGCACTTACATCCCCAGCTGCGAAGGGGCTGCTCCCTCTGGGCTCAGCAGCCCTGGGGGTGCGCGCTGTGGGGGCTGGCAGCCTTCGGGGCTTGGTTGGGGTAGGTTTCCCTGTGTTAATTTCCTCAGAAGATAACTCTTCGCAAAACTGGCTGAGGGTGGCAATAACTCTGCTGTGCCATGGCTTGGGACTTACTCGGCTTGCTTTTTTGTTGTTGTTGTTCTTTCAACTTGTTGTTTGTTAACCTGATTTTCAAATGCAGCTTCCCCAGGCCATGTGCCATTGCTGAGCTTAGCTAGCCAGAGGGACAAGTCTTCTGCAGATCAATGTAATTGGTTTCCTTTTATTTCTGCTGAGCTGGAGATGTTTCTTGGGTGAAAGAGCACATTTTAGCAAAGGCACTGACCACAGACTTTCCTCTGCCTGAAGCCAGGTTGGAGGGAGCAGACGGGCTCTGACCTTCCTGCTGGAGGGTCATTTCCCTCTCCCCCCGCAAAGTGCTTGTCAGTTTGAAAGGGATGTAAAGAATGTGGGCATTGATTTACTCCTCCTGACTTCCTCGGGAAAAGTGCTTTTAAAAATCCCATCCTTAAGTCATCATCTTGCTGCTACCCCCGCAATGTCTGTCACCACTGGATCACGCCTACTTGATTCTCCTTCCAGCTGAAGAAGCAGGTGAGATTTATCACCGCTGTAGTATCTCTTCTTGCTGTCTTTGCCTAGCAGCATCTGGCAAGGAGGGATCTTGCTTGGGGAAAAAAAGTTGCAACAAGCGAAGCTGCTGGAAGATGCAGAGCAGGCGACCTGCGCATCACCTCTTTCCCATGGCAAGTTTCACCACAAGTTTAGCAGGGGTTGGTGAAAACAGCTGATTGCGCTGGAATAATTTTGAATTAAAAGCTGTCATTTCTGGGAGAACTACAGCTCCTTCCTCTCTTCACAAGCAAGAAAACACAAGTGTGAAAGTGCCTGGATCAACCTGTATAAAAGAGCTTTCCTGACTTGGACCCCTTAGGGCAATTACAAGGATATAACCTGCATCCACGCATCCTTCATCTATCCACGCTGCTGGGACCCAGCCCCGATTCAGACTGTTATTGCACAGAGGTCCCTTTCCTGAATCTTACCAGAACTGGTTTCAAAGGGAGGAGACGTGGGTGACCCCCCCATGACTGTTGCAGGTGGGATCCAGCCCGGGGAGGCAGCAGCTCAGGACATAGCGATGGTTCCTGCTGCTGCCAGGGAGGGCAATAAGGGGTCTGGTGTGTCACCGGGGGACGTGCCCCGCTCTCTCATAGTGCAACACTTGCAGGCATTTTCTGCTTGCAAAATTGGAGGGAGAGGCACAGGCTGAACCCCTTCCCTTCGGCTAGTGCCAAGAAGTGTATTTACAGAGCCATCACCCTGGACAAACCGACCCGCACAGCCATGCTGTGATCACTACACAGCTTTTGCCATGCTGATACGATGCCTCTGCTCCATAGCTGGGTCTAAAGACTTTCCTTTCACGCTGCTGCTGCCAGAGACCCCGGCAGCTCTAGGCTTTGGCTTGTCTGTACCACCGGACCAGTCCACAAGCTCTGCTACAGCAGCTTGTACACCAGTGCCCCTGGATGCCCCCAGGGCAGCAAGGGGGATGTTGGATGGATGACTGCACCCTTACACCCTGCTTTTAGCTCCCCATGTTGCCTAAAGGGGTGAGCTCAGTCCCTCTGCCCCAGAGGTGGCTGTGCTGATTAGGAGGAGATTGGGACAAGCTTGGATGGCATCTCCATTCGCGCTGTGGGTCTCCTGCTAAACCAGTGGACCATGAGGACACCCACTGCTAATCCCCACCCACCAGATGCTCTGTGCTTCTCGCTAGCATTATTTTCAGGACATTTTCCAACTGATGAAGGAAAACAACAGATTATGGCTGTAAAGTTATGGTGAGAGGACTGGATCCTGGTAGGACAACATTATTCCTTGCCAAGAGAGTGAAAAATTAACCCCTTCTTTAGACTCTCCTCCTATTTCTTCCCTGGCTCCCAGCCACCTCTATATACATCATATATTATATTACTATATTCTCTTATAACTTTGACTTTGCTTTTTCGATTTCAGTAGCGCAAGTGATTAATTCAAAAAGAAAAAGAGGAAAGAAAAAAAAAAAAGGAAGGAAGGAAAAAAAAGCAGCTCCTAGGAATATTTACAGAATAGTTCATTTTGCAGAGGAGATGAGGTTTGGCATTTGGAAAAGCATGGTGTTTCAATGTGCTAAGTGGGTTTGATTCCACATTCCTCCTCTCCCCTCTGGGATCCTGCTCTGATGATGAAAATTAAAGAGCTGTTCAAAACGCTTTCCCCAGGCACAAACTTGCAGAGGACATGCAGAGCGGCAGCGGAGGCTGTTTTGATGCTCTCCCCTGGCCTGGCCTGCTCATAAAAGCAGTATCCAGAGGAATCTGAACTTGAAAACCAGCCCTTCACCTTCAGGGAGCCGTCAGCTCCATCTTTAGCCTCTGCTTGTTACCCAGCACCTTCGTTATGGCTCTCCTCTCAAGGACCAGGGCTTTTAAGGTACTGGATGGTGGGGACAGGGAAGGGACAATATGCACCTGGAATCAAAACCATGAAGTGGAAGATACTGACTTATTTAACATACCAAAAATTATTGCAGTATAAATACACCCCTGTCACCCCAGTGAAAGCAGAGAAGCAGAAGTGGTGGGGGAAGTTTGGTGGGTGAGGGGCATTTCAGTAAAGTCACCCAACCTGGAAAACTTTGACGGCTGCTCCCACAGCTATCAATTCTTCTCCAGATTAGGGCAATGGCCATTTACATCAGCAAATAATGCCTCTCCCCCCACCCACCCTTACGCTGTGCATGATAAAATATCCCAAGAGCCCCTCCACGTTAGATCTTTTTCAGAGAGGCTTCTATTAAGAAAAGCATCTATTCCCAGAAAACCCCAGTAAGAGCTGCAGAACCAATTGCTCTTAAGTATGGCTGGTTTCCCCAGCTGCTGAGACCTTCTGGGCGATCCATGTTAGTATTTCTGTGAAGACAGAGGTAGAAACCTCGGGCAGCTCTTTGTGGAGGGCATGATAGGCTTCCTCATACACCTGCAACCAGGGAGAGAGTGGAGATTAGCATAGGGGAAAAAAAAGCCGCACGAACAGAACAGCCTTCAGTCCCCTCTTGTCAACACCCACAGGTCCAACACGTCCTGCCCACACCTTGTCAGGCTTTTTTTCCTAGATGTGGCAGGTTATGAAATCAAAGAGATGCCACTGGTGGTGGTGGCCCTTGGCGAGCAGGAAGGCATTGGCATTGCAGCTTGACATCCGTGTGTTCCCCGAGCACCCTGCTGCCCTGCAGGAAGATGTCCCAGCCCCATCCATTTCTTGCTTTTTATCCCACTAAGGAGGAGGAAATACTTATCATGCCCTTGGAGTTTAAAGGACAATAGGGGATGTTCCCATCATGCCTTGTGCAATTTTACTCCTTTTATGCCCAGACTATCCAGTTATTTTTCCGATGACAAAAGCTTTTCCTTGGTCTCCCTGTCTCTTTTTCAGGCTCATTCATGTGCTAACAATTGGTTAATCAGCTGTGGCTCTCTTGAAATGAGCAGATGTGAAGTGGCTTTTATCGTGCAGCGCTTTGGAAAGGCCCCCCTGTACCTTTACTTGCTGGGGCATGAGGTAAGGTTGGTGCTCACCCAGCTGGCATTGTTCTGAAGAGCTTTGAGGGTCAGCACTTCACCCGCTTATGTGCCTCGCCCGACTTCTACACCAAGCTGCTTCACGCCCAGGAGACCCCAGAGGTACACAGCCGCCACTGGGTCAGGTCTTGGGATTACCCACCACCCCCTGCCCACAGCCCGGCTGTAGCTGGTGAGAGGCCACCACGCCATGCCCAGGGAGGGCTCCGCCTGGGCTGCCTCCTGGAAAGGGGCTCCATCGGTCCCACCGATGCACCAGCCCCGCTTCATCACCAGCTCCCTGCGGCTCAGCAGGCTCCCTGCCCCTCACGGTCACTCACGCTCGGGCCAACATTGACAAGATACAATCCTAAAAATCAAGAAAGCAAGATGACCTTGAGGGTTTTGTCCTGACTCTGCACTGTGTCCATTAGTAAATAGGACCCTTTGATGTCGCAGAGCTTGTCGGAAGAGCCGTGTAGCACCAGGATGGGCAAAGTCAGCTTGGGCAGAGCTCGCTCAATTCTGGCGATGGCATTCATCAGCTGGATGACGAAGGAGACTTTCATGCCACCATGGTAGACCAAGGGATCGGATGTGTAAGACTCCATCTGGCAGGGAGAAAGAGGTAATTTAAGGTTAGCAATATTTTACGCAGAAAAGACAAAGCAGATCAGTCTGGCAGTGAGGAGTCTCCTCCCTTGGCTCGCACAGTCATGTCCTGCTCTGCCAGGATATCCTGCCATCAAGAGTCAAGGTCGAGGTCTTTGCTGGGGCTACCCAGAACTGCTCACACAACCTGGCTTGCTCCTCGCTGTGTGTTTCTCTCTTTCATCACTAGAAAATATTCAAGCCAAAGCTCTTCCTGCAGGCGAAGCACCAGTGTCTGACAAAGACTGTTCCCATGGGGGCACCTGCCTGCATTTTTCTCCTCTGCCATGTCCTTCTGTCACTCAAATGTCACATCTCTTCTGCAGAGGGTTCTTCAGACTGTGTTACTTGCAAGCTGATGTTCTCCAGGTCCTTATTCTCTCTGCTGAGGGCTCAGATGGTTTTCTCTTTCACCTTCCCTCTCTGGGGGTGAGGACGGTGACCTACACCTACCGACACATTGGACCGCAAAGCACTGTGACACTGAGGGGTCCTGTCCGGCTGCAAAGTGTGCACAGACGAGGCAGCAAAGGATGCTATTAGGTGGCAGGCAAAAAAAAAAAAAAAAAAAAGTCAACAATTTGATCAGCCAGACTGTGAGAGGATAAAAATGTACAAGAGCTAGTGCAGAAAGTTGCTAGGAACGAGTAGTTACCGCAGCAGGCAAATCTACAGTAAATATTTGTATACTGTACGCGGAGACGGCCCACACAGCCACTGCCATCTCAGTATTTGCCAGAATGCTTTGATTATGGGCTGGTCTCTGGCACAGCCTCCAGTTTCTCCCAACCCCGGCAGATGTTTATAGAAATGATAGTTATTTATAGGTTAGCCAAAACCAGTCTCCTCCTCTCCGCACAGGCAGTGGGGTCAGTTCAGACTCTCCCTTGCTCTGCAGAAACCTGAGGGCCTCTTGCTGCTGCCGGTGCCTGCCCTGAGGGGACCACGAGTGGGAGGTGACCCCAAAGGCCACCCCAGGGACACGTAGCTCTGTGTAGGCGTAGGCACTGACACGACTGTAGCGGGACAGCGTGGCCTGCCTGGTGCCCACCGAGAAGCCAGCAAGCCTCTGGGGTGGGCTCTGCAGTCATCTCCCTGTGAGATGAGATTATCAGGGTGGCAGAAGGACACCACATGGTGGGGCTTTCCCGGCTGGGGGCAGTAATTTGCCAGAAGGTGTCGTGCCATTTTTCCCTCCTTGTCATCTTAAATGTATTGGAGCCCAAAGCACTGGAAATGGAGCTGGCAGCAAGGCATGCTGGTGCTCACAGGTCTTTCCCATGCACCTTCTTGCCTCCGGTCCCCACCATCTCCTGCTGCTTGAACCCATGGTTCCTATCCCTGAGTGCAGCAAGGGGAAGGAGTGGGTGGGAATTTGGGACTGTAAGCAACTGGCATTCTCCAGCCCCAGCCTGCAGTGCTGAGGATGGTCAGGGGAGTGACCGCTGTAGAGCCACTCTACTGTGTGCTGGAGTTGGACCACAGACATTCACGTTGTTGTAGCACTCATTTAGGACCCTTGAATGCAGCAGATATTTCTAGTATTTGATTGAGGCCATCGTGTTTTGGCCTCTCTGCAAGATCATGGCTACTCTGAAGTAAGGGGCAGTTTTTGGCAGGGAGACAAAGACTTATAACAATAACAAAGACATCACAGCTCATAATATTAGGACCTTATGCATAGTGTCTCCCTTTCAAAGTAGCAAGCCCCTATGCATGCTGGGGGTTTGGAAAACACTGTTTGCAAAATGTTTGTAAGATTAGGTTGCAGTTAAGGTAAAAGGATCCGCCCTTAACACATGCTGAGCATCCTCTGCTCCTGCTAAAGGCCCTAGGAAGCTGAACAGCACGTGGTCCTCTTGGCTCCACACGGACCCTCCCAGTGCCCAACCAGCTGCTTAATGCAGAAACCTCCACCTGCATCCTCCATCCCCTGGACTGCTCAGCCTGTCTGCCACACCTTCCCTGCTCTGCAAAGTGCTTCCAAAGGGCAAGAAGCTGCCTGTGTTTAGAAAGAAGCATCCTCTCATGAACCTGCTCATGGAAAAAGTTCAGCTTTTACTTCCAAAACATAACTGCCTGGTGTGGCGTTGCTATCTTTCCAACTGACAGCTGGGCGTATCCTGATATTTTCAGCCAAACATGTTGGCTTTTCATCAGCACTTTGAGCAAAATGACCATCTTGCACCGGCTACTCAGCAACAGGCTTCATTCAGCCTGTTGTAAGTAAATCAGGGAGTTACTTGTCTGGATCTATGTCACAGCGCTGTGCTAAAGCAACACAGCTTTGAGATGGGTTTCTTTTTATTTTTTAGGTTGGTTTTTTTTTTTTAATTGAAGGCAGCAAATGAGGGACTTCGCAGGGAGGGGACTCAAGAGGTGGACAGATGGATTGACCCTTCCTATGGAGTAGAACAGTGTTGATGAATTAATGTGAGTTGCCCCCTCCCTAGCCCAATAAATGCTAAAAGGATGACCTAATGGGTTTCTTTCTTTTTCTTTTTCTTTTCTGAAAGAGCAGGGATTTTTTAACTACTAAGTAGCCAACAAATATTTTTGTGTAGATGATGGGTGAGGAAAAAAATAATAACCCAATCCTAACCCAGACTGATCAGGACTGCAGGGGGACTATCCTGTTCCCAGTGAATGCACAGGAATCCTTATTAGAGTTAATGTTCAGTGCATGGGGAGAGTGCAAAGCAGCAGCTGGGGAAAGAGGAAAAGACAGGGAATGGGCTTTGTATTCTGCAGGCTGTGAACTGCAAACCCTGCAAGCCCAGAGCTCCAGTAGGCCCACCGGGCTCAGCAGGGGCAAGCGAGTGAGGGTGACCCCAGGAGAGCCTGCAACTGGTCCCAGCATGGTCCAGCCAAGGCTCTGCAGAGTCCATCACAGCAGCTCTTTTTTCTCTTTACGCAATCCTAAGACAGGAGCGACCATCAGGGCTCCTGCTGCATTACCTCCCCCTGCTTAGAGGTCTGCATCTTCTCTTTGCATTTTGCAAATAATAAATAAATTCATTATAAGGTAATTGCAGCCTCATCCTATGTGGACACTGCAGGAACAAGACTAAAGTCAGGGGGACTACTCCACTGAAACCAATGGCAGCTAACAAAGGTTAATGGGATACAGGGATGCCCACCCCTGTGATGTTACTCCTCCTTGGAATAACAGGACTGGGTTTTTAAGGTTGCTTCTTGCTCTTTTGTGTCTCTTGCATTTGATATAGCAAGCAGATCAAACAAACATCTCCACACCATCCTGTGTTTCAGTCCCTACACCCTGAGGACAGCCTGCTGGGAACATAAACTCATCAGGAAACTCTTGGATGATGTGCCAAAAATATTTCTAAAGAATAGAAAGTTGTTCTGGCAGGAGAATATGTTTAACATATAAATAATGGATGTCTCCAGCACATTGTGTGCTTTGAAGCTGTGCATCTTGAGTCCAAAAGGAGGGTAGAGTGTGCGTTAGAGGCAGCCAGAGGACCGAGATGCTGTGTTGTCTTCAGTAAGTGCCTGGAGCCTCAAATCCTGGTGTTTGGAGATGGTCAGGAAAGTCCTTCACATCACAGTCGCAGCTGCCGTGTCAGCTGTGTGTTCACGTGCAGGTGTGAAGGCAGTACAGCACGCAGGGGTTTGTTGTCTCATTTTGAAGGCCACTCCATTATAAGCAGGCTCTAATGAAGCAGACCTACGTTTTTATCCACTGCAAAAGGCTTTCCCTTGCTCCACGGAAACGGAAACAGCAGAGGGAAAACAATGCTCAGAGAAAGCTCTTGAGGCTTGGAGCATCATAGAGCAGTAAATATTTGGTTTGAAAGACAACACAATTGCATATATTTATTATATATATTAAATTAATATATATAATAATATAGAATGTATTTATTAGAAGCCATGTCCAGTGGTTGCTGTGGTGATTTCTAACATGGAAATGCTCATTCAATATTGTGCACCAAAACCAGGGAGCTCACTGACACTTTTCTAAACGTATTCTTATTCAGGATGTCCCCACATCACCACTTTTCACTTGTAGAGCTCTTTAGTGCGGCACTAGCATCTTCCAGCACGGGCTCCAGCTGTGGGAAGTGTATTTAAAACCGCCACTCTTAAGGACCAGCTGCGGCACAGGGTTCAAGTGCCACAGGAGATCAGTGCAGGAGCAGTTAAAGACCCTCCTGTCCCAGCCATGCTCACTCTTCAAGTAGGGAGTAACATTCTCAAACTCCTCTCCTCCCCCAGAGAACTATTTGCTTTTATCCTCTCAACACAAATGCAGAAGTAGAAACTTCCCTCTGTGCGATTTTAGTGAATTGGCTGTAAATTTAAACCTTTTCTCTGAATTAAATGTAACAAGTTATGGCAGATGAATGGAATTAAGAACAGGTTTCTCTAGCTTGTCTGGGATCGGCCTTCTTCCCAAGTACGTATTTTGTGCAGCCTCGCATGGTACTTAAGAACATATGTCATACGGTGCATCAGTGGATGCACATGAACTCGCTACCTGCTAGTCCTGACGGTTCCCTAGGATTTACTCTGTCTTTCTTTTCTCAGCTCTTTGAATTTTTCTGCCTTCAACCCAGTGAAACGTTATGCTCTGTCACAGATAACTGAACTGAAAGTCGTCTGACCAAACAGACTCTTTGGCAGAGCCAAGAAAAAACCTGAAAGTCTTGAGGCTGTTCTGGGAGAGTCTTGGCTTTCCAGTTTACTGAACGGGTGAGTCAAAGCGGTGGGATATGCCGAGGCTGAACGCATGGCACTCACACAGCCGCTGACATCGCTTTGCTCCGGATCCGTTCAGCTTCAACTCTAATGCCAGCTCCCCAGAGTTAATGTCTACTTAAGATATGAACCGTTGTGTGAACAGCAGAAAAAAATGACAGTATCTGTCAGTGAGATGTGAGCTGACATGGCAGCACAGGAACAACTGACAGGCACATCAGCAAAGACCTCCTGCTTTTGAGACACCCTTGGGTGCCATTTTCTAGCATTCTAGTTGATTTCTGAAATGCACCAAGTTCTGGGTCCAGCCAAGGCACCTTCGTTCACTTACAAATCACGTTTCCCTCCTTTCCCTCCTCCTACAACTGCGAGAAGGAAAAATCCTTGCAGTGTGTTGTTGCAGCACTTGCAGCAACATCTGCTTTTGCTAGGGATGGCATGAATAGGCTGCAGCTGTTATTACTAGGAGCGGGTATGAATGGGAGAAGAGTCCCAAGCTATGGTGACACTACAAAACCTTCACCCCAGAACAGTTCCATGCACAGTTGTGCTGGTGGAGCTGGAACCGGGTTGTTACGGGGGCTGCTTCAGTTGCAGCTCGTTTAAGTTTTATTCTTGGGTGCAGCAAGAACAATACATCGTTTGTTTGGAAAGGCTGTAGCAGAGCTGGTGCGTGATCCAGGAGACCTTGTAGCAAGGTCTTTGGGGCGAGCACGCTCTCTTCCGCTGTTTGAATGCATTTGGCACAACACGATCCTGGTTCGTACGCAGGAAAACAAATCTCCAGGACCATAGAGTTTTGCACGGTTTCACTGCAAAGAGCAGGCCTGGAAGAGCTGACTTTAGCAGTGTGTTTGCAACCTGTATGAGCTGGTGTTTGTTGCTGTCATGAGTGGTGTTTGTGCAGCAGAGACAAACACGGTTCCCGTGGGCTTTGTACTGCAACCGTAGCACAGGTCTGTGATACCTCTTGTACCCAGAGTGGCTGTGGGTGCAAGGCTCACCGAGGGGAAGAACTGCTGGTTTCCCAGTTCTCTGCTATGTGCAGTCAGTTCCACTGACTTCACAGAGATGTTTCACCTTTTTACATCAGCAGAGATTTTGCCCTCAGGCTTTAGCAAAACACTGATTTGTTTTTTTTTAAAAGAAACAGCAGGACTGGGACAAGATAACCAACTATGCAGTGACTTTAAATGGCATTAAGGGTCTCACCTCTTTCTTGTTCCGGGAAATTGCATTTGGATCTATCGATCCCAGCGACAGGTTTGGGAGAACAAAATTGAGCACTTTCGCTGCAAAAACCTGTGGGAGAGGAAAGCAAGCAGTTAGAGCAAGAGAGATAACACAGAGGGCCAAATCCTGAGCTGATGGGAATCAGTACGGAAATTAAATAGTTGAGAAATGTCAACTGACACCAGAGAAAGATCTGTCCTATATTTAAAACATTTCTTTTGAAGAGGAAGTGTTTAAGCTGCTCCTGGGATCAGGGAGTGGGTGTGCTAGTCTGAAATGCCATCAGCTATCCATCCACATGCAACATCACAACTTAGTTGTACTTTGCCTTTATCTCATTCTCAAATTAATTTCTTAAAAGGTCTCAGTTAAGGATTTTGATAGGAAAAAGCCATTTCCAGCTCTCAGAAGGGCTGACTTTTGTTGTTTTACTGCCCTTTCCTTGCTGCCACAGCTCTGATTCCAGGCTGCAGTGCATAAGTAATGCTTGGTGCAATTTGCAGTAGTTGCCTAGGCTGCACTCTTTTAGATAAGCATATTCTCTGGGGAACCTGTAAATAAAAACAGCAAAATGTGCATGCATTGGCTAAGGAAAACCATTGCTCACTTGTCTCCTGGGAAAGAAACACAAAAGCATTCAGCAGCCCAGGCTCAAAACCACTGGCAGAAGAAAGCATAACATCTTTCGTTTCAATAGCACTAAAGCACATTGATACCAAGGTTCTGCTCTGATCTTTGGTAGCTGTCTTTAATTAAGTGATTGCTACTTAAGTCAGAAAATATGCAATTAGTGTTTGTTGGTCTGTTTTATGGCCCTGTCGTGTTCACAGCTAACACTCGCAGCTAGGCTGTCACCTATGTTCCCTGATTCTGCTGATATTAATCCCTTCTGAAGCACTCCCTGACATTTCAGATCACAGATGATACATGACAAAGTTATTATGATATTAGCAGAATAACACAAGGTTAAAGTCAAAGTCATCCACGAGTGAACAGCAGTAAAGACTCACATTTGGCAACGTGCGTGTGCATCTGGCTACGCAGCGGCGTTACTGCCTACCGGTACACGGAGTCCCTCACTGGTTATGACATTGTGTCAGCAAAATTAATTTCTGCTGAGGTCTCTGGAGTTAGACTAGTAAAATAACACATCCACACCAATGCAAGTATAAGCTTATGATGCAAACAAGCAGGAATGGGATTTTCTTTGTTAGTGTTCACTCCAGGTGGTGAAGATTTGAGGAATGCACCTTCAGGAATCCGAGGCAAGGTTATGCACTGACAGCACTGTAATAGTTTTGCTTCTTACCAAACACTTACAATGACCCACATATATGTCAAGTAACTTTAGACACCTAGCTGAGGTATTTAACTTAGAAGAAGCGTAATTGTCCTGGGTGTTCTTTTAAGAGTATGGCGAGTGAGAGAAACAACCCCCGGAACACCTCTCATCCAAACAATGGTCTGGAAGTGCCCTTCCGAGGGCTATCACGGCAACCTCAGGCAATTAGCTGCCCTAAAACTGAAGCCTGAGTTAACAGCTAGGTGAGTTCTTGTGCCTAATGATTGCTTGTTCAAGACGAAATACCTTGGCACGAGAGGTTAGCTGATGCTCTCTCAAGATCAAGAGTACTGGACCACAAGATCAATATGTTGGTTGGTATTAAAGCCGCAGATATTTGGGTCCAAGATGACACATAAAAGAGTAAAAGATAGCATGGGTTTTTTTGGAAGATGGGTGCTTTGCTTACTTTTAAATTTGGCTGAAGAAAGAAGTTAGTTGACATACTCTCTAATTCCCAAAGAAGCCACGAGTTTGATGGTGATTCTGCTCTGTGTCTGCTCAGTATGTGTATGAATACTTATACTCCCAAGGATCTGCAATAGCGATTTTGCAGAATGAGCATAAATTCGAACCTTCCTCTCATATGATCAACAATACACCAGCCTAACGATGTGCTGAAGGCAGGGAAGGTGTCACAAGGAAAGGAGGACCGCATGTATGCTCTTTCTCAGCGTGTGTTTCTCTTCCTTGCTGGAGACAGGCTAGACAGGCTTTTCTCAGATTCAGCACGGCCATTTTTCTGTTTCAATGATATATGTTTATCATCCCAACCCCGCAGCCTGCTGATGACCTTGCCTCCGTGACATCCTTTGGAAACGTTCTTGAGGTTTTTGCGCGTGTCTGGAGTTTTGCCAAACAGAGTCACAAGGTAGGGCTGGCTGCTGACCACAAGTGTAGCAGCACGTACCGTCCTGGGTTGGTGATATGTGTGAAGTCACGTCTGGTGTGCAGCCGTGCAAAAGAAGCACCAGGCCCAGGACATAGACATGTCAGATGCACTTACACATACACATATATATATATATACCACCTGTGTGAATATAAACCTTCTTTCTGCACAGACAGAACTAACCTTGGCCTATAGGACTGACTGTGAAAGGACTCTGCCAGCCACCATCCTTGGAAGGATCTTCAGATCCACAGGAAACGCTCCGTCCCCTCCAGCAGGCAGTGCGCCCTCAACACTCAGGTGTAATTTTGATGACTCTTGGAGACAAGGTCATGGCCAGAAAAATCAAGTTTTTATGTTATATTAAAAAATTCAGAAGGTTCCCCTGGGCCTTCACTGCTGATTTTGCGAGCGCTGTGATACAGTTGGTGACATGCTGGAACTTTAATGAAAAGCCACGTTGATGAAACACTGGCTATATTGGATACAAGAAGAATTTATTTCCCTGTTGCTTTAAAGTGGCAGTGTCAGCTCTTGAGGGAGTAGCTCCCACGGGATGGGGAACGGGTAATGCAGTGAGGGGGCTGCTCTTGCTTGGGCTGAGGATGACACCGCAGAGCAGTGGCTGTTAGCGCTGCTCAAGGCCACCGCAGGTGTGCGAAATACTAATGGTGTTCAAATCCAGCCCTTCCGTGCCTATGGAAAAGATCCCAGGATAAGACTGAAATAGACGGCTGAACATCGCCTCTTGACTGGAAGTGTAACTTAAAGCTGACTTTATGGGGTTTGCCTTAGTTTAACTATACAGGTGCTTCGCAGTGTAGGCACTTTTCTTCTGAATGGAGCAAAAGGTGTGCTCTTTGCACACCTCGATGTGCTTAATTCTCTCTCCCATCATCTCTGCTTGCCAAACTGCTTGTGTGAATGCCCTTTAGGTCATTACAGCTACAAATGAGCCGGATTTATAAAAACGTGATGTTTGAACTGGTTAAGTTAGCCAGGCTCATTTCCAGGCTCCGGAAGAGATGTGATGAGCTACAGGGATCAGGTTGAGAGCAGCTCAACAGCATTATCAGGGGGATATGATATCAGGGATACGATATGATATCAGGGATACGATATGATATGATATGGTATGGTATGGTATGGTATCAGATACTGTGTCTCCATACCTGGATACCAAACCAATTCATAAACATTTTTCTGAACCTGATGGCTAACATCTCTGATAAACTGGACAGACCACTGCAAAGCCAAAATAAGAGGTTTTAATATAGTACCTTCTCCCAGTTTAACTATATCTTTAGAAACAGTCCTGTGCACCGTGCAGATTCAGCCCGAGTGACTGGGAGACCCTCAGTTACTGGAACAACGTGATGTCCAGTCAGGCTGGAAAGCAATAGATCAGCAACAGGCAAAATGGAAAACACTGAAAGTAAAGAGGAAACTTTTCTGTGCACTGAGTCCTTAAGCAATAGGCTGAAGGTTAGTGTAGGATTAATTACTAAGGAGTATTTCCAAAGGGGTTGTCCTGCCCACCTCATTTCAAAGCATTCAATAACAGAAACATAGTGGGAGAGACTCTTTTACCCTTACTCTGCTCTTTGCCAACATATGTGACTCCCATCTCTTTGCATTCTTTGAAATTTTGAAGATTCAGAGCTGAATTTTGTCCAGACTAGTTGAGAAGAAAAGGGGGAAGGCTCGCTCTCTACACTGGATTTGCAACTGGATGCTTCTATCAGGACACGGGATTTAGAGGGCATTGATGAAATTGTGCTTCCGCAAAGGGCAGAATTTGATTTTCCTGCCCGCAGGCACCAAACGTGCTGCACTTCTGCTGGGGCCAGGGCTGGCTCAGCAGCGAGGGCAGGTTTTTCTAAGACAGACTGAAGGACGCAGTGTGTAATCTGGCCCACTGTTATTGTTGCCTTGAGCCCCCGTTTGTTTAGGCCAAGGTGAATTCTTGCTCAGCTGGAAACTTCCCCAGCAAAGGAATGAATGCAATGGTCCTTGGGAAATGGCCCAGGGCCGAGAAGTCGTACCAGTTCGAAGGGAAAACCAAAGCCTTTGTGCCTCCCAGGCACAAACACCAATGAAACGGGCTTTGGCTCTCAAGAGGAAAAAAAAAAGCACACAAATGTTTTCAGCTCAGCTTTATGGGAAAACGTGGCTTACAGAGGAATACTCTGCCTGTTTCCACTCCTTCCTCTTGCAAATACCTTTTCAACTCCAGGACTGATTTCAGCTAAATTTGACAGAGCAGAGATATTTCAGGAATAATTAATTTTTTATCAGTTTTGAGACTCAACAATAGATTTGAAAGACAAAGCCACTCACTGTGCACTTGTATTACTGCATACAAGACTCTCTAGGAAACAGACTCTATAAACACCTCCAAAATACTTTAGTTAGATAGAGATTAGGATTTCCTACGCTGAAATAAAGCCACAATCAGGTACAGATCTCCAAGAAACCAGACTACAGTAATGCTAGTTCCCACAGAACTGGTAAGTCCTTATTTCAGAAAGGGTTTAGTATCCAGGAAAAGGTATAGCTCTAGCAGAAGGAAAATCTTTCCATATTTTCCTTGACTCAACTAGGAACAGAAGGCTAACAGTATCTCTCAGATTCAGGCTCTGTGGGGTTTATTTTCATAATATTTATTCTTTTTCCCTTTCCAAAGTAAGGAAAAACAAGAGCACTGGTGCTCATGGGACCCTTATGCTGAGTCAGGTATAGCCTCACCTGTGAAGAATCAGCTATCAGCCTCCTAAAAGCCCATTTTGGTGCCCTGACTCCTATTTAAGTAAGTTTTCCTGGGCTGGATGACTTCAGGATTCACTTCCCCTCTGAAAAGTAGGTGGGACTGGGGCGGGGGGGAGGTACTTGGAAGGAAAATATTGACTGGCATCCAGGTAACGCAGAATTTTGCATTTTAAGGCTAGAGGTCTTAATGCCATTTCCTTCGGTGGAAGAGCGAGGTGATTAAAAAGCACCCTTTGGTGCTTGGAATGATTTGTGAGGTCAGCAGGTGGCTTTGGCTCCAGCAGAAGGTGTGACAGGATCATACTGAAAGTCGAGGCAATCTGTTTCCTTTCTCTCAAGAAAAAAGAAAGCAGGAGAAATAGCTTAGAAGTGGATTAAACCAAGAAGCTAGCCTTAGGAGAAGGACCTAGGGAGAAAGGATAAAGGAATGAGTTCTGTGGGAATGAGATGTTTGTCCTTCCTGCTGCCTTAGCTGGTCCTTCCCTTTGCTTCCAGATTCTTTTAGGATTCTTGTTTGTTCTTTTAAAAATCCAGAAAGGAGGGGGAGAGTTGAGGGTCAGTTGCCCTGCAGAGCCTCCCTGGGTAAGGGCAAGCTGGGTGGTGCAAATCTGGGTCAGAAATAGCTCTGGAAGGCAAATGTGAATGGGAGGAGTGTAAAACCGAAATCCAAACAGGAGGAGAAAGTCTGGACAAGAACCAGCTATAGTACTACCTCAAATGGGATGCTGCTGGGGCAGTGATGCTTTAGCTGGAAGCCTCCTTTGAGGCTCATGAAGGACTCCTGGGACTCAAGAAGTCTAGTTTTGTTTAGAACTTGGTCATCCCCCAAATGCCAAAGATAACCCTGGGCTGACCTAGCCAGCAGCCTGTGTTGCAACTATACCGGCCTCAGTATGAGTCAGGAATAAAACAGAAGAGGAAGGGAAAGGACAGCACTGTGTGGGCTGCCACAGGGTGGGGTGAAGAAAGCACAGTCTGCTACCACCTCCCAGGGTAGCATCATTAGCCGACTCTCACTTAAATAAGGTTTTTTTTTGGTGGGTTCAGGATTCATTTTCCCTCTGAAAAGTAGGTGGGACTGTGGGTGAGGCACTCAGAAGTATTGACTGGCATCCAGGTGGCACAGATCTCAGCGGGGTTTTGCGCTTAAAGGCTACAGGTCTTAGTGTGCTTCCTTCAGCAGAAGAGCGAGGTGATGAGGTGCAGCACAGGCTTGCTCTTACCTTGATGGGAGTGGCGACTTCTGGGCTGGCTACCACTAAAGGAGAGATTAACAGCATGCCTGAAAACTCACTGGGTCTCTCACTAGCTGTCAGAATGGAGATGGCTCCCCCCTGCAATGCAAAATAACAGTCCACAGCTTAATACAGGTGTTAACATCTCATTTGTATAGTAAAGCTGTTACTGGAAGGTGTTTAGTCTAAGCAAACAAATTATTGCTGCCTTGGTGAGAGTGCAGTGTGGCCAGCGAGGAAGGCTGGGGGAGGAGGGGCACAGGGCACTAGAAGTGTCTGGCTTTTGTGGGGGAGAAGAGACCTGCATTCTGTTCTCATGTTAAAACCCCTCATGTCACACTGAACTCAACTCTCTGTGCCGCGTCTGTCAGCTCCCTAGGATGCCTTGTGTCCTCAGTTAAAAGGACTGGGAAGAAAATGTCTGAAGTGATGGTCCAGGTGGGAATTGAAAAATCGGTCGCAGCTCTATCAACGTGACAGGCTGGTGCTGCATCGGGAAGATGCGGTGGAGCTGGGCTGGCTCCCTGCTTGTGGCACTGGTAACCTGGGCAACAGCAATGCTGCCATCCAGCATGTGAAAATCTTCACTAATTGCTGGAAGCCCCTCCAGCCCCCCAGCGCTGTGCCCAGCGCCTGGCAGCTAACACCCAGCCCATGGTTCAGAGCTGAACGCCAGCCAGGCTGAGCCCTCCTGCGTGGGGCTGGGGCTGGTGGCGTGAGGGGTGGGGGACGGAAGGGGTCTGGCTGGCTTGCTCGGGAAAGTTTGCAGAGGATTAGTTGCCAAGGGAAATATTTGGTGGACTTCCACGCTGCGGAGAACCAGGGGCTTGTTAAATGGAGTAGCAGCGAGAAGCATCTCAAAGACCTCACTGGGAAATTAGCTCCTTGTTACAGCGGCTTTGGAGCTCAGCAAGCACTTCAGAGCATGCCATGCCTTCTTATGCAAGAACGCTTGTTTATCTGAGCATGGGCTGAATCCCAAAGTACTTATTCATTTTCCTCTCCTCCGGGAAGGCAGGGCGAGCAGATCAATGACATCAGTGGGAATATTGCTAGCTCGAATAAAGGGATTTGGCCCGTGCTGTCAGAATCAGACTTCAGATCTGCTCACCAAATCAGTGCCTTTGTTTTTGCAGCCCTAATCCCTGGTACGCTTTCCTGTTAGGTTGTTTAACTGAATGGAGCTACAGGGTATTTTCGTGCTAGCTGCTCACAAAGCTTTGGAAGGCTTAACCTCCTGATTACTGGTTAAAATGAAAGGAGAAGCCCAATGCTGCAGGGAGGTTGTGCGACTTACCATGTACCCGGTGTGAATGAATGGTCCTATTAAAAAAAAAAACAAAAACCCAGCCCATTGTTGCAAATGGCACTAATTAGGGCCATGATCCGGGTAGAAAAGTTAAGGGCTGACTATACTCGAGACAGATCTCATAGGGTAAGGCATGCTGGCAAATCCGTCAGTGAATGAAGCGGAAGGGAAGGCTGCTTGTCAGTTTGTTTTTCATGCTGTGGGCCGAGTTATTCCCTGCCATCACCAGGGTACCACCGTGCTCCGGCACGTGTCCTGGGTGCTGCTGCAAGGGGTAAGGGATGGTGCTTACCATGGAGTGCCCCAGAATGAGAATGGGCAGCCCAGGGTGCTCTTTCTTCATGAGATCAATGTGCTGCAAGCTGTCCCTGATGAAGACGTGGAAATCTGAGACAACCATACGATCACCCTCGCTCTGCCCGTGGCCAACTGTAGGGGAAAAGGAGAGCATGCATCTAGGTCATTCGAAGCAGTGGTTGCAATCATAGAATAGTTTGGGTTGGACCGAGAAAAGCTTTAGCAGAAACGTGTCTGTTGGACTGTTGCTGTCCTAACTTGACCTTCCTCTGCAGTCATCTTTCAACAGAAAGTGTGCTGCAAAAATATGAAGGAAGCTGCACACAGCTGTTTAAGAAGTGCCATGCTGTCCATGATCTAATTTTTACAAAGATCTTATATTCCCCTGTTTCTACCTGCTCTTCAAAACTAAGGGTACCGATCTGATCTCTTCCAGCCTTCAGCATCAGGGCGAGGAGCGCAGAGGGGCTGTCTTGCCTTGCTGTAGAGGCAGCAGATCACCGCATCCTGGGAAATGGGTTTTTGCCCCAGGGATTGTAGCTGCTGGGGTCTGATGGCTCGCTGCACAGCAATAACTGCTGTGTAGAGTCTTGGCAAGAAACAGAAACATTCTGAAGACTAGATACGGTCACTATAAACTTAATGGGCTGTGGAGGCAGCCTTTTCCAGCGCCTGGGTGTGCATGAGCTTTGCAGTCCTGCCTTTCCTCACCGATACCCTGGAACACCAGGTAGGCTGGAACTTTCCCCTTCTACGAGGTAAGTGTTCCCAGCAGAGGAGGCTGAGTGACAGTGATTGCAACAGCCTGCAGTAGGAAAGCATCAAGCAGCACACTCCTAAACCAGTGTTAATGCAAACTGTACTGCACCTGGACACTGTTAGCTCCTTCTGTGCTTGGGAGTTATCTTGTCTGATCAAAAGGAAGGGAAAGACTAAAACCGGAGACGGTGAGTTGCTATGGGAACAGCGGCATCCCTGGCAGAGGTATAGCCAGTATCCCCACAAACACAGTCCCAGGCAATTTTGAGCTTGCAAAGGCTTGAAATTAATACCACCTTGGGGGAACAGTTTGCATATTTACCTGACCACACATATACGATATTATTTATCACAAATAGGATTCTTCCTTAAAAAGTCTCCTTGCTTGCTTCTGTTCCCTGCAGGTTGTTAAGGAAAACTGTGAGGGGGGAAACACATTCCATCCATACAGGATAGGGTACAGGGAGTCTCAGACAACATCTCCCTCCTGCTGTGTGTTTTCCCTAGGCCTTCTCCAGTGGGCACCTAGGTGTACTTAAAGGCATAAAGGGGCAATGACTTGTCAAATGATGTGAAGTGCCTGATAGTTGTTTACATGCTGGATGGTACCCCCTCTAGTGCTGAGCAAAGAAAAACATTGCCTACCCAGCCTGAAAGCAAAGGCTTCTCAGTTAGATCTGCGGGCGACAGTCATACCAGAAGAAATCGGTATGCCTAAACTTAATTTTCTTGTAAGCCATCCAAAAACAATCACCTTGCAAGTTCGGCAGGACTAATAAAAAGCTGGACTAAATACACTCCATCTAAGAAAAACTGAACCCCAGACTTGTTCTTCTTTTGTCCTGCCAGGTGCTCTCCAGAGTCTTTTGGCAGTGTACACTGCAATCAGCCATGCTGCCTGCCAGACAAACCCATAGATGTCATGCTGGTCCATTATAAATAACATATTACCAGTTCTGCTTTCCATGCATACACTCCAATACCTGCCAAAGTATGGTAAAGCAAGTAACCTCTGTGGATCAGTGACCAGAAACAAACCAAAGAGCCAGTTAAAATACAAGCTGCAATGATCTACAGAAGTGAAGCCATGTGTGTGTGGCTAATGGATCTGTTAACTTTAAATTGATTTTTGTTACAGATGGAAAGCGAGCTTTTCCCAACTTTTATATGTGTCCAGTCCAGTCACTTTGTGGTCCTCATATGCATTATCTGCCTAATTATTTAACCTTCAAATTGAGCAGGTTAATATGAGTTGAATATTCCAGTGAGAGGAACATTTTCTCTTAGCAGAGCTCTGCACTTCCACTTCTTTTTTCTTCTGGTGCTGCTTGCACTTGCTTCTAGTATCTATTTCTCTGCGGTGTCCGTGTAAGACAGCTGAGCAAGCAGAAATAGCAAACCCCTGTGGCCCAGGTCTGTATATGGGCCATGAGTCCCTGTTGTGGAGCTGTGAGGCTTTGCTCTATTTTTAGAAGAGAGAGAGGCAAGTCTGGAAAGCCTCCTTGGTCCTTGGTGTGGAGAAAATCCCCCGGTCCTAGCCCGTGTAACAGGAATACTGCTCATAACAGTCGAGAGTTACGACTGTGGAAGCCAAGAAATACCCTGTGCAATAGCTGTGACAATCACCTCATTGGATTTCTGCAGCGTTTGGAGTTTCTTATTAATAACTTCATGAACCCACCTTTTGACCCTGTTTTTAAATACTAAACTACTGTTCCCCACTCAGATGACACAGAGCAATGCTTAAAGGCCATACAAGTCTTTGCTTTGATACTGTCCCTGCGCCTTGCACAAGGTTAGCCAGATGGCATTGCTAGGTTGTTTTCTTCTATTTTACTATTTTCCTCTCTTCTCCTCCAAGAAACCAAACTTACTCCACCAGAGAACCAGTTTATTGCAGGTCTGAATCTCTCAGCTGAGAAAGCTTCAGGGTGAGGAACTAAGACCTCTTCTGTTAGATGAAAGACATGTGCACCACCAAACATCAATACAGTCAAGATTATTGACATGTTTTTCTCTGATCTTTTGCCTTTAGAGCCATTAAGAATGAAAGGTCAGGTTCATCCTTGATGTAAAGCTATTTGCTTTGGGTTTTGCTGGGAATAAGTCTGACGTAACGGTTCCAGAGTGCCAGCAGCAAGACCACGGGTGTAAGGGGAGGGGAACCGCCTGCGCCCAGGAACTGGAGCTAACCAGAGGCTGCTCCACACTGAAGTGACACAATACCCAAGGGAGACAACAGAGACGTGTCACGAGAAACACAGCTCCGTGAGTTCCTCATCACAATGCTCCCCTTGGGGCCCCTGGTTTCCACAGGGCAATGTGAGGTTATAACCACGAGATGCTCATCTGTGAAGAGCTGAGATTGTCAGTGCACATCCACACGACACACTTGGTTTTCAAAATATGTCAAATAGGTTTCGTATCTATCTGGCTTCACATCCAGCTTGTGTGGTTCGCTGCTAGCATCGTGTATGTGCAGTGGCTCAGTGAGGGAGCATTTCAGGTTGCATGCACAGGGATAATTGTGGGCACCCTTTCCTAAACGCCTTTCAAACGAGAAACCGAAGCGCACCTTTTCAAATTGCAAATTTAGCATTAGGAGGTCTAAGCCTCCATTTCCAGCCAAACACACCACTGCAAAACAACATACTTTGCTCAAAGTCTGAATAAAGGCTGCAATGATCTGGCCCAATATGTAATAGCTGTTAAGTTCTGCCCTCTGCATTTTCTGCATGAGCTTGCTGAGACTGCAGCTCTGCCACTGTGGAGACAAGAACAGCAACTCATGATCAGACAAGCCTGTCAGAAAGCATGACTTCAGAGGATGATTCCACCTATGATTATAGATCCTCCAAAGCTCTCCACCTCTCCAAAGTTATTCCACCTCTCCGGATGGAATAACACTGACTGGCTGTGCAGGAAGACAAAGCTGAGGGTTCAGTGATGAAATCGTTGAGGGTGTGAGGGCTCTGGGGAGTGTGTTATCACCATGTAGGTATCGTGCTGCTTGCATGATGGATCCTGTGGCCCTGCAAATGCGTACTTCTACAAGTCCCTTCATTCCTAAATCCCACATCCTCCTGTGCTGTGGGGCTCGCTTTTGGAAACCGCTCCAAAGCTGACATTCAGCTGACATTGGCTCACATGCCTCAAAGAAATGTTACATCCTGGTCAGATTGGAAAAATGCTGAAAAAAATGTAAACAAAAAGCACAGAGCAACTCGACACTCCCTTCTCTTCAGCAAAGGCCAAATGGGAACTGCCTGAGGAAACCAGCACCCCAGCTCTGGACTTACTGGGCAGATTCGTTCAAACAAGGGGAGCTGTGCTGGGTCTCCGCTGGCACGATGCTTTTTTGCTGGGGCTGTGGGGCTGCATCATCACTGAAGAAACCTGTCCTTAAATACACTACATAAGACCAGCAGAGTGCTAGGCAAAGGGGAGAGCCTGGCAGCGACTGTCGCCACATGTCCTAGGGCGCATGGCCCTCCAAGGCACATGGGGATGGATGAGCGAGGTCGCATTCCTTGCCCACCCTCACATACTTCCGCAATTTTTGTTCTAAATGCCAACTTCTACAAAAGCCTCACACTATACATCCTTCATTCTCTTTCCCTCCTGCCGAGGGCCCAGCCCAGCCCTGCACGCTCAGGTGTGGATTGAATCGCCCCTCAGAGCTTCAGTGGGGGACGTTTTGCTGTGGCAGATGCGGTGACAGGGGAAATTCAGGGTCATATGTTGACTTCAGCTATGCTGCTGTAAATTTACTGATTTCGCTGCTGTTTCTTAAAGCTTACCATCATGGGAGAGCAGGAATTATGGGCTATGTTGTTTTTTCAGCCTTTGCTCCCTATTTTTTATGGAAAAACCATAAAACAGAGAGAGAGGACATGAGAAGTCTGCCTGGGGAGCAGTAAGTCTCCAGGCAGAGTCTGGATCTTGACTTTTCACATATTTTGATGTCTCCGTCTTTGGGGGAAAGGGGATGGTTTGGGTTCTTTTTTATCATAGTGAGGACACCACCGTAGGCGTCTGTGGAGTGAAACACCCTCCCTAACCAACCGATGATAGAAACAATCAGGAGGAATGCAGGGCTTGACGCCTGCCTTGGGATCCACCACACCGTGTGTTTGTTTTTCTCTCTAGATACCTAACTCCAAGATTTTGAAGTGGGAGAAGCAGGAACAGGGAGAGTTAGGAGAAGATCAGGCACCTCAGTCTCACCACTCCCCCAGCATAAATACGTTCTGAATTGCCCTGGCACCAGCACAGGAGCATCAGGAGTCTTCAGAAGTAGTTAAAGGTGAGAATTGCCACCACTGTGAAGTCAACGATTCACCAGCCACAGCCGAGGAGCTGATCCTGTACCGCACAGTCCCACATTGAAATTATTGAAAATAATTCTTCATTATGTCAGAGGGGCTATCGGCAAGGCTCAGTGCTGTCGTGTCTGATTCAATAAGCTGGAGCACGGGTGCGATGCAGTTCCCCAAGGAGCTGTTGGAGGCCTGAAAAGGTGATCTTACTGCTTCAGCGCTGGCTCTGCAGTGCCAGCAGGCAGCACAGACAGTGCTGTGCGAAGGGAGGATTTTTGTCAGAGCCCACAACCAAGCTCAGGCTGAAAACCCTCTTCTCTCACTGCTTCCTTCATCAATAAGCTTACTGGAGCCTGACACATCCCTTTGAAGCAAATGCCTAAGTGCCTTTTGGAAAAGGAGACATTCACATCAGCATTATGTGTTTATTAGCTTTCTGAAAGTTCTGTTTTATTCCTGAAGGCCTCTGACTCTGTTTTCTGCCCCAAGCTGGAGGTGGGATGGGCTCCTCACTGGTGATGGACACTGCAGCACACAGGAAGGTGAGCCCACCTCACCATTTTTTGCTCTCGCCCCCCAGCAGATGATGATGCTGGAGAGAGACATGAATACAGTATGTTCTCCCTGCTGCTAAACTGTTTGGTATAGGAAAAACCCCCATAATTAAAAAGACCTCATAGATGCTTTCACTCTGCAGGTGGCCCACACCGAGGAGCAATGCTGGGTCTCAACCATGTGGGAGGGAGCTGCCAGTGACAGAAATTTGGATGGCTCTTCTGGTACGCAAGGTGCAAATGTGCCAACCTACTCCCCCTTCCGCAATCTTCCTGAGCTTGTGGCAGCTTGCTCAGATGGGGATCTCGCTGCAGTGGTCCACAACCAACCCTGCAATCCTGCTGCTCTGGGAAGGGACCACTTCAGCAGCTCATTTTAATACCCAGACCCCACAGACCAGGAGACAGCAGCCCTTGTCCACCTCTGCTTTCCTCTCTGCCCTATACGAAATGCATTCAGACTTGGAGGTAAAACTTCAGCTTATAGCACCAGATGAAGCTGACGATACATCTTTCAGCAGTGTTTCGGTTTCAGAAGTCAGTGCAGCAGTCAAATAAGTTGTGCCACAAGGCATTATGGCTGATGCCTGTATTTATGAGACCTATTGAAACTCGTCTGAGCAAGGACTGCTTTTTTTGCACGTGTATAGCACCCAGCAGCACAGGGTGTAATCACAGACCTTGGTCCAAAGCAAGATCTAAAAGCAATAATTAACTCTAATCCCAGACTGTAAGGTAGCACAGTTTTGCAGAGGAGGAGATGGGAGAAAGCACATAGATGGGGAATGTGGGTGAGACAATACACAAGACGACACTAATAATGGGTTTACATAGCAAATGTTGTGTGAAGCCTTGATTTTCTGCTTGGGTGTTTTTTAAGGTTTAATGAAAAAAAATTAATGAACTAGTAAACACTTCAAATTGTCACAACAGTTCACTACTGAAAAAACTATACTTGTTTTGTAATGAATCAAGTACACATCCTTTTCATCAACCGAGTGAAACTTATTAATTAAACATACCGGATTTCAAAGCTCTCAGTGTTTAATTATCTGTTTAACAAGCAGTACATCTAATCCGCCATACAGACACATAAACAACTAAAACAACAGGAAGAAGCCTCGAAGCAGGACAATCAACATCTGGAAATGTCAACAGACTGTGCCTGTACTGTCGGTAGCACGTAAAGCCAACGCTCCCCTCGCAGAACGGACACACGCAGGAAGCACCTCCAAGTCCATCCTGCAGATTCCTACCCAACAAAGGGGCTTCCTTGTCCTGAGAACAGAGTTATCAGAGCAAGGGAGCCTGTTCTGATTTTATTTCCCCTAGCTTTTTCCATTCCCCAACAAAGTCAAATCTGATGCACAGAGGGCATTCAGTAGTGTCTGCCCTTCATACGTACGTCCTCTCCATTTTGCATGCAGGTGGAGAGCAAAGGCAGGACAGAGACACCTGAGCTAGGAGAAGCAGGGTAAGCTGTCCTGGGATTTGCCATGCTACCTTGACTCCAAGTTGCTACCCACATCAGCTGCTGTGCTGCTGTGTATTTGGTAGCTAAACCTTGGAGGTGAGCTTTTCGATGTCTGTCTGACGGAGCTTCAGATGTGCACCATCTCTCTCATCTTCTCCAGTGGCTCTGGTTTCCACAAGAAGAAAAAGCAGAGCTTAGGCTGGAAGGGAGCTGTGGGGTGTTCCAGCTAAGCCTGTGATCTGGACTACCAGGAGAAAGGACCACGGGGCACAGAGCAGAGTAAACCTGCTCTGCAGCATTGACAAGCTTTACACTGTGCATATTTGATACAAGCTGATGGTCTAAGGCTTTCCCAGGAGGACTACTTCCACATCAGATGGGAAGCATTAGGAACTAAAAGGAGAGGCTTCCCTCCCACCACTGCTTCCATCTTTATGTTCCTCCAGGATCTGAAATGCAGCTCAACGCATGCTTATCTTTAGTAACTTTTGACCGCTCTCCTCCATGTGGGTAGCCCTCAGCATCCCTTCTTTCACACCACCTGTATGGATACAGGTAGTACTCTGGGTGTTCCATGACAATAGGCACATTACAAAACCACCAGCTGTGGTAGCCAACAGAAGTATCTCCCCACCCTTGGTGTACAGAGCACGTAACTAAGACTTACAGATGGATTCTGCCTTTCTCTTACCAAAAGAGAGTTTTGTCCTGAATGCAGAAGTCCATCAGCTTCCCTCTTCCTTCTCAAGATCAGGAAAATAATTTTTCTTTCAGCATTTATTGGATAGTTTTTATTCACTTGCCTCACACAAAGAGTGCAGCAAACTGAAAGCCTTCTCCTCCCACATCGGAGACACATTTGCAGAGCTGAGATATTTTTAGCATAGTGCACACACAGAGTTATATTGTTTGTTGTCTTGGTTAGGAAAAAAAAAAGAAACAGGCAATTTTCTATACTAAAATTATTTGTGCCTTATTGCTGGGAAGCAGAGAACTAGTCATCTTGCTGAAGCCATTTAAAATCTTTTCTGTACTCCAGAGATGACAAACAAAATGACCTGGTACATATCAGAGCTGTCGTTAATTCTGTCCGACAAGGCAAACTGTTTCTGTCAATGTTAAGAGCCAATTCATCCCTAATGGATACAAACATGACTCTTCTGGCTTTAGAAGACTTGCCCATTTCTTACGCTGTTGCTGAATTTGGCTCTGAATTCCAGTTCCTTAAAAGTCTTCCTGGAACATCATGTTGCTCATGAAAACACGCTGAAAAAACCCATCCCTGTGTTTGTCTTGCAAAATAATGAGCTCTTCATAGGCTGCATTTACAAACAGCAGTCACTGTGGCCGTACTAGAAACATTAGTGTCTCCTGCGATGCCATGCAATGAAAGGGGGCGAGGCAGCATGAAAACCTGCACGTGCCATAGTCGCTTCCCATCCTGCCTGGAGTAGGGTAGCTCTGTCATTCCTATCACAAAACCAGGATGCTGCTGTGGCATGGCTGGTGGAAGCTAAGGCCCATGAAAGAGGAATACGGAGCCCAGTTCCTTTTCCACAAAGCCCACACACACCAGCATTCCGCTTTCTCCCTCAGCACCTTCAGTGATGCCACCTCCCAAGCCAGCCTTCAAGAATATTAAAGCAAAAGGAAATGCCCTTCTCTACTGGGCTACAGGGATCAATGATTTGAAAACGCTGCACAAAGCCAACATGGATGATTGACCAGCTGTTGAGTTCCTCTGTAAAAGATCCTTTCGGTGATGGTGAAATGATTCCTATCTAATCTCCTCTTCCATGGCATGCAAATCACAATATAAATGTAAGATATATAATCAATGAGGCACAACTTACATTGCCACTAAGGAGTCCTATAATCTGGAACTAAGCGATTTTATTTGAGGCTATATAATAATTTTTAACTGTTATTCTTGCAGTGTTGCACTGAGCTCTTTGCCCTCTTTCATGAAGAGCAGATAATTTCCTGAAGTATCGTTGAGGTGACTTTATTTAGCATCAGAGTTGGTCTTCAAAGACTTATTCTGGCATGACATAGAACCAGTATCAGTGCTCAGATACAGCAGAAAAATTGCACGGACTTCACTGGAGTGAATCCCGGGTCTCACTATGACTAGTCCACTTGACCTATATGCTGGTGATCTTTCAAGAGCAGAGAAGGGCCTCTTCTCCTGCTCTCCACATATCACTTAAGGCACCACTAATGATAGCTCAAGTTTCACACTCACTGGAAGAGGAGAGCAGCCAAGGACCATCTCCCTGCTATTTCAATTTAGCTTTAAAAACATACATACAATTTTTCTCTCTTGTCTTAGTACCATAACATCAAAAAAATGGCTGCAAACCTTATTTTTTTCCTGGATGAAAACAAGGCTAAAACTCCACTTGCATTGACTTTCTGATCCAAGTTCCAGCTATAAAACAGCTGGGGCATCAATTCAAAATGTCAGGGTTTTCAATGAAAAAGCCAGCACTGGAGTGGCACTGCACACTCCCCTTCCCCTTCCCTGCCCATTTATTCCAAAGCACGGCTGGCATGTGGGTTGGCTCTCCAACACATGCACATGCTATTAAATCCTAAATGACAGCTTGTTTAACTAGAAAACATTTCCATTTTTTTCCTTAACAAAGGCCATTCATTTCTTGCTCTTCTATTTGCTTAAAGACAGTTTCATTCGCCCTGCCTGAGAGTTTGCACAACCCGCCTGATTGTTCCCCTCCAAATAGTGCTGCAAGTTAATGACCCACCTCTTGATCTCTGAGCAGGGAGCCTTGCACACTGCAGCATCACCAACCAGCTAGTTACACTGCAAAATCCATACGTGTGCCTTGAATATTTTTATGCTTGAGAAAACAATCAAATCAATTCATCTCAGGGAAGACGGTCCTCATTCTTCCCTGCTAACAGTAGATTAGGCATCAAGAAGAAAAGAAGATGAAAAATGGATCATGTAAGAACTCCCTCCATGCTGTTGAGGAACGTCTTGGGGGACAGGCACGACCTCCTTTCAAGCTATCTTCAAAAGGTTCCCCTCCATGCAGAACACCCATTGGGAAGCCGCAACAATAACAAAAAAAATTAAAAAAAGGATTTAGAAGACCCATTTTTCACCCGATTTATTTACATGTTAAAATAAACACCAGTTCCCATGTAGAGCAAGGGCTCCCAGTGGGTTCTGTTTAGTCTGTGAGATTCTTGTCACCAGAGTACAGCATTTCTCTATTCCAAAGCAATCTTGGCACAGGTTTTTTGGTTATATAATTATTTTAGCAGATGCCAAACGAATAATAATAATGTTTCTAAAAAGTGGGAATCATGTTCTAAGACGCCAGCAAGGTGTTTTACCAATTAGTCTGCCAAAAGGTCATTAGCAAACCAGGGCTCCCAAACTCCTGCATTCAGGGTCAGCTCTCCCCATGGGTTCCACTTCCAGTTCTCCACCAACCTGCCCAAAGGGAGCTTTCCCACATTGTTAAAGAGATTTTTCTCTTTTTGCTTCACTCCTTTGCATTGCCACATGGCAGTGCCACCCTCATTAGACTGGATTTGTCCCCGTTCCTGACAAGGCATGAAGGAAATGCCACTTTTCCAGAGCTGTTAGCTTTTTATACCCGCTCTGCACAAGCTCAATGGATGAGCAGCAGGTGGATTATCTGAAATAAGGCCAGGCTTTTTTTGTTTGGTTGGTTTTGTGTTTTTTTTTAACAGGGTACATCCACACAGAGCTATAGCTCACTCAAACCTGACCGGGAGCAACATAATTAAGAAAAAACTTGATTAAGCAGGTCTGGCAGGGAGCATTCCTGGGCAGGACAGCCCTGCCTAGTGTGCCAGAGCAGAGTCCTGCGGCTGCCAGTTGGCTCATGGCTGGGTGGTATTTAGATGGTGCATGGGGAAAGTAGCATGGCAGAAAATAGCTCTACTAAATTCGTCTTGCAGCAAAGCTGTTGTCCTTTCTTGGTAGAGATTGATTCCAGCGTTACTGTTTCAGATGCTTTTTAGTGCTTGATACACTTTTCTCTGTAACTCTCTTTCCTGCAACTCTGAAATCCTCACTACGTATAGATCTACCAAACAACCCAGGATCAAACAGACAGGTTTTTGCTTTCTGTGCTCTGTTACTCATTCCAAACCCTGGCTCGTTGGCAGTGGACAACAAACACTAGCTGGCAGGTCTGCACTTTGGTAAACCATGTGCAGGCACAAGTGGTGTGAGCTGTTGAAGGTTACGGACCTGCACACTGCTTTTGGGCTGTGCAAGCCGCTTTGCCACCGGCCAGCGAGGGCATATTTGCTGCTCAGAGAAAGCTCTCCTCGAAATCTGGGCAGGAGAAGTGCAAGGTTCATGGAAAGGCATGGGACTGTAATCGAAACAACAGGTTCCACCAGGCAGTCTCAGTTCAAAAAAGCCCCCAGCCTCCTCTCCCTTCCCCCAGCCCTCTGCCAAACTGAGCATGAACTTGGCACTGCCATGGACCAGACTGCCTACGCCTCAGCACCAGATAGACTGCCAGGGTCCCACAGCACGCTTTGCCCTTGACAAATTCAGAACTAGGAAACAAATGCAGTGTCGAGAATGTAAATTTTAAGGGATCTGGGTTGAGAGCATTAGTCTTTGTATCATCTACAATTCAGCACTTTTTCACTAATTATTTTTGAAGCTAAACAAGGATTCTCAAATTGGAGAGCACTGCCAAGCCCTGAATAAATCCCAGCATTAGAGATGCTGTGGGTATGACAGCTTTCCCTATTGAAGACAGTATCTTCAGAGACATTAACCCCTGAGTGCCACAGGACAGGCTCTGTGGCACCAGTTTTAATGCCCTAGGAAATCTCACCTTGCGGTTAAACCAGGTTGTTTCCATTCATGCGGCAATACTGACAGAGGGTGGAGCCAAGGACAGGCTTAGCTGGTACAGAAGAACTTTTCTGCATTGTTTGTGAAGTGGTCAAGTTCCCAGGTGCAACCCTGAATACAAATTCAGTCAAAGGACATTTAACTACCAAACTAGTCAACTGGCACGTAATTATCTGACATATGAATGCTTGTTTTCCATCCATAACCCCACTCCTTAGCAGTTCCAAAAGCAAATGCTTAGCATTTGGGCATAAGAAAACACTATACAGTTGCATTTTAACCTTTCTCATTTCTCTGCCTCGTCCCTTTAAATATTGGTGAGATATTCTATTCTAAGCTGCTCTCTTCACTGGCTGAATCTTCCTCTCAGCCTATGAAGAGCCATTCACATTTCACAGTTTTGCATTCTTGGAGTTCAGGGCACTTTGTCTGCAAGCTCTCTGGAAGTGGGTTGGTATCATGTTTGGATCCCACCATGAGTAAACTGAGATGTAGTGAGGTGAAGTGTTTTTCCTGAGATCCACGACAAACCTGTGGCAGAGCCGAGGGGGGGTTTCCAAACACCTTCTTGCATAGTCTACTGCTGCAATCCAGAATGAGCCACATCCTGATCTGAATCATACAGGATCAATCACATGATTAATGGGAAGGACCACCTGCAAGAGGTATCCGTGGCTACTAAAACTGCTGCTCCGTTGAAACACAACAGACCGTCGCCCAGACCTAAAGCTATGTGAAATCCAGGGAAGTCTTCAGAATACCAAATAAATGAGCTTTTCTAGTTCAGGCCACTAGATTTTGGACACAGCTGGCCCAGACCCAGATATGCCGTTACCTGCGCACTGGCTGTCGCTTACAGAACTGGGTTGATGCACTCTCGTTTGATGTCTTAGCGCATTACGAAACTGAAACAACTCCACTGCAGCTGGCTCCCTGACTGCCAGAACGCGCAGAAGACTTCAAAGTGGGCTCCATGAACACCTGCAGGAAGGGCTGCTTCCAGATGGCCTCAGGTTTTGTGAGATCTTTTGCAATCCTCATTTTGTTATTATAAAGAACGAAGATGCTTAAGGCTGAAAGGACTGGTACTGTGATGCTGGGAAGTCTCATCTGGGTTGGAGAGTGAACCAGAGGCTAAGCAGATGTTCTGCTTTACTAACAGGCTCAGAAACAAAGAGGATCACGCTGCCAGAGGCTTTCAATTATGAAGATAAATATTTTTTAAATTCTGAAGTAATTTTCCCAAATCACCAACCACGATTCTCATAGTTCCCTGTACACTCCTTTATCAGCTAAAACAATCCTTTATTCTCCAAAATAATAGTCCACGACATGTTAGCTTCTTACAAAAATAGGAAAATCAGACTTAAAACCCATGGGTTACATCCTGGCCCCACTGAAGTTAGCGACATTTAGCTACTGCCCTCAGAGGGTGCAAGCATGTATTCTGTGTGTAGAGACATAGAGCTCAAGCAATTAAGAAATAAACACTCAAATCACATAAGAATCACATTATAAACATGGTTTTAAATTGAAATTAAAAGAGAAGCTGCAGTGCTGAGCTGGGCATGCTCACACTGGCCCTGTCCCTGAAGGAGCAAGAGGCAAAGCTGAGGGCGCCTGGCACACAGAGGATCGGAGTGATGCCTCAAAGCGGGAAGGAAAGGCAGGACCAGGAGAGGTCCCAGGGCTACATGGTACCTAAGTGAGAGAAATCAGTTCATGTTAACACTCTGCCAGGCTCCACAGACAATGCATGATACCAAAAGAGAAATGCTCTTAACTAACATGTTGTGGGTAACTAATAGATGGAGAAGAGAAGAACATTGGCACTGAAATATATAGCCCTGAAGTGGGCAGAAATAAATGGGATAAAAAGGGAGAACTTTATCAGAGTCAGAGGAGCAAGAGCCTGGAACAACCTGCTCAGCCCAAACAGCATTTCCAAGCAACCACGCCTGGTTAAAAACTGAGCTTTTACCATTTGTGAAAAAGAGTGGGGGATGCTGCTTGCGGGAACAGCCCAGAGAACGCAGGGAGTGACTTCCTGCCTGGGCCGCTAATAAGAATATGTGTTAATAAACAAATAAATGTCCTGTTTCACATTCGGAATGAATGTGCAATAGGAGGAACATGATTAACTGAAAACACCAGACACTGTAACCCAATATGTTTCTCTGCAACACTCAGGCTGATTAAAGAGGGAAGAATCTGAACATGTGAATCAAACAAAGGATGAGTTTTCCCTTCCTTCACTGTCTGTTTTGCTTCTGGGGCTTGTTGCTGCAACATTCAATATCTTGTTTGCAGCCACTGCTAGAGAACATTTTGGTTTTTAAAGAACTCTCTGCATCTTTTGTAACAAGAGAGACGTGTGTTAGTTTTAGGACTTGTGAGACAGTCCCTTGAAAGGGCTCATGGTCTCTAACAAATAGAGCTACTCCCAGGAAAATCAACAGGGTTAGTTATTTATAGAGGAAATCCACCCATTTGAATCAGGCATACCAGCTCTTTAACAACACGCCATGCCTTATGAATGAGCAAATAAACAATCGAGTGGGTGGACCTTCAGCGTGTATCGTTGTACTCGGCGCTGGGGAGGCTGCACCTCGAATGCTGCACTCAGTTCTGGGCCCCACACAACAAGGCAGACACTGAGGTGCTGGAGCACCAGAGGCCCAGAGATGGGCAACGGAGCTGGGGAAGGGGCTGGAGCACCAGTTGTATGAGGAGCTGCTGGGGGAACTGGGGTTGTTCAGCCGGGAGAAGAAGGAGGCTCAGGGGGGACCTTATCACTCTCTCCAGCTCTCTGACAGGAGGCTGCAGCAAAGTCACAGTCAGTCTTTTCTAGATAACAAGCGACAGGACCAGAGGAAACAGCCTCAAGTTGCACCAGGGGAGGTTTAGACTGGCTATTAGGAAAAATTTCTTCACCAAAAGGGCTGTCAAGCACTGGAACAGGCTGCCCAGGGAGGTAGTGGAGTCACCACCCCTGGAGGCATTTAAAAGACATGTAGATGCGGTGCCTAGGGACATGGTTTAGTGATGGACCTGGCAGTGCTGGGTTAACAGTTGGACTCAATGATCTTAAAGACCTTTTCCAACCTAAATGATTCTATGAGTCTATGATTCTACAGCTCTGTATGTGGTGGCCTTCTTCAACACAAGGTCACACTGTTGACCCATGTTCAACATGCCTGCAAGGATCTCCAGGTCCTTTTCTGCAAAGCTGCTCTCCATTCACTCAAGTGCCCAACCTTTAACGCTGAATGGGGTTACTCCACCCCAGATGCAGAGCTTCACAAATGCCTTCGTTCAAACTCCCTACCAGTCCGTTTCTTCAGCCTGTCAAGGTCCCTGTGGATAGCAGCCTTCCAGTATATGCTCCCTTTCTACAATTTGGTACCCCTGTAAACTGGCTGAAAGCGCTCTCTATCCCATCATCCGTAACATTAACGAAAAAGAGCCACGGCTAGTATATGCAACATCTATTTACTATTTTTTCCCCTTGAAGAATACAGAATTCCTCTGATGCTTCTTGAGGCCAAAGTCCTTGCTGATATGAACTAATGCTCTGTCATGGAAGTCAGTAAAGGAAATGACCCCTGGGACAAAGTTTGAAGCACGTTTGATGTCTGTCCAGTAGCCCCAGATAACACACATAGCTAGCAAGATGGAATGATCTGTTCTCTCAGTCTTAGCTTTTTAATAACCATCTGGTCCTTGTCCATCCACCCTCGACCATCTTGCAAGCAGACGTAACGCCTACAGCTAGCAAAGCTGGTTATGGAGAGCAAGTAAGCTGTTGAAAACATTACACGAGGTTGCCAGCCCTCCCTCACTAACAGGAAAGGCAGTTACAAGTTACATGCCCGACCCTGCCTTCTGGCATGGTGACAGCTATCCTGGATTTACCTGAGCAGCTGTGAAAGCAGAATTTGACCCTTGATGTGGGGATTGATTTATATATGTAAGGACTGGGTACAGATGACAATCGCACAAATCTCTGAAGCACCAGAAGCAAACCAACAGGTTGTAAAACGAAATGAGCTTAGTTCAGTCAAGGCTATTTCCTCTTCAGTTGCTCTTTCAAAGTGAACCCTTCGCCCAAATAAAGGATGCTTTATTCCTGATTGTTAGGACCACTCGTCCAAAAGTCCTGTCACTCAGTCCCAGCGCTGCTGGCACTCCACACCAGTTCAGCGGCCCACTCCTCTATCACGGAGGGTATCTCTCATCTGAGAGGCAGAATCACGGAAGGGAAGCCAGGACTCAACCCTCATGAGAAGAAGGCATCTTTTAAGTTTCCCAAATGAATGACATGTCTTTTCTCTGTCATGCAGTCTGTCAACAGTTAACAGTGACAGGTTGAGGAGCACGGTCTGGAAAGCGGCCAGCGCTGCCAGCTCCACGCACATCGCACATCGTTGTGCTCAGAAGGGAGCACTCTGTTCCTCCTACTGCTCCGTCCCCTCCCACTGGGGCCCGTTGTTACAGCCTCACGCCTCCTTGTGTGAAGGCCAACAGCGAGGCTTTGTTCAAGAAGCAGCTGCTGAGAAGACGTACTATCTCATGGAATGACCCACTGACATTTCTCCCTCTGCTCGTTAGTAAGCAGCGAATAATTAGGAGAACTAGGGCAGATTGCACGGCCCATTTCTTTCAGAGTAAAAAGCCAGCTCCTCAGATCCCAGTGTGCCCCAAAAGGGATTCCCTCACAAAGCGGGTTGCAACAAAGCCCGGGGAGCTGGCTCTGTAGCACCTTCTTACCACCTGATGGAGCGAGGAAAGAGAACAGCTCATGCCAGGAGGTGGTCAGGGCGAGACTGGAGTAAAGGATGCCCGAGCTCTGCTTCACCCCCAGCTCAGCCACACCTCTGCTGCCATGAAGAGCAAGCTCTGCTCAGCCAGGACCTGAGCCAAAGATCCTGTTTAACTGGATGATATGTTGGTGTTTATTCAATAATCTGTTGTGGATCTACAGCAGTGAGGAAATAGTGGAGCGGTCAGAAGGAGCAGAGTAATTGGGGAAACTGAGGAAACCATAAACCAGGCTTTTGCAATCTTTACTGCAGTCCAACATTATCATCTAGTGATGCCCACATACAGGGGCAGTGATGAAGGAGCATCTGCATTGCCTCCCCCTGCATCCAAACAGTGATTACTGATCACAATTACTGACACCAATCACAGTATCACTGACTACACCACAATTAAATCTGACTTAAAAGAAAAAAAAAAAATTGGTCAGATAAACAAATAGATTGCTTTGAGCAGCCCGGGTTTGGTTTGGCATGTTTTCATAGCACACATTAGATGACACTACCTGTCTGATTTTAGGTACTCTTGCTTCTATGTGTCTGTGCTAAAGGTGTATCCAGTCCTGGCAATTTCCAATGCCCCTTGGCTAAAAGACTGGTTAAGGACCATGTTTTCCCCGCTTTTACATCACCATGGCTCCAGTTTTGTTCTTGAGAAGTCCATGAAACAAAGAAAGTCTCATCCCCTGAGTGGAGGGGAACACCTCTGAGTATCCTCTGTGCCTTTCCTGACCAAAATGTTTTAACCAACACACTCCTCTGTGCCTTATGTGTGCACCGTCAGATAAATCAGCTGTGCGCAGCCTTACAGTCTCTTTATTTTTAGTCTGCTGTGGTCTAGCTGCTTCCTGGCTCGACAGTGCTGTTTCATCTGCCTTCACAAGACAAACAAAATAAAAGCTGCACTTGCATTTCCAAGTCTCAGCTTGTGGCTTCCTCTAGAGCATGAGACACTGTAGGTATTTGCTTTCATGATTCACCTAGTGCTTTCTGGCTGTTGTGTAGTTGCTCTGCTCAAACAAAAACAACGTTTACTACCCTGAAAGATGCCACGTGGTGCAGGCAGAGAGCTGGGACTGTATGATCCCAGCGTGTACGAAGACGAGCGCTGAAGTGACAGAATCACTGCTCAGATGAGTTCACCAGAGCAAGGCTGGATTGCAAGGCTTCTCAAAAGCAACAATAATCCTGTGCACACTTTCATTTCATAAAACCCACCTCAAAGTACCCACCATTGCCTGTTGTGCCACAGGACGCTCCCCTTGTGCTACACTGTATTCTGGTACAACTACAGGCACATTTCAGCACCGTTGTGTTGGAGGAGGTGTATCCAGACCACTTTTCCCTACACAAGCTGTGGCCCCTTGTGATCTCATGACCACCAACAGAGCCCAGCTCTGTGCAGCAGTCTGGGAGATACACTACTGAGTGTGTTCAAGATGCATCGGGAAAGCTGCGTCTTAGCAGTATGAATCATTTTGCCTATGATTTCAGAGAGGCTCAAGCTGAAGGACCTGTTTTCCTTAGCAGGCTGTCACTGCTGTTCTGAGATCTAGTGCTACGAGATCAGTCGTCACTCCACAAGACCTGGAGAAGTGACCGGTGTCACTTTGGTTGGAGCTCAGCAGTGGCGGGCAGGCTGGTTTCCCAGTTCATCCTGAGTTAATCTTGCTTTTTGGTCTTCAAGTTTGTAATTCACATCTGTGTTGGAGAAGCGCACCCCGTAGCCTCATCTTCCATGAAAATCCCCACAATCAAAACAGAAAAGGGTGGCAGAAGTAAGTTTGCTCATTAGCTATTTGTTTTACAGGAGGACTCTGAGCCAGGTTCTCTCAATTTTCTTACTGCTGAAGGAATTACATGGTGCACTGCAGTATCTGAACTCTCACCCTGTAATTACACGCTGTGGTTTCACATCCTGAGTGCCCGGCACATGCTAAGCATTCCTCACCGCTGCCCTGGAAGGCAGATAAGCCCGACTGCTACCTTCACTCACCATCTGAAGAAGGAAATTTTAGCAAGAGCTATGCTGGCTTGGGACCGTACTGAATACGGAGTCAAAACAGGGATAAAATGGCATTGGCAGTGCTCTGCCAGCCAGGCCAAAGTGTCACCTCCTCTGGGATCCCCCTTACCAAGAGGAACCTACAGCGGGTGCTTACAAGAGAGAACATGAGAGGTGGGGCAGACCAGCATGACTCTTCTCTGGTACATCCCCTCCGTTTCCATCTCTGCCCACACGCCGTGCAGCAGGCATCACTGCCCGCTTTTGATGTCGCAGCCGTCTTTATGATTCAGTCTTCCCCCAGGTACAAGGGGAGAACGGATGAATTCCAGACGGGGCTCATGGGTCCATATTACACTTAACATTGATCAAGGGTCAAAGAATCATTTACATGTTCCCTTATATTGCCATTGGTTTTGCTCTGTCAGTTTAGCAGTTTTCAGAGCTATATGCACAGAGATGTCCATACACTTTCATCATGGTGGGACAGACTAATCACCCCTCAGCAGCTCTCTTCTCCACTCCAAATGCATTATCATAGAAGACTGAAAGACAGACAAGTCGAGATAATCTGAAGAACAAAAGGGTTGATTTCCCTGTAGGGAATGTACTTGCAAAGTTTAATTTGAAACTCTGAACAACTTCCTCCTTTGCTTGGCAATTCTAACGAACCATCAGCGGCAAATGCCCACGCAGCAGTCCTCATCTGACAAATGCAAACGGGCTAGGAGTCTTCAGACTGGAACCGTCAGTATAGATATTAAAAGAAAGAGCTTTCCTAGCTCTTGAAGAGTGGGGTTTTATGCAGGGGAAATACACAGAGAGAGGGGGGAACTCAATCTGACAGCTGGCTCTGATTCTCCTCCTGCCCTTGCAGTCACCACTCCAATCTGTGAATCGTAACATCATCTTCCACCCCACCGTGACACTTGTGTGTGGGAAACACTCTGGTTTTGCACGCCTGCAGATCCCACAGCCTGCCAGCCACGCTGCCCTACTATGGGAGTTCTGCTACAGCGTGCAGTAGGTTCAGGACCTGTGTTTATGCATGGGGCCGGGCAGTGCTATAAATTTCTCCTGGGAGAACAACTTTCATCACTTCAGAAAAAACCCAGAAGAGGATGCGCTAATACAGGTACACAGCTAGCGCTATATTCTCTTTCCTAGCCAGGAAGAGCATCTGTCTAAGGATGTGCACATCAGCAGCAGCCAACTGCTCCGAGCAGGGCTGCTGGTATGGCTCAGGTAGTGCAACTTCATGTGCAAGCAAATCCCAGAGCTGTGTGAGGTCCTTCCTGCTGCCGGGGGCATGGATGAGAACAGGATTCACAGAGAGAACAGTAATTTTGCACTCCTGCAAATGCTAATTTGTCCATACCCCTGGTTATTTCCAGTTGTGTATATGGAAGATTTTATTTCCCAGCAATGTTCAGGATTGTTCAATGCTGAAGACCAGGAGCCCTTCTCTGGGGGAAAAAAAGTGTGTATATATATGTGTGTGTATAAATATATATATATATATGTATATATACACACACACACACACACATATATATATGCCTACAACCCATTGTAAGCCTCCTGTCAAAGGAAACCCAATCAGTAAGTGCCATTCTTTCCCGTGTCTCTGCAGAAAAACTTTTTAAACTTTTCCTGCTCTAGTGAGGTAGACTCAGTCGGAGGAAGCCGAAAAAGAACAGATTGCTACCGGTAAGCGGGCCCACACCCGGCCTCGGGAACAGTCACCAAGGGATAGCTGTGCTGCTCTGCAAGGGAACCAGCTCCAAAAAACGCTTGCCAAGGCTTTCCCGACTCCATCCCCGGAGATCACCCCGAAGCCTCCCTGATCACATCATCAGGGAGTGCTGCTCTCCAGGAACAGTCCCTCCTGCTGCTGTGCGTGAGCTGTTCTCACCCGCAGTGCTACCCTAATTCTTGCTCCTATTAATGCTGACATCCTTCTTAGTCATTTCCCCCCTCCCAGCTTGACCATGTTTAGTCCTTTTTAACCTCTCTGTGTAGATCAATCCTTCCCAGTGCTATGAATAAATAAAAGCCTTCTGTTCTCACCAACAAAATGATCTTTTAGCAGTTGCAAGAACAACACAGCAATCACTTGGAAAAAAAAAAACCACAAAACAAAACCAGCTAATACTTGATGCATTAAAAAAATCTCTGCTCCAGCTATTTCCTACTTTTTAGAAATGAATCCTTTGTTAAATAGAGAAAACAGCGAGAAAATGAATGGGGAGCACAAGCAGCAGTAAGTGTGCCTGAGAGGGACCTGCTAACCCATCAGAAATGCTCACCACACATGAAGTAGCAGCAGGGCTGAAAAAGAAAGCTGGACTTTGGTTAGAAACATCTAAGGAATATGAATAAGCTGTTAGAGCTGCAACCTTTCCCTCTGCTTTGACCTGACATTACACACAACTCAAGAGTTGGAAATTCAACAGCATCAAAGAAGGTGAAAGAGTCAGAGGTGTCCATGTACAGGTAGAGGGTTTATTTTGCCTGGAGAGAGCAGGAGGTTGGAGGGGCTGTCAAGTAGATCTACGGGCTTGGAACTGCTGCCAGGTTATTAGGGCTACATATTTCACCTTCCTTATCCTCATGTAAGACATCTGTGTTACCTGTAAGAAGCTCCAGCAAGTCCAAGTGAAATACAGGGCCAGTGCCAATGCTGTTAAAAGGTTTAAGACAGAAGTAAGTACATTTTTGTGGCCCTTGTATCTTGGAAACACTTTTTTAACTGCTATTAGTTGACATGTACATTTGAAGGTGAAATTGCAGTTGTTCTGGGCTCGGGCCATGTAATGCAACCACAGAGAACAAGATCTCAGCAAATGAGATGTTATAGGAAGAGAGATGAGGATAGCTGGAACATCATGTGCTTTACCAACTGAAAATGCTTGGTATGAGAAAACAAAGCCACATTCTCTATCCTTTATTCTCATTTTCCTTGGCTCTCAGCTTTACAGATCCCTAAAAATACTGCATTATAACTAAAGGAGCTGCAATCTGCCTGTGACTGACTGAAGAATTACAATATCACTCCAGTTTGATGAATCTCCCACGGGTATTCCTTCTAAGAGGGGTTTCCTAAATTGATTGCCAATAACCTAATATGTTTGTCTATCTCTTTTTTTCTGTCATCAGAATGTTGACAATAAAATCATAGCAATATAGAAAGGAAATTGAAAAAGTGAGATGTCATTTCAAAATATCTAAAGCTTGCAGAAATGCACAGCAAGGTCATCCCAGCAGTCTTAACTCAGCCTTCACGAAACTGCACAGCAAGTAAATCCAGAAATCATGGGCAACAGTTACCTGCCTATTAGAAATGCTATATAAAAGACCACAGAAAAAAATGCAATAATCCAAAGAAATGCTATTTTCCTCTTTCATGGGATTGACATACAACAAAGCAATTTCATAATATTAGATGCAAGGTAGGGTTAAGAGGTATTTCAGAGCTGAATTTTCAACACCACCGTGGAAAATTTCTAATATCTGTGAGGTCCAGTAGTCTTGAGATTACTAGGAAATACCCTAAAGAGCAAATGCACGAATCCTGACATACCAAGACACAGATCTGGGTGAATACTGTCACTCCGTGAAGTGCCAACCCTTTTGCTGAAGCCTTGCATAACAGGAAAGAGTGGTGCAGAGCAGCCTTCAGCAAGATTTAGAACCATTGTATAAGCTCCTACAGACTCAGCAATATAAATGGAAATTATTTTTCCATCTTTTGACTGAAGTATAGACACAATATAAATCAGTCAAGTCACGCATACTATAGCCCTAGTAACTTCCCAACTCATTTGGGAAATCATCTAGCTACGCTGTGGAACTGCATTAATAATCTTACGGATAATGTGTCTATATTGGGAATTTTATCCATGAGAATACCAGAACCAGAACAAACGTCCAGGTCAGGAAATCTATGCCAAGATCGTAAGCCCAAGAGCCACTGTAAAAGATGGGGAATAGAAAGCAATTATTTTGCTAACTCAATTGAATAATTAATATTACCCAAAGATATTCAAAGGATGGGATGCAAAGGGGGAACACTCTGTTGAAGTGATCTGGAATAGATAAAATGGTGGAGGAAAGCTATAAACTTCCCAGTCTGATCTGAGCAAATTTGGCAGCGGAGGTGTTTCTGTCCTTCAGCTCTCACTGGCATCCAGCTCAGGCTGTAACCTGTATTCCATCAAAGTTTATCTTCACCCCGTACCTCTTTTTTTTTTTTTTTTTTTTAATTACTATTATTTTACAGAGCCTAAAATATGTTAATTATCTCCCTGACTTACAGTGAACTAGCTCAGTTAAATTAGCTCTTTGTGAAACACAACTGTGTTTCCGTTGTTCTGCTTTCGGGTTCTTCTTTACCCTCTCCCCACTGCTGACGAAGAAAACCCAACCGAATTTACACAGAAAACTGTAGGTTTGACAGAGAGAATGAAGTTGTTAACTGGCCTGAGGAACCAGATCTGTACTAATTGAGCCGAACTAATTAATCCAGCAACATCAGCCTATCGAGAAAATCCAATGAAATATTTAAGCTTCTCTAGTCAAAAAGATATTCAAGGAAAAAGAGAGCAAATAACTGTCTCATTATACAGTGCAAAACATGCCTGACGGGAACCTGCACCCCAAAGGCACTTCTCCATCAACAGAAGAGGCAACCTCCATTACAAATCCATGCAATAAATACAACGTTTTATCATTTCTTCTAGGTTTGTTGCTTCAAATATTGTTATTTTAACTCTACTTCTTAAAACCTTTATCAAGTTTTAAGGGAATGAGGAACTAAGGCACAACATTAAGCATGCACAGTGAGCAATCAGTCTCTCACAGGCCCACGGAAGCTCTGAACCAAACGCTTGTGTGTCCTGGAGTTCAGGAACTTTTTGTATATATTGTCTGTGGTCTACTAACAGCAGCTGCAGAGTGGACAGCATGTGGCCTGTTCCATCACCTTTCTCACGATCTTCATGCCATACAGATAAAGAGAGAGGAATGGAGATACTTTCTCCTGGGATTACTGCAAATCCCTGCTAGCCTCCATCCAGCTCAGAAGGAAGTATATCGGAATGAATGAATCAACACTTAGAAATATTGTGCCTATACAGAAAGAAAGAGACTCATGTGGTCAGCAGCGATGCTCCTGCACGGGTCAACTGGCTTTGTAAAGTCAGCCCTGAATATGGCATGTGAGCAGTTGTCCAGAAGAATTACATGGCTTTTATTTATTTTCCTTGCAAGCTGTCCTGAGGACTAGGTATTCTCTTTTTCAGGGAAAATATAGGGTTTGGTTTTGCACGTCAAGGACAGTGCTGTGATTGAAAGGGAACCATGAGAGCAAGAATGAGGGGAAGCCCTGGTTACCTGGGTTCAGTAAGGTTTTGCCTTTGCCCTTGCAGACTAAATGGTGCAATGCCTCACATGTGTTCAGGATCGTCAAGCTCAAATTAAGCAGTCCTGTCTTTGGGGAGATCTAGGGGCAGGTTTGAAGTCTCAGCTTCAGCCAAGTAAATTGCAGTATACTTTCCAATGTGTTGCAGTATACTTTTGAATGACAGTGAACGATCTGCCAGAAGGAGATCGGATTTACACTGAGATTCATCCCCTTTCAATCTGTCAGCTCAGAATCTGGCCTTCCCTTTTGTCCACTGCCATCGTTAATCCCATTGATTCATTTTACTGATATCTAGAGTGACTCTTGCAGGGAGGCAGCAATCCGATAAAAACAAAGCAAAGACTTCCAAGCACAAGGATGAGAAGTCATGAAATTGCAAGAGTCAGGTGTGACAGGAGGCTACCAAAGAGCCAGGACAGATGGTTCAAATAAATTATTTGGGAGGTCCCAGTTCATGTGCTGCAGGCGATCTGGTGATACCCAGCTTAGCTATGTCACAGGATGGAGCACAGAGCGGAGATCTTCAGGGCAGAAGAGGCTGGAACAGTAAGTCTACATGGCACGGCACTGCCCAGACCTGCTGGCTGAGGGCTGAGGCTGTGCTGCTGTGTTATCACAGCCTTTAATGCACTCAAGCTGCTTTCTCAGCAGAGCTGAGGTGTGTACAGCCAGCTCTGGTGTCTCTGCTGGACTGTGGAGATGTGTCCAAAGGTCTGTGATGTCTCCACGCTCCTCAATGTCCCAGGGGTGTAGCTGTCTAGTCGTATCAGTATATGAAAGCTATACTGTCATTTCAGCCTCTCCTCTGGGATCATTCAGGACATCGACCATGAATCCAGCAGAAATGCATCCCAGTCCCACTTCCACAGTGGAAAATACCTCCCCATGCCCCACGATAGGTGAAAGACAAATAATCTGTTACAGGGTGGTTAAAATAGCACTAGCACTAACGTCAAGGACAAGGCTGACGAAAACTCAAGGTAAACAGGGACAGCTTCTTACAGATTCAATATGCAGATCGTTACAAAGCAACAGATGATCCCTTTCTCATTTATGCTGAGGTGTAAACATTTTATCTCTTCTCTCAATGCTGAGTAGCTTTACAGGCATTTACTTCAGTAAAGTCCTGAGCTGCTGTAAAGCAAGCACCGTTTCAGGCTACTCACCATGGTCGTGGGCAAAAACAAACAAGTTGAGTCCTGTCAGCCTCTGGGCCAAGTCATCATAGCGGCCGCAGTGTTCCCCAGCGCCGTGAGCGATAAACACCAGGGCCCTAAATGGAGCATTAAGGTATAAATCATTAACGTGGCAATCAACCCACGAAGGCTTCAGAGCTGCAAGTAAAACCAGCAGATATAATTTAGCAACAGCATTTCAGACATCAGCAAATAGAAGGCAGGCATATAACGGCTGAGGTGGGTTTGGTCGGAGGGGACATGATCGCCATCCTGCCCCACCATCAGCCTGGTCTTCACCAGGTAGTAGTAGGACAGATCACATGGAATGCTCATGGGACAGGCACTGCTCTGTCCCATTTGTCTGCCACCACGGTCTGCTGCAAGCTGCAGATAGAGATGGGCTGCAGCATCAATCCTTGCGCTGGGTAACTCTGCCTTGGGCTTGAGGCATCTACACTGCTCCTACAGCGTTAAGTGTCACCATTGATTTCTTTTGGGATTGGTACTTCTCCATGGTTTCAAACACAAACACCATCCTTAACTTTGTAACAGTGTCTGATGTTACACAGCACTCTTCAAGATGAAATTTAAGTTAAAGAATAGGTCTGAAGCAGAGTCCAGAACTTTGGTTGGAGTTTAGAATTTTACCTTTTGACCCCGATTCTGGTAATTTTATCACTCCAGTTTTGGCCCCAAAACTGTTGCTTTACTTTGGTGTTTAAAGTGACTTTTACATAGCCACCATATGACTACAGACAGGGATCATAAAAAAACCCAGTCTAATAGACACTTGTTTTTGAAGAACACACAATGGACACACAAATACATCTCTTTGAGGATTCCAGTTTTACCAGTGATACTTTACTTTCACTGGAATGGCATCAAGTGAGAGTGACTGAAGTTGAATGCACCTTCCCAGTGTTTTTACTGGGCAAAACTTGTGTAGAATTGGACTAGAACTATACCAGAAGTAGAAATTAAACTACAGAAGTTTTGCTGAATTCAGCAGGTGACTATTCAAAATTCAGCTTCAGCAACATAAACATAACTTGTTTGTGTAAAAGTACCATCTGTCATTGCAACATCAGCAACCTCAAAACAGTTTGAAGGCTACATGTTAGATATTTCCAGTACATTAACAGTGAAATATTAAATGAACTGACAACAAAATAACGACATCTGTTTACAGCCAGTGAATTCCTGAACTTTGTTTTGATTGAGGTTTCAAGTGCTTTTTTAGACAGTGTATTCACTGTAATAAACTGCTTTGATCTTAATACATTTAAAAAAAGATGTTGGATGATGTAGAAACTCCTGCTTTAGCTCTTTGATTAGCACCTGCTTCAAAGTATTTGCTCAAGCTACGCAACTTGAAAAAGCATCCATCGAAACCAGAAGGATTTTACAGACCATACTACAGACACAAATGCAGCAATGCAAAGATGCTCTGGTGTCTTCTAATACTAATTACCAAGGGTGAAGTTAGGTCACGTAGCATATGTAATTTGCTGTGCCTTAAAAATGTTCTTTAGTATGACTGAAGGTTTCAAAACCATCAGTGTGGCGCAGTCATTTCTTCGTTTGTCATCTTCTCCGGTCAATAGATTTGTCAGGTTATCAAAGCACTTGTCTGACAGTCCGATTTTCAGAGTGCCGGGTCTATTATTGGAGCTCTAAATGCTGAAGAAACAGAGACACTGCTCATTCCACAGCAGAGAATAGGAACTTTCTGCAGCAGAGTCATCATGGCTTTACATGTCCTTCCTCTCCTGGACACTGGCAGCCCAGCAGAGACACTGTGGCCAGTGCTGGAAGAGCAAGTCATTATTTTATACATGCCCCTGGTAACTGGAGGCACCATTCAAATGCTTCTGCCTCCACCTACGAGTACTGGTCTGGTACCTCAGCCCTGGTCCTGGGTCACCTAAAGAGACATTACAGTCCCCTAGGCTGTGAGCTGGGGCTGGCAGATCCCCGAGCATTCAGAAATGCAGCAGGAGGGCAGGGGCTGAAGCAAAGCCAGGCTGTTAACCCGCAGGCTCTGGACACTGCGGTACAGCAAGCAGTGGCACTGCGCGCACAGGACACCGATGCAGAAACTTAAGGAAATGGGAGAGAAAATTCCTGTGTACCCATCATCTTGATATCCAACAGACCCAGCCAGGCTGTCTCTCTGCTGTACAACTCCTGTTACCTGGCCCTTCACAGCTTCCCTGCTCAGTGTCTTACTTAAGCCCTCGGCTACTCTTTAGAGGACCTATATTTTTTTCTGCTGACTAGGCACAGAGATGAAGGTGCGACTTGGCTGACTCTTCATTTCTCAGAGCAATGTTATCTGAATGTATGCACTGAAATGCATCAAGTGATTGAAACCGAATGGGAAGCTGGCAAAGAGATCCCTGCCAGCAGAATTATGCCAGTATTGCATCCCCCCAACAGCAAAGACCTAGTTTTACTTTCATTCACACTGATGCAGCACCATGACTTTGCCTGACAGCATCCTGCTAGATGCTCAGACCCCTCATCTTCTGTGAAACCGGGGAGAAAAGAAAAAAACTAAATGCTTCAGAGAGGCAAGGTGTTCCTGCAACCTCTCCTCCCATCGAGCACAATTGCCTGGCATTGCAGAACCGAGCCTTTGGATATCATGGGCGAGAGACCTGGGTTATTATTTGTCTGCAAAATACCGAATGAAATTCCTGAGACTGTTTGTGCCTTAAGAGCCCTAATGGCAGTAGATGTCGACAACACTTCGATACTTTAGAAAGTTTTGTCGTATCAGTAGTCATAAACAAGTAAAATTTCTGATTTGTTATGTTGAAACAGAAGCAGCTCATTTTGTCGTTCAATAAAAAGTGAGAGTAGCTCTGCTGTCTAAAAACTAGGTCACATCTACACAGCTCTGTAGCTCCGGCTTGCAGGCCTAAGCACAGGGGCCATGCATTAAACACAACCGCTTGAAAAATTGAAATTAGTATGAGTATCATCTGAGCAAGGATTGAAGGACTTGGCTCTTTCACCTAACCTCCCATTTTCCATTACAAAACCAGTTTAGATTTGGCAAATAATACCTGAAGGCAGTGGAACAAATACATGGTTCAACATATTTTCACTAGCAAGCTGGCATGAAAATACATTGTGTGATTAGATTGACTGACAGCAGTTCTTTTCTGTATGTAAACATTTTTGCAGACACCCCTGCTCTCAAATCGCAGCCTGCTCTTTCCTACCGCAATGGCTGGAATAACAGAATATCAGAGACTTGCTTTCAACAGAGTAATTTAAAATTAATACAGAAACCCTGCAGGCATCAAGATTTTGCAGGACTGCAGTGCCTCTGTGTGCGACCCCAGTGGAAATTCTGTTTAAACAAGGTTTGTGTATTGCCCATGTATCAAATTGATGCTGGGGAGATATTTCTTCACCTCCAGCCCTTGGAAACTCGCACATCTTGAGCAGAAATCAGGGCAGAGCCTGCAAGGTTTTCTGGTGGAGGCTGACCCATGCCTGAACCTGTGCTAGCAGGTCTGCAACCACAGACAGGGAAACCTGATGGTATCTCTGGATGCCTCAGCTGGCTTTGGCTGGTGCGACTGTAATCGCTGAACACCTCACAACTGCAGTGCTTTGGCACCTGCACAAAAAAAGCACCTAATCACACAACAGCACCATTTTGCCTCCCCGCACTCGGCAGGTGTGTCTCCACACAAAGCCAAGGTGTGAGCTGAGCATGAGTAGGCATCCACGTGCTTGCTCCCACCTAACCAGTGCAGCAACAATTACGGCTATTAAAGGAAACCAGTTTATTGACTGCTGTTTGCAAAAGCAACAGTTTTCACAGCTCCCTACCCTTCCCATAGCTTTCACCACCTCCTCCTCCCTCCCCACTGCAGGTTTCTGCCTCCTGGTACTGCACAGCTTGGCAAACAGATGCAGTTATTTATTACAAGAGGGCAGGATAGTATTTGCCTTTACTGTTCAAATCAACTACCGGCTGTGTTTACTCATCTTCCATTGGGAGGTAATGGTACGTACCAGCCACCAGTCCCTGCTCCCACTTCTCCACTGCGCTGGTCACCCGTGACTGTGCTGGACACGCAGGTATTAGTCCCTCCTGTGCTGCAGCTGCAGCTTGCTACGTAAGCAAGACGCAGCGATGCCACACGCAGCGTTGGCACAAGGCACATGCAAACGTCCTTTCCTGAAGCAGGGAGGCTGGGAGCAGTAGAGGCCAGGCTGCAATGCAGAGTCCCTGTGCACAAAATATGAACACACTGTCTTTGTCCTGCCTCTTTGGAGAGGTCACCCCTTGATCTAAGCTTTAGCTTATTTCTCACTGTAACTTCTAATATATCCTTTCTTGTGTAGGGAGCAGCTTCGCAGGGCAGGAATTCAGCTGTAGGTACAAGAGCAGAACCAGCTTTAGAGGTTCTCACGTTCTTGCTTGGCACATATTGCCACCTCCGCCTCCTCCGCCATGCCAGGTCAAAGGTTCAGAGATGCAACTCCACAATCAATTGCAGGAGAATAATTGTAGGGAAAACAAACTGCAGCACCAGGCTTACGCAAATGCATGAGTCCTCTTAAACCAGGGCTCTGTCATCAGAAAAAACATGCCTTGAAACAACACTCTGAAAGCTGTTGTGCTACAAAATCTGGCAGGTCAGAAACCCAACTCAGGACTTGGGTGCTGCTGGGCAGAAGATTCATGTTGCTGCTTTATTTTCAACAAAAATCATGTTGAAACTGAACTAGATGAAGAAGGCTGGGAGCAGGATGGTATGATTTTAACATCTTGTGTCCTCTGGGGACAGACCCACTTCTGTGGGACCTTGTGCATGTTCTTTTATTACCAGAAAATAAACCAAAACACTGGGACTAAACCAAAGAACTGAAGACAGGATTCCTGTGACTGCATATATGAAAAATGCAATCTTTTCCGCCCCATTCAAAAGCATCCCTCTTCAGAACGATATTTTAAGTACTTGCTTAAACCCAGGAAACTTTCTTCAACTCATGAAAGTCAGTAGGACTTACAAAGTACAAGATGAAAGTTAAAAAAGGATTTATAAATGATGTCCTGAATAAGGACTGATTTAATCACATGCAGAAGTGATTTCCTAAATCAATATCTTGCAACTTAAGCTAATACCATGTTACTCTACAAAGGCAACTATGCTTTTCATTTGGTATTACGTATGTTGTTACCAGAACCAGATCAGCTCTAACAACATCTGACTTGAGCAGTGCTGACTACTTGACACTAAATTCCTGAAGTAATTTTTAAAAACTAACTGACAGGAAAGCTCTGAGTTAGCTAGGCTGCCAGGAAAATGACTGGCTTATGGAAATTAAGTATTACATTTTGGTGTGTTGTTTGAGCTGATACATCAGCTCCTTTGTAGCTGGCATCAGCCTGAGTCTTAGAACCACAGTGAACAATTAACCTTTATTTATCAAAAACATTTCACTGGTGGCATTTGTGGACAAGCGACTGGAGAGTTGCTGCTCACAGACCCTTTTAACTTAATGTCGTGTATGCATATTTTCCTTCCAAAGTATATTATAATGGAAAGCCAATTACAGGTATGCCTTCCTGTGTTTGCTGGGTTAGTGGTCCTCACTGATTATGAAGATTAGTTATTTTTCACATAATAAGATTATGCATTAAGCAGCTTCTAATTTTGTTGAGCTTTGACTGTCATTCCAATTTTCTACTCTTAGTATTTGGTTAAAGATTTATTTCTTTTTTTAAATTTCCAGCTAATCATTTCCAAGAACACGTAATGAAGAATGAATTATTTTGTCCACTACTGGTGCCCTTTTCTCTGGAGGGCTCTTGAGCCTCTTGCTTTGGGTGCAAGACCTGAACTTTGGAAGAGAGATGTCTCTCTACCTGCTTTTTCAGTAAGCTTTTGCACTTTTTTTCCCCCTGAAGTGATTTGTGTCCTGAAGCAACCCTGACTAGACTTGGGCCATGGGCAGAGATTAAAAATAGTATTGGCAATTTGTCTCACGTTGTGCATGCTCGTGACCTATGCAGTTAGCCAAGAGTTCAGCCTGGTAACTCCAGTTAGACAGGGATATTTATGGTGGAGTCAGGCGTGTCCCTTCGCATCATCCTTCTGCCTCTAAGAAACATGCAGAGTTTTGTCCCTCTGAAGGTGCAAGAGGCAGTGACTTTGCTCCCAGTTCTAAGCCACATTTCAAGGTGGCATTACATACAAGAGCTTGCTCTTGCAAGCTTTGCCTGCTCTCTTGCTCAGTTTTTTTGAGAAATGCATTCCTAGCCTCTGCTCTACTGGCCCATAGCTTTGCCATGCAGGTTCATAATCAAAATCACCTCTTTTTTCAGCTAACACTGAAGTTGAACAACATTGTGTCAAATTAGCAGTTCTATAGCTATTTTTCCCAACTCAGGAGAAAAAGCAAGTCAGAATGGCAACAGCCTAGAGTTGAGTCTCTGTTAACCTTCTCTCAATACTATAGACCATGTAGCATCAGCATGGATATCTCACACAGATCCAAATCTGGAGGAATTCACTTCTTCCAGATAGACTGAGGTAATAAGTAGTTCAAGAATGTAGTAGTTTAACCTGTGAAAAACCTTTAAGCACCACAGAATATGTCAAAGGACCATACACCACACATGCACTACAAAAATTCTGCTTGATTTCAGAGAGCTTGCAGGGATCGAGGATTCTGTACATTTGTGTTTGATGTGGTTTGTTCTAGTCTAGGAGAATCAGTAGCTTCATTCAAGTCCAGATCCTAAACTGGCAATTAAAAAAACAACCCTCTCCACCAAACTCTGCTTCCTACTTCCCTTCCCCATTTACCCAGGCTCAGAAGTTCCCATTCAAGCCTGTCCAAAGGGGCTGCTGTTCATTTAAGCAGCATCCTACAGTCTAACAACCTAGAGACTTAGAGATTAGGCATAAAGTCTGTGCTTGCTTCCATGAGCAACTCTTGCAACGTCTGCAAGCCTGGTGTCATCATACATTTCAAAATCACAGCCCTTCATCAGCAGTTAGGAGGACATCTGAGAAGTGCCATGACCTGCAGGAGGAGGAACAGGGGTAAGGTATCCAACAACACCAGAAAGTGAAGACACCATAAATCAACAGGGCAGAGACAGAACCAGGTAGTACAGATATATTTCAAAACAAAAGGTTCAACAGGATCTAGCTAGAGCCAGCACAAAACTGTGTGGAGAAAGAGGTTACGCTGATTTATTGTAGCTCTCCTAAAAGCAGGCCCTCGCCCTCCCCGAGAATAACTCACGAGTGGTCTAACGCAGGGGAAAGAGATGAAGGAAAATTCAGGTGGGGGTGGGAGGGAAGGAATTATTGGAACCTGGCAACCGCATAGCTCTGGACAAATCTCTGCAAAGTTAACGCTTGAGACCAGCTGTGTTTTGTTTCAAGGAAGCTTCGAAGTAATATTTTAGGGCACAGAAGGCTGAGATCACAGGTGAAACACGTGGCGTGTAGCTTAAAATTCATGGGCCGGATTTTCCTAACCTTTTTGTGAATAAAACTAAGGAGGAGGGAATTCTAGGGTTACACGGGCTGCCTCGGGGAGACACTCCTCCACTTTGACACCAGAGATGGGATGTTCCTCAGCAGCACTGACCGCTGCTCTGGGTGTGCGAGGCAGAGGAGCCGGGGGAGGCTCAGGGTTTGGAGCTGCGCCTTCCTCTTGCAGCTGCCCTTCCACAGCGCGCAGCAATCCTCGGGAGAAGAATTATGACTTCTGTTTTTCAAAGAGGCAAGGTGTGGGCACTGCCACACACGAGGGGACTTGGGGGGAGCCCAGGCAGAACTGCCCCCCCCCCCCCCAGCTGGCAGTAAGGCTGGAACTGGACATCCCTGTCCTGATCTTTGCTCTGCTTCAGCCCTTCCTCGGTACAAGGGCTACAAGAGAGATAAAATGGAGGTCGTGTCTCCCAAGGGGAGCTACAAGGATGAATGCACAAAGCAGTCAGTGTCTTTCTAAGAAAACCGTGCCAAGCATTATTTAAATAGACTACATCAGCTGCAAAATTCAAGTCGATCTGAAATCACACCCAAAATTTTTAGATTAGCTTTAAGGCGTGGAGGAAGAATATTCAAAGCAGTTTCTGGCATAGATCCCCTTGGAAAGCAGGAAAAATCAGTTACTTCTTGTTAATTTTATTAAAAAATAATTTGCACTTGGAAGCAAAGCGGCCACAGATGGAAGATGGCTGCAGGACCATGATCCTCAATGGAGAACCAACAAACGGGGAATAAGAGCAAGAACAGTTTTCGCAGACCTTCCCCTCTTCTTTCACGGACTTGCAACCTCTAATGATTTCCAAAGGGACAAGAATTACCATTTAGCCAGTCATGTAGCAGTTTCTTCTTGAAATCAAAATGCAGGCACTGCCTGGTGAGTCAAAGCCTTGGAAAAAGAAAGGCTTGCGTAATTAGATGGACTGTCCTTTCAAAGCATGAGAAAGCTGCTATTAAAGGGCCAGAAGTTCTCTTCTGCACAGTCACTATTGCTTAAAATCCACGTTACTCACTAGTTCAGGACTAAATCTGTTCACTGAACAAGGTTTTTTAAAATATAAAGGTATGTCTCTGTTCCAAAGCAGCTGTGCAAAACCAGTTCCTTCTTACTGAATTCACTTGCAGTCTCAGCATATTCAGAACACTGGTACCCGTTCCAGTGACAGGAGTCACGACTTATTGGTGCTAAAAGTTCATAGCCTGACAAACCCAACTCAACCCTAAAAGACTAAGCAGGCTTCCTAGAAAGGAACAAGATGTGTTTGATTAAAGTACCAGCTCAAGCCATGCAAGAACGCTCCCTACATGGCAGCCTAGCCCCACTTTAACCATTTAATCTCACCTTTTGCATAGCACAGAAGATGGAATTAGCAGTATCCTTGTTTCGAGGTGAGGAGTTCTAGTTGAGCTTCAAATGATGGAAATTACTTAGTAAAGCCAACCCTCTGGTTAGGTCCACACAAGTACTTGGTGACTTTCAAGTCCTTGGTAACACGCTTGCTTATTTTCAAGTGTTTGCTAAGAAGTGCTTACAGTTTCAGACAAATCATAAAGTGGTGCAGAGGATACAACATCTAAATGTTAAGCATTGCACCTTGAAGTCCTCTAAGACAAGTTTGCAGGCTTGTTCTGACTTCACTTTTTTCACAAGGTATTTTCCACGCAGGAGCTAGACATCACTAGTGGTCTGAACCTGGGCTCACCAGCGGTTCTTCATAGTCTCCCCACAAAATCAGTGGTTCTTAAACATGGGATTGTCCGTATTTCAAACTCTAGCCATGGCTCTAATCACCTCCAGCCTCAAGCTATTATTTCAGGGAGTGGATGGTACAGACAACTCCTGACAAGCAATATTGAAAAAGTTATTAAAGGAAGAACTCAGCTCATCTCCCTAGCACCTGCGCAGGGAAGAAGCTGGAAAGCACACGTCTGGCACAAGGGGGTCAGCGTGTTTCCAGGCCATTCCCTGCAATAAAAACTGCACAGCTGAAGTACTTTGATCAGGCATTTCGGGCTTACGTGGGCAAATCTTCACTAGCTTGGAAGAGTGCTGTGAGTAAGTAAGGGGCAAGAAAGGGGATGCCACTTTACCTGTTCTGTGAACTCAAGATAGTATATTATTACTTTTTAATAAAGCACTGACTGCACAATTCCCAATTGTACGGCAATGGTTTAAAGCAAAACATAAAACTTAAATTCCCTGAAATACTTAAACCTGATAGTATGGTTTGTAACCAGACAGTTCCACCCATTACGTGGAACCCTTGATTACTTCCTGCACCAAGTCAATTACCCATCCTAACTTTTACCTTTCTGACAGAATTTTGTCTGCAGTCCTCTGTGTTGGCAGAGATCTTAATTGGCTATCTTTAACAAACTGACGAACTCATAAAAAGGTCAGATGTTGCAGATAACATGAGTCTCCAAAAAGCCGATCTTTCTCTATGTGATTTTCCAAAAGCCAGGGTGGAATTATCCCATAAACTTAGAGATGCAAACTCAAAGATTGATTTCTTAATCATAAAGCACTTATGTATATTTTAACATACTTTGAGATTAAGCACATTAATTTCCAATGAATAATCCTATCTTGGCACATCCCAGAGCTGCACTTCAGCCCTGCCCAGCTATGAGAGGAATCTTTGCAGTGAGAGGCTTTACAGGCTCTGTCAAAATCAATAACAGCAGCTATTCCTCTGGGAAATCAGTAATGTCGCAGGCAAAGTGTTTGCCAAGGCTTTGAGCATGTTCCAATTAATTTACTATTCCATGTTTGCCATAGACCTGAGGTAGGAGAGACGGCTGCACGTAAGCAGTTAAACGTGAGACGCAGGAATCCTGCTAAGACAGTGATTGCTGCAACATGTGCTTCAAAGGCTGAAATGTTTATTCACATTTCATACCAAAATAAAATTTGAAGTGTGGCTGAGGTGCAATGGTTTACCTACGGGTGACTTGAAAGTTAACAAATGGATAGAGACTCCAGCCTACAGCTGCCAGATCCAGGTTTGTGTTATTTCTTGGCCACACTGAGCTAACCTGGCTCTCCAAAGACTTCAGCCAGGCAGACTGGCTTCCTAAAATGTTCTTTCACTTCTAACACTAAGGCAGCTTCACCTATGGCAGCGAGGGCTGCCACGCCAATGAAAATAAGGATCTACTTGCCATGAGTTTTAAACACTGCCTTGATTTGCTCTCGAAAAGGGCTAGATGTAATAGCTTTAAACTCCAAACGGTGAATGGGGACCTGACCAGCTTGGGGTGCAACTACTAAAATAAGGATGAGTGGTAACCATAAAATAAAAGAGTATTTAGTTAGATAAAGCCTTGGCTGCAATCACTTTGGGTACAGCAAAGAAAGCTAAAGGCATGTGGGATGCCTTTTCTGCAGAAAAGCTTAAAATAGAAAAGGAAATCAATACTCATTTACAGTATCTGGCAGTCACTGAACCAAAACATACATGTACACCTACAGCAGAGCAGAAATAACAACATTTATTTAAACCACAAGCTGTTATTCTGCTGCAGGAATGCTGTGTTTCATGTGGAGCACTTCACCAGAAACTGAGAAGTACCACATATTTCTGACCATTTTTAAAAAGCCTCAGCAATATCAAGAACAAATATTTTCAATACCACAGTTATTAACCCCGCCACTGCCAGGCCAGCTCCAACTCCTCCGATTGCCAGCAAGAGTCAGAGCTGATATCTGAGCTAGCAGCAGGGTAGATGTTTTGCCTTTCCTCCTGAGTTTCTCTTCTGCCAACTTACAAGACACCATTTGTTGGATCACATGAGGGGTGCATCTGTCACAGCCTGCAACGGGAACGGGAAGAGCTCCATCAGCTCTAGAGATACAGTGCAACACTGGGGCCGCCGACGGCACTGGAGACACCAAGCTCCCAGGTGAGGGCTGAACCACTGCAGGCACCGCGTGGGACACGGGGAGCCGGAGAGACCCCAGCTCTGCAGCTGTGAGGTTGGGATGGGGCTCCGGAGCACTGGAGCGCCCGTGCTCTGCGGGATGCCCCGGAGCTGGCGGGGCGGACGGGGCAGTGGAGATGTGCTAACTGCCCGCACAGCTCGAGCAGGGCATGTCTGAGTGTGCTCTGGGCTTCGCACGATGTAAACAAGCGTCGCTACTACATTTAGCTGTGCTGCGGGATCCAGCCATCTCTCCTAAAGCAATGCAATGCACACAGCAGGAAGCAAAGCTTTGATAGAATTCTGAAATGGCGTTTCAAAAGAGAAATGTACACCTATGTGTAAGAATGAGACAATGTTTCCACCAATTATGTAAAACCAGGGGTTTTAGAGGAAAGAAGAGTGTTTAATAAATCAACATTCCCCAAACGCTGGAAGTGAAATTAAATATAAACAAAATGAATCTGCTGATTGATTTTTTTTTCCATTCCCCAGCCCTGAGAAATGTGACCAGTAAATAGACAGCGTAAATAATAACAACAGCTGGCTTTTGTGCAACACTCCTCATTCACAAAACCCAAAATGCTTTACACAGGGTGCAGCTAGGCTTGCTGTAGAGTCACGCAACGCAGAGATGAATGGGACCTCAAGAGGTCCTCTGGTCCATTGCCCCGTCCCAAGCAAGGCTCAAACCTTCCTCCCACTGCCACGTAAACTGAAGCACAAGAGGTAAAGAGCCTTGCCAGTGGCAACACAGCGTGCCAGAGGCAAGGACGGACACACAGCGTGTGGCAAAACCTGACCCTACAGCTGCCAGTGGGAGTTTAACAGCAGAGTCAAAATGTCACCGTGGGTGACACCTGAGCTCCAGCTCTGCGCTACATGCACGGGGCCACAGTGAACCTGCAAAGAAAAAGCCCAATTTTTTAAGTTTTCTGTGCTAATGAACTTGTGGGCAACTACTAATGTCAGAGAGATGATCTGTGCATTTACAGGACAATCTGGGTTGAGAGGCTCGGTGCTCCTTGCAAGGGCCAGAGGATGACTGAATGCTAATCACTTGAAAACCCTTTTAATAAAATGAGATTATGAATGCTGCTGAGAATACAGTTTTTAATACTCCAAATATTGTAGACTAGCTCTCAGACAACACTGAAGAAATGAAGAAAAAACTTAACCATTAAGTCAGCTAGATGTTATCTCTGCAGCAATTTAATTACTTACTGCTTCCTCATCACTCCCCATGCCTTTAGCCCAGCAAATTAAGCCATTGCAGATTTCTGGAATTTGACAGTTGAATTTGAAACCTCACTGAAATAGTTTTGAAAAATAAAAGTAAAAAACGATGTTGAAAAACTATAAAAATAAGCTCATCTTGCCAGCTGGCGAACTAGCTAACCTGCTGACACCTACAGCAATTTAAACCAACTTTCTGCTGTTAAAAAAGGCCAAATTTTTAAGCTTTATTCCCCCACTCTGCAAGCTTCCAGCTTAATCAAGGAAGAAAGAAAGAAAACATACAGAGCGAACCCTTTTTATCATAGGTCAGATAGATGGCTGAAAAAGATCGGCAAACCTTCCTGCCTACCAAACCTGGAGTAGTTTGTACATTTTCTCCTCACCCATCTGTACACAATGCTGGAGCAGACGATCACTACACTATTACCATTGAAGTTTTGGCTTTAGCCCAGTTGTCAATATTTTGTTTCCTTTTTTTTTTTTCCTCCTCTCTCTTTTCTGTCTTTTAACGGACGGCTGCTGACACAATTCACTTGTAGATGAACAGCAGAGAACAACTAATGGATCACTTAGCAGATTATTTTTTAAAAAAATTCTCTTCAAACATCAAGCACTCTTCAACCACCAAAACCTCAAGGAACAGCCTACTTTCTCTGGGAACTTTCGTACAGGGACTCCAGACCCAATTTATGTCACTTGCCTGGATGGTTACACCTAATTTTAGACGGGGAGACAAAACCACAGAGGAATGAAGGGCCTGATTTCGTAAATCGCTGGGCATTGTGTCACTGCCTAATGACTGTCCTGACCGTGTGTTTTGCCTGCTCTCTGCTCCTCATTGACTTCTTTATTCTGTTTTCTGACACTAAATTTTCTAGGTCTAACAAGCTGCCTTTGCCATCACTTGGTACAGGAGGACTGAGAGGTTCCCATCGTCAAGCGAGCGCCTGCCAAACAGAAATGAAGATAGCTTCTGGCTCGCAAGCAAGCGTCTGAAGCAAGCAGAGGGGAGTCTCTGTCATTCCACTGGAAGCACTCATGAAGTCTGATGTTACTCAAGATCTTGGGACACTGAGAATGGCTACATGGATGCTACTGCAAAAATAATGAATCCCTTTGGACACAAACACATGGCATCTGTCTAGAAGAAGCAAACACCTAGCTGATGCGAACAGCCCGTAGGAGAGTGGTTGGAGGAAGGCAAACCTGGCTGGGGTGCTCTGGCCACCGAGACTGCTTCCACTGGCTGTTCCCTGCTGCCCCCCAAGGCCACACCTGGGTACCACTGTCTGCACAGTGAGTCTAGTCAGCTTTGAGATGCCTCCCTGACCCCACCAGCCAGTGACTCCTCCAGGTCTGGTTGCTGCAGAAGATGTTTATGGTTGGGACTTGCCCAAGGCTGGTATTTGGGATTGTTGTACCCGTATTTCTCTTCCAGTTAACATAAGTGAAATTTTATTGGTCTGCCGGAAGAAACCCTAGGAGAGATACAGTTTTAACAATGAAAAACTTTATCTACCCTGGTGCTATTGATTTCCTTCCTATAGGATAATAATCCGTACTGATACGGTGTCAGAATGCCTATACTGGCAGAGTACAGGGCAGCGATGTATGGGTATAGTTAAGGATATAACTGGGGTGTGATGAGGTAAGGGACCTGCCTAAGCATATCTTAAGGACTCTTATGGGCAGGACGCAACACTATCTCCTTGGATACCTGGGCAAATCAGCCATTTGCTATCAGGGTTGTGTCACATCTCTTGGATATGGGACAATGGAAGGTTTAAAACGCTGATGGCTTCCATTCAAGTGGAAGCACATTAGGACAATGGCACGCCTGAACCTAGGGAAGACAGCTCAGCCAAATGTGTCTGCAGGGACAGCTCTTAGAACAATGCAATTTCCCTAGAAGAACAAAAAGATCAGATGTTCACCCTGGCTCTGAAAAGCACAAAGCCCCAGCAGCTTGAAGAGAACTTGCAAGGAAACAAAGGCCAACCCCTCCGCAAAAAGCATCTAGAAAAAATACCCTCTTCTAGCCAGTACAACTACTATACCAGCCAACTCTTGTAGATGTGTTCACGATGATCTAAAAGAGCTGCTGTGAGTACCCAAGGGATGTTCAAGAGTGTTGAAGAAATTGAGGCAAGGAACTGTGTGCAGCTGGTTTTATTATTTTGTCTAAACCTAGACATTTATTGTGCTAGTCAAGTAAAATACTCCTACATCTGGAACCTTGGGAAGGTTGAGGAGTTTGTCTACTTCAACTATTGTGTCGCTGTCAGCAAATAACTGGTTTAGAGTGCTCCCAGTTTGATGGGCTGAAGAAAACCTATGCACCAGAGTCTGAGAGGAGGGCCAGTGCTGGGTCTGCTCAGGATAAAGGGACCTGGAGGGACAGGCAGGGCTCTGACTGCTGAGTGACCAGCTAGGGGATCCATCATGGTCACGGTACAAAGCCGGTACTGATCAACACACTTGAAATCTCATTAAAAGCAAATGAACTATTTGCAAGAGAGAAGCAAGGTTTCCTTAGCCTTCAGTCTCTGGCAAAATCATGAGCAGAAGTTGAGTTTTTCAACACAATCTCAAGACCATTTTCTTCTTTTCTCCTATTTCTACCTCTGATGTTCATCGTGTTGGACAGCACTGTTTCCAAGAGTTTGTCAGGTGCCACACTGAGAACCAACATAGATTTTGCTTCCGTTGCTGCTGTCTCAGAACCAGGATGAAATTTCACTGCTCCGAGATTCACAACAGGGAACTCCCGTTGTTCCCACCTTGTTCCCACACACCAGTGTCACAAAGCTGGATGGACACTTGTGCTCAGAAGTTGATCCTAACAGGGCAATGAGCAAAAGAGTTTAATTAATTAATACAACTGTTATTCCCTTTGTTATTTGCTTCTTTCCTTGGGTTCTGTGGAATAAAAGGGAGGTTTGCTTCTGTCAAACATTCTTGTGGGGACTGAAAAAAAATTATCCCACTGAGAAAGCGTGTTGGAAGCATCTACAGGAAGAACCAAAGCTGCTCTCCTGTCTGTCAGAGTCCCTCTTACATGAAGCTGTTTGCTAATTTGCCCATCCTCTGGAAATGCATAAGAAATCCTAAAAGGATGCCCTGAGTCACAGTGAATAAGACAGTCACGTGGAGCACAGACAACATAGGGATTAAAGGAACACATCCATGGCTGATGAATGGAAGGAAGGCTTTAGAAACTCAGGCAATAGTAGTACAAGCAAAGCCTGGAATGTTGATTCAACCATGATAATTGTTATTTCCCTTCTGCACTATGTACAATGTGATCAGACACACAGAGGGAGCTGAATTCATCCAACAACAAACTGCTGCCACAAGCCACTTTGCCCCGTACACATTTGGCCCCTGAGCATTAACTGGAAGTTGACCTCCTTTGTAGGAACAAAACTGTTCCTCAAGAGTGACACGAAGTTAGAAATCCCTTTAAGTATTTCTAGAGACTAACACCACACAGTATAATTAAAGACATTATAATTAGCGACTTGATTACCTCTTCTTTGACTCCACTTTGGTTTTATTTAGTTATTTATTCATTTTGGAAGGGTCTGAAAGTTAAATTCAACTTTGTCATCTGCTCATGCTGGGAGCTGTGCTGTTCTTCTGAAAATGCCATGGAAATGCTGGTAATGAGGTGCCAAAATCAGCAAGCAATATTCACAGTTTAAGGGCCAGTTCAAGTAAGAAGGCAGCTTGTATTTCTGCACCACACACGCTTCTGCAAAGTCCTTGGGGAAGACAGAAATATATTTTCTCCTTATTTGCTTGGCCTTTCATTGCTAACAAATCAGAATGAATGACAGGCATTTTTCAAGGAAGAAAAAGCGAGTGATTTTTGTTTGTTTAATTTTGTCTTTTTTAATCACACTTGCTGGGTGTAGAACTGAAAGAACTCCTACGAAGACACTGTTTACTCAGACAATTGCAATTCTGTTCACTTAAACCACGGTCATGATGTCTGAAGTTGAGCCAACCCATGTCAGTGTACATTAACAATTGATCAGGAACATATCTGTGACCCACACGTGTCTCAGCTTTAGGCAGTCTCCTCAGGCAGAGCACTTCAGTCATCTAAGTAAGTAGACCCAGAGACCGCTACGTGGACAGATACACAAGCATCATGCTAATTAGCCAGATAATGATTTCTGTTTGATAGATGAGGAAGTTCAGATACAAGGATGTCTGGAACCCACATTTTCAAACACATCCTCTAATTACAAGTGTTTCAAGCTTCAAGTGTCCAACCTAAAGTGGCTGATCTACAGGGAGAGAGCTGAGCATCACTTCATCTGAAGTCAATGGTGCCTGCAGGCTATTAGCACCTTGGAAAAAACTACTCCGGGTCAATAAATCTCACAGGGTTTACGTGAGGTCAAGCAGAGGGGCTGGAAGTGCCTCATTCAGAACAAATGGTGCTTATCTGGGCAGTGACAGGACCAGCTAAAGCATCCAGAAAAGGCTATGGAGATACAGAACACAGAGGAAAAGAAGGTCATCTCTGAACCTTTCCAGGCCCTTTAGGGGCCTCAAAGGAAATGCCTTGACTTCTCCTCCCAACTTTCCTTCCCCTTCCTCATCCCACCTCTATTCTTAGCAGCTTTGTCTGAGAGCTGGGAACAGAGTGTGGTTTCTTAATTCCTCACCTCCTATTACCTCATGTTTTGACTCAGATGGCTCAGGGTGGTGGCAGAGGTTTTAACCTTGCATGGAGCCGCTGTTTCTGTTTACACAAAGACTGTTCTCCCATTAAATAGGATTTCCTCAGCTACTGGGACACGTTACAGGCAGGAGATCAATCTGCTTTGGTACCAACTATTCCCCTCCTTCAGACAACATTACACGGTCCTGAAAACGCCCTGCCTTGCCCAGATCTTAAGCTTTGCACTCGCTAGTGAGCACTCGGTGCCAAAGAGTTACCTGTTTTCATGCTCCACATACTCTACCGTTGGCACGACACATGAAAACAACACCAGAACACACTGCTCTTTCTTCCCTGCTGCATTCAACAAGACCACTTAATTACATCTTAAGGTGAAACTGGCTCAACAAGTCGGGCAGCCTGCAGGGCTGCTGGCCAGGGAGTCCCACCTGCACCGCTGCCAGCAGACAGCAGTAGAAGATGACACCCAATCCCCCGCTCTGCTGTTGGGAGTGACTTCCCACCCGAGAAACAAGTGGAAAATACTGTCAGCCTCCTTCCTTAGTTCCATTACTCCCTACTCTATCTACCCCATCTAATCATCATGACATCTGAGTGCCTTTGTGTGTCAGCTTCCTGCGAAGTAATCACCTAAATCCCCCTTGGAAACAAAGCAGACCCTGCTGAGGAACTCACAATAGGTGCCTTTCACTTGCAGGACAACCTTGGCCTCGGTGGCACTTACAACAAAGCTTCCATATGTGCACCAGTATGGGCTGATCAGCCAGATCAACACCACACAGGATCAGAGACTGGATATGTGCGAGCATGAAGCAAAAGAGCCTCACAAAATTTCTCCATCTTCCTGACAAATGTTTTTTTAAAAAAAAAAATACACACTAGAGCACATTAGCCTGCCACAGCCTTCATCCACCTTTGTGAGTCTGTCTGAGATGAAAGAGGAGCACCAGCTCAGCAGGGCTGTGTGTGTCGGTCGGCCCCACTCTCAAAGTCTCACTTGCTTTTGTCTGCTCTCCAACCCCAGGCTAGGGCTACTTTTTAATTTTTCCTTTGGCACATATCCCATTTTTCCCCCCTCGCCTCCCTGGGGGAGGGATCAAGGATGATAAGTTCTATTCTAATAGAAGACAAGTCAATGATAACCTTTGGGCATCTGCAGTGAAGAGGTATTTCTATAGCTCTGGCTGGGATTATACGCATAATGGATCAATGAAAGATCCCACCGCTTGACAGTTATAGTGTCATTCATTAGCGTTAAGATTTGAACCTGAATCAACAATTGAGTTAGAAGATTGAAAGAATCGGCTTCAGCATTTGAAACAGAGTAAATTATAACAGGCCTGCAGAAGTCCCCTGAGGTGCCTCTCTTTCTCTCCCTATACATACATACATATATATATATATATATATAACTTTTGCTGAACATTTAAAATTAGATTAAAGTTGCCGAGCTTCTACATATGAAGCAGAAAAAGCAGAGTTACTTATGAAAAGTGGGAGGGGGGGGAGTATGTATTTTTGGTTTGCCTATCAAAGTACTTCAAGAGCATTCTTGACTGCAGGATCTAGGCACTAACTTGTTATTCAGTCACTTGCCATCTCTCTCATACATAACAATGTGAAAAGAGCTATTAATAAACAGTACGCCCCCTCCTTATACACAAACATGCAAACACACACACACATGCACTTAGGAACCACTTGTAAATGAGCAACACTGATCCCATCCACTTTTGTTGTCACAAAACTAGGGCAAGCTCACTCTCAATTAACTGCTTGGTGCACAGAGCCCTCAAAAAAATTAACTACCCAAAGGTAGTTAATTACTACCTAGAGACACCAAGTTTTAACTCTCAGCTCTTTATCATCCTTTCATTTCTGGATCAAAGACCCATCAACTCACTACTAATTTGCTAAGAAATTAAACATGGAAAAAAAAAAGCAGTTCCACAACTGGGTGAAGAATGTTGTGGGCAGTTAATGATTAATTAGCATTATAATACAAGACAGCCCGGTTTCACAGGAGAAGCTTATTTTGATAGGGCTTTTTTCCTGTAGAGGAAATCTTGAGGTTGGTGCAAAGACTATGTAAAGCATCAGTGCCAAAAACTTTCCTCCTTGTTTCTGAAAGGCAGTGAGTAGAAGTAACTATAAAATACCCCGTGGACCAGGTGATCTTCAACCAAGAGCCATGTCCTACAGCCCAACCAAGTGTGATGGCGCTGTAGCGGAGTGGCTGCACTGTCCTCCCCTCTGGGGACAGTGTACTTCAGTGCTTGCCCACCTCCGTGTTATTCCCATTGCTCCTTAGTCCGCGGGCATCAAACACAAGGTCAGCTAACTTGGACCCGTATCCACCTCTCAGCACAGCTGCAGGCTGATTTGGACACAGAGTAATGTTGGGTGGTCAAGGGAAAAGTTTAACTCCCTACAACAGCTTGAACAACTTTTTCCTGTGACTGTTTTCTAGCTGTATAAAATCAACATAGCTTTTCCCGTTGGCTTGCAGAAAAAGAAAACGATAGATATCCAGATGCTTATGAAGTAGCCACCTATATAACTAGTGGTAGCATAAACGTATGCCAAGCCAGCAGATACTGGGTGGACGAAGAAAGATCATAGCTATGGGAGGAACAGAGACAGCTTTCTATAGCAGATCATAATCAGCACACAATCAGCATAGAAAGCTATTAGAGTAAAAGGGATTATTTACATTACGACAAAAACATTAGAGAAATTTCTCTGCCTGCTTCCGTGTCTGTGTTTATTACTGAGGGCAGTTTTGAAACTGCAGATGCCAGTGAAAGAGCTCCCTAAATCATTCACTAACTATAAATAATTGAGACAAAAAATCCAACAGTCAAAAAGCAATGCAGTCAAACCATATTCTGCCTGTTGTCCTGAGATTTCAGCTACTACTGCTGAAACTGAAGTCAGACGCTGATGTCTAATTTGTTGACGCTGAGAAAATCAGAAAGAGTACGCATCCCTCAGCCTGTATCCCACCCCTCCCTGGCTGCATGTGCTATTAGTCTGAAGATAGTTGTTTCTTGCTGATAGGCATCAGCCACCTGGATGCACCGCCTGGGTAGCATGCCTGAAATGACAGTAACTCCATGTTTTATATCTGTATGGCCGACTTGAGTGAGTAAAGGTTTGGAAAATGCAGCCTTTACAGTAGAGGCTCTCTCAGATGACAGAAATCTCTCTTAGCGGCTCTGTAAAACTCCATGCACACAGCCCTGTAACGCCATTCAAGCTATAAATAGTAATCACATGAACAGCCTTATTTACTGGTAGTAAAAAAAGGACGTTTGCTTGAAAGCACTCACCTGGGAGTTGCTGCTGGCTTCCAATACCTGCAGAAGAGATGCTGCCCATCAGCATTGATGATATGGGGCAGGTCCTTATACGGGACGTTTTGAGGACTCCGTTTTGGTGAACTTTCCTCTGGCATTCTGGAAGAATGACCTGCAAGGTGTTGGAAGAAACAAGACATACTTCAAAACAGGTGAAGGCAAGATAAAGGCTGATGGGCTTGGTAGCCACAGACATTCGAGAAAGTCAGGCAGTAAGGCAAGCACCACTGATGGGGGTCTCCCTCCAAAACCCCAGCCAAAGACCCCCCCCCAAATCCTTACCGCTTTAAAACAGAAATGTAGCATTTTGTGTTCAAAAATGCTCACATCTGGGGGGAGGGCATTGGAAGGGGGGGGGGGGGGGGTAAGTAGGGAAGATCAATCCACCATCGCTACTTCATTACAGCTCTCTCCCCCCCACTTCTCCCATCTGTGTTTATTTTGCATCATTTCGTGAAACGGATCCTAAAAAGAATATTTTAACTGCAATCAAGTGCAGATTGTGCAGCAACTGCCACAGAAATGAAAAGACAGCTGCATAAAAGATTTATCTCTGCCTTAACATCTCCAAAGAACAGCGGAGGGTACGCAGCAGAGGTATCTGCCACCTTGTCATCATTAAGATCTTCTCTGGCATCTCAAACAGGAAGGTGGCGGCGGTGGGGAACGAAACATTTCCAGGAGAATTTGCAACAAACCTGTTTTCATCCTGTGCAAGGGTTTGCATTCTAGTGAGGAGCCGGCATCGCAAGTTAAACGCAAGCAGATAAGGCTTTTTGCATCTCGCTGCGGAGACGCGTTCACAGTCCGCCAAGCAGGCAGCCCCCACGGTCCCCGGTGGGTGCCCGGCGGGTCCCTGCGGGCGGCTTCGCTGCGCTGCGCTCCGGGCGGGCTGCGCGCCGCAGCTCCGCTCCCCGGCTGGCTCGCTCTTTGAGGAAAGTCGCTTGGGTAATTCACCACTTCTTGTTCATCACTTTTTTTTTTTTTTTTTCCTCCTTCTCAAACAAATTGCGTGTGTGGGCTGAAGTGGCGGTGGTGGGAGGGGAGGTTGGGAAGGGTGGGGGAGAGGGAGGGCTGACGAGTGGGAAAGCTGCACTCCACTTTCCAGAAGCTGCTGCACACACATCAAAGGCACCTTGAACACATGCAGCTGGGGCGGCTCAGAAAGTTCCTGCCGCTGCAGGTTGTTTGCAACTTTACTTCCTTCCTGCCACTTACAGTTCGGAGGCCACGGCGACGGGGGGAGGCGAGGGAGGGGGAGACCTTGTTCTCAAAGCGATCCCCGCTGCGAAGCCATCTCGCGTGTGAGCGCAACTTCCCCAGCCCCTGGCTGCCAGGCGGGGAGCGGGAGGGAGGGGACGAGGAGGAGGAGGAGGAGGAGGAGGAGGAGGAGGAGGAGGGATCCAGGCACCGGCGCGGTCCCAGGTCGCAAGCCCCACGCACGCATCCTCGCGCCGCGGCGGGGCGGGCGGGCTCCCCGCGGTCCCTGGCGGAGCCGCAGCCGGAGCCGAGCGCTCCCCCCCCGCCGCGACGCGCCGGGCGCTCCCGCAGGCGGCGGAGGGGCGGGCGGGGACGCGCCCCGGACGCGGCCGCTGCTGCCCCCGCCCGGGCTGGGCTCGGTGGGGCCGCGCTGGGCGCGCCGGCCGGGCGAGCGGCGGGGCCGGGCGGGGGGGGCGGGGCGGCGGGCAGGGCAGGGCGGGGACCGGGGGAGCCCCGCGGGGGGAAAACGGCGCCCCCTCCCCACGGCAGTGGCGGTGCGGGGCTCCCCGCCGGTGGGGGGGTGTCCGCACCGGGGGGCTGGTGTCCTCACCGGGGCGGTGGTCCACACCGGCTGCCTCCTCGCTGGCTGCCCCCGGCGGCGGGCTCGGCCGGCCACCACTGCCAGCGCCGGCTTTTGAACGGCGAACTGAGCGAGGGGAGACGGCGGAGCCGCGCTGCCGGCCGGGCTCCCCCCACCGGGACCCCTCGTTGTCGCCCCACATCCAGACTCCACCGTCTGCTTTGGGACTGGCAGCTCTTCGGGCCGGGAAGCCCCACCAGAAAGATGGAATCTGTCAGACACCCTCTGAGGAGCTCCCAAGCCCCTCGCTCCGCACCCGCGCCCGTGGTGGAGGCGATTTACACTGTGTGTCATTTACACACCCACAACTAATAGTGCACCTAATCACCATGGGCTATATGCAATACCGATGTTGGAACTGATGGTCTGTGATGCTCACTTACAAAAATGGTCACAGCAAGGTTCCCCGAAGTTAAAATAGCTTCCCAGCCTCCAGGCATCCCGGTGCTGAGTTCTGCCATGTAATGCTGGTAAGTGCTCAGCTTTTACTGAGCACTTTAAAATAATTTATATTAAGTGTGCAGATTCAGGCCTTTTATGTTTCACCAGGCTAATATCACAAACTTTAATTTTTACATGCCCACATGCACTTAGAGGTCTCAGGCCTTTTAAAGAAGCGGCAGTTATTATCAATATCTTTTAAAGCCAGGCAATGTGCTCGCTGAGTCCAAACGTGGGAACAAAGGCTGGAGAAAGGAAAGAAATATATGCTAACAATAATAACAATAAATGCAAAACCTTAGAGATAATCCATATAAAATTAAAAAGGAAATAAAACCTAGATTTGCTCCTCTTTCAGTGTCATTTATATTAAATGCCCTGGGGTGGGTGTGTGTAGTTATCAACGGCAAAAGCAAAATTACATATTCCTGTAACTGCTGTTGTTTGGGGAAAAAAAACCCCAACAAATACAACATTTATGGTTGTTTATAATAAACAAGATTTAGGTCAGATGAGGTCTTAACCACAGCCCTGGGAGCTTGCTTGGAGGTGTATCATTTGCTAGGCCAGCCACTGAGCTACTGTCTGAGCATGGCCGGGTGGAATTACAGAGCTATCGCAAGCCAGCTTCAGAGTTGGAAGAAGCAAGGGCATATATATTTATTTAAAGGATAAAGATCAGATAATAACTGGATTAAGAAGAAAAAAAGAAGGGAAGAAGCCTCTTCCCCTGCTCACAGTTTATCTGCCAGGAACACTTTACTGCTTTCCCTACAGCCATCCATGAAACCTGATGGCAGGAGCAGGCTCCTCTCCCGCTGTGGTGCTGGGAATATCAGAGAGGTGGGGGGAGACAAGGAAAAAGAAATCTCTTTCTAAAATTCAGGATAAAAATAGTGTTTTAAAGAAAATTACCTTTATTGGGACATGAGGGTGAGACCCTGTCTTTGAGAGCCTGCCCTGGTCAGCCCAGATATATGGCTGTGTGACAGCCTGCTAACCTCCGGGTAGCCAGCCTCGGAGGCAGCACGACTGCGGTCCAAGCTCCACTCTCTGCCAGGCAGAGATTCCCACCATTGCCCAGGAGTGGAGGCTCAGCCGACCCCTCCTTCCCTTCCCCTCGGCTTCCCTGAGCCCCCAGGAAACTGAGGACATTTCTTCTCATGGGTAGCACACCCTCCCACGCCTCATGATAACATCCTAAAAATGAATGAGAGGCAACTGCTGACTAGTTACCTTGTCATTTTGTGGAGTTCAAATTGTGAATGAAAAGCCACCTGAGAAAACTGCATGGAGACTGAAGAATTCACCTAGCTGATACCCAAATGATGCACAGAGCTTTAGCAGAGCAATTATCGCGTACTAGCATCCTGTGAGAAATGAAAGGGATGTCTGAGCATGCAGTATTTATGAGACTGTAACATCTTCTCTTGTCTCGGTGGAGGGAAATGCATTTTGGAAATACAGTTTAAGCTAAATCAACTTCTTAATAAAAAACAGAAATACACTTTGTGAATCTTTACACTAACTCAGTAATTGCTTAAGCCTTCTAGGGAAAGGTGTTTTGTTTATGAAAGGCTGGGCCCTGTTTAGTTTAAACAACTCCATCGACCACCAAGGTACCCACAGGAGTATAGAGAAAAGGATTATACCCTCAAATAAGGCAAATTTTAGGGAAAGAATCAATTGCTGGAATGACAGAGAAAACACTAATAGTGAGAACTTGTTACCACAGCAAGGGGAGAGAGAAAATGGGCTAGAGGGAAGAGGAGGGGAGAGGAGAGGAGAGGAGAGGGGAGGAAGAGGATGGAGAGGAGACAGCATAGCATGCTGGTGTGTAATTCTGATGGTGCGGTAAGGGAATGGATAGGTAGGATTTTCTTTGTCCTTTCCTTTCCTTTCATTCACAAAATGAATTTTTAATGGCTCATATCCCGTTGGCATGCAAAGGTAAATAGACTGTATGAGAGCCTTCTGCTCTGGTTGATGATACCATGCTCTTAAATTGCAAAGGAGTATTTTTGTTTGAGGAGTGGATTTGAAGGGGTGTGGGTGCTAAACTATTTGGGATTCTGCTCACCCGGATCACAAAGAGAACTTTTGCTGACAAGAAGGAGGAAAAAAGTAATAGAGGAGGAGGATGCAATAATAAAATATCTAAAGTAGTATGTGGTTATGGAAGAATCTGCTCCAACAGAAAAATGCTGGAAGTTACAGTAGTCAGGGAGCAGCTGGAGAGAGCAACAGCCAGCACAAGCCAGAGAGCACATGGGGAACAGGGGAGATGAAGCATGAAGAGGAAGAATTAAAATCAAGTGAAAAGCAAAGAAGCCAATGCCTCTAAAGCAGTCAGTTCAGAGTCTTTTTTTTGGATTTACCCTTCTCTTTGGCTACATTTTTTTATTCATCCTTAGCCAGAGTGCAGTCATTCAGCTGTACTTATTTGTGCAATCTGCCTTTGCTTGCCTGTTGGTATTCCTGAACAAGACATTTATGGGGATGAGACAGGAGTGGGGGCTGGGATAAACTGCATTTGTTTTCCTGTAAAATGCCCGTGTTATTGTTTTGCAGCCCCCCCAAAAATAAACTTGCTGACAGGCAAATTACATTGAGATAGAAATTTTTAAAGGACAATATTTTATTGAACGGGTTAAGCTTAACAGTATCAGGAGAAATTATAAGTAGCTTGGCACTGATCTGCAATTCCACAGTTTCATGTACCTCTTCACAAATTAGCGCCAGGCAAAAGGGAAAAGGGTTGAATGGTTAGCACAAGGATGAGTATCACAGAAATTGTTTGCAGGCTTCCACCGATGTGTTGCCTATCAGTAATTTCACTTCCCCTGATCGATGCCAATAGAATTATTTTGATTAAGCTACAAGTGGTTTGATACTCCTAGATGCAAACTACAGTCAAGTCATACAGTATTTTTAGCATGTAAATAAAAATAATTAGCGGTAAAAATACTCCTAATTTTTTGTGGGTAATGAAAGTTTTGCAAGTAATGCTGTCATTAGACCTTGCTTACAAAGCAGTGACTGCAAACAGTAGCTATGTGAGTGAAGTGATTAGTATTTTGCCTGTGCTCCTTATTTGACAGGACCAAAAATACACACTTAAAAATACACTCTTTGAATATAGGTTTCAGTCCTTTAAACTGATATGTAGAAGATGACCCATCCTACATAGATGCTAATTTGAGAGCTGCTTGTTTTTAATTACAGAAGCAATACACACTTTGTTTGGTGGTTCATTTGGGTTTTTTTAATCAAAAAAACCCCACAAGAATATTAAGAGCAGATTCTGAGGCATTCTTAGTATGAGATATCTAAAAGGCATGCTCTAAAGGTAGGAAAATCAAAATGAAAGGTGTAAATTCTGCCCTAAAGTTTTGACTGTAGAGGGGAAGTTGGTAGAGTTATTCTAGCAACCCTCTTGCTTGAGAATCACTCTGCCTTGGGAATAAATATTTTTTTTTATAAGTCTGGAATTGTCACCTTAGCTGAGCCTCACTGGGTGCTGCAGGAGACAGCTCGCTGTGGATTTTCCCAGATGCCCAAGCCCAGTCCAGGGGCAACGCAGGGAGCTACAGCCGGTCAGGGCACCAGAGGACATGGGCACCGCTTCTCTGCCCCTGGCAGCTTGGGGACACGTAAGCCCCACCAAATTCCCCTTCCTCCTGAATTACTATTTTTTAAAAAATAATTTTCCCCTTTATCATCAGAAGGTTTTATTTAAACACGTGTCCCTTTTTATCGGTGTGGTCCAGTACTGGTTTCTAAATAAAAGTTTCCTGTGCTGGTATATAATTAGTCCAATTTTCCCTCTGGATTCACTCACATCACGAGAAGAAACTTCAGTGGTTTATGCCCTGGACAGGCACATTGCTGCAGCACTTGAAGGGAAATCCTGTCCTTGTCACTGCGAGAACAGACAGATTAACAAGTCTGTTATGGCATGGCATTTCCTATTTTATTGCAATATGACTGCATGTAGCCATATTACTATTCATAAAATCTTGGTCACCTCGGTAGAAACAGGAGTTTTATGGCAGAAAACATAATTAAAAGGCGTATTAAAGGAAAAGGTTCTGAGCTTTGAATTATAATATACATAAAAATCAGAATAAGACAACATTATAAATTTTCTCCAGATGGAATTACGGTCTCAATTTTGAGAAGTACCTGACCATTCCTTTTCTCATTTCTGTTACTAAGGATGACTGCATAATCCACTTTACAAACCCAGCATCATTGTTTCAGGACTAAATAATACAGCCAAAAGATGCAGCTATTCTGTCGTGGTTAGAGTGATGCTTTATTTTGGTAGCCAAACTGGAAGCATTGACTGGAGCAGAGTTATTATTGTGCCGCCTGGTTTTCTTGCTGCTTTGCAATTGACAAAGCATCATTTATCATGCTTTGCATTCCAATTTTTCTTTGCATGTTTTCCAGCTCATCATAACATAATTATGTTTCTGTTTCTTCCAGCCAGGGGCTGATACTTTCTTTTACTAAGACAACAGCTGCACTGCACAACCTTGATGAATCCCCATAAGGGTAAAATGTGTCTGTGGTGCTTGTTTCTGCCTTGGCAACCCAAATGTTCAAGCTCTTTTTTTATGACAAGTGCTGTTCTAAAATGCACCCAACGCCGATGCTTTCATAGCATTTCTCAAAATGAGGTTTTATATTGTAATTTAGACGTGAAATATTAAACATCCTGGCTGGTTTGTAATTTTAAAGGCTTCTTTTGTAGCATTTCTTTTTATAGAGTTTATAGGTTCATAAACACTGAGATGGAATTTTAGAGGGGCGTAGTTACTGATGTGCAATTTATTTTTTGAATGAAATTGGTTTTATGTGTGAAAATCAGCACAATCTGGAGGTCCGCTTTATGCCTCTAAAAGGCATCTTAAGGGAGCTTTCATGGAACAGGTGAATCATTTCTTTACTTGGCCTCTGTTGGTCCAGGCACACTGCAACGTAAAGGTAATAATACCAACCTCATCTATAAGTGCATTAACTAGTGGCGGCAAATGCCGTAAAAGACAAGCAGTATGTTTATTATTACTTACTGAGATCTTTTATTTAACCCTAATTTAGTACTTTGAACCTGAGATTTCAATGAACTTCAGAAAGGAACGATAGAATTGTTCTTTTATGGGGGGAAATCAGGGCAGAGAAAAGTGAGGCTCACTGCTGGAGGCAGGCTGAGGGCAGAATCTCTTCTTAATCATCCTGATTTTGTTTACCCAATTATACCATTACTAAATCCCATCTCAGCTCTAAATCTATCCATCACAGCACTGTGAACAACTGAAGCAATAACTTTTTCAGTTGTTAAAAGATTACCCAGAGTTGCAGGTATATGGAATATTGTGTCCCAAACAGAACCACAGCCTGGATAACTACATTCTTCAGAGTAAAATCTTCCCTACAATTTTGCTTTCCATCCTAATCTTCTGGATACTATTACTGCTGCCACCAGCATTGGAAGATTGCTTGCATTTATATATTAAAAAATCAATAATTCTGACGTGGAGGCAGAAGTTTTCACTCGTACGATCAGTCCTATTTACATTTATGTGCACCATCATCTAAGGACACTTTGGGGTATCTGAGCACGAGAGTGTATGTAGCAACGTTTTAGTTGTGTCGACCACATGGGTTACCGATGTGATTGCTGGAAAGGCTCTTAGATGTTGATGGAAACTGTAGCTGCCCAGCCAGGGCTGACTTCACCTTCTGTCCATGAACGGTGAGTGTAATTCTGCCATTGCTAGAAAAGGTAGCAGGCTTATTGTATTGTATATACAATGAACGCGTGGGTCATCAAAAGAGCTTGCCTTGTGCTGTTTCTTCCTTAATAACCCCATGGCAAATCCTGGCAGACTCTGCTCATCTATATTTTAGCTTTTTTCTTGTGTACCTTTGGTTTCTTTGCTCAGTCCACTCACACATATTCACTGTAAGATGTGCATTTTCTTTCTGATTCATGTACAGTAATTACTTCCTAACATCTGCCTAACAGATTTTGTAAGAAAAGTAACTCTGCAAATATTAAGAAACAAAAATTTGTATGAAATCTTTGAAATCTCTATTACTGGGGTTTGTTATCCACAGCTGACTGGATTCATTCCCAGCCAGGAAGCTGGTTCAGCAAAACAGCTGCATTAGTTATTTAACTGGAGGCCTGATTCTACTCTTGCTCACGCTGATGTAAATCAGGAGTAGTACTAGAGAAAATAAAGAATATCCCCAGTGTGAAATCTACATTGGAGAAAAAAATAAGCATTATAGTATGGAACAGCAAGAGAATTCTAGCAGCTATTCTGCCATCCTGATATAGATGTTAGGCAGTAATGTCTTACAGAAATTATATACTACATACACTGTTCACTCCTGGGAGCATTCATCTCTATATATACTGTGGTAGCACCAAGCGGCCAACAAAATTAAGGCTCAGTTGTGCTCAGTGTTGCACCCTAATACCATGGATTCACATGTGACTTATTCTGTACTAAGCATCACATTCATTACTGTTTGCATCTGGCTCCTAATTGTTCCCTCTCAGTTATTTAATTTTTATAGTATCTACTACCATTTACTTTATACCTTCTAGTGTAGGAAAACACCCTCCCTGGTTTTTCTCCTAGGCTGAATTAATGCATGTAATAATTAGCCCTGGAGTACACTTGGAGAAAGGGGTTGTCAAATGAGGAGCATTGCAGTGAAAAAGGGGACAAAGCATCCACAGGCAAAGTATTTCCTATATAAGATGACAATGCTATATCTCAGGACAACAAAGGATTATTACCAGAGTCTCATGTGCTTTAGAGATGGACATCTACAATCCTCAAGGCTGTGAACACCCTTCGTATTTGAACTTTATGTAAATTAGCAGCATCTGCTGTTAGTAACATCAAAAGTCATGGTATCTGAGAGTTCAGTCCCCAAGCCTCATCCTGCTTCCTCCAACACAAGATATCCGTTATGTCTTGGCTACAGTCACTGATTCCCACGTAGCAAAGGTATCTGTGGTTTGGTTTGTGCTTTGGAGTCACAAGCATCTGCAGTTTCTATGGGCTGGTAGAGTCAGTTTGGATTCCTGTTACAGACCCCTCGGTGGGGCTTCCTGAACGTAGGAACCTTCCAGTTCATGGTACTATGCTTTGATACCAGCTTGTGTTGATTATTTTTACTTGCTGACTTTTCCTAGTACATTACTGAATCTTCTCTGGAGTTACAGTAACTTTTTAAATGGAAATCTGAGGTCTGGAGATGCTATCTTTTCAGCAGAAGAGGAAACAGGTCCTGGATGTAATACCTGCACGAAACTCCATCATTCCCAGACTTTGGGAGGTTTTGAGGAAGAGGATAGCAGGGGGAAGGCTGCAACATTCAGCACCAAAGCCAGAGAGCACAAAGCATTTCTTTCCCTCCTGTGCTGTGAAATGTGTATGAGATATCCTGAGCAACGTGTGCGTCCTCAGTCCCCTCCTGAGACCTGCGCCCAGCACCTCAGCGCCAGCAGGAGTGGGATTACAGCAGCAGCTCTGCTTTGGTTTGCACCAAGTATAAAATCACAGCCTGTGATTTTGTAGGGTTCAGTCTGAGATAAGACAGGGGTGGAACCAATCCAGCAATGTCTGCCTGAGACCCAGACCTCCCTCTGCAGTCCTGGTCAGACACCTACCCCCGGCTGCAGCCCAGCAGTACAGCTCCCTGCCATGGCTCATCTGCTCCTTCCTCTGCCCCCGATTTCAAATCTCTTCAGCAATATGTTCTGCAACGAACCAGGATTTCTGGGGCAACTTCAGTAGGATCAGAAAGATACTCTTCTGCTGCTTTGAAATCTGTGAGCGGGAATGATTCATTCAGCAGAGCACCCTTGGCCATTCATCTCTATCTGATGATCAAATATATTTTTAATTATCAATCTGAGGTGATTTTTTTTTCCCCCCACTAGACAATACCCAACTGTATTGTAAGAGATGCTGGGATTGGGCCAGAGAATTTGGCAGCAAGATATGGAACATTTGGGCTTTCAACACTTAGGAACATATGGAAAGAGGTTTGGAAGATTGCCACATGGGATGTAACTTGGAAGATACTACATTTCTTCATCCTTTTTTTTTGTGGACAGAAGTAGAAGAAGTTTTACTTTTTTGAAGGATCCTAATTCCCGTTCATTTTCTATGATGTACTGCTGCTCTGGAATAAGCCACTATGCTCAGTTGCAAGGTTTGAGCAGAATCAGCTGCATGTTTATGGGCAACTGTAGATGGGCAATTAAAAGGGTAGTAGTATTGCAGATCTTTCCAAGTTTTTACCTCCTAATTCATGAGATCCCTCGCAGGTGAACTCACAAAGCTACAGTCTGGTGATCATGGGGTGAAAGAGGCTACCTAGTGCCTGGCCTGAGTCAGGATGTGTGCCATTTACTGAGGTCTTTGAGGATGAGGCCGTGCAGGCGGTCCATCTTTCTTGCTCCTGCTGTGACCATCTGTTTCGCTATCACCTTAACGGCCATGGATGGATAGACAGCTCAAGCTGCCTGCCTGCCTCTGGTACACCGTTTCATCATGTGGTTTGGAGCTCCAGCACTGCACTACAAATACAAATGTCACATTTGGGGCAGCATTGGAACGGGAGAGAGGAGCCACCTCCAGCTCAGTGCTCAGGACCGAGCATGGAGGAACCAGCATCATCTTCATACCACTTTAGGGACAGTTGCCTCATACCCATGGTGGGAGAAGTCTGTGTCTTTCAGAGTTACTGCCTCTGTCAGAAAAGCAGTGCAGGGTTTGCTTTATATTTGGTAACTCATTCAGCATAACCACCGCCTAAGAAAGGTTTTTTAAATGCATTTTTTTGTGGCACAGTTGTGTGCCAGGTTGGGGGACTGCAGCAAACACAGAATTTATTGGAATACACAAACCGGACACCCTTCTTAATTGGCACACAGGCCCTGCATCTTAGTGAATACTAATTAATCTCTCTGACTGGTGGGAAAGCATCGTCATCCTGGTTTAGCGATGAGGGACAAAGACCAAACAGAATGGCAGGGGCTTGTACTGCATGACAGATAAAGTCACATCAGCCAGAATTGCAGTCATCTTTGGTGTCCTGGATGGTCAATCATCCAAGTTTGCCAAGACTGCATCTGAGCAGGAGGGTGGAGGCACCTGGGGACTCTTCCCTCAGTGCCTGTCCCCAACAGCTCAGTTCAGGGCCGGTTGTAGCTCTCATCCCACCCAAGTGCTCAGGTTTCCTTTCCTCCAGAAGGAGCTAAGAGTGATGGGGAGGAGGTGTATGCCAGCTCTGCCTTCAGCAGGCAGCTGGAAACCAGCCGGGATATGCATTCACTTCTGGGAACTGGGTAGCACTCTCAGGGGCTGCATTTTTTTTATAGCCTGAATGTTTCTTGCCCACAGATTCATTGTGGCTTTTTATCTTGCATTTTCATGTGACAGTTTTGTTTCAACATGTGCACCCAAATAATGACCACACAGGGCAAGTTCTTGTTATTACTTTGCTAGTAGCATGCTGGGGATCACTAAGATACCTCTAGATTATGAAAGGGATAAGTGAAGGTTAAGAAGAAGACATCTAGGAATGGGAATTCAGCATGGAGCAATTGAAGACCAGAGCAGAGGAAAGAGCATCTCCTCCAAAGGCATTCAAAGATCTGTGGCAATAGTTCTTGAGGACCAGCCGTGTAAGTCAGGAGACCAAAAAGATAGGCAAACCCCAAACTGTTTGAATGGGATTTATTTTAGAATTAAACTTCTGTCTTTCTGAATAAAACCTGGGAAAGATTGGGTGAGTTTCAAGCACATTTTTAGCTTTATATCCTGTGGCTGCAGCATTTCTGAGCCAGCTAAAATCTGATTTAGAATGTTTTTAATATTTTGCTTCTTCTCACAGAACATAACCCGATTAGAGATATTTCTACTTTCTGTGGCTATAACGGCCCCAACTTCTGCTCTTCTGAGTATGCACTTCCCTTCCCGAGTTTCAGTTTTGGTGCCCATGTAGAAATCTTTTTGACCCTAACACAGTTACAGCTATAATTTTCTTATAGAAATTAAAAATTCCTAAAAATAACGTACAGAACAACCTTTCTACAAACCCTAACGTGATGGGGTTTGCATCCTTATTTGCATCTCCATTCCCATCTCTCCTGATCTAAAAGGAGATAAAATGCTCTCCTATGAGCCCATTCCTTCTGTTTGATTAACTGACAGCTATCACAGGTCTTCCTTCATGCTGTTACAGTTTCATTTCCAGAGAAAAAAAGATGATGGATATAGAGTTCCTGGATTGTGGCACCACTGCAAAAAAAAATCAGGTTTCTGTTTATACCAAAGGACAGGCAGTACCTCCTTAATCAGGCTGTCTGTTCATTGGAAATCAGCAGATATTTTTGCCTGAAAGCATCTGGCAGTGCAGTGTAGCTCAGTAATAACTGATTGTCAGGGGATCAGGAGGGAAACCCCAGAAGAAAGACTGTAGGCACAGTCAGAAGCACTGGTGAGTAGTTGACATTGGGGGCTTTATCTTGCCCTTTTTTTTAATTTTTTTTTTTCCAGATTGCCTGAATTTGATGGAGGCTCTTTCATTTAAAAGACAGAAAGACCTACAAATTAAGCAACATCCAGCTCCTAATGTGTGAAACTGCAATTTGCATACATTGTGGCAGCTGCTGAGTCGGTCCTTATTACCTCCACTGGAGTGTTAATTTAGCTACAACTTTCTCATTTATTTAAATGAAAAAGCAGCGGGTGGTTGGCATGCCACATTATCTGTCAGGCAACCTGGGAATCAGGGTGACAGGGCCAGAAAGAGATTTCAATTCAGAGGGACTGCAGGGGTGCTGCCCGCAGGACCAGTGGTCACAGACGAGCTCAGGGTTGCCCTTGGTCTCCTCTAAAGGTCAGCACTTACCCTAAGAAAGAAAAATATCTATGATGTTGTATTTGGACTGACATAGGCAATAGATAATAGGATTAAACTGGAAGTCTCTCTGTTTCCGGTTTTTTTCTCCCTATATATCCACACTGGCACCATCTATAGGGATATGATAACCAAAATATCATTACTGGTCCTAACATAATGCAAACTGAATAATCAGCATGTGCAGAGCACCTGGTGTAACGTGGTCCAAACCCACCATCAGGGCCTGAATGCACTCTGCTCCTCTGCTCCAGGAGGAGGAGGAGGATGCCAGGGCTGCCCATGTGGGATGTGCCAGGAGCAGCCGTGGCAGCGAGCCGTGCCGGCATCATCACTGCTGCAGCCAGCCTGGAGGTGCTTCCACACACGGCTGATGCCAAGTGGATGCACGGACATCTCAGAGCTACTCACGTGTGGGAAGCAAAGCAAATGCGAGGTGCCAGTTCCCAAATCAGAGGCTGCCTCTGTCTCCCGGAAAAGAGGCTGAGGAGCCCCAGGGGGTTGCTGGGCCGGGAGGAGCAAAGTGCAGTGGCCACACTGGGGAGTCACCTGTGGGCACTGAGTCAAGTGTGAGGCTCTTCCCAGTGCTGTGCCACCCTTTAGTGACACATACGCGTAAAACTACGTATTTGTCAGCAGAGAATGAGCCAGAGCAAAACGCAGAACCAGGGCGAGAGTGACAGGGGAGAGGCGTTTAGTTCAGCACGTTGGTCACAATATTTCAGTGGCAGCAAGGGAAAAACGACGTCTTGTGTGTCTTGATACCACCCAGAGTCCAGCTGCACTGACACAGGTCTCCTCTCAAGTTCAGCCGTAACCGACTGTGGCTGGCGGTGCGCTCGCTGCAAACCCTGCCGTGGCTTCACCTACGGACAATCTGCATGCGCCCACCCATCAAAACAGGCTTTCTGCTTTTGGAAGAACTGTAAATGTTGCGTAGCTCTTCCCAAAGTCTGTACTCAGAAAAACATACTCTTGGAAACTTGGTCAGACTTTTTTCCTGAAGAGAGGGTGTTTTTTCCGACAGGTGAATCACTTGCAGCTGAGATTTAGGAGGGAATCTTTGTTCATGTGAGGCCAGAATGTACAACCGGTGGGTGCCATGCATAAATTATTCTAAAACATTAAATTCAACACATATTTCCTAAACACTGATATAATCGCATCAAATGTGTCTCTTCTGTCTCTGACATCTACTTCTTACCGTTGTTTTAAAATACACTGTGTTAAAAGATCACACATTTATTGTATTGCCACGGATATTCTTCCTTTTGCCATTAACTTAACGAAGTTCAGTGAAAACTTTTGTCTTCGCCCACTTCTCAGCCATTCATTTTTATAATTAAAATCACCATGGCAACAGATAATGATATCAGAATGAAAGGATTATGACTTAATTACACAAAGAAGGTGAAAACAGGCTTGGCTTACAGCAGAGCAAGCTTTTAATTCTAGCAAAAATATCAGGGCCCTGCTTCACCGCTGTGTTACGGCGTTTGTGTAATCACAAAGTGCTGCCAAGAGCCGCCCAGCAGTTGCTCTGCTGCGAGACAGGGTGTCCCGGTTAATTCCGTGAAGAGCAAGAGAAATATTCAGAATTTCATGAGTGATAAAAAGAAATCTGTCTTAAAAGCATTAGTCGGTGTTTTTGTGAAATAGGCTCATTATAGGAATTAGCTTAAGAAACGCACCCATAAAGGAAACATGATTATTAGCATGGTAGCGGAGTGGATTCATATAAATAAAATTCATTACGTGAACGCTCCATGTTAACCATCACCATGCTATAAATTGTTCCACATACCAGGAGAACAAGGCAATTTAGGGGATATGGTCCATTTTTATCACAGCTGTGGCATTTCATCAGTTCACTGTTCCATCCTGGCTTCTGTGAAAGCTATAGTATCAGATTGGATATTCTGGTTTCTAAGATAAAGCTGAACTTTTAATGAGAACAATCTGGGAGTTTAGACAACATATATCTTTGTAATCTGATCTACTGAATTTTCTGACGTGAGTAAACTTTATTCACTTCGATTTTTTCCCTAGTTCTGTTCACAAATTACGTGAAATATGCTTTTTTAAATGATGTCTTAATTTTCCCCCTAAAACCAACAAACTGCTATTAGCAGTTAAGCATTCCTGAAAACTCCCTCCATGGCTTTTGGAAAAACTCTGTAATAAAACCATCAGACTAAAAATCTAGATAAGGAAATACATTTCATTTTTATTTTCTCAGAAGCTGTTATGATCAATCAACGAATTACTATGGCGAATAAGTAAATTAATGCCATTTAAAAAGGAATGTTCTGAAAACTCCTTAATGTCTTTCTCAACTAAAAGTATAGGTTCAACATTAATCAATTTTATAACCCTAAATTTTGCTTAATCTTTTTTCCATCCTTGCTTAAACATATGGAGATATAAATAGTGTATTATGGCCCTCTCTATTCCCCTTTGATTTACAGAGTACCAGATCTACAGCTGATGTAAATCAGTGCAGCCTCACTATTCTGGACGAGTTTAGTGGATCTGTTTCTGATTTACATCAACACAAACTAGAAGATAGTCAGGCCTTAAAATATACACGTAATACTTATATTCTGTCAGGAATCCTTATTTTACACATAACTTCAGCTCTTAGCGATCTAGCAAGGGCAGGAGAAACAGTTTGGGGAAATTCCTCTCAGCTGTAGACAGTGGCTTTGGTTTTGAGAGTGACTTGGGTCAATGAGCAACAGCATCTCCCCTGGAGTGGTACCCAGACCTCAGCGGTACGTGGGAGTCAGTGCGATCATCATCTACACTGCGACGGCCCCAGCTGCCCAGAAACAGCTGCGGCACAGAGCTGTGCTTGTCGTGTGCCTGTGGCAAGCTCTAGGGGAGGGATATAGTCCTCTTGGTGGGCTACTGACACAAGCGGTGGCCGTGCCACCCCGTGGAGGAGCCGGCTGCTCTTTAGCACTGAGTCTGGCAGGCGGTGGGCCAGGCAGCATGCAGGCAGGGGAGAAGAAGAGCAGCACCGGTGCCAGTCAGCTGCGTCCTAATGTGCCCCTGTGCATGACATTAAATCAGCTCCTTCGCCCAGCCAGGAGCCCAGCAAGGGCTATTTATAGCCCTGGCACCTCGCTGCCCGACAGAAGCTCTGTGCTGCTGTATGAGGTCTCTGTTTCCCTCTCCCACGCACTCTCACGGGCACCTGCCGCTCCCAGCGACGGAAAGGTACATTTAAATCCTTCCCCTACTCAGAGCAGGGAAGAGAAAGAAGTTTGGTGCTGAGATGGTCAGGCAGTGTGGGCATGGCAGGGCCAGGCTGCTCCGGGTGGCTGGGTGTGTGGGAACTTTGTGGGCAGGGGTACTTGAATGTATGTCTCGGGGAACCCTTAAAGATGCTGGAGAGGGGGCCTGTACATGGCGAGGCAGGGTCAGCTGCGAGGCAGCTGTGTGGGGAGGAGGCTGTAGGACCCATCGTCGGTGCCAAAACAGAAGCCCTCGCAGGTCCTTACAGTGCCTGCTGTCCAGTTCGTAAAGGAAATGTAAGAGATCAATTACTAAGTCAGGATGGGAACCCCTGAACATCACCCAGCTTGGGGTCTGTCTGCAGCTCTGTGGGCTCTGCCAGCGGTGTGGGAACAGGACCAGCCAGCGGATGCAGTAACTCCAGTGTCGGAGGTCTGTGCACGGCAGGGCTTTGCATACTGCACAAGCCTGCAAACATCTAGACTTGCTTCCAGCAAGGAAGCTGGGAGAAACTGTTACTTCTCCCATCAGGGTATCTATATGTACCTATACATCTGATGCTTATCATCAAGAGGCTGAACATTTTTAACATGAGGCTTCAGCAGGGGCTGCAGGTGTGGCACGAATCCGTGTTAGTGCAGGGGCCATTTTGGAGGTGGTGCTGTGGTGATGCCATGGGTTGCTCTGAATTTTCTTTTCTGTGGGTATGGACATGCCCAGATGTTTGCTTGGTAGTGATTGCAATTGAAACTAGAGAAATTTATAGGGAAGGCTGGACTCAAACAGTAACTAATGGAATGCTGACGTCAAGTTATAAGGGTTTACAACTTGCAATTTATTTTAATTTCACTGCTGAGTGACTGGGTTATTAGACATTTTACTAGCATTTGCTCACCAAATGGATACGTACTTCAGAGTTTTCTGCAAATATTAGCAACTAGAGTTCACAGTCTTTTCTGTTGTAAAAATGCAAATAAAGCACAGTTTGCGCCAAGTTATTAAATTACGTTTCTTTTAATTGTGATACATTCCAATTTACACTGTATGATATAATTGTTCCAGAAAGCCTTTCCTACACTTGCCAGTATGTTTAGATCAATGCAAAAAGAGAAATCTCTAAGACCTTTGCCAGGCTGCTTAAAGAGCTACTGAAATACATTTTAGAAATACATTTTCCTTCTGCTGGCATCTGTCATTGGAAGTGTAAAAAACTTGTGCATCCCCCTTCTGTGAATGAGCACTTTGCCATTTCAATTAGATTTGATATGTAAGAAAAATGATCTGCACATGTGAACTGTAAAAGAGACGGCTCTGTACGTCTGTATATATTTAGCTTCCATTCTCCTCATGCAATTAATGCACATACTTAGCTCAGACTGGGCTTGGTTATAGGCATTTGTTTGTGAACAGAACTACATCCATTTTCTACTTAAATCGTGGGATTCTTTTGACTGATTTCACTGAGCTTTGAATCAGAGTAAGATTAAGGTCAGGTGAAGGCATATTTGAAAAGATGGCCCACAGGGTCTTTCATTTTCAGCTGCTTTGATTTTTTTCATGAATCTATAACAGTTTAAAGAAAAAAAAATATGCCTGGTATTTGCTGAGATAGGATCAATATTAATCCAATCCCATATCTAGGCCTCTGTTTTGGCAGTAAACAGAGCCTAAACTGTCAAATCTTTCCAGAATCATAAACAACCCAAAGGCTTTGAAAACTGATCAAAGCATCTTCAGGTCTCCGATGGTCAAATGTGCTCCCAAACACAGTTCTGAAGCTTTGCAGCCTGCTTGAAAATCTCACTGTTAGGTGTCAAGCTTCTCCTAACCCAAAGAGCCTTATTAAGTCCCTTTATATTTTTAATTAAGAGCAACAAAATGGGAAAGAAAGTAAATAAGCTACTGGAGAAAGGAAAGGCTGTGCCTGTAGCAGTGCAAGTGGAGAGCCCGCAGGCTCTGCTGGCAGGGGGATGCTTGCAGCAGCAGGGACGCGGTGATGCACTCAGGGGAACACAAACACTGCCGCAACTGTCTGCATCGATGGCAGCAGCTTATAGGTCAGCAGCTTGTTTTTCTGCACTGAGAGCCTCCTTTTACACCACTTGCAGACTGTAACTGGCTGAGCAAGCTCCCATGAGCATGCCTGGCAGCACACATCCCTATGGATAGCTGGCCTACGCTTGGGTATCGTGAGACCTCGGACTGCCTTGGCTCAAGCTCCTCAGGATCAGATGGCATGTGTAAAAAAAACACAGGGTGCCACAGGGGCTGAGGCAGGGAAATGGTTAAAACCTCTGTCAGAAGGATTGCCATACTTTATCTTATATAGGCCAATGACATAATTTGATTTGTAGTGCTCACAGTTTCAAAACCCCCAAATTCCTCCTTCCCCGCCAGCAATACATCAATTCAGAACACCTGAAAGGTACCTGCTGTGGGGCTGGTCCTGGGAGATAGGTAGGTTCAGCAAGGAGAGCTCTTTTTCTGACTTTAATGGGAAGGAGCTCACGTCATCTGGCAAACCCAAGCAATTTAAGGCTGAAGTTTTACCTTTACAAGCGATGCAGATGCTTCAGTTCCTAAACTGCACAGTGAGCTTAGGGAGGACTTGGACTTTTGATTAGAAGCCTTTGAAAACCTGAAAATCCTAAAACTCTAAGTGACTAGCAACTGACAGAATATGGAAAACTTCAGGAAAGGTACCCTGGCTGCTAGTAGCTATGGTGATACTTGAGACGCATCCAAACGCTAACATGTCTAATTATCACGGAGAACCATTTACCTGTATGCCCTCTCAAACTGTATAGACATACATTTTCTAAAAAGAATTGGATATTCTCCCGCTTAATGCTCTGCCACAAGTTTGATTCTTTTATCTGGATAGGATGGATGAAATTAATTCAAGAGATAATATCTACGTGTTCCCCGAAACTGTGAGTGACCTTTCCAGCACAGATATCTAGCCACAGACTAGAGATGCTTTCTAGTCTGACCACTGATAACTATTCTCTGAATTTGCTTTTTTCAGCCAGTTAGGCATCTAACTTTTCTTGATTTAGTCAGTTGATTGCATCATAGTTTGTAATGATATCAGGTAGGACCATATCGGTAACTTCACTCAAGACAAAGTATCTAATTTATCCCCTATTTTCCCTGAAAAAATGAAGAAAATTAGATTGGATTGACACAATTTGTTCTTGATAAATAGGCGCTATAGCTGCTTTTATCGCCTTATTACCCTCAAAATTCTTATAACTCAATCATGTAATCATTTCTTCCGGCATCTTTCCAGGTATCAGAATTAAGAGAATTAAGTTCCTATTATCCTATAGCTATGGGAACATCTATAATTCCCTGGAAGCTTCCTTTTTATATATTATTCTATCTTTTCCTTTTACTAAGGTTAGCGTTATTACTTGCCCTTCTCCAGCACTGCAGGATCTTTTGCACACCTTAAAATCTTGATCTTAAATGCCAGCACAGCCTTCATAATTAAACCCCGAGATTATAACATTATTATCATCTGGGTACTGATTTCTGCCTCACTGTGGCTGTCAGCCAAATGTCATAATGCATACAATTAACAGATTTGCTTCCCAGCTTACTGATAACAAAGGAAGCACAAATAATTCATAGGCAGAGGCACCGGTTCTTTGATGTGACTGAACTCTGATCCTTTCAGCACCTGAAGGGAGGCAGGCTGAAGACAGGGCAACCTCATTAAGGCGAAGAACAAGAAAGCAAGCAAGCAGAGGAGGAAGAGGAGGATGCGGGAGGTGCCCCCTGCGCCGCAGCCCGCTGCCCCATGCTGGCTGCTGTGACCTTTTCTGGGCCAGGTCCTGCAGCTCCCACCCTCCCACCACGGCATGGGAAAGGGGAGATTCCTTGGGACTGGGGAAAAAGAAAAACAAGAAAAATCTATGTCCTGGGCAAAAATACAGAAAAAAATAATGTTTCTAATTACAAGGTAGCTTCCCCCCACTCCCCGAGAGGTTAAGGGAAATTCCTGATGAGATACTTCCATCTGGTTTACAGTCCCTTCGCGCTGGGGCAGTTCAAAGAGGCTGCAGCGTAACTGAGAATTGAGGACAGCATTTATTTATAGTTTGATAGCCTCATAAAAGCTGTAGAGCTGAGCTCACAGCAGTGCGCTTATTTGTGTTTTGAACTGTTCATGCAGCACCCTCCTGCCTTGCAAAATGTATGCTGTAGCTCCTGCATAAAATTATACATGACTCTTCATACGGTTCATGACACAAAGGAGGAAGAAAGAAAAAAAAGAAAGTTAAATTAGACTAACAAAACAGCTGATATAAAAATTAAAGTAGCAGCCAGAACTGAAGGAAAATTAACAACCTGACTCTGAAATAAAGTAACATCCAATGAAGATTTGTACCTGAATCCATTTTTCACAATAGAAGAAAAAAAAAAAAATCCCAAAACTCTGAATAAGGCAATAACTCTGATTTCAGCTCCTGGTGACATTACAAAGGTTCTGAACCTTGCACTGCAGGTTTTATAATGACAACCCACCCTCTGGCACAATCTCACTATAGTGTCTCACTGCAAATTATATTTGTATCACATTTATCCTTTCTTTTAATATCAATGTACCATCTTTTTTCCTCTGTAACCCAGAGGGGAAAGCAAAGCGGCACCATTTCATTATTACCCTTTAATAGTCTTTCCAGTGATATAAAGGAGAATATTAATATCCTTCCAATGACCTCACCTAAACACTGCAAAAAGCCAGGAGGGGAGTGACAAGTTTGTAGCTAATGCACAGGGATGAATTTCTGGAGTTAATGAAAGGATTTCACCCCTGGGTTTCAATCCTGTTTTCTTTTTAACCTTTTAGCTTCAGCTTTCTCAGCTGTAGGATGGAGAAAGTAGACACATGCAAGTCTACAGCATGGTTTTGTTGAGTACGGTTCAGTCAGGAGCTTGGTGTGCTGTCAAAGCCAGGAGATGAAGACGGTGCATTCTTAGAGGAAAGGCAAATACCATCTTCTTGAAAGTGTGAGGTGAGGAGCTCTGCCTGTAGCTGTGGCTGGGGAAGCAGCGTTGCTCTGCAGAGCTCCGTGAGGTGGGTGAAGAGGAGGTCGGGGGGTCGCAGATGATCTTGACTGCAAGGTGGAGACCCCTTGCATGATTCAGCCCAAGGATGAGGCGATGGTTGGGTATGGACCAGCTCCAGGAGAAGGGAGGCCATGTCCCCTTCCACTCACAGGCTGTACATAGCTCTGCTGGTGCTCCTGGGGAGGATGCCCAGAGCTGACCCACCAGGTCTGCGGGGGGCAGAGGAGACCACCCCGCACTGGGTGCACATGGGCAGTGCCCTTCATCGCCAGGGTAGTGGTGTAGGGCTTATCCATCAGATAATTTGTGCCGAAAGCAGTGCATAAATGGCACGAGCTACACTGTTCTTTAAGATTCCTATTGCTAATGTCTTAATGATGAAAGAGAGGAGAAAACGGCTGTGAGCATGTTGTGCCAGATATCCTAATCACTGGTAAATGAACACATAAAATTCGCAAATCTGATGAACGGTGTAATCAAAGACAGAGTTGCTCTTAAGAAAGCTAAATTAACAGTGAAAGAAAACTTGAAGGTGACCAGCAAAGGAAGTGAAATCATAACTCAGTTCTACATGCTGCTGCTTCCTGATCTGTGCAAAAATCTGGGAAAGATGATGATGATTAATCATCTCACTTGTTCTTCACATTAAAAATGCACATTTTGTCCATTATGGAAAAGCTGGAGGATTTGTGAAGCTCTGACATCACAAAAGAGAAAGAAGAGAAGTTGATCAGTTTGGAGGAAAAACCCTGGTTAGTCAGCTTGCTGAACAGGATTGGGGTCTTGTTGGTAGTTATTAACACTTTCATCCAGATGGAAAGTGAACAACTGGCTAAAGACACTACAGCTCATCTGCTTGAAATATGTGTGCTTATGATACATGATCTTTGAGATGTGGTGTGGTTCCTTTATCAAAGTGCAGTGAAGATCAAGTATTATGTGGTGATACAACAACACAAGGGGGTAAAAGATAAACTGCCCATCTAATTATCATGTAGGGCAATTTTCTATCTCAGAAAAGGCTTCTACTGACTGTAAGGACTGCTCCAGAGGCATTTGATGCAAGATTAAGACCTATGTTTTCTCAGGGGAAAAAAAAAAAAAAAGGGTTTCTAGATTTTGGAAATACCGTGGCTTTATTTTTTATGTTAAACTTACTGCCTTTGATTGATTTTTAGAAGTACCATAAGAGGAGCTCAGAGCTTGGCACACACTCAGACTATGAAGTTAATGTTTTGTCTTCCAAAGCCATTTTTAAAATCTGGTAATAACCCAGATTCATTTCTCAGATTTGTTGCTTCTACTTACCAATTTGGAATATGGAAAGAATTGATAAAATCAAGGAAATGCTAGTTTTCAAGCATGCCTAGCTTTTAATTTAGCACTCAAAGTGAGGGATCTATGTAATTTGCTAAAACAGAATGATGACTACTTCTAAAAACAACCGAACAGCTAAAAGAGTAGGTCTGAGATTGATGATGTATCTGTAGATTTCCTTTTCACCTGGGAAATAACTATGGTATTTTTAAAAAATCCATCTATCTAGATCTGCAGAGAAATCTGGACCGTTTGTTAAAATACCTTTAAGTGGATTTAAATAATGTCATATACACATTTTTTATGTTCATACCTATTTCTTTAATGAAACTAAGACTACACTGTGTGCTTCCAGGATGTGAGAAAACTGGTTCAATCCTCCATACAAGACCACGATCCTGCAAATATTTAAGCTGGTGAGGAATGTTACTAATTCAAATAGTCTCATTAAGCAATTCATAGCCTGTTTCCAATGTGTTTCAAACATGGTTATACTACGGCTTTAGGACTTGTGTATTGGTGATTCATGACATGAATCAAGGGATGCGTTTCCACAACAGAACTGCCTCCTTCCCACATTAGAGACAAACACTTTGTTAAGGGCTGGTGTCCCTCAAGTGATGGGGAACAATCACTCTCCCATTGACAGCTCTACCAGTGTACCTCATGTTCTGCAGCTTGCTGATCTGAACACCAGACAGGTTCAGTAAAGCCCACCCCCACCCCCCAAAAAACAAAACAAAACAAAAAAACAACACAGAAATGGGACCAATAAGTTCCTTCTGTTTTCCCATAAATAAAACTAAAGGGAGTATGTGAATAATTATATTTTAATTTAAAATCCCATTCGAGCTTCCAGTAAGTGGAACCAAACCTCTGTGAATCTGCAGCACTTAAACATCCCGCTGAGAAGCAGGAGGACAGCTCAACAGCTGGACCCTATTTACTAATCCTTTGTTTATCCCAAAGCAAACCAGTAGCAACCCTGTAGGAACCAGTGACCTACACTTTGGTGTGAAAGAGTAAAGAATCTGGCCAGCTGGACCAAGTTGCTTCCTGCCAATTCCACGGCATACCTCAGGGGTGGAAGCTGTCCCTGCCTGCATCACTGCCTTGGCTCCCTCAGCTCGAAGCCTGGGCAGAAAGCTACTGGTAAAGTGGGGTGTGATGGGGCCGGGACAGATCTGTTGGTAGAGTAATGAGGTTGCAGCTTCCTAACTGCTTTGCAGAGGGCTTGCAAATTAAAATCACGCTGCAAACTGGTAGCCAAGTCTGGTGGTAAAGCACAGTATTAAACCCAGCCGACTGGGTTGTACTAGTGGCTTTATTTCCCACCTGCTTTGCAGAGGTGGAAAAACTGTAAAAGCTAATGAGAGAAGCAAGATTCATGGTTTTGCATTTTTTTAATCTTGTAAAACCCTTTTCTGAAGGCTCTGCTCAGGCATAGCTCCTGGTTTGAGGGGAGCAGTGAGCACTGGAAGGGCACCGCTCCGCTGTAGCTGTCTGACGTAAGGGGCTGTTGGAAACGTAAGGTACTTTCAGCATCTAAGCAAGGACTAATGTCCTTCAGGTGCATGTCAGAGACAAAGCTTGAATAGCTGAGGGATTAAGGGCCTGATCTAGACTTTATTAAATTCAGTGGAAAACTTTCCCTCCATTTTAATAGGCTCCGGATCAGGATCAGGGAGAAGAGGGACAAAGCAGCTGGAAAAGACTGTTTTGAAGGGAAATCTGATTTTCTTTAAATAATCACAAAACCTCAGGGGGAGGATTGGATACTGAAGATCATTTGAAGTGTTGATTTTAATTTTATTTTGTCTTAGAGTACTTGAGCCTGAGACCTCACCATAATTTTGCACACTTTTTATGCATTACTGATTCGTATCACATCCTATGGAAGGCTATCTTTAGATATTAACAGCAATAGAATTTGTTCTTAGTGGACAATGTTATGCTTCTACCTCTAGAGACATTCCTGATGAAGACCTAGAATTCTGAGGAGATTTACAAACAGGAACTTTGGAGATTAACCATGGATCCTAAGGGCGAGGAGAAAAGAAAGCAGCGCCATGGCTTGACTTTGTTGGAACAAGTAAAGAGAATGAAAGAATCAACAGAGATCATTGATGTTGTCCTGGTGGCGGAAGGTGAGAAATTCCCCTGCCATAAGGTGGTGCTGGCTGCCTTCAGTCCCTACTTCAAAGCCATGTTTACCTGTGGCTTGGTGGAATGCACACAGAGGGAAGTGGTGCTGTACGACATCTCCGCAGAGAGCGTGTCCGTGATACTCCATTACATGTACAGCGCCGACCTGCGCCTCGCTGATCAGAACGTGCAGACTGTTGCGCTTGCTGCTTATTTCATGCAAATGGAAGATGTTTTCAGTATGTGCCAGAAGTACATGATGGACCATATGGATGCTTCCAACTGTGTGGGCATCTACTACTTTGCCAGCCACATTGGGGCAGAAGATTTAGCTGATCAAGCGAGGAAATACTTGTATCAGCATTTTGCTGAGGTGAGTTTACAAGAAGAAATATTAGAGATTGAATTCCAGCAGCTGTTGACTCTCATAAAATCAGACGATCTGAACATTTCCAGGGAGGAAAGCATTCTGGACCTCGTCATTAGATGGGTCAAGCACAGCAGGAAGTCACGTGTAGAGCACCTTACTGAGCTCCTGAAGCAAGTGAGGCTGGTACTTGTCAGCCCTTCCTTTCTTGTGGAAGCCCGGAAAAGGAACACAATGATCCTGTGCAATTCTGAATGCAATGACATGTTTGAGGAAGCACTGAAAACCATCAAACTATCCAGCCACCCTTCTCTCAGCCTGCGTTACGGCATGGAGACTACGGATCTCTTACTCTGCATTGGCAACAATTCTTTCGGCATTAGGTCAAGACATGGTAGCTATGCAGATGCCAGTTTTTGTTATGCTCCTGCGACACAAAAGACTTACTTCATTTCCTCTCCAAAGTATGGCGAGGGTTTAGGATGTGTTTTCACGGGTGTTGTCACTGAGAAAAATGATATTATTGTGGCAGGTGAGGCAAGCGCTGTCAAAATGTCTAGACAAAAGACCGGGAACATCGAAATCTATAGGTATGTACCCTTTGTCAGAAAACCCCAAATTATTTAAAAAAATTAAATCAAATAATATTTCCGGGGACAAAATAAGACCATTAGACAAAGCGTTCTTTACTTGAAAGTTTTCCCAGAGATTTTGATTGCTCTAATCAATTTGTCGCAATTTTTCTTTATAGCACAGAATTATATACATATAACCAAATCTTGATGCTTTTTCTCCTGAAAGAAGGAGGATTTACTCCAGTGGCATCTCTGTGTAAATGAGTTTGGTTAGATCCTACATCAATGTATGTGGATTTCACATTGTCCTTACCCAAATCTCAACATTTTCCTAGGATACTCTTTTCTAGGTTATTAGCAGGGCAAAACAAATAAAGTAAATGACCGAAAGAGTCCAGTAAGACAGGGAAAACACACTTCTCTTTTGATGTTGATGATAGAGATTAAAGGATAATGACTGAGAACTTTAAATTCTCATTCTGTTTTTGCTCATACCTCTTTCAGATGCACCCATTTTAAAGAAAACCAGACATTTTCTGGATTAAAGATAAAATTTAAAAATGGTGACAGCATTTTCAAATACAGATACTAAAAATTTAAGGAAGTAAATCCATACTGAGGCAGATGAAGTGGCCTTGTTTTCAGCAGTGTTGAGCTCTTGCTCTTCCCACTAACTTCAGTGGAAATTATGATTGAGCAGCACATGTAGAAATAAGGTACTTCTTAACCTTAATTACGGTCAAATATCTTTGAAAGGATGCCTAGGCTTCCTCATACTAAAAATGCTTGGTCTTGCAAACATTGACCTCAATTTTATAACTTCTCTGTGAATGAGAAAGCTCCTCTTGTCGCTGTGCCCCTGTCTGAATAAACATTGACAATGAAGAGGGTAACGTTTCAAAACAAGCTGATGGGACCTCAGTGAACCAGAGCACTTACAACTTTGGATTTTCCTACAGATACCACCAGCAAGGAAACCAGTTTTGGCACTGCCTGTGCACCACTGAGCTCCGTGAACTCTACGCATTGGGCACTATCCATAACGATCTCTATGTAATAGGAGGGCAAATGAAAGTGAAAAATCAGTATCTGGTCACAAACTGTGTGGAGAAGTATTCCATGGAGCAAGGCACCTGGAGAAGCACGGCGCCTCTGCCAGTACCATTAGCCTGCCATATGGTGGTGACAGTGAAGAATAAGCTCTACGTGCTGGGTGGATGGACACCACAGGTCAAGAAACATGCTGGTTGTTTTGTTTGTGTACTAACAAGCAGTGTTGTGTAATTTTATGGCGCTTCTTGCGTAGGAAGAGTACATCAGTGATAACAAGAATGAATTGCTCACATTCCTCTGATTAAACATCTTTTGTAGAAAAACCAAACAGGGTAAAGAAGAAGAATATCCATCTTAAGGCATCCTCACTGTAAATACCAACTTCAGCAAGGGCAGTTCTTTCATAGGCATGTGCACAGTGAGCAAGAGTTTAAAATGCATCTCTGGTGTCAACATGGGTTCCAGCCTTTCTTTTCTTATTTACCATTCTCTTAATTTCTCTAGTTGTCAGTAAATAATGGTATTTGAATCATACAGGGGCCTTGTCTTCAAAAAGCGTGCACACAGGTGAATTTCAGACAGACTTATATACGAGATTTAAAGCTCACCTCAATATCTCAGGAAGCTTTCTTGGTTAATTAAAGTTCATTTATTTGATTCTCATTATATTATATTTTAAATGAAAAGTCAAAGCATTCTCTGGAAAACAGATTCCTTTAATCAATCCATTTATTTGTCTCAGTTGCCTTGCTCGGCCATGTAAAGCTTTAACAGGAATTTTCAGCAGGGCCACGGGTACCGTATTCAGTCGTACGGGGAATACACAGACCTCTGCTACAAGGAAGATGGATGTTAGGAACACTGCTTGCTCTCTCCAGCTGCTCCCAGTGCAAAATATCTTTTTTAAGAGCATAGCCCATTCTTATTTACTGCTTGATGCAGTTTAAATTTGAGCATTCAAGATAAAGCCCCACATTTACTTAACAATGAAGTAAAGCATCTGTAATCCTTATTGCCAACAGCAGTATGTTCAGGCTGTCATCACATCTCATTGGTTTGTGTTCTCTTGAAATAAATTACTGTTTAAAGCATTTAAAAGTGAGATGCATTCAGCAAACAAGATTTTCACCTCTTTGAATATCCTGAGTGCAGGGGTCCCCAAAGGAGACAACAGAAAGATCAGAGAGTATTTCTGATGCTGAAACAAGTGAGCAAGGTTACCTCACTATTTAAAGAATTAAACCATAAAAACACTTAATGTGGGAACAATCTGAAAAAACTTGAACTGAAAGAGATGTCATATAACAAAGACAGATGTTGAAGTCAGACAATCAGCTTTGTCTTTCTTAATAGTTCTCAGAACAGATTGTAAGAGGGAAAGGTGGCTTAGAAGCACAAGTCAGGAATACCGAGCCTAGAATGGTTTTAAAAAAAATACAGGAACCTCAAAAACACCTGAAGTGCATACCTGCTGACCAGTACTATCAGTAACAACACATGGGGGTCTGAGTTTATATATAAATAGGCTTGAGATGAGCAGATGAAAGTAATTGATTAAAACCCATAGTTTTGTAAGATTAGGGCGTACCTGAACAGATCAGAACAAATCGGCTAAAGCTCTCCGAAAAGTGGTTCAAGACCGGCACTGCAGAGTGCTGAATTCTTCTGGTGCCATGTATCTCCCACGCTCACCTGTCAGATGTAGTGACCGCACGCGTGGGGCTACCACAGCTGCACAGTGAAAGCAAATTAGTTCTTCCAGCCAGGAGCTGTCCCCATGCTCCAAGAGCACTGAATGTTCTGTCAATCCTGAACAAATGCTAACGACGCAGCATTGATAGACTGTCATAAATGCATGTGTCCGTTACAGGACAGAGATAAATACATGTTCCCTTCCCACTCGGGCTTTGCAATTGAAACAAGACAAGACAAAGTCAAGCCAGGACATAAAATGACAGCTTAGGAGGGCGAGGGCGCAACTCACAGCAGCATTGCTCTGGCTCAGTGTTGGTCTGGCCTCGCTGACGCCAGAGGAGTTAAAAACCTAAGCTACTCCAGCCCTGGTGACTGGGGGCCCTTAAGATGGAAGAAAGTGCTTGGTGAGGCTGAGAGAGGAAGGTTTCAGACCCCGAGACAGGGAGCAGGGCTGCTGGATGTTATGTTTTCTGTACATAAAGAGCACAGGGTGCGCTGTGAGGTGAACGTTACCACAAAAATGATGTGAATTTACAGCATGTCAGAAGGTTCCTGCTCCTAAGTATATGCTTACTCTGTGCTGAAAATACACAGCTTACCCCTCTTTCAGGGAATAAGTTAGTGTTTCACGCTTACCATGGAGGAAGAGCGTGCCCCTGGGCCCTCACAGGGAGTAACCATGGGGCTATACATTTACTTTCTACTTTGCCTCCTACTATCTTGTCTGTGACATTAATGTTGGAAAGGCCTTTTGGCAAAGAAAAATAACAAGCAAAGCAAGAGCACATATAACACCAACACAAGCAAGCAAAGTGGTTCTCTCCTTCTCACTCTCTATGTGAAACCTTTCATCCCAAAATATTTCAGGATCCTCCCCCCACAGCCTACTGCTTACATTCAAGGGTGTCGTACCCAGAAAACATAATCTGAATTCCCTGCATCATATGAGACAGGCAGAGAAAGGGGAAGATTAGAGAGAACAAGAGGAGTAGGAGTGAGTATAAAAAGAATATTATGGCAGCAAAGATATAGCGGGGGATTAGGAGCTTATTATGAAAACTATTGAAGTTACAGCAGTTAAACAACATTATGCTGGTTAGGCTGACTAAATAAGCGTGCAAATGACTTCAGAATAAGTTATGGATATATACAGGCCTGAGAAAGGCCAGCAAAGTACCTCCCTGAAACTCATGGTACAGTCTAAGTAACAGTGGGAATAGATTTCAACCTTCAGCAGGAAGAAAAAAATGTCAGAGAGATTGGTTTTCCCTCTATTATTATTAGGACTTTACAGCAGCCTTGTGAAAAAGGCACATTCTGCCAGAGCCAGGCCCGTGAGTATATTGTTATTACCCAAATCCTCAGCTTTATAGCTGCAGAATATAGATGCCCCCTTATTCCTTTGCCTTTACATTGTACTCCCAGCCACAAGTCATGGGTGCTGCTAAACCCTAGTGAGCATGAATCACTTTGCAGCTATAATTGATGTGTTTATGTTATTTATCTGCTGAGCTGTCTGCTGTGATTAATTACATGCAGGCGTGTGCAGAGGGCTCCAAATGTTGTATTATTATATGGCTGTCATATTTCATACAGACGGATCTGCCTGACGATGAGCCGGATCGATTAAGTAACAGAACGTTTCGGTACGACCCAGGCCAAGACAAATGGACAGAAGGTGCGCCAATGAAGTACTCCAAATACCGCTTCAGCACAGCTGTAGTCAACAGCGAGATTTATGTCTTGGGTAAGAGGAAACAGATTTTTAACAGATAGTACCATGACTTTTTCTTCTTTCCAGCAATTTGCCTCTGTGAAGTGAAATATCTCACCCTTTGCTATGTACTGTAGGACAAAGTATGTTGGACTAAATGGATAGCATTTTGCTAGGGTTGTTTTTCCCCCACATCATTTCTTCCTTCCTTATGTAGACCAAATTAAGTGGGTGTTCAGTGTTGTGGATTAATGTAACAAAGATACTTCGCTTTTTGAAACTACTTTTCTTTGGAGTACCAGTGTGTTCTATAAATATTAATGAGTTTTAAAAGGTGGGTAGGGAAGCCTTGTTAGCACCGTTTCACAGGTGAGCAGTGAAAAGCTAAGGAATATACCCAGCAACATAAAGGAATGGCACAGGGAAAAAGAATTTGGATCTCCCAGTCAAAATGAACATTATTTGTGGGTTCTGATAAAATTCAATGAATCATTCTCCTCCACCCACCTCAACGCATTGCATTTTTTGGAAAATCTAAATATTTCGTTTTGTCATTTTTTGATTGAATCTTTTCAATTTTTTGTTTCAAAACAGTATTTTGGTCGGAAGTTTTAAGTGTTGTGTGAAAAAGTTCAATAATCTACCCCAGAAACTTTTGTCCCAAAATGATCCCCATCCCTATCCCCCATTCTGCAGTTCATCCGTAACATGACTCTTTTCCCAAAGGGCTTCATGGCCTCGTCCCAACCTCCATCCAAGCCAACATAAGGAAAAACATCTGTTTCTGAACACTAGCAAACACCTCAGAAGGTGGCAAGCAAGGGATTTTTCTGAAGAGAAGATGATGATGTAAGGTAGGGAAAGGCAGATGGATAAGAAGGGCATTGCAGGCATTGGGAATGATATGGGGAAGAAGTTGAAAGGGGCATTTTGGAAGGGGAATAGGAGCCAGAATGTTGTCTAAGTGATGGGGAGAGGGATTATAGATAGGCGTATGACTGGAAAGTTCTTGAAGAAGTGGGAAAAAAGTTCCTATAGTCAATTCCTCCACAGGCGGGCTATGAGTGTTGTTATTCATGCCCTTCCGTGCTCCTGTGCCCTGTGGGCAGCATCGGACATGAAGAAGGCAGCAATTACATCAGGATTTTTCAATCCCTTCTGCTTCAAACTACTCCGGCGTACAAGCTTATCAAAGTGAACACAATAAATATGGCCTTACCAGCTTAATACACCTCCTGTATAAGGGAAGTTCTGGGTTTGTCTGGGTTGTTATATACCATGGATAAAGGAGAGTTTGTTTCTGGCATGTAATACAGAAAGCGTTTTGCAGTGGGTGTCTTTAATAAAGGTGTCTTTGAAGTAGAAGGGGAAAATGGCTTTAAATGCTGCATTTGGCTTCTTTTAGAGAAACTTCTTCCTCTGAAGTGGCTTGAGACAGGCCCATAGGTGCAACCAGGAGAAAGAAGCCCGCATGGAAAATAGAGTTTTGCAAACAGAAAACCATTTCGTTATTGTCAAAGGTTAGTGATAGAGAGCGTCAGTATGCTGTTAAATAATGAGAGTGTTGGCTGCCCAGGTTCAAAGGTGCTTCAAAAATGTGGGACCTCTATCCTTTGTAAAAGGCTAAATATATATATAATTTTATATACTGACACTGATGCTGTAAGGGGGCAGCAGAAGCAGCTGTAATCGTTGGGAAGAGCAAGGCTGTATTCACGTGTTTCAGTAAGAAGTGCTCTGAGATTGAGACCACGAATGCTGTGATGACACAAGAGAGTCAGGCCGACAAAAAAGAGGCCGCCTTGGGATGCATGTGATGAAACAAATTGACAGTCTTCTTCACAGCAAGCCTGACACTGAGACAAGGAAAAGGACTGGCTAATAAGGAAAACTGCATCCATTTTCTTCCCTCAAAATCTCACAAAGCAAGAAACATATCTGAGTCGTTACAATAATGAAATGTACAGATTGAACACAAAGCACAGTATTAAATCTGAAAAGTGCCTGTTTAAATGGCACTGAGGAAAGTTCATGGTCTCACAGACCTTCACATAAAAAAATAGAAAGTATAGTTTTATTACGTATAGCTGCCAGTGCTGCAGTATTTATTCATGGAGCTGAATATTGACTTGAATTCCTTCTTACGTGCTAGCCAGTATCAATATTTTTTTTAATTATTATTTCAGTTTTTGGTCAGAAAATATTTGCTAACAATCAGACTGGTGCATGGGCCAGAACAGGCTCGTGTTCTGTCTCCACCACTTTGTTGGTTCACACACCTTCCCATGAGCAGCCCTTATTCCAGAAGTCCTAAGGGAACCAACACAATCCTGAGATTAACAATTTGCCACTAAATGTAATTAAATTTATGTAAAGGCAGTGTTTCTTCTCAGTTTTGACAGTGTAAATCTGGGGTAATTTCACTGTAATGAACAAACTTGCTTGTGATTTCTACCAAAGGTAACTAAGCTCACACGCTGCTCCGGGGAGCAGATTTTTGAGACTGTGCAATTTTTACCATTGCACTTCTGAGTCTGCCTCTGTTCTGATGTTACACCTCTACTCAAGGTGTAACTGCAGCAAGTGTGGACGCGAATGAGTTACCACCAGGTAGGACGAATATCGATTGCAGAGAAGGCATTTTGACCTAGGTCTGGACTGCTTTCGCAAACTCCTGATTGCCTGTTTTCACAAACCTTGCAAGGACTTCAATGTCTATAAATCTGTAAAATTTGGTTGAAACTGGCCAACAGGTGCAGAAGCTATGAAAGGCAGACAAAATAATGTAAACGCAGATACAGAACACATATGTAGTGAGAGTAATTGCATAAGTCTTGTTTCCTTAGGAAATGAAATAATATGAGGACTAATTTTTTAATTGGAAGACAAACCTGACACTAAGCCAAAAATGATTTGTCAACAAATTCTACCTTTGAATATGATGGTTTAAATCAACCTTTAACAGTATAGGTGGAATGAAGATTTAGCTGTTAAAATTGAGAAGACAATGTAATTGGTAAGTGTTAACCATCCCAGTCTGAAATCTCTGTGGAAGAGATTAAAGCATTTTCCAAGACCTCTCGAAATGATGAAGCAATTTCCAGATGAATTCTGTTTGGCAACAGTGATACAGTCACTGATATTGGCATTTTATTCTGCTGATATCACACATGGCCCCATCTCCAGCTGTAAATGTGCATTCGCCAACTGTAATTAAAACCTCACAGAGAAAAGCTACATTCCACAGTTTATTCCTGGTGAGAAGTTGTTGTTACCTTGGGAGTTCTCAGGCTGTGGAGCTGCGAGGTGGGTCCGGTTTTCCTTTGGGAACAATTGCGATGGCAACCCTGGCTGGATGAACGGGCAATTCATGGCATGGAAAGGAAAGCAGTGAAAGTGTTCGTAACCTGGCTGATGCCGTACTTGATCACGCAGATGACATTCAGGAGAGAAGAGGAATGGAAAGAGCAGAGGTTGATGGTGACAGACCAAGGAATAGCAACTGTCACAAGGATGGTAAAACCACTGCAGGGTCTCCAAAGCTGTCGATCCCTTGCACATCACCCCGCTTCATAAGGAATGCTGGGCACTCTGGGAGCCTAGAAAGATGCTGTCAAGGGCAATTTGTGCAAAAAGACACAGTCTGAAGAGGATCACAGCTCATAGGTTGTCCTCATGTCGTGACCTCAGGGATGTCTATGCTCAGGCATAATGACTAAGCTTTTGTGCTACAGATGAGAGAGACCTTTGTGGAGTCTCTGCCATTGCCATTTGTACCCTCCTCACTCCAGATGGGGGTTCCCCGTGGCGTGCGCAGGAACTGAACATCTAACAGGCTCCTGTTTGGCCTCACTCATGGGACACTCAGTGAAGGGGCGATTCAGAAGCGTGCTGAACAGCATTGCTTGGATTTCCACAAGCATCACCCGCTTCTTAGGTCATACTTGCTCTTTGTGTGGCACATGGCTCCATGGGCATCCTGCAGCCTGCACCCAGCTAAGAAGACCCACTGTGGGCTTCTGGGGGCAGAGGAAGGAGAGGGAGGGAGGCAAGGTGGAAATAGGTACATGCAAGATACCTTCTGTATGCCACGAGGACCAAACCCCTCTTCCAGAAATAAAAACATGAAATATAGAAATGTATAGTTCTAGCTGGGTGCATAAGGTAACGTTGCAGAGAGATGAGACTCCTTTCAAGCAGCTTTTGAAAACAAAGTCCTTAAATGAAGTAAATTTGGCAGCTCTTCCAGGCAGGATCTCTGCCTTCCTGTACAGTTCATATAGGTGTCAGCACGTTCAGGATTAGGTGAGACTCTAGAGCATAAATGAAGAATCACTGCAGAGAAAGTTGATCCTCTCTAATGTCTCTGATGTGTGAATGCAATTTCTATCATAAATATGAAGCAAAAAGCATAGATGGAGCGCTAGCTTTGAACAAGATGCAGTAGCAGACTTTTTTTTTGCTCTAATCCCTGTAGGTGTAAATCTGTAGTAAATGGTCTGCTGATCTCAACAGTGTTGTGTCGGATGCATTTTGTTCTAACCCAGATCAAAATCTAATGCTTAGCCTTTGAAGTGTTAATTTCTGAAAAGTCCTGTTGGCACAGAATGGAGAGTACATAGTCACTGTCCAAAAACTCTTCCCAGCCTAATTGCCAGCTCCAGCCTGTAAAACCCTAATGACTTAAATGGAGTTATTTTAGAGTCACACTGATGGAAGGAAAATAAGAAATAGATTAGAGTTTTGGGTCTGAGTAATAGCATTGTTCAGGAACCTGTACTGTGTTTCTTAATCAGCAATCCTGCGATATAATTGTCTGTTTGTTGTGTAATGTTCCTAGAGAATCTTATGCTATTTATACAGTGTACATAATCCTCATAAGTAAATGAACAGCATTTCCTAAGGCTCAAAATCCTTTCTCCTATTCATCCCATTTGACTGGTCTTAGCTCTTTCTCTCCATATTTTCCCAGGAACATAACTATATTCGTTGGAAAGCCCAAGAAAGAGCAGTATTGTGTTCTTAATGACAGAGGCAATTGAGACACTTTTGGAAGAAAACCAGATGGGAGGGCTCTATTTAAGGTCATGCATTTTAATCTCTTGCTTAAAAAACTATCCTTTCCAGCTAAGTCTCTGAAAACTTATTACAGCCAACATACAAATTAGGAAAATTTATCCAGATGAATCCATTTGAATGCCATATTCATTAGCTTATGTTAAAACACATTCAGCAGAACTACTGTCTCTGAAATACAGGTCACTGGTAAAAAATGTTGTATCACCATGACAGCTTTAACCATGTGTTGCTTTTAAGTTATATAATTCCTGCTTTATAAATAAGAACATATAGAAGGACTTAAATGAGAAATCCTATTAGGGAAGATTTAGGAACCAAAGAATTTTTGTTTATCCTCCTTAGCTTGGCATCCCACCTCTTACAGCTTGGGGTTTTCCCCCTGAGTTCCTGCTGAGAGCTTCTCTTAAAAGTGTTAAGCAGTTAAATGAGGCTCAATTAAATATTGAATGTCTTGATCATAAAATTTGAGTATGTACTTTGGGGTCTCTCTGGAAAGGAAAGCTGGAGGGGCTGGAAGGAGACATTTTAGCTTTCATGCTTGAATATTAACTGTGCATTTGAATAACACATTCTTCTAAAATAAACATGTCTGTTTATAAATAGGCTTCATACTTCCAACAAGCAGCAGCTTATGGGCCTGATTCTGCTCTGTTATACCTGTGCACAGCCTCCGTAGTGCCTATGTGCAGGGAGGAACAAAAAAAGGCAAAAATTTGGTCTGATAGATCAGATAAGAAACGCTTTCCACTCACTTAAGGATTATCAAAGGAAATGAGAAAAAGGCATTAGAGGACAAAAGAGGCTGGAACTGGTGTTGACCACGTTTAGGAAGACAATCTGTTTTTTCAGCCCTGCTTCTAATCAATCGTTCGCCCTCGTGTCTTCTACAAGCTGCATTACCTCATCTGCTGTGCTCTGTGTTAGTAAAGATTGACAGTGCTTCTCGGTTTCATCTTTGGAAGTGCCTGCCGGGGCTAGTTTTATTGCTCCCTTATTTCTCTGAGAAACCTGCTCTGCAGCCCTACTTTGCAGCGAGTGAGAGCGCAGCGTAAGCCCTGAGACTCTCAGCTTGAGTGCCGTTAAAGAATAATGAAGGGAAATGTTACATAAGAGAGTAGCGCTATTAAATCCATCGTGCATTCCAGAGATCAATTTAACAGTGAATTATTTCACGGGAAGCAAAACTTAGAGTTCACTTGCTTGTTGGAGAATTACTCCTTTTTTCTTTCACCCATTTCCCAGGTTCCTTTGATAAAAATTCAAAGAGGCGCTAATAAGAATACATGTTGCTTGGAATTGTGATCTGAGGACTGAATTATATGATAAAGATTTACAGTGTCAGTGCCCTGAGGGCTCTAGTAGGTCTTGATCATCCTGACCAGCATCACCTGGGGCCTCCACCCACCCCCTCTGCCCATAGGTTCAGGAGCATCATTTAAACATAGGCCTAGGGGGTGGTCAGCCCTTTTTGATCTCCTTGTCTTTGCCTGATGATGGGTGGTCGGACCTTCTGCAACTGCCTGCCTCTCTCTGTGGAGCTGTGCCCTGTTGGTGAGCTCATTACCTGTGTCACCTTCCCTTTGGAAGCAGGTCTGCTCTTGTTGTTCCCTGATATATTGCCCTGGCTGAAAAGCTGTAGCTCATGTCTAATTTCAGATGTGTTAGCAGTGGAACCAAATTAAACAGTGTGAAGTCTGATATTCAGAGCTCCCCATCACCCTGCCACTCTCAATAAGCTCTTTTCAGTCTTATTTAGACCACCAACCAACCGGTAGGTGTCATCTTGGTCAGCCATCCTGTATATGCAATAAGCAATCTAGACTTGGATCTGGGTGGCTGTCCTGGGGGCAAAAAACCCATAATTGTTCATGTTGGATTCAGCTGTGCAAGAGGTCAGTGTGGGTGAGACTTGGAAGTGCTACTGCTCTGCACCAGTGCCTGCATTTACAGCTGTCAGCAACAGGGCTGAAGTCCCTGGGCGCACGTAGGTAGGAATGTTCCTTACCTCTTCCAACTCAACTGCATGTCAGTCTCGCTTCTATAGAAATACACAGAAATATCTAAGGCACTTATTTCCTTTGCACCTGCTGAACTAATTGTCACCAGTGACTCTTTACCGCTTCTCCACCGTTACAGGCGTTCCCCCTCCGGTGCTGGCAGGGTGTTCTGTTATTAGAACTGATGTGACTCAAATTGCGTTCGGTCCTCTCAGATGAGCATGGGCTAAGGGGGAGGCAGCTGACCTCAGCCACAGCAATATTGCCTTGAGCCGGCTACGGGCAGTGCGTGTGTATAGCAAGGCACAGAACTGCGCCTCATCGGAATTCTGAAGATGTGCTAATCACGTCACCTACCCTGCGTTGCCTTCTTGCATCAAAGGCTTGTCTTCCCTATCTTGATTTCTTGATAAAGATCATGTATTTTATTTATATATTTATTTTTCTAATGGAGCTTCATGTTAAATTTAAAGTCCATTAGAAGCGCTGCTTACAGAGTGCCCTTGAAAGTATGTTTGATTGCAGAATCATCCAAGCGTGATATGGAAAGCTCTCAAGCATTAATGGGTTTGGGAACACAAAGGTGTCTTCCCTGGCTTTTTTAGTCCTTCAGTGGCATCTGGAATATCTCCTAGGGAAAGTGCATAATGTAAAAAGCCTAAAGTGTTGAAAGGGTGTATTTGTAACAGGCGGGGGCAGGGGAAGACTGAGTTCTGGGGTTCGATCCTTTTGTGTGATGAATGTGAAAATGACAGAAATGTTCAAAACTCCCAGTGAGAAATCCACCTCCCCCTGCACAAAGGACATATAATTGGGCTTTATGCAGAGAACTAAGCCACGTGCTGTTGAGTTCACCTGCTGTTTGTGACGAGATAGGGGAGTGTGGCTTCATTAGAAGCACCTTCCCCAGCATCCATTCCACACCGTGGGCATGGAAATAGCAGTTTCTTCCCTTTGCACAACTGCTGGGGCTCCCAGGGGGCTGTGACCACAGCACGTGTGTTTTAACGACCCCATCTACAGTTCTGGGTGGTTTAAGGTACAATCACAGGTACAGATGCAGGCATTGCTGGTGTGTCACTTGGCACAGCCTCCTGAAAATGACCTAAAAAACCCCTCTGCCCCCTCTACTGCACTCTGCCTTGCCCTCTAGAAAGTCTACGCGTTTTATGTAGAGGCTCCTGCCGCAGCAAAGCATGCACTCAGTTGTTCAGCTGCTCTACCCACAGAACATCAAATAAAGACAATCTTCACGGTCTTAACTGTAATTCTGTATGTCTCCACTCGTACTCTTAATGGTTTCTTAAATCTGAGTGAGGAAGCCAGTGGGACAGGGTCACCTGGAGCCACGAGTGACAGAGCACAAAGCAGCCTGAGTTGTTTGACACTGCAAGTTTCTCTCTTTCTGCCAATTTGAAGTCTTGCATGGTATACACATTGTAGATGATGGATAGTCCGGTTAACGTGAGATGCCTCCACTTGGTTGCAGATGTGAATTGATTTAAATTTGAGATTTTTTTTTTTTTTTTTTTCCTGGTTTGTGTATTCAGTCCTTTAGGAAGAGGCCTGAGACATCAGTCTCCATAGTGGAAAATAAGTATTGTCTTACAGGAGTATTTCTCAACTACTGCATCTGGGAGCACAGCAAAGCAGTGCTGGTAGAGTCTAATATTCTCAGATTCCTTTGTTGGCAATACTTCAGTGTAAGCATTGATTTAGAAGAGGAGATTGAAATTCTTGATTTCTTGTTTTTCAGAATACTGTTTTTCTAAGCTTGAAAATCAAACTTTACTCCCCTCCGATTTTTTTCTTCTTACTTGCTATTTGCTGAGAATTTAGCTTTGTTCTTGTTGTAAATTGGACATGAAATTGGATTTATCTGAAATGACTGTGGAGGACATAAATAGAACAGAGATATTTTGTACCTTCAGGACTGTCTCTGGTAATGACAAGATTAAAGGAGGTTAAACTGAAGTTACTTAAGCTATCCAATGAAGATTTCGTAAATGCTTGAAAATGTGGTAGCTCTTAAACTCTTGAAAAGATGTTCCAATAGGTCACGAAAAATTACTTTTCTAATAACCATGCAGAAAAAAGTGGTGGTGGGTCCCCTGCATTGGCAGCTGGATGTCTTCATTAATTGGTAACGGTTGTGAATTCTTTGCAAAAGGTCACTGACTGCTGTATCATTTTTGTACCTAATTATTTATGTTCTTTCTGAAGTTATCATGCCCCACAGTTACTCAGTTTAGAAAATGACAATAAAAACATGCTAAGAAATAAACAGCAGTTACTCTTCTAGAAGAGTTCTGGGGGCATTTTGTCCGCTGCCCTGCCTTGAAATATTAAGGCAATCAGCAAAGCTATTGTAGTTTGACTCTGACGTGCCACATGCGTTCCCCAGCGGGTACCATTCATTCCTCTGCTTGAACAAACCCTCTTTCATTCTTCATATGGAAACTTTTCTTATGGGTGAGTGCATATTCTTCAGTGGGGTACAGTAACACGTGCACTAATTTAAAAAAAAAGGTAGCTTGATAACCAGCAGCAGTCTGTCTTTGGCACCACAAAGCTGTCTTTTGAACTCATCAAATTAGTCTGTGGGGAGCTTTAATATTACTGGCTCCCAGTTAAAACTGCCTTGGGTATCTCTGTGTTAGACTGCACACTGTAGACCGTACCCTGGTAGCAAATTGTCTTGCATACCATACTCTGTGATTCCACCAAAGGATGCTGTAGAATCAGAAAGACTATGTGATAAGCAATCAATTAAATATCCTTATCAATTAAATTTTTTTTATTAGCCCTTAAACTTTTTCTTTACAAATGTAGGGAAATAGCATGCTGTTCTTAGAATGGCACCTGTCTTATAAGCCATTAAGGAGCAGGGGAGAACACTGCACAGAAGATAATGCTCCTGGCATAAAAAACAATACCATAAGTAAATGTTTGAACTCTGCAATTTATTCTTGTTTCTAAATAGTCCTAAGGAATAGCTCAGTGAGGCTCCATTGTGAGAAAGGCTCAGCATGGTGATGCATACAACTCCCTTTTTGGCATGGAAATAATTAGCAAGATTCCATGACCACAATTACTCCCTACCTCAGTTCTCTTAGGTGAATCAAGCCTCAGAGGAGGAGCCTATCAAAGCAAACGCTGCTCGGTTGGGGTTGTTAAGATGGGAAAGAAAAGATTTGGATGCTAGCCTTCTTTAGGTACACACAAACTGCTAGGACCTTGCTGGTAGGTATTAGGGCAAGGAAAGATTTGCTGTGCATGGAAAAGGAGCTGATAACCAAGCCCCGTTAAGCTTTTCAAATTCAAATATTGAACGAAATCAAAAGCTGCTAACTTCGGCTGGAGGAAAACTTCCTGCTGATGATAATGGTCCCTGAATTAGGTTCTGATTTTGCTGCCCTGATGCAAGGATAACTGATGTGTTATCTTTACCTGACCCTAAACTACAGATAGGAATACAGCGGTAGCAAATCTGGAGCCCCGTCGTCCCCATTTACATGTAGTTGCTCTTGCAACTACCCTTAGAGAATGTGCAAAGCGTTGAAAAAATAACACAGTCCATATTAAGAGGCAGACGGGAAATCATATGCAAGTAAAACTTTGAGCACTAGGGGCAATATATTCATTTCTCTGACAGACCAGCTTAATAATAGCACTAGGGGCCATATATTTTAAAAGCAGCTGCACCAGCCTTGCACAGGTTATGCTTGCAGTCCCGTCCCTTTGCGTATGCAAGGGCACAATTACATGCCATACAATGCATTTTGGATTTGCACAACTGAGCAGTCCTACGCATGTATCTGGAAAGCTAGCCTTCACGTGGAAATTGCTTGCATATTGCGGTCATTTTATATTTAAAAGTGGTCACATACACACACATGCACAAAAGAACTGCTTCAGCATGCCATCAGTGCTCATTACAGGGTATTGTGTCCATTGGCACAGATGGAAAACCTGTGAGGGTACGTCAGCATATTAATTTTCAAGAACCAAAGGCTGTGAATTCAAAATCGGGGTTTGATCACTGGAAAGGATTTGAAAAGGCAGTGTTTACACTGTGATTTCAGTGTGCAGTGTTTCCAGTGCACACTGAGATGTCAGGTATGTCTGCAGCCTGTTGCACTATGTCCAGCAAATGAAAACTGGGGTCTGTTTCAGTCCTGCACACTGACCTAAAGCATCCTGACTAATCCTTCAGCAATAGGGTTTGTCACAAATAACTCATTTGGCACTCCTGCGTTTTGGATGGATTTGTTAATAAGTTGGTTTCTTTTAAGAAACGGGTGGGTATAATCTTTTTCTTTTATTGAAGACAACTAACCAACAAATCCAAATGATCATTCGTTAACACGGTGAGGGTCAAATCCGCTAGCAGTAGTTGGAAAATAGTTCTTGATCCATGGCAACTTAATGATAAAGCAATTTTTCCAGCACACAGAACAAGTAATTATGACAATTTCTACTATATAGGCAGAAAACAAAAGAAAATACCTTTGCATTTCAAGGACATATTGCTTGTCCTTCCTTTGATGCAAGACTTCAGAAAGGATCTTGCTTCGATGTCTGTAGATAACGTGCAGCAGCGTCTGCTTTCGGTTTACTTTCTAACAAACTTCTAGAGCTGTAAAATGGAAAATAGAGGAAGATGAGGACAGATAAACAAAAAACAATGCAGCCAGCAACGTATTTTTCGGCAGAACCTGGGATGGCTACATTTAACCTATGTATCTTTCGCAGGAGGAATTGGGTGCCTTGGCCGTGACAGAGGACAGACACGGAAATGTCTTGATGCGGTGGAGATCTATAACCCTGATGGCGACTTTTGGCGGGATGGCCCTCCCATGCCTTCTCCCCTCCTCTCCTTACGAACAAACTCCACCAGCGCAGGCTCTGTGGAAGGGAAGCTGTACCTCTGTGGAGGATTTCGTGGAGCAGGTACTAAACTGAATCTGACATTCCCTACGTAGCCGAAATCGGTTTCACTGTGCACAGGCTGACCTGCTGACCAACCACCCCGATCAGGTGGCACTGGCATGCCCTGGAACCACAGGGCTGATTCAGCCCTTTGGACTGCCAGCTCCTAATGTCAATATGAAATGTGTTCTGTTTGCCCTTTGCTTTTTTCCTTAACGAAACATGAAAAATTAAGGATGTTTCCGATCTGTGCTAAGCCTGCCCAAATCTACAGCCTCCGTAGAATTTTTCAGGATTTATTTCCAGAGTTACTGGGATCAGGAGCTGAATGTGTTATGGACATTAAAGAACTCGGGCATATTTGTTTAAGATTAAGGCACTATCTATCTGTCCTTAGCCAAGCTATCTGGCTCTGCCTGTTTACTTATATGCATTTCATAATCATTGTTGAAAAAGCTTGTGTGTTTAATGAGTACTCTAGGTAGTGAACGGAGATACAAAGAGACTAAAATTCCAGATCTGGTGATTTTAAGTAATCCTGGGCCCCTTTCTTTTAAGTTGTCTTCCTTCAAACTGTGCTTAGCTCTATCTAAATCTCCAATACTGCTAACCATTTTTTTTTTTTTCATTATAAATGCAAGGACTCTCAAAACATGCACACTTAAACTCTTCTGCTACGTACAGCTGCTACCCCAATTTCCTTTCTAGGAGAAAGTAGTAATACAGATGCATTACCCACCGCGGATCAATGCCATGCCAGGCTCACTGCTGCCCAGGAACGGGCACGTGGTGTCCCTGGGTGAGGTGTCCTTCCCCTTACACTGACTCCAGTTGCATTGACTTTTACTTGTATAACAAACCCTAAACCTAAAGGTGCCGTTGGCTTAGAACAATGATTTTCACCAGCTCGTTCACCACTTGCCTTCTCCTCCCTCCATTTGCTACTGTTTGACAAAGCTGCTTCCTGAGAACCGTTGTACAACAGCTCCCCAACAGGCATGTTCTCGTGTCATCTGTGATGGAAGTTCTGTGACCTCAGAGCAATTATGGTTATGATACACCACTGTGTTTCCATAGCAGACACTGGGCCGTGGTATTTGTCTTTTTTACAGTGGTATTACGGAAAAGCCTAGAGGTCGTGGGTACAAATCTCAAAAGGCTGATCATGGGAAGTAGTTGAGTCACCACCCCTGGAGGCAGCTAAGAGACATGTAGATGTGGTGGGCTTGGCAGTGCTGCGTTAATGGTTGGGCTCAATGATCTTAAAGGTCTTTTCCATCCTAAATGATTCTATGATCATTTGCACTGGCAAATGAAGTAATTTCATTCAAGGTGACTAACAGATTAGTACGAGATTTTCTGAATAAGGTAGCTTCAGAGCCATAAAATCATTCTTTGTACAATACCACTATGTTCTGTCACTGAGTCATGCATAAAGACTTGTAACAGCAGGAGAGACTGAAAATCCCCCCGTGGATTTCAAGACGGCCACCTTTTGTATGTATAATGCCAGCTCAATGGGGTCCTGATTCCTGACTGTACTATTGCAATCTATATAATTATGTATAGAAATCCCCTGCGCTAAAACTGTTAAATTGGAAAACAAGAAGTCAAAGTTAGAAAATGCCAGTTTTGCAGTTACCTGTGCCATATGAATTCTTCCCCCCTACGCGTGCATTTTGTATGCCAGTGAAGAAACAGTATGTGATTCTGCTGTTAGATATTAGGATGTCTGTTAAAAAGGGAGCCAAAATAAGATTTTCACTGTCCACTGTAAATCATACGTATCCACGTGTCCGAGGGGTTGAGAGGAAGCTGTGCCTTAAAGACAGGCACCTTAATGTGACTTTCAAGTTATTAATGAAAAGGGGATTTCTAAATCTTCATAACAACAACTTGTAGCTACCACCATCAAGGAAAAGCAGGGTGGAGTCCATACGCTGAACCCCAGTGGGTTCTCTGGCTGGCCCCTCGCCCTGGCCCTGGCCTCTCCACGTGCTGGGAAGAGCTTTTGCCTGATCTGCTCTTTGGGGGTGAAGGGTGGAGGGACAGAGGGTTATTACTGTCATATGGGAACTTGGAGAGCGTGGCTCGGCACTGCTCTTTCACAATGAGAGCTGCTCGGCAGCTTCAAGATATCCACAGAACAGCGTGTGCTGCTGCTGCTTTAGTAGCAGATAGGGTTATTTTAGATTTTGCTTGTTTGGTTTTAGTCTTTTGGGTTTCTTGGCATGCCACTTTGGTTTTTGTGAGGGATGCAACCAAGAGAGGATATTCCAATTTTACAAAACATTGTAATTTAGTTTCAACCAAGTGGAGTTTTTGGAACAAGCTAGAGGCACAGCTGTAGTCTCTGGGTTTTCTGCCTGCTGAACACTAAAGGGCTGCTGTGAACATTCAAAAGTGAGTGTGCTTCTCAAAAAAAATGAAATTAAGCCAAAATCACTGCTGCAATGGAAAGTCTTAGCTGATCTATATAAGGGGTTGCAACCAACTCTCTATTCTATAGATCTGTCCCCAGCTTCCCAGCCTCAACTTGCCTTTGCATTCACTTAAACCCACTCTTGGTCCAGCAGCATGAAAGTTGACTTACTAAGGGCATAGTTGCATCTTAATTTTACTCATATGTGCCATTCCCTGTAAGCACGGGTATTGACCTAAATGGCTAATTAAAGACCAGAGATGCTGTACACAAATATGAAGCTGAAAAGCAGCTGTCAACTGCTCAAAGGGCCTTAAATTAGGATGAAAAGATGAGATCTGGCCAGCTACTATCTCTTCTGAGTCCCACATGAGACTTGAAGTTTTGTGATGGTGGGTTTCCCATCCCATATATATTGCCTTTCACGAATCCTTGTCTGCTCCAAGGGAGGACAAATGGTGCAGCCCTAAGAACATCCCCATGAGTGGAGGAAGAGAAATTGCAGCTACTTAGAGTCTCCAGAGGGAAGTCAGCTTGGCCAGCTGAGAGTAGCAATGCAGAGCACAGTCTCTCTGAAGTATGAGTGCACTCCAGTCTGTCCGAGCTTCATCAAGAGAAAGCTTCCTCTGAACCACAAGGAATGCTGTTGAGTGTTGAGCTGCATTGGTAAACAAAGCTCGTAAGGCTTCCTTTTCTGAGGCTTCCTCAATTTAGAAGCTTGCTCAAAGCCTGGCCACGAAAGGGGATTAATTTAGCTGAAGTTTAGACACTTATGTGGAGTGCCTACACTAAGACCTTGGTGACCCCAGGCTCTCTGCAGCACATGGAGAGGCACAGAAACTTCCAGAGGGAAATTCAGGACCTTGGTGCTTTAAATCTGCTCTGAAAGATCAGAAGGCAATTCAGAACCCTGAGGACCTCTCTTATCTCTTAATGCTCCATGTCTTGATCAGGATATGAAGGTTTCTAACCTGGCTTACCTAAAGCTAACATAACAGGAGCTTGGTGTCTGTGGTTAGATGTTACAAACCACTCTGAGACCTCTGTGTTGTATCACTAACTGACAGAGTTGTATGTTCTTATGATCATGATAAGTACCCAAAAAAATCACTTCTGCTTGTTTTGAATTTGTTTCCTTCTTAGCAAGACTTGTGAAACTTCATCTGTTTTCCAGCAGTTCATAAGAATTAGCTCATTTTCTACTAAAACTATTATGGCAAATAGGAACCACTGATCTTGACTCTCAGATCCAGCTCATGTAGTCTGTCATTCGTCAGCAATGCTATAGCATTCATCAAGATATTCAGAAATGTTTAAAATATTTAGTTTTCACAGAATCACAGAATGGTTGGGGTTGGAAGCGACCGCTGGAGCTGATCTAGTCCAGCCCCCTGCCAGAGCAGGTTCACCCAGAGCAGGCTGCTCAGGGTCACAGCCTGGCAGGATTGGAATGTCTCGGAGAAGGAGACCCCGCAGCCTCCCTGGGCAGCCTGTGCCGGTGCTCGGTCACCCTCGGAGTGAAGAAGTTCTTCCTCGTGTCAGATGGAACTGCCTGTGTCTCAGCTTGTGCCCGCTGCCCCTTGCCCTGTCGCTGGGCACCACTGAAAAGAGCCCAGCCCCATCCTCCTGACACCCACCCCTAAGATAGTTGTAGACATTTTGTCCATTAGTTTATAGTTCTGCACAGAGTGAGAACACTAGCCATAGTATGAATACTCGGAAGGACTCGATGCACAGTAGCCAGCCAGCTTTCTGCTAATTAAAATATGTTGCTGCATTTACCACTAACTATGGATTTTAAAGCAGCCTTTGCAGCCTGACTGCACAATGTTCTTGTTGACATGTTTTATTTCCTTTGCCTTTACATAGGGCTAAAACCTGCCACCTGCGCAGGCTGACAGCTATTAACATCAGCTATTACCATGGCAGAAGCAGCCTCATTAGCATGCCTCACCAGAGGAGGTGGTAAGCAGCTCGTCAGGTATGCAGCATTACATGCTTATAAAATGCCTGCAGGATTGGGTTCCCTTTCTTTTTTACTGCTTCTAAATACTATAAATATTTTTTTCCAGTGAAAATAATGAAGGCAGGAGCGTGTGCCTGCTTGCTAGGACTGTGTCATCTGCTGTCACTGTCAGCTTGCGGAGGCACGTGTGCATTGTCTTAGCGTTACTGCTGCACAAATACAGATCCTGTAGCCTGCTTCTGGGGGCTGGGGGTTGTAGCTTTAGTTTCAGGTTATAAACATTGGTCCAACTGCCTGTCTCACAGACTTGAATTAATACATTCAAATCCAGAGTTGATTTTTTTTTTTTTAACTTGATGCATGCTGCCTTGTATCAGAAACGGTGTGGCCAGCAGGACCAGGGCAGTGACCGTCCCCCTGCACTCAGTGCTGGGGAGGCTGCAGCTTGAATCCTGGGTTCAGGTTTGTGAGACAGACACTGAGGGGCTGGAGCGTGTCCAGAGATGAGCCACAGAGCTGGGGAAGGGGCTGGAGCACCAGTTGTATGAGGAGCTGCTGCGGGAACTGGGGTTGTTCAGCCGGGAGAGGAGGCTCAGGGGGGACCTTATCGCTCTCTGCAACTGCCTGAAAGGAGGCTGGGATGGAGTGGTGGTCGTCTCTTCTCCCAGGTAACAAGTGATAGGATGAGAGGAAATGGCCTCGAGTTGCACCAGGGGAGGTTTAGATTGGCTATTCGGAAAGATTCCTTCACCAAAAGGGTTGTCAAGCACTGGAACAGGCTGCCCAGGGAGGTGGTGGAGTCACCACCCCTGCAGGTATTTAAAAGACGTGTAGATGTGGCACCTGGGGACATGGTTAGTGGTGGGCTTGGCAGTGCGAGGTTATCAAGATTATTGGTTGGAGTCAATTATCTTAAAGGACTTTTCCAACCTAAACAATTCTATGATTTTAATTAGAATGCCACCTTTACTGCACACTCAAGTGAGACGGGCTGATGTGCAAAGTGAAGGAGCAACCACTCCAATGCAAATAATAAAATGTTAATGGGTCTGCTATTAGCAGTACATATCACTTAAAAGGTCTTATGATTTCATCAGCTAATGGACTTGACATGGAACTTTCTCTGAATTAGCAGTTTTGCTGTGTCCCTCCAATGTAGATGATAGCAGAGAAGATAAATGTACTGCTTCCCAACCATGTATGTTGAAAAATACTATAATGTGTTTAGCATGATGTGCGGGACCAGTGCTGATCAACCCAGTTCTGTTATTTATTTACTAATATCAAGTAGAAATTAATTTTTTACTTAAGTGGTGTTACAGTCAGAGGAAGGGGAAAGGGAATAATTATCTATGAACTGGGCATGCCGCAATTGCAATTTTGTATTTGCAACTGTTAGCCAAGATAGGCAATAGTGACACTGAGTCCTGCTAGCTGTGTAATTTTGATTCTACAAAAAAAAAAAAAAAAAAAAAAAAAAAGACATATACTTACCCTAGATTCATTTTCTGGCCTCTTCTTCCTCATTTACATAAATTGCAAACCATACATTGGAATAGAAGTGGCGCTGCTTGCTGCAGTGCAGAACTGTGTAGTAATTACTGTATTCCAGCTGAGCTAATGAGTTTGTATCTGCACGCCATCCTCTCCTGACAGTGGACTAGCTTAATAGTTATTTATTTTGACTAATCTCCCATAAAGGCCATTCCCCCTAGTCTCCTCCATTATGTGATTTAGATGGAGAATCGTTCTAGTGCTTGTTTTTTTATTATAGTGGTTATGGAACATTACTGGAATCAAATTAAATTTAGACATATTAAGGAGTCTGGCACAGTAAATACTGCACTTGTGAAGTTTGGGGGTTGAGGGACAGGAACAAAACCTGTTTCTCCAGCACCTTCCCATGTTCCCAGCTAAATAAAGCAGAGGGGCAAACCCCAGGCTGCCTATCTGCAGCACTGTTTGTTTCCCTCAGTTCGAATTTACTGGGCAGCGATGAATAATTAAAGTTCTCCTGCCCACAGTTGTTACCATTTGAATAAATATTCCCACCAATGGAAGGGATTCAGGTTCCCTGCGTTTTGTTCAGCATAGAAATCTGCTCTTGGCCGCCCACCGTGCCGCAGGCACTGCCGCATCTCTCCAGCCTGCATGCCGAGTCCACCCCGAAAGATGCTGTTTGACCTTTTGCCTAATTCTTCCCCAGCACCGGTGTGAGCTGCCAGGCTGCTGCCGGGGACTGGTGGGTGGGAGACACCCCCTCAGCTTGCTGCCTTCCCGGGGAGGGCTGCTCGTTTGCCCCCTGCTCGTTAGCTAGAAACTCACCACCGTAAATAAGGCCAGCACAGGTCAGGGGAATTGCTGGGCAGCAGCACCTGCTCATTTCAGATCTAAATTTGACCCAGTCTCTGACAGCCCGGTGTTAGTAATTCAGTCCTGCTTCTTGCTAAGCCTCATTTATAGTTTATAAAGGGTTAATGAATGATTAATAGATATTTTAATGCATTTTAATTAATTGCTGAAGAGGTCAATAGGTTGTTTAGAAACATGGCTTGTAGCCATGTATGACATCTTCTATTGTGTTCATAACTGCCTGTCATGCATACAGTCTAAACACGCTTTATATCCTCTATTAATAATGTATTAACCCATTGTAAGGCATTTAGAAACAGATTCACAGGATGGTCTGAGACCAGTAATTCTTATTCTGATCTTGCAGTTTTCACTCATACGAATGGCGCCTTGACTTCGAGAGCACTGCTCCTGCTGCCGCTGTAAGCTGTGATCCTGCCATCGCTGGCAGCGCAAGCAGGACCAGCACTTGTAAGATTAGTGTCTGAAAGAGGCCTTGCCTATGAACAACAGGCAAAATCTGGAAAGGTTTTAAAAGCTGAAGTAGCTGGATCAATCCCAAGAAAAACAGTTGAAGCAACTGATTTAGAAGTTTCTTCCTGTAGACTATCCCATTCTTTATATTACAGACATATTTTAAATATATATTGATTTGTGAGGGAATGGGTGGCTCATGAAACTATGGTCCTGATGAATTACACAGCAGAGCAAGAGGATAGAGGTCCTGTCTATGAGAGCGAATATCTTACCTTACTCCACGCAGGTGCTCTGAAAACAGTAAGCTGCCACAGTTGTAAATTCAAGCCCCAACCTGCCTCCCAGCTTTTGCTGTGTCTGGTGGGATACACTGCTTTGATACTTAACGTCACGAAGGCTGGCCAGCATGTTAAACAGCCAAGCCAAGTTCCCTCTCCTGTGTATTCTCTGCCTGCTCCTGCCCACAGGCATAGATGATGGATGTACTTGACCCCACAAGGGGTGTTGGCTGTGTTACGCTAGCAAGGCTGGTGGAGTTAGGGGGCAGCTCACATACGCAAATGGGATTGAAGGCCACCGACTTGATGAACTTATTCTTTTTTCTACTGCAAATGAGGAGCCAGGACATCTGGTGGTAATGATCTAAATGCACTTTTATCCCATTGCAACACAAACGTGAATTCCCAAGTCACCTAACTCCACATCACGTAATTATGAAAGCAGCTATTAGTGGCCAGGAAGATAAGTAGCAGAGGCTAGTCCCATATGTTTAAAATCATCCTCTGGTCTCTGGTACAACAGCTAACGGCATGCAAAACCAGGTACAAACCAGCACTGGAGGCTGAACTGCTTCAAGGCAGCTTTGGGGTGGTGGATAGGTGACGAGAACAGGGGAAACCAGTGAAACACCTGAGTAAATGTTTGGGGGACTGCTGGGGAGCTGGCAAGCACTTTGTGATGTTCAAGTGCTTTTTTCCATGGAAAGAGCAGAGTAGGAAATTAACACTTTAATCACTACAGGTTTGATGTCTTCTATAAATTGATTTATGGTGAAAGAAGATAGAGCACAGAGCACATTAGGAAACTGCAAACTGGAAAGGAAAAGGTGCTGTGACAGCCTCGGAATGGACATCAGCAGGAGCTCAGGCAAGTAGCCTGTGTGAGGATGTCCCAGGGCACAGAGCTCAAGGGCGAGGGGAGGTGTGACACAGGCTGCCTTCAACTGCTCAGTGTGGTTCTGTGCTGAGGCGCGTGTCCCTGCTCTGGATACGCTTGCTCGGGTGCTGCTGGCAGTGTAACAGTATGTCACGGTAGCTGCACCGCAGCTGGCAGGCAGGTGAGCTTGTCCAAAACTACTCTGGGTCTCTCTGCCCCGCACTGATGCGGAGGCATCAGAACTCACGACTTGGCACACGCTCTCACTACCTCTGTAACTCTGTTCCCTCATTCGTAAGATGGGGGCAAACTTATCAGGTGATGTCAATGGGCTGATACAAAATAATGAAATATTAACCCCATTTCAGGAAACTTGCCGTAGATTCAACTCCAGTGAACTAAAATTCAGCACAAATTTCTTTTTTAGTTCAATGCTCTGGATGCTAACCAGGCTACAATAGACTGAGTTTATTTGTATTGGCTTACAAACATAATAGCTGCATGGTTAATAGTCCTGGATGACCTATAGATTTTCTACCTGTTAAGCATGTTGCTTAATTCTACATCTGCCTCTCTTCAACCCTCCCAAACCCAAATCTAATTGTATCTGAATGTTCAGTTCCAAATAGGAAAGAGAAAGCAAGGTCAAAAAAATCAAAAGTGGTAATAAATATTATATTCACATGGAAAGTTGTTCCTTCCCCCAACCTCCAAATCACAAACGGAATGCAGTTAAAAAAAAAAAAAAAAAAAAAGAGACAAAAAAGCAGATAAAATATTTATGTTGCCTGCAGTCATACTGGGGGTTTTTCCAAGAATGGTTTATCCTGATTTATGGTGAATCCTAAATCAAATGACATGAGAAAACTTACAGCATGAGATGAAGTCTGGCCATATTTAGTGCCTGAATCATAAACCTTTTAAAGAGGAAGCATGATTGTGTATATGGAGTGCAGGCAATCATTACTGAACATTAATATTTTCGTTGGTTTTTCTGCACATGCAAAGAAAAATTTCATATGAAAAATTTTGCGGGGAAGCGTTTTCTTTACAGACCAGAATATAAAAAAATTTAAAGATTAAACTCATTTTGCTGTCATACTACTATACTTGCATATATGAAATACAATTTTAGCATTTATAAACTAAACGTTTTCCGGTATAACTCAAGTTCTTTCAGTGGGAAAAGATAAGTTTGTAGGCTCAGTGTTACCCTTCAGCCCGCAGTTGTACATCAAAAAGGCACACGTAACTATACCGAAAGAGCTCTGACTTCCTTTTAACATACCACAGTTTCTCGTGGGGATAAATTTATGCTGGAATTAATGTTCCCTGGGCTGGTTTAGCCTTTTTCCTTTCCTGAATAAGAATACACCATACTGCTATAAACACTGTTTTACTGCTGGAAAAAGATCTGCATTAGGGTTAGGTTTGTACTACCTGAATAAAGTGGTTTAACTCCTATGCAGAAAAACATAGTGTAAAAAAAGTTTCCTAAACCTTCTCACGGTTAAACAAGAATGTGCAGAAAATTACTGCCTCATTTAGTGGAATAAATGAAATCATTTGGAAAGGAGTGAAATCCTTTCATTAGGTAAGGTGGTTGTCTGGTAAGTGATGCAGAATAATGCTATGTATGACAGGGAGTTCTGTGGGGTGGCTTTTTAAGCAGGTAATCTGTGTAATACAGCCAGTTGCTTTTTGCTTTTTTTAGACATCACATTCTTCTCCTGTAAGCAAAATTGGCTGCTAAGATATTGCCTTAAAAAAAAAAAATTGCAATTAAATAAGGGGAACCAATGAGGCAGAATCTGGAATTTATCTGCACCTTCAACCTTAAAACTGTTTATTGGGATTAAAGCCCAAATCCAGCATTACAGATTATACCCTGTAATCAAAAGTGCTATTCTCTGTGAAAAACATTACCTTTTCTGTTGTCTTAACCAAGAAAAATTAAAAAAAAAAAAAAAAGCTTAAGAGTTGAGGTGTTTTCACTTGTTTCTATTTTAAAAAGAAAGGGGAGATGTAACTTTTTTTCTGAGCTATGACTGTATTTTGAGCTGTGCTTTTCCTCACATGAACTTTCTCATCCAAAGGGTGCTGCTTCCTTCCATATTAAGCAAGATAAGACCAGAGAAATGATTGCTTCCCTTATTCCAACAACATACTCTCTTTATCTCCCAAGGGTTAAGAGTTAACTAACACTCATGGACTGGAAAGCAGAATTTGTAGAGTGGAACAAAACCAGTTACAACATCCCACAGAAAAGGGAAGCAAGGGACACTAAAGGTTGTGAGTCACCAGGGCCAGGAAAAAGCACAGCAAGGCTTGCAAGGAAGGGTTGCTGAATCTGCCTTTGATGTTTTAATTATGATTTTTTTTTTTTCCTGAAGTGTTGCAATCACCCACAGAGTATCTCAGTTCCAGTGTCTGATTTTTTTCCTCTGATTGTCTCATTTGTGTCATCATCCATGCCAAAGAAAATCCAGGCATAAAAATTTATTGCATAAAGGGGATGATCTAATAATAAATACAAGGACTGGAGCCTCCCATGTCACAGCTTAGGTCTGTTTGCAGCTCTGTATTTGCCTCTTAGGAAAAACCTGTTCACTCTTGCAGGGTTATAGAGAAATGAGCTCTTTTTGCTGGTACTGGCAAGTTATTTGCTTGCAGTCTGTCACTCATGCCTTCTTTCTTCACATATAACTGGGTTTTTTAGCAGTTTGCTGTCTTCTCTCTTGGATGGGTACAGCCTTCCTGTGTATTATTATTGTTATTATTCTCCTTTAATATCCAGGTTCAATAAGCAAACCATCGTGACTATTTCTCTTTCTGTGAGCAGCAGAACAAGGACTATTCAGATGAGGCTAAATCCTGAAATCTTGCCCACATTTTACTCAAGTGAGCTCCTAGAGATCTCTAAAAGTCCCAGAGGTCTGGATTCGGACCAACAAAAATTACGCCACAATCAATTGTGACACAACTGAGGGGAAAATGAGTACGGGCTGTGGACTGTGGGGTAGAAACACTGCGCAGCACCCCTTTGTCAGGTGGGAGGGGGGACAGAGATGGTGAGTGGCTTCCTTAGATAAACATGGCAAAAACGTGCAGAGATTTCCATAAAGCTGAGACGTCCCCAACTCCCGTGTATGTGCAGGACCTGCAGTAAAGAGCACTGCTCTGAATCAGCTCAGCAAGGAAACTGATCGTGGGAGAGGAAGAAGTCTTGTTTCCATCTGACTTCCCCACATCCCGAAGCTACTTGTAGAGGAGCCCTAGGGGTATTTTAAATCCCATGACACTACATCATCATAATAGCAACACCAATTTTGCATGGAACCTAACCCATGACTGAACTATCTTGGGGTTAGTAAACCCCCAGGGTTGCTGTTCTCTGGAGGAATATGTGCTCTGTGTTTCCAACATGAGAAGCAATATACACCTCTGTATGCTCTTCTGTATTTCACTTTCCCCTTTCTTCAATCCTTTGCTGTCAGTTCCTCAGAAGGGCAGTGTCCGAGCGATGAGATGCAGTCAATAGATGTGAAGGATAGGGTTGGTTGTTGTTGTTGGCTTGATTATTTCCACCACCACCGCCCTTAGAAAAAAAGGCTTTCTAGAAGGGATAGCTGAATAGCGACCTCAGCCTGGACCCTGTAAGTTTAGCCTCTCACCATTCTTTTAAGACACAATAAAATAGTGTTGAGTATTTAACATGTCTTGCTATGATGGTTCTTACCCTGGCACCAGTGATGTGTCTGTGCTTGGAAATCTCTGAGAACTGGCTCCTAATACATTTATCCGGCAATTCATCAGGAGGAAGCTGACAGCAAAGAACGTGCATGTCCTCAGCTCAAAGTAAGAAAAGTTTAGACTATGGTTACTTGCTGCGAGAAAGCAACTTTAAGACAAAAAAGTGAGCAGACATGAAAGACACTTTATATTTTAGGAGAGAAGTTGGCTTTTAGTCACAATTGCTGGAGAATGCAGTACTTAAGTTAGCAAAGAAAGGTTTTGTGTCCTTGTAGGAAATTTAATATAGCTCTGCTGTTGACAACTATGGTTCTCTGCTGCGTGGTGATTCTTACATTTTTTGTTAATCTCAGTAAAAAGCTTCTTGTCTTGAGACTGGCTGTGATTTAATAGCTTTCTTCTAACCTGACTGCTCATGACAAATTCCTCAGCACTTCAGAACAGCTAAAGTACATATTAAGCCCTAGAGGTTTCTTTCTGTCTTTCTCCCCAAATTACAGGATGTCCAGACTTTGCACCCAGGAAAAGCCATGGCACTGGAGTGCTTCCAGGAGCCTGAGGACCGCATTTTCATCAGGCCAAAGAAAAGACAACATACTGCGTGTAGGCACGCTCATTAACAATAGGCAATGCTCTGCCTCTGAAAGATGAACATCTGACAATTGATTGCACAGTGAAATGCCACCTGCATACTCATACCAAGATGGAACACTTGATGCTTTTGTCCCTGCAGCTGCACCTGGAGCCCAGACTGCGCGGACTGAATACACTGTGCAGCTCTCCATCTGCACTATTTCATTTGTTATACGTTGACAACTCGCATGCTTTTCGAACAGGGTAGCCGTTAGTGCCACAGAAATTACCTTTTCATCGCTGCCTTACAGAAGGGTCATAATAACTGCACAAACCTCTTTGATCCTGTTTGACTTGACTTGACTCCTGATGCCTGCTGTCGTTGCTTCTGTTTTTCAGCTCGTCACGAAGTTATCACCAAAGAGATCCTCGAACTGGATACATGGGAGAACCAGTGGAACGTGGTGGCCATCGACGTCCTCATGCACGACAGCTATGATGTTTGTCTTGTTGCTAGGCTGAACCCGCGGGATCTTATCCCTCCTCCCCCGGATTTAGTGGACCAATAGAAGTTCAGTGACTCTCAGTGCTTCCAGATTCTGCAGAAATGGAAAAATTTGGAGAGACAAATGCTGCATTGCCTCTGGATGACAACTGAGCCCCACAGAGAGGAGCCAGCAACACATGCTTTAGGACAGAACTGCCTTTGAGCTGTGCTTCTCAGATGATGCTTACTTTGCTATTACTGGTGCTCGGGACTTCTGCGATTGAAAGTCGAGGTCGCCCAGCATTTGTGTGTGTCTCTTCGCCTTCCATCTGGCTGTGCAAGCTCCAGTGCTGGGTGCAGCCTGGGCTTCTGGGAGCCTTTGCCTCACAGGCACAGTGGCAGCCCGGGGCTCATTTCACTGCACAGCATGACATATGGAGGAAAGCTCTAGCCAGGGAAATCCCTCCTTTGCTGTTTTCCTCGCCTGGTTCTACTAAGCTACCAAGAGGCTAAGAAATATGTTAAGTCAGCTGACGAAAACCAGTCCAGCTGTACCAAAAGGCCAGGCTGTACTTAACTGATACAGAAGGAAAACAGAGAAGAGCCTTTGCTTGTTTTTAAAAAAAACAAAACAAAACAAAAAACATTAGCCAAGGTTCATTACCCAGGTACACCAGCTACTGCAAACTTTATCTAACCCACAGGCAGGACAGTTCCCATCTTTGCCAACCAAGCTGAGCCTGTGCTAGTAGAAAAGTAGTCTTTTGGCAACAAGTCACAAGTGAGCCTTTCAGCAGAGGTAGTAGGCAGTGTGTAACCAGGACAAGAAGAATCCTAAATTTTCACATAGATCCTATCAGTTACAAGGTCTGGTGTGACCAGAGCCTTAAAGCTCAGTTAGAAATCCCTCTTGCTTTGAGAGATGGGGAAGGGAATTTAAAATAAAAAACAATAAATGAGACCAGCGTTATCTGCGTATCAGCTCTGCAGCTACAGGGAAAAAGGATAGGTGTGCGAATTGATAAATGTTTATGTAACAGTAGCTGTTTTTATAGAAGTGGCTTTATTGAGGTAGCATAAAGTAAATTCTCTACCAACAGAATTGGCTATAATCACAGGGAAGAGAATTAATTCGGTGTTTCTTAAGGCAGTGTTAGCTTTTATAAGGCTTGAAGACAGGAGGCTAGAGAGAAAGTTGTTATCAGTACTGCTATCCCGTTTGAATTACCAATAACTATTCGTCGGTTCTCTGGTGCCTAACTTGTAGTGTATCTCCCTGCCACTGCCTGGGCAGCATGGACAAGAGAACTGGAAAGCTCCATTGTGCTCTTGGGCCACAACTGCAAATGGTAGTACGCTGCACTGCAGAGTGAATGTCAGAGGCAAACACTAAGAGTAAACGATGAAACAGAACAAAAATTATCATTGTCATCAAGAAGTTGCTTTGATGGCTACAAAAGCAGTGACAAAACTGGAAGGAAATAATGGGCAAAGAAATGAGAGAATCTGTCACTTAGTTCTTCCATAGTCACTTGCAGGATCTGCACTTCAAAGCATCCCCATTTTCCTTTTCAATCGTGTTTTAGGCTGAAAAAATGCCAGCTGTTGTTTTTGTTGGGTTTTGGGGGTTTTTTTGCCTGTAATTCTTACGGCAGAGAGAGACAGAGAGGATAACCCAGAAGCCCTTTGCCGATTCTGACTTTTCTGATTCATGTACTATTCTCTAAAATATCCAGTGGGAAAATTAATCTGTCATATAAAAACAATTAGCAGGAAGGTCACTAAAGTTTACTTGATAGCTATAGCAGGACACTGAGGACTGCTCAGACAATAAGGGAGCTGGTGGAGGGGAAACTAAGGAAAGCATGTAGTGAAGGAGTAAACCTGTGAGCCTTACAGCTAATCCCTTGTCTCCCTTTGTTTCACAGCCTAAAGACATACTCCTGTGCTTGTATCATTTCTATATCATCCATTCTTTTTTATTTCCTTTGTTCACATGTCGGTCATCCTCTGTCTAGAATGGAGTTGCAACAAGCATGAACTTCAGTGGTACAAACCAGCAACCAGTTCCTAAAGTCTTAACCACCTTGGTCGCTAAATGCAGTTGTAGGTATAAAATCAAGGAGGCAAACTCTGCTTTAATGTGTTTTTAAACAAAATCAGTAGAAAGTTCTTCCAATTAACCATCCAATATTGGCAACTTTTTTTTTAACTTTCATTGTTACCGCAAAGTCAAGGTAATCTTGTTCTAATGTCTCTACAGAGCTCTCAAGGCAGCTGGAAGCAATGCTCTTGAGCATCAGTTAAGTGTTTCCTTGTGAAACTCCAAATTCTGCAACTACATCTACCAATTTTGCTTCTTTCACCTTTTTTGTTTTAAGGATGAATTTTTTTAAGGGTACTTTTTGTCTTTGGTCTCTGCTCTGAGGTCTATTCCTGACAATTCAAATCCTCTTGTGGTTTAAAGCCTGAATTAATCTACTGGATTTCACTCTCTGAAAGTCAGTCTGCTTGGAATATTTCAAGGAGAGAAGGGAGACTTGCAGGCTTTCATTAGTTATATTTGAAAATGTATAACACAGCTGAGACTCTGCTATTAAACTTTTATTCCAGTAGTGAGCTGGCTGTTTCTTTCCCTCTTCGTACGTTTTGCTTTTTAGGTTGATACTTAATAAGCTGGATGGAAAGGACGTACGTACTCTGAGGTCTGTTTTGATAACTGAAGAGAGTAATTGCATATGTTTTATATACTGGCTTTGCAATCAGCTAGTTCGAGCTGTAGTGGGCAGTCAACAGGTTTTATTCCGTGCTCCCCTGGCAAGGGGCCTGCCCTAGCATGCACCAAGCACTGAGCTCCCCACTGCCCCCAGGGTCTGACTGTTAGTGGGGACTCGTGTGTGTCCGTGTCTCTGTCTCTGCCCAGGTCGGAATGTCTAGCACTACATACCAGGCAGGGAATTGTTTTCTTCTGGATTAAATATCTAGAACGGGGGCACTAACTTCTTGATTTTGTGTGGGCCCCAAGGTAGTTCATGGTTTGCCCTTGGGGCAACTATAATTTCTAAACCAATACTTGGAAAAAGAGAGCTTGACTGAGGAAGGAAGGAAGAAGCAGAAAACATGCTTATTGAGATCTCGGCCAAAATCCTTCTGAGAGTATATGAGTACTGCATGTCTGATACATCCATGGCTAGTCTCAAATTTCTGGGAAAGTCCTTAAGAGTCTTAATTTCTTCTATTACAAATCCTGATGAAAAAAAAAAATAAAATTACAGAATGCACATTCTCCAGGCTTTTGAGTTTCACTGAAATCATAGTTTACTTCGCCCCTTTCCCTCTGAGCCTTAGTTAGCTGAACATTTAATCAAGGCTGTCTTGACATCATCCATAATTCTAAAATGCAAACAAAGCAGTGCTGGCAAGCTACCGACTATTTAAATGAATGGGGGATTGTTAAGCAAAGGCATACCCTTTGATGTCGCTTGAAACATCGAAGTACATCACTAGTTGCCAAATATGAAGAAAAATGTTGGAGAGGTAGCTGGTCACGTGGCACCCCGGGAGTAAAGCAAAAAATTAAATGCTATAAAAAGCTAATTGAAGCTCTACATTTTTATCCCCAGCTAATGTTTTAATTTGAAATTGTCCAAGTATAACTGATTTCATAAGGATCCCTGTAGCGCTCTCATCTCTGTTTTCATATATGTGGTCACAGGAACTGCCTGCATACGCATCTGACTACCCGCCCTCACATACCAGTACTGCAGCCGCCTGTGGCTCAGCCCCTGCCCATGCCAGGCAAAAACGTACATTTGTATGTGTGCAATATTGAAATTTATAGGGCAGTTTCTGTATCATGTTCCAGCCGTATTATGCCACTCGGGAAGCCTTGATTTGCCAACAGAAAATTGTCATGGTGCACACAGAGCTGTGAGCTCCGCTACTAGCAAATATGATCCAGGTAAGAGGCTGAGGGAACATCAAAACCAAGGGACTGGCAACAGAGGTAAGAGGTGGGCGCTCCCAGAATGTTACGACAGGCAGCAGAGCCAAGGTGAGCTGGAATGACCCTCCCCAACTCTTCACAGGGGAGGGTTCAGATGTAAAAGGATTTGGCCCTGGATCATTATCTTACATTTTTTCCTGTACTTGAAATGTGTAATGAGATCCTTGATGACCTGAAAAACAATGGAAACAAGTGCTAGAATAATATATGTATTTTTAATGTTAAAACACATTCATATATTGTTTTTCTGCCAATCTGGAAAAAAGTGACATTCTTTTAATACACCGTTTACCTCATAATTGCTCTCTTAGCTACAGTGATGGTCTCTTTCACGAGCTGCTCTCCTAATGGATTATGTAGCACCTCTGAAAATTTGTTCCATGAATCACAATGCTTTGAATCACCAGGTCAGATTTTCAGTTACTCTTTCGCAGATTTCTGTGGCTCTCCCTACAGCTTTTCAAGTGGACTCTAGCTTCAGCTTCAAAGAAAAGCTATTTCACCCCCAGTTGTGCTCAGCTGGAACTAGTACATTTGCAATTTACTATCATTTGACATGTAGAGGTTGAAAGCAAAGGAAATATTGGAAAATGGCTAAAATACACATCGAATGTATGTGGAAATACACATTCTTTTCTTGGTGAATGTCTCCTCTGTGTTTACTGCCCTGCCTGGGTGTCTGATGGAATGATTTACTAATAACCTATGATTGCAGCTACAGTGAAGGCCACGCTGGGGCTACGTGTTTGGGCTGCCAGAGCAGAGAGAACCAGCATGGTGCAGAGCTGTGGCTCCTGACAGGCTGGCCTGCCTCGCCATAAGAAATTGCCTTCAAACAAAAAGTGTTCCAAACACTTAAGTATTCCAGGATGTATGTTCCAGGATGTATGTGGTTTATATACATATGTATAACATTATTTTAGAGGTTCTTTACTGACAGCAGTAAGATCCCTTTTTTTAACACATACCTGGCAACTCTGTCTTCTGCATAGCTCATCAAAGCACTTCAAAAAAGTGCTGGTCTTTAAATACACGAAACTATTCCAGGCTTCAAGTCAAAAAGAACCTTAAAATCCTTGCTGAGCTAAGGAACAACTGGGAAATCTTTTAGTCCTCGTCTAGGTCTCCTTTCTTCTCAAATTTTTGGCTGGCTGTAGCACTCCCCTCAGAAGCTCAGAGTCCTCTTGAAAGCTTTCTGCAAGTCTGTCTCTCTTACCCTAACCCCATATCTGCCTCAGCCCCCTTGTCTGACCAGCCCTTACGCTCCTCCTTTTCCCCTTCAGTTCCCCAGAAGATGGGAACAGCCACTCAGGGTGTTCAACCAGGCTCCAGACTTCTGAGAAGCCTATCGCTCCAGCAACACATCAGCTTTGAAGGATGGAAGTAAGACCATAGCAGCTCCCTGGACTTGAGGACGCTCATCTTTGAGTAAGTTCTAGCAGCCTCAACCCAAGTTCTGTGGTTCACTTTCATTGCAAATAAGAGCTGCCTGCTCTGCGATGTCGCCAACAGCCAGGGTTGGAGAGCAGGTGACCTGCATTCTACTTTGTCTCGCTGCTGTCTCACTGTGTAATGCTGACAAGTTTTACATTAAATACCTTGCATACCGTGCGTGCCGTAGCTGTAATGACTGCAGGCACAAGCCATTACCATTATCTCTGATTCCTGAACACCAGTTGCTACAAAAACTGTCTGAAGCACAGAGGGAGGCATCTTCATTACTGTATCATAGCTCACATCTTAAAGCCAGATTTTCTGCTGTGGTTTCAGTCAGGCCAGGTTTCACTAAGGAACCTGGTCTCTAATTTACCAGGGTTTAGTATCGGTATATTTTCTTCACTTTGACCTTCTCTAGTCATTCTTTATAAGAATGCAAGTGACTTCACCAGCTTTTCCATGAAATGCATTATCCAAACCGGCCTCCCGAGGCCGTTGGCTTTTCATTATCGGGGTTGAAGTACAGCCACTAAAGTGCCAGTCAGCTGCACTACTTTATTTTCTCATTCAGCAACTTCATAGTAGAGGAAATGTATTTCATCCATACATACAGTAATGTGTGTATGTGGGAAGTGGTTTCCTCTCACATTCCTGACTCATTCCTTTCAAATGTGGCTAAAACAACTGCTGAATCCTAGCATAAAAAGCGATGATACCCATTCAATAGGCTTTTCCAGGCTTTCCAGTATGAGGAGGAGGATGATCACAGGGATAAGTCTTGTAACTAGAGCACAGATTGGAAATTTGAACCTCTGGGGTTTGTTTCCAGTTCAATTACTCTGTTTACTAGTCTTGGGCATCTGGTCTGTGTGCCTAGTTTCACCCGCGTAAAATAGTTATAATAATATACCTTTACTCATTTTGTGGGTCTGCCTTGCTGTGTTTTTCAAAGGGGTGGCTTACAAATATCTGTGATGTTATGTTGAGAGACAGAAATCAGGAAGTCCTATGCAATGGTAGAACAGTACCATTATTGCGCTACTCTCCCTCATTTTTGTAATACGGTTGTCCAAAGCATTCAGAAACTGAGCTTTCCTGGGAAAGGAGAGACTGGGTGTTTGCAGCTAACAAGGGTATTTTATTTACTCCTTCATAGAAAAGCAACAAGTGATATCTAATTGTGTAATACATTAAGTAGAAGAAATGTAAGGCTCACTGCAGATGCCTTCATAGCTAGTCACATTTCTACACAGGCAGAACTAATCTCAGCAAATTGAGAGGTCACTAATTGAGGCTAAATTTGAACAGTAGTAATGAGAAGAACGAGTGAACTGTATTTTTCTCAAAACAGAGTTGATTTAATAAATTATGCTGCTTAGATTGCCACAGTTGCTATGGAGCAAAAAAGAGAAGGCGCTTTACAGAAGTGTAGCAGATTTACTGGGTAAGTGAAACCTGAATTTGGATGGTCTACCACAGCTTTGGTAGGAAAGCTTCAACTCTCCAGGGATTTCCATAACAAATCAGTGACACATTTAGCTAGACTCTAAAAGGCACTGTTGCATCCAGGTTATCACCTACAGAACATGCGTAAGAGAATTTCAGGATGTTGCTGCAGTTTAGTGGCATCTCCTTCCTGAGTTACTGGATTGGTACCAGGGATTATGTTGCCTTCCTCGCCAGTGTGCATAAGTAAATAATCTTAGTTGAACTGACAAGTAATTTATAATACTTACAGACTGGTAATTTATAATACGTAAGACCCTGAGGTTCCAAAACTCTTTTAGGTTAAGACCAGTTTTGCAGGGTAGAGAACATTTTTTACTAAGCAGACAATGAGATATACTGGAATTTCCCTGCAGTTAAAAAGTCCCAACAAAACAACAAATTAAATAAGTGTGGTTATTTTGCAGGACAGCACTGATCAGAAAGCTGCCTAATTGCTTTGTTTCCTTTGAATATGTTAGACTGGACGCCTGTGTAACAGCTAGTTGGTACCTTTTAAAAAATCAGTTCAGAGAGAGTTACACAATAAAAATAAAAAATAGGATGGATCCTTCTCCCATACACACTAGTGTAAGTTGGATATAACTATTTTTTTAAGTCAGTGATGAAACAAACATGCAAGAGATGCTCAGACCTAAGACCTACCTAAAAATCCCTCTCTGCTCAGAGGGAGGCTCACAGGGTTAGGATTTCAACCTTCTGGTGAGGATGAAAAGGCAACAAAGTGAAAGCTGAGATGTGAGAGACTGGTAATGGAGCCCTAGACCTTTCTTTCTAGCCATAAGGTCAGACATAGCGCCAATCAAGAGCTGCATAAAGTTACTCCCTGTAGATGGCCGTCTACTGACCACTAAGGCTAAGCATATTACTCTATGGCAACCCCGTACCTAGTGGACGAGAATCAAACTGCTTCAAAAATCCCCACTAAACACAAAAAAAAACATTATCATGGCTGGCATCCCTGCTGGGGCCCTGAATAGCAAGGCAAAGGTATAAATAACCTGTAATATCCACCTTCCAGTCTCCAGATGATTCCTATTAGCAGTGTTAAAGATACCAGGCAAAAGAATTTTGCATTGGTTTTGTCTATACCCATAAAAAGGAGAGATACCATAAAGATGTAAGGGAAGTCAAACTCCCAAACCAGCCATGTCTTTAAAAACATTTCAGATGTGTCTGTTCCATTGATTCTTCATTCTGGCCCTACTCTCAGTTAATTCCCTGCAGCAATGCCTCATTAAAAACAAAGGAAGCAGTTCTTTATTTAAGGTCAGTGCAAATCCTACAGGAAGAAAGCCCATATTCAATCTAGGTCCCAAATGTCATATCAGACATTTCAGTGTCTATCGTTTGTGTTTATTTTTCTACATGCCATCAGAATGATAGGCTAGATGCTCAAAATGTTATCTCTGCAAGCTCTCTCCAAGAAAAAGTGTTTGAATTCTACTCTTTATTACAGTCAAACGATTGTCACCCAGAATAGGACGGCATCTACCTAACCATGTTCCCAAAAAAGATGCCCTTTGCATTTTTTAGAAGGTAAACCAATGGAAGGACTGCTCTTGCTAAGTATTATATGCAGAGATGGCTATGACTACTCTAATGCGTACAGAAATAACAATATGTCTAAATCCATAGTCTTCTTAAATAGCCAAGATTAAACTTGCAGTAGTGAATGTTGAACTCTGTGACAGTTAGTGGCATGGGCTTTCTTCCTTTTTTCCTTTAAGAAGGATCAAAGTAAAGGGCTTTACATGGATGTTGTCCCACAGAGTTTTACTCAGCCACGTTCTATTGATAGGACAGCTCTTTCCAGATTGCAGTGAAGTCTTAAATTTACACTTATATTCAGAGGACAGAAAGGCTGAAGGGTTCTTAATGTGCTTCTTATTACATGCCACATCCCTCAGTGATGATGCCTTTTAAGGTTGCGTTGTCCACTTGACTAGTTAAACAGTCTACAACCCCACAAAGTGCACAGGGAAAGGTAAGAAAATAAAGTAAGAAGAAAAGTGGCCTTTAAAGGTGCCTGATAGGTTCCAGTTCCTCTCTTCTGTCAGCTGGGACACATCTGCAGTTAGGTGTATGTTGATAGCAAAGCTATAGCCATATTGCAGTTGGGAGGTGTGATTTTAAGCTGAATAGATGTACCCAAGCCAGATCTAATGATTAGCAATGAAGATTCAATAGCCCAGGTGTCACCTAGTAATTCAGTGTGATCTCTCGCTGGCTTGGACAGCCCATGCTGAAGCCCAAGCTGTTACATGCTCACTGCTCTCATTAATAATTAGTCTCAACTAAAGATAACTAAGGTATTCACTCATGTTGCAGTCGGAATTCCTAAACAATAACGAACAAGACTAAATCTGTAGTTCAGCTGCAGAACTTGAAAAAGTCTTTTGCAGCCAGATCATTTTGTACTCCGTGTTGCCATGAAGCTCCAGCATTGCCTATAGTGGCACAGCACAGAGAGGCACAGAGACAGAACAAGTGCCCGCTGATGGGTGTGCGGCAGGGCAGCTGCATGCGCCAGCACTGCCACGTGGAAATTCACCCATCAAACTGTGCCTTAACGCACCAGCATCCACCTCAGCTCTGAAGCTAGCCCGCTGTAACGCTTGCTCTTTGGAGTGCTTTAAGGGGACAAATTGTCAAAGACTGTGCAAAGATTGATAATTGCTGCAGAGCCTTGTCATGACTCATGCGTTAATAGCTCACCGCTTGATGGCTTCTCATGCTCTTACACAAAGATGCCAAATAGCATATGAACAACACCATGGGATAGGAAGTTCACCCTCTTTCCAGTATTCATAGCTGATAAAACCTTCCTAAAGGTTTTCATTAAGTACTTTTCAAAATGGATTAAGAATCCACCCCTGCTCAGCACTGCAGCATGGAGCAGTCACCTGATGCACAAAATAAGTTATCTTGCCAGGAAATCTGCTGGACTAATGCTGCCGTCCTAAGCAGCTCAATCTTTAATCTGATTTATTTGTTTCTTGTTTCAGGCAAGCCACTGTAACAGAAATGTTCAGTAAAGGCTGCTAAGCCGCTTGGCGTGTCTATAAAACTCAGGCATGTTAACTGTTCTCTTGTTCTTCCCAATTTGCCAGGGTCCTGCTCACCTGCATTTAAGAGGGACTTCAATGTGTTTGCACTATTATGGTATTGCACAGATCAGCTTGTAGCTACTGTTTTATTTTCCTAGTTGAGCTAGGTAAACAAAGACTTTATATGGATTACTTTTATAAGGAAAGTAAATCTTTATAAGCAAAAATTCAAAGAGAAGCTGTAACTCCCTTTCTTCGGAACCACCTGCGCACTGTGTATTTAATCCTATTTCTGTTGTTATCGGGTTTGCTGGATATATTTTATAAAGTGCATTAGGAGATCCATAGGGATGCAATCCACACAGAGAACGTGACCCAGCAGGATTTTTGGCCAACTATTGTAATAGGAGCAGGATCAAACCAAGCCTGTCATCCTGTAGCATTTACAAACACCTTCTCTGAGACCAAGAGATAAATAATAATCAAAAATCGATTAAAAGTAAGTGACATGTTGTGAGGAATTTATACCTAGTTTGGATTTAAACTGCAATTTTAGAAGGAAAGAAAGTTATTGAGAAAACACTTCGTATGCCCAATCTGAACACAAACTTGAAATTATCCAGCTGCTGAAAGTCATTGCTGTTTCTCTGAAAAATATGGGTGGATCAATTCCAGAAAAGGAAGCAACTACTGAGAATAACAGTATAGAAATAACATAACACCCACGGTTGAACCATCCACAAAGATCATCTACTGTATTTAAATTACAATAGGTTTTTGAGGGGCATTTGTTAAAAAATCTGCACCAAATTTCATGTCAAAAAACCCCAGTTGAAACTGAACTGGAGTCAAAGAACAGTGGAAACATAGCTGCCTGGGGACTGCCCACAGTCAGACTGCAGAAGTGCTGGTCACTGGGTTAATGACACAGTGAAACCCTTTTGTAGTACGGGAAAAGAAAATCCATTAGAAAAACCTACAGAGACATCTAGCTCTATTACCTAACATCTGCAGTTGTCTGCTTTACGGTGCTATATTATGAAGATAAGCAAGCATGATAAAAATGTTATAATAACCTTTAAAAATGGGAGACTGGAAATACAATGCTGTTTTTACTTGCAAAGTGGTTCTCATGCAAGTGTCCCTGGGAGATGTTTTATAATAAAGTTTGAATGAAATACAATAAAAATCAAATCAAAGCTCATTCACTGTATATCAAACAGAACAGCTCAGGTTTCAGTTGGTTTTCAAGCCAGGAAGAGAATTTGCTTGATGAATTTCTACTGCTGCTCAGAATTAAAAAAAAAAAAATAAAAAGACAATAGCTCAAAAGGTAATTTTCTAACAGTTTGGACTTAAAAGCTGATGTTGTCAAGAGATGAAAAGTGAAAGATGCAAAAAAGTATTATTCAGCAAGCTGCAGATATCCATAAAATAAGCAGATTTCAGTTCTATTCCAGGATCAAAACATGTACAGAAGTTTCTTTTCAAGTATGCATATGATACTGCATGCAAAAACATTAATGTATTGCATGTTTTATCGTCATGAAAACGCTATGCAATTACAAGCCAAGCTCAGCCCCCACTTAGTGTGCACCACAACAGTACACGTTCGTGAACAAATGAAGAGTGCCACTATGTCATGGTGTGCATGCAGGAGGTTATTCAAACCCAATACCAAACATTGATTCATAAAACAACGGCCCATGCAGATGCAGAAGTCCAATATCCATGCTGTTATTTCTTTGACTGCTCTCAGAACATTCCAGCTGGATTAATGGTAGCCAGCATCATTTAAGATTTGATGACTTGAAAACCTGAGAGCCTCCTCTTATTGGTACTTTTCCATTCCCAAACATAGGTCCAATGTGTTTTTAGCATGAAAGGTATATTTGCTAATGCCTCATAAACTTCTAAATGAAATTAATGCTCTGTGCCAAAAGCTGTCTGCAAAGGTGTACAGGCTCTCTCAGAAGGTTAATAGCAATGATTTCTAGTCCTGGCCAACTTCCACATGGTCATTGTTACCATCAAGCTGGCAGTGATTTTTATGTAAATAAGTCCATTATCAAAACTATATGTATCTGGTTACTAGACTATAGGCACTTAGGGGAAATTGGCACCAATGTTTCCAAGACAAGAACTTTTTTCCTTAATGTTCCAAACACAGTTGTTAGGGTTATTTTCCTCTAAACAATGGTTCCAGGTCAATAGTTTGATGATTAAAGAACAGATCATATAAGCAAAAACTAGTTCTTAACCCCTAGAAATACGAACATGTTTGGATTTGTAAGTTCTATTATAATTTTTTTACAGAATCCAGTTAGATAAGCCACAGTAAAACAAGTCGGGCACGAAAAATAACCATTCTGTGGGGACATTTTTGCATTAAAAAAAAAGGCAGGAAGAGAACACGTGTGAAGCATTTAGAAGTTAAAGAGAGACTTTAACCTTCTATTAGCTGTGGGCCTTTCAGTCTTGCTGAAACATTCACCTGTTCGTTCACCATGAACTGGTATAATTTGCAGGCTGTCAGCTGAGAAGCAGCCATTATCAATCTAGTTTGGAGTTCTGTGGCCAGCAGTAGCCAACACTGCATCCCTCGGGGAAGGATGCAAAACCTCTTCATTCTTCTTGCATATGTTTCAACCGCTCATATTGCATGTACTGACAGTGGCAAGTATCTGCCTGACCTTGTTGGCTGATCCGCATAAGTTTTACCCTAATTTGTCCCCCCTCACGGCACATTTTAGCAAACAGAAGGGAGCTTTATTACAGAGCTTTTTCTGAATCAATAGCACTGCTATCGTTGCACAACTACGTGTTACATTTTCTTTCTGCTTGAAATATTGAGGCTTAACTTGAAGATACAGGATGAAATGCTGGCCCTGTTGAAGTGTTGTTGTTGTTCTTTGACAGGATCAGGCTTTAGCCACTGCCCTTTTACATTACACAAGTATGTGTTATATAGAAGGTCTATCTTATCAGGGCCAGAAATCAGGATCCCAGTTATTGAGAAAGCCCTGCTGTAATACTGCCAGCTAAGAGCATGGCTGATTAAAGTTACAGTATTATAAAGTATTTTAGATACCTTATTAAGTATTGCCATAAATGCACGTAATAAAGTGATGTTCCAGGAGCGCCTGGGTGAACAAATTGGAGAAATAGGGATGTGAGTCATAACAGGAGTTCAGGATTCAAAACATTTCATGCAAAGCAGTACAAAGACATTCAGTTAACCTCTCATGTCCTGATACTGATGTTAGAAATTCTTTTATGCATTGCAATATTGGACTTATGCCTGGTGGAGAAGCTAAGCATACTTCTTTTGATGTAACTAGGGCAACTCTATTTAATCAGTGGTATAGGTATCTCGTTTTAGATATCTAAATTGGAAATTTTTTGCAAATACCCACAGTTATGAAACAGCCCACGACCTTCAGGACAGGATAAAATTTTGCATTTCTTACCCATCTGGACTTAGGAGAGATTAATTTCATGCCTTATATAAATTGCAGGTTTCATCTTTTAGAATGCATCTCTTCAACTGGAAATCAGCTGGGCTAGAAAGAATGTACATTATTTTAAAGCCCCTTCTATTAAGGAATCGCAGGGTTTGATTGGCTAGAAAAAAATTAATTCACTCATTTCTTTGTTTCTATTAGACAGAAAGAACTTTTTCACGCAGCATCTCCCATTGGCCTGTACCTCTCATTGCCCTGTAACAAAGTTCAAATCCGTGTATGAAAATTTTATCCCATGGTCCTTCAACCAGAAATGTGGCTCTCAACATCTCCCCATTACAGAAGATTCCTGTCTGCCTTTTCACAGAACCGTTTAGATTGGAAAAGACCTTTAAGATCATTGACTCCAACCAATAACCTCGCACTGCCAAGCCCACCACTAACCATGTCCCCAGGTGCCACATCTACACGTCTTTTAAATACCTGCAGGGGTGGTGACTCCACCACCTCCCTGGGCAGCCTGTTCCAGTGCTTGACAGCCCTTTTGGTGAAGGAATCTTTCCGAATAGCCAATCTAAACCTCCCCTGGTGCAACTTGAGGCCATTTCCTCTCATCCTATCACTTGTTACCTGGGAGAAGAGACAGACCCCACCCCACCCCAGCCTCCTTTCAGGCAGTTGCAGAGAGCGATAAGGTCCCCCCTGAGTCTCCTTCTTCTCCCGGCTGAACAACCCCAGTTCCCGCAGCAGCTCCTCATACAACTGGTGCTCCAGCCCCTTCCCCAGCTCCGTTGCACATCTCTGGGCCTCTGGTGCTCCAGCACCTCAGTGTCTGCCTTGTTGTGTGGGGCCCAGAACTGAATGCAGCATTCGAGGTGCAGCCTCCCCAGCGCTGAGTGCAGGGGGACAGTCGCTGCCCTAGTTCTGCTGGCCACACCATTTCTGATACAAGCCAGGATGCTGTTGGCTTTCTTGGCCACCTGGGCACACTGCTGGCTCATATCCAGTCTACCACTGACCAACATCACCAGGTCCTTTTCTGCCAGACACTCTTTCCCAAGCCTGTAGCACTGTGTGGGGTTGTTGTGCCTCCAGTGCAGGACCTGGCACTCAGCCTTGCTCAACCTCATACCATTGGCCTCAGCCCATCGGCCCAGCCTGCCCAGACCCCTCAGCAGAGCCTCCTCCCCCCCAGCTTGGTGTTGTCTGCAAACTTACTGAGGGTGCACTCGATCCCCTTGTCCAGGTCATTGACAAAGATATTAAACAGGACTGGCCCCAGCACTGAGCCCTGGTGAACACCACTTGTGACAGGCGTGCTGGCACACTGCTTGAGGTTCCTCAGGCAAGCTGGGAGGTTATCTCCCGAGTACAGACTGAAAGGGAAACTTCAGCTCTGTTGAAATCAATGAAGTTTGGTGGTTGGCCTTAGCAGAGCAGTTAAGTCTTTTTTAGGTTAACAGCATAGTAAACAATTTATTTTAGAAATGTTGTCTGCTCAGGGTTACCTGAAGGTCATCCTTATGTCCATGCTTACCTGCCATTGACCATGAGCATTCTCTTGTGACCTCAAATGTTTCATGCATGCTACCACCTCCAGAGCCCATCTCTCTGGGTAGATACATTGGTAAGGACATCTGACAAACAACTGTCAAACTGCCTGACAGACAGCATGGGGGTGGCAGGCAAAGGGGAGGTAAAGCATGACAGAGTTGTGGTTGTTCCCTGGAACACAGGTACGGATGCTACAGCTGAGCATGACTGCAGGGAGCTCCCCACGGGCTGATCTTTTTGGGGAGCTACGCTGAAGCGAAAGGATACCTAACAGTATACCTATACTATGCAGAGAAAGAGATTATAGTGATTTCCTGAAGTATCGCAGACCTGAGCACTGTGGGGCACCGCACTGGGATCTATTTGCAGGAAGCTCCTTGCAGGGCTGTGGACTGTATCTATATTATATTTGGCACAAGGACTTCTGGTCCTGAACGGGATCCTTGGGCAGTGACGCACTATAACAATTAAATAATGATAGTAATAAAACTTGCCTACCCAGTAGTGTACATTTCACGCAAGGTGAGATGGCATCATAAGTAAAGCAGTTCTTCCACCTTGTGGTGAGCCAAACTGCTGCTGGAGGAGTTTGTACATCAAAAATCAGACTGCATGCAAACGCCATGAAACAGAGCCAGCACACAAAGGGCTATTGTTAGCGCAGGACCTCTCTTGCAGACCGATGCTACAAATCTTCACTAGCCCTGTTTTGTAAGGTCTTGTTTGTGTCAATGTTTGTGTGCATGTGTACACTTATACACGTGTATATAAACGAATAGTTTTGTAATGCCCTCTAGCGATCCCAGCCCACAGATGCTAGGAGACGTGGTGTAACAACAGCTGGTGTGTCTCTTTTATCTTCCTTGGTTAAAAAAGGCCTTTATTCAATGCAACGTGCAAGCTTTGACACCCTGATAAAATGTACCGGTGTGGGAACAGAGTGTGAGCGCATCACAGACATGGAAAATGTGATCTCTTTAAAAAGTGATTGTAGCCAGTTTCTGCAAGCAATGCCATAGAACGAGAACCCTTTGGTGGCAGTGAAAAATTAATCTGTGCTTCTCTCCTCATTTCTACTCTCTGTCTCTATTTTCTGCTTTTTACCTCCGGCTATTGAGGCAATCATATAGTCTTTGTTGTGTGCATCAGGGCACAATTCAACACAACTGGGTCCAGCGTCTACAGTCAGTTGCCACAGAGTAAAGCCCGATTTCAAAAGCAGTAATTAAATGTCAACTTTGTACTAATGCAATAGAGGTATATTGAGATATATAATTTTGTAGTACATGTTTTACATTTAGACACCTTTAGTCTTTATGGGTGGAATTCATCTCTTCTAACATCAGATGTGTAAAATACAGGTATCTGGTCTGAAGTGGTCACCTTAGTTCCCTCTATAATCAATACAGATAGATACTTCTGGAGGATAATTCATGTAATCTGAAAAAAGATGTGTAAAATACAGGTATCTGGTCTGAAGTGGTCACCTTAGTTCCCTCTATAATCAATACAGATAGGTACTTCTGGAGGATAATTCATGTAATCTGAAAACAGATGTGTAAGATAGGTAGAGTGAGTATTTCTCCAGGTGTCTCCTTCTGCCTTCATTGACCACAGAGTCTAGACAACTACCTAGACTAAAAGCAGATGAGCCATTTAGAGATAGATAAATCCATATTAATCTTTCTAACATACCAGTGATCTGGCATAGTGATGTTATCAGCACCTCTCACAATAGTTTGCCTTATTTTAATAAATCCAGCAGATTCTGGCATTTCATCAGAGGCTTCTGCCACCCCTCCCCTGGATCACTGCTGGCGGTCCCTTGCCCAGACCTCCACAAAACCACGGCGAGGCCTTCGCTCTTTTCTACCTGTTGGCACAGGTAAGCCAGGCACAGCACCTACATTAGTTAAGTCCAAAAGATCTTATCAACAAACCTCTGCAAGATAGCTTGGCAGCTGGGAAGCAGTTGCTTTATCTCTAATTAGAAATGGGTGGGTTAAAATCACTTTTGATAAACCAGATGTTTTGAAATAAGCTGCTCTGGACAAGAGCTATGCACAAGAATAACTGAAACATTCTCAGACCCATTGGCAGATGTCTTCAGTAATTCCTAGAGATTTCTCTAATTACATAATATTGCTATTTATATTATTAGAATATTATTATATTATATAATTATACTATATTATAATAATATATAATAATATTTTAAATTATTTAATTATTTAATTGTTATAAGTAATAATTCTAATTGTTATAAATAACAATTCTCTAATACAGTAATTCCATAAGATCTCTGCTAGCTAAAACCCCCTGAAATAACTCCCAACCTCACCGCCGCGGCCCTGCCCCGGGGCCGGGCCTACCCCTCATTAAGATGGCTGCCAGGGCGAGCACGACTACAACTCCCAGAAATCCGTGCGCCACTTCGCCATCTGATTGGTTTCCTAGACCCGCGGCTAGCCAATAAGCGTCGGGTCCCCCCGCCCTCCTTGGGGGTGTGGTCGCTCTGGCAGTAATGCATGACGGGAGTTGTAGGCTCCTTGCCCTGGGGGCAGCGGAGGGCGGCGGTAGCCGGGGCGGCCTACAGCGCCTGCGCGGCGGCGGCGGGGCCCGGCGGGCCCGGCGCGTGGCAGGAAGCGGAAGGGGGCGGCCGGGCTCTATCCCTGACGTGTCTCTCCGAGGCAGCTGCCGCCGCCGCTCGCTCTTGCCTCCCGTCCGGCGGCCGCCATGGGCAGTGAGTACCGGGGCGCCTCGGCCGGGCGGCGGCGGGCGGGAGGGGACGGGAGCGGGGTCTTCGCGGAGTGCGCGACGGCCAAGGTGCCGCGGCTCGGCCACCGGCTCCCTTTTCGCAGGCGCCTGGGGATGGGCCCTCCTCAGGGGCGGCGCGGCGGCCCGTTCCCCGCGCTCCCCTCCTGGGCGGCGGGGAGCCCCTCTGAGGCGCCGGGGCCCCATGGCCCTGGGGGCTGCCCGCCGGCGGCGGCACTCCCGCCGTGGTCAGTCCTGCGCCCATTTCCCTTCTCTTGTACAGAAGCTCCCTCTGGGTTATCCCCCCCCCCCCCCATCTCGCGGTGAAGGACCCGTGTCCTGGTGATGGCAGATGTCCCTAGGGAAAGGGACCTGGCGCTGCCATGCCCGGCGGCCAGGCCGCTCGCTTGGCGGGCACAGCCAGCCCCAGGCCCGGGTGTGCTTGTGCCGTGAGGAGGCAGGGAGCGACGGGCAGTCAGGCTGGCGATTGCTCATAACGCTTCCAATTACCAGAGTAAACTATAAACAGTGATCTGAAGTCTGGAGGTAACCTGGGTGAATGGCAGTCTTCAGTCTGCTACTTCGAGAAAGAGCTGCTTGAAAAATCATCTTAGTCAATTGGAATAGTATTGTAGTTGTAGGGGAGAATCACAATTTGCTTGAAGTTTAAAACCACAATCCAGTGTAACTTCAGGCAATTAATCGTTTGAAATGAAGTAAATAATTTTTATGGGCTGGTTTTAAAGTGTTACAAAACTGCCGCTGAAGTTGCTGCCTTCTACAGAAAAGTGGAAAGCCACCAGTAGTTTCAGATCTTCTGCATCATCATACACTTTTTAGTTCAGATCAGCCCAAAATATAGGTGCAGTCTGAGATTCATCTGAAGAAGTTAAGCATTAACTCCGTTCAAAATCAGATCTTTGCTCATAGGAGAACTTGTGACTTTGCAGATACCCTCTTCTTTTGTATGCTTATTCTAAGACTCAGACTTTTCAGATCAAAGGCTATGTCCTTTTGACTAGGAGGAGATCATTGCATGAGGTGTTCTGTAAAGTAACTTGAATTGTTGCTTATGACAGCATGAAGGAATTCTTAAGCCGTATGGCCTAAAAGTATTGTATTTCAGGTGGTGTATTTCTCAAATACCAGGTTAGGGGTGAAGCTATTATTAAATAAAAGTTCAAAGGTATTGGTAAACTCATGCAAAACAATGGCAAGGCGTTTTTTGCACTGTCAGTGTACTTGGTAAAATGGGAAAACTCTTGACATTTTTCTTTTTGTTTCCAGTCCATGCTGTACTTATACAGAGATTCAGCTAGTATGGTATATTTAGAACCGATAAGAACTTTTTAAAAAATCAAAACAATGATATACATTTGTCCTTAACTGAGACTTTTAATATGTAAAGTACATGTCCAAATTCAGTTTTACTTGAGCTTTTCCCAGTGTTTGTTGTATTTGTGTGTTCACTTTGTCTTTTAACTAATTTCCATACAGTAAAATTTCTTGAAGTAATCAAGCCCTTCTGTGTTATCTTGCCTGAAATCCAAAAGCCAGAACGGAAGGTAAGTTAATACAATTTTCTTCACAGGTTTGTATTTGTGTAATATAAAATGTTTACAGCTTAGTTTGCATTTGTGGGATTAGGATTTTATTTTTTTTCCTCTTCGGAGAATGGCAGCTTTAGGCAAAATTGTTTTTAGTGCAGGGCTTGTCTAGCACACCCTGTATTGTGGGTATTGTGGATACGGTTGTACAAGAATATGTTTGCTGGTAAATGCAGTTGTGCAGTTGTGGTTATGCCACAGCAGTGAAATGTTGAAAGCAGTACATACCAGAGTGTAAACTATAATAGTTTAAAATAGCAACTTGAAAATCTTTGCTTCTTCAGTTCTAATCTGAGGTTATTTGCTAAGATAAGCTTCTCTATTTTTTTTTTTCTCACCACAGGCTCTTTCTTAGAAAGATACAAGACTCATTTCTGTGAAAATACTAGAATTACCTTCCATTGACATAAGCTTGTCTATTTGGGTTAAAGTTTCAATAAAGCTTTGACGTTTTCCTTGGCCTTACATAGTATAAAAGGGATGAACAGTGAGTTATTTTCTTTAGGATGTCCTGTACTTTGTCCCTCACGAGAAAATCAAGTGTGCTTTAGCTACTATGAAAGTTTGCCTGATTGACTAGATCTGGTTATCTTGACAGCTTTATCATCTTTGGTTGCTGGTTTTTGGTTTTGTTTTTTTCCTTTAGATTCAGTTTAAGGAAAAGGTACTATGGACAGCTATCACACTCTTCATCTTCTTAGTATGCTGCCAGGTATGTTTCTTTCCCTTCTTTTTAAGGAAGAACTAAAATGTTTAAAGGATATTATGAAGTCTCTAATTTAATCCATTTTTCCTCTGTTGGTTGGAAATGCAGATTCCCTTGTTCGGTATCATGTCATCAGACTCTGCAGATCCTTTCTACTGGATGAGAGTGATTTTGGCGTCAAATAGAGGTATGGCCAGTCTTTCAGGAGGGTGGGGTTTTTATAGCTTGAATCAAAACATCTTTGGACGTGTTCTTACGTTGCACTCCAACAACGAAAATATCTGAAGTAGAGGGGCATAAGTCATTTTATGTATTATGTAAAATCATAATCCAGGGTGGCATTGGGAAAGGCATAACTTTGTGGACAAAATGAGTTTATGGTTGGCTGTGTGCAATGTTATATGTACAAAAATCAAGGAGCATTTTGGAGTGAAAAGGATTAGGGAAGAATTACCTGTATTGCTGCTGTTGCTGTCTTTTGTATATATTTCAGGTGGTTTATGTTTCAAACCATATTACATGAGTGCTGTTTTCTGGGTGACATCTTTGAGTCTGTCTCACAGAAGACTAAAATTCATGATAATTTATTTATAAAGTTCATAAAATAGTTTATGTTTTTATATATATGTAGGGTTTATATAGTATATATGGTTTAGATTATAAAAATAGTTTATAAAAAAAGCCTCTACATTTTCTTGTAGAGGGAATGGTGACAGTTTCTTGAATTCACTTTGTCATTATATATCATTTGAGCTATTTATTAGTTTATATCATAATGAGATGTGCCCATATGCATGCATGCAGCTTGGTGTACTCCTGAAAAAAGTTTGGGTTTTCCTGTTTAAAATTACAGATAATTAAGTGACTCATTGTCAAAGGCAGAAAGCAAATTCCTATCTTGTCCTGGTTTCAGCTGGGATAGAGCTAAGTTTCTTCTTAGTAGCTGATACTAAATCCAAAACACAGCATTGTATGAGAATCATGTTGATAACATACTAATGTTCTAGTTGTTGCTAAGTAGCGCTTATCCTAAATAACAGACTTTTCAAGTTTCCCATGCTCTGCCAATGAGCGGCTGCCTAAAAAACCAAGAGGGAGCATAGCCAGGACAGCTGACCCGAACTAGCCAAAGGGATATTCCAAACCATAGAACGTCATGCTCAGTATATAAACTGGGGGGAGTTGGCTGGGGGCCACCAATGGCTGCTTGGGAACTGGCTGGACATTGGTCAGCAAGTGGTGAGCAATTGTGTTGTGCATCACTTGGTTGGTTTTTTATTCCTTTCTCTCCCTCTCTCTTCTTTTCATTACAGTTATTGTTATTGTTGCTATTGTAATATTGTATTTCAATTATTAATTTGTTCTTACCTCAACACACAAATTTTACTTTTTTCCCCAATTCTCCTCCTCATCCCACTGGGGGTGGGGGGAGTGAGCAAGTGGCTGCGAGGTACTTAGTTGCCAGCTGCGGTTAAACCACAACTGTTCTGGATAACAACAGTCTTTTTTAGTGAAGGTGTTTTTTAAAAGGTACTAAGGAATATCACATTACTCATCAGACTGACTTTTAACAAGCTTCTGCTATTTAAACTTTTTACATTTGTGGAGGTTTGGAGTTTTATATTTTCTCCATCATGGCATAAAGGGTGGAAAAAAGCAGTTTTGAACTTCAGAGGTGCCTGGGTATGGTACACCCCATTATTTTCTTTTGTTGCTCTTCCTGTGTCCGTCAGGTACATTGATGGAGCTGGGGATTTCACCTATTGTCACTTCTGGGCTCATCATGCAGCTCTTGGCAGGTGCTAAGATAATTGAAGTTGGTGACACCCCAAAGGACAGAGCTCTCTTCAATGGAGCACAGAAGTGTGAGTAACAGCTGATATTCAAGGCTGATGTCCTAGAGTATCTAAACTTAACAAACAGAAAGTGTAAACTTACTGTGTGATGAATGTTCGAGTCGGGTACGTGGGTTTCTCTCATGCTGTGTGTTCATGTTATGCCACAGGTTTCTGTCTTTAATCAGCCTTTTACTGTCTGCTTTCTGGCTTGTTAGCTGTTTAGCTTCAGAAAGGTTTGAAAAGGAAAAATATCTGCGATTGGCACTGCTGCTGTAATCTCACCAGTTAAATTAAGTAATACGTAGACTGTGGGGACTGAACTTTTCAACTGTGTTGGACAGTGTTAACCTAGAAAAGTTACTATTAGGATGTTTGTTCTAGTTTCTACCTTGCAGTATCAAGCATGGCTTGTTCTCAGCAATAAGAGATCTCTGTGCTCAGTTGATAAATGGCTTTTAGAAAAATTTGAGTGTTCTTTAGCTATTTGATGCTGTATCGCACTATTTACTGATCTGTTCACCGGGAAAACAATTCATAAATTGCTACAGTAATATCATAACACCCTCAGTTTTCAATATCTAAAGCAATCTTCAGTGAAGTGTCTGTGTGTATTTGTATTTTTAGTGCCAGATTTCAAACACCTTACCTTTGAATTTAAACATCCTATGACAATGTATTCCTTCCCAGTTTTCTCTACAAAGAGAAAGTGATTTGTATTTCTCTAATTGCCCACTGACCTAGATGTCCAGAACAAATATGTACTTTTTTCTTCTTATTCCACAGTGTTTGGAATGATCATTACCATTGGACAGTCTATTGTCTATGTAATGACTGGGATGTATGGAGACCCATCTGAGATGGGTGCTGGTATCTGCTTGCTTATCACGATTCAGGTGATTTCTAGTCCTCTCTTGCTTTCCCTCTGAAAGGGTCAAAAAGTCCACCTTACGGACTGCCTGCCCAACATGCAGAGATTGAAGTGTGCCTGCTTCCTCATTCATGTGTGTGTGTGTATATATATATATATATATACACACCTTCCTTCTCTTTTAATACAAGTTACTTTTTTAACAAAATTTAAGAAAGGATGGGACTAATGCTGTATTTCTTTCTTTACTGTAGCTATTTGTTGCTGGATTGATAGTTCTGCTCTTGGATGAACTCCTGCAGAAAGGATATGGTCTCGGTTCTGGCATCTCTCTCTTCATTGCTACCAATATCTGTGAGACTATTGTGTGGAAAGCATTCAGCCCCACTACAGTGAACACAGGACGAGGTAATATGGCATAGTCTGTTTTCTTTACAAAATTTTTGTACAAAAAAGGCAAAATCTATTTTTTGCAGTATGTCAACTTAAATGGCAAACGCTGCTGCTAGCATCTTGGCTGTGTAATTGCCATGTAGTGAATCTTGTTAAATACAGCAAGTGCTCCTACGCAAGGTGCAACTACAAAGACATTTCTCTTTAATTTTGTAGTGTCTTTCAAGATATTTCCTGAACTTGAATTTCTTACGGTGCCTCCATTAAAACTCACTAGTGGTAGACTGCCATTGTATTATGGTTGCTTCCCAGCTTACTGACAAATATCATCTGTTTCTTTCTGCACCTTGCATTTTTTTTACTCTTTGCCCCAAAGACCTTATTCTCCGAATATTACAGAAGGTGATTTTGTTTGGTGCTGTATAATAGAAAACATAACTGAGGTTATCGTATTTGCTGTAATGCAAACAATAACTTGTGTGTCACTGTGAATGATACTAGAAAGCATGCTGCCTCTCTCATCCGATTTTTTTGTTTATTTGGTGGGGAGGAGGAAAAGGGGTAAAGACCTTAGTGAATGTCAGTATTTCTGGAGACCAATAAAATTATCTCATTTGATCATTGGGTTATGATGTAGTTTCTAGGCCACTACAGGGAGATTTAAAAAACAAATCTTGGACATAATGTAGCTGATACGAAGGATGGCAGTAGGAAAAGTCTGACAGCATGCTCTAGATGCAAGAGACTTGGAGATATATCCCATTCTGAATCCTCTAGTTCAGAAATATACCTAATGGGACAAAGCACTGAAGTTTGGAGATAATCACAGCACACCTAACTTGGTTTTTCTTTTCCTTTCCAAGGCATGGAATTTGAGGGAGCCATCATTGCTCTGTTCCATCTTCTGGCTACTCGTACAGACAAAGTCAGAGCTCTTCGTGAGGCTTTTTACCGTCAGAATCTCCCCAACCTTATGAACCTGATTGCCACCATCTTTGTCTTCGCTATTGTAATTTATTTCCAGGTCAGTTGGAATAAAGAGGCCTGTGAAACTGTTGATGTGGAAGTAGATCTGTAATCTGCTTCCTTCTATGAGAAATTGTATTTTCACTTTCTAGTGCCTTCAGAAGACTCATTTTTGTACCTGCAACGTTTGAATGTTCATTTGACACTAGCTTCTCTTAATCTTATGTAGCCACATAATAGACTTCAGACCTACTTTGGTCACTGAAAAAACCCCACATATGAACATGTATGTGCAGTATTGTCTAACCCAAATGCTCTTGCTTTTTACTGGAAAATACTCTGAAGTCTTCAAGCCTGTATGTCTCTTACTGTTTGTTGCAGCAAACTGCTGATGAATATAGAAGGTTTTAATGTTTCTTTTCCAGCACACCATGTTCAGTCTTCTTGAAACTTCTGATTTCTTCTGATGTCTGTGTCTTTCCATGCCTTCTTATATGTGTGTGTTTAGACAGCCCTGCAGGCTTCCAGGCCATTTGCAGAAGTGTTCACATGGATAGCCTTATGGGTAGAGTATGTGTAGTTGCACAGAATGATTGCAGGGGTTTTTTTCTGTTGCTGTCAAGGAATTGCAGTTGCATTTATGACCTGTGGTATGGGTTCATGCCCAGTTGTAATGGGGGACTTTCTTTTGAAAACTTTTCAGGGCTTCAGAGTGGATCTTCCTATCAAATCTGCTCGCTACCGTGGCCAGTACAACACCTACCCTATCAAGCTGTTCTATACCTCCAACATTCCCATTATTCTTCAGTCTGCCCTGGTGTCAAACTTGTATGTCATCTCCCAGATGCTTTCTGCTCGCTTCAGTGGCAACTTACTGGTTAGCCTGCTGGGCACTTGGTCTGTGAGTATTCCTTCTAATCTTGCATACAGCTTTATAAGACCACCATTAAAATGCATGGTTAAAGAGATGGTCTCTAAATATTAAGGCACACTTCTACAGGTGGTCATGTGCACTGAAATTAGTCATTTGTTTAATGGTAGAGTATGAGACCAGCTGTCTTGAGTGTAGATGTTAGGTCTCCATTTAACTTTTACCTTGGACTGTTCTTTGCTGTCCTAGGTATTTTTGCTGTTCGTTATTGTATTCAATTTCCGCTTTAGAAACTGCTTGTCATAGTAAAGTTGAATCTCTGTGTGCTGCTGTACTGGTAATGATACACAGTGATATGAAGGTGATAGAAATCCAGACATAGCCTAATGGCTAAGAAATAGTGAGGTCACCTAAGTTACTAAAGAACAGGTGACTTCTTTCTTCTAGGACACGTCATCTGGAGGCCCTGCTCGTGCTTACCCAGTTGGTGGACTTTGTTATTATCTGTCACCTCCAGAGTCCTTTTCTTCAGTGTTAGAAGACCCTGTACATGCAGTTGTTTATATTGTATTTATGCTGGGCTCCTGTGCTTTCTTCTCCAAGACATGGATTGAAGTCTCTGGCTCCTCTGCCAAAGATGTAAGTTTTAAATGACAAATTGTGTAAGCTTACGTGATGAGAACAAATGGGCTGTTGTAGGAATAAGACTGACTGTCTTCTGAAATAGCTATTTTGCTGGTAATCTTGGTAATATTTATTGTTTGTATTGACAGTGACTGTGTCTTTTTTTGTAAGTGGGGAGGATGGGGGCAGAATGGGGGTAACTTTTTCCCTGTTTTCTTTACTGCTTTTTCAAGAACAGCGGCAACAAAATTGCTTTCATTGGCATTAGGAAATTTTCAGCATTCCTGTGTAACATCTCATCAGTGCGAGGGCAGGCGAGGTAACAGGAAAGGTAGAAACTTTCTGTGCCAAATAACAGATGCGCTGTGTACAAGGCAGCTGCCACTTAACTTCCAGGTAAAGCTTGAATACCCATGCCTGGCATAGAGAATTCTTAACTTCTTTTGGGGGAAGATTAACTAGAGGTTGTTATTTTTAATTTGAGAGCACTGATAACAGAGAATATAGTGCAGCGCATTAATGTACCTGAGCCTAGCTTCTCAAAATTTCCATTTGCTACAGGATATTTGATATTCAGCAACTGTATCATTCTGAAATTGGAATTGGAAAACAAGATGGAAAATAGTTGTCATCGTGGTATGTTTGTATTGTGTGGTTTTGGGTAGGAAATCAAGCTTGGCAGCCATATGGAATAGCTTAATCCATTCTTTAACAAATATGTAATAGTTGCACAGTTACTGTAACAGCGTGAGCACTCTCTCGTTTTGGACTTGAATTTAGCTGCTTGTCAGGCATGCAGGGAGACACTCACAGCCATGTATAGCCAGATTTTTATTTCAGTATAAACCAATGTACAGCTTTTAACACTTTAATATACTTTCCTCATACTGAATAAAATTATTTTAATTTCACGTAAACAAGGCCATATAAAAATTGGTGAATCATTACTTAAATGTTCACTATATGTGGAGGACTGGTAGCTTAATCATCTGAAAGTGTGTTTTCTCAGTACATTAGATTCAGTGACAAGCACCTTTAGAAGGTCCCTTGCTAGAGTTTGTTACCCTTTGTTTTTAGTGAAATGTTTGCAGGGCTATATATTGTAACCCTGTGCAATTGCAGAAACCCAGTTTAAGAATAATGTCCCAAGAAGACGTTCTTTTAAATGTACGGTTTTTAATATGGCCCCACAAACTGTTTCCCACATTCATTTGGACTAACTGAAATGGTGTGGATGCTTTATAGGATTGTTTTGCTAACATCTACTAAACACTAATCAGGAGAAGGGTAGGTGGCAGAACAGGAACTGAATGGTGTATATGAAAGCCTACCAATTTCCAGAGTTTCCTTGTCTAGGTAGGACTAGAATTATCCGAAAAGCTTTGTGTAATTGAGAGTGTGGAAAAGTGCCTGTGACTGCAACCTATCTGAAGTTAAAATACTGGATATTTTAAACTCAGATGAATAATATAAAAACCGAAACAATACCAAAAAACACCTAAACACACCACCATTTACTGAAATGTCTTGCTTCTGTTTTCCTTCCCGTAGTACTGAGTTCCATGGCCTTGGCAAATAATGCTAAACTTACTTGCTCCATTCCTTGATTGAATACAGGTTGCCAAACAATTGAAAGAACAGCAAATGGTAATGCGAGGCCACAGAGAAACTTCGATGGTACATGAACTAAACAGGTGAGCTACACATTTCACAGGCTGTTTATGCAAGGTGTTATGGGGGAAAACACATGGCAAACTTTGCTTTGACTTCCATTTTCTAGATTCTAGAACAACATTCTTCCAGCTTCATAACGTGCGTGAGACGCAGAATATTGTCTCGTTAATGGAAGGGTGGTACAGTACAGCATATTCTCGTCTTACAGCTAAGAGAATATGCCTTTAGTTCTGGGGGTTGTATTTTCCTGTTCTTACTTCTTTTATAGGATAGCTAATAATGAGCATTTGAATTTACTTCACTACTTCAACCTGATGCACAAGTTGGGTTTTTTTACTGTAATTTTTAATGTGTTATGTCTTGAGTACTGTTTTCATGCAGACCTTGCTTCTAGAACAAGTAGTTACTTAAATCTACAAGGTGCAGAGGTAGGCAGGGGTCAGCCTCTAGGTTTTCTAACTGCAGAGTAGGACCTATTCATCCTTCATGTTACAGAAAAGTTATCTTAACTTTAGATTTCAGTCGTCTGCAAATGAGTTGAAGAGCTAGTAACCATAAGCTTAATCTGTGTGCTTGATTGCATGGTAGACTGCAATACCTTCTCTTCTTAGCTTAGCATTTTTTTTCCCCTCAAATTGGGTTCAGCTTTTTATTTCCTTACCTGGTATACTGGCACTATTGCACACTTCTTGCCTTGTATTGTGGACCCAGGAGAGAAGGGAGTATTCTGCTATTGACTCTTTTCCTTTCATCTAGTTTCATTCTTGTTTTTTTACCTACCTGGTTAGATTATCTCTGTAGTGTTCTTTCTGTTCTCAGTGGGACTGGTTTTCTACAAAAAAATCTGCCTCTAATTTAGACACTTCCCTTAGATCCCATATGCCACTAACCCTAGAATATTTGTTAGTATCCTGAGAAAACCTGGCACCTTTTCTATTCTCATTTTGTGTTTTACAGGTACATCCCAACAGCTGCTGCGTTTGGTGGTCTCTGTATTGGCGCCCTCTCTGTGTTGGCAGACTTCCTTGGGGCAATTGGGTCTGGAACTGGAATTTTGCTTGCTGTCACTATCATTTATCAGTACTTTGAAATTTTTGTAAAGGAACAGAGTGAAGTTGGCAGTATGGGAGCTCTTCTTTTCTAAACCTAGCTTCTCATGGACCCAGGAAAGAGGGGAGGAACATTCTCAAAGTATAGCCAGTCAGGTGAAAAGAAGTAAAATAAACTTGATAATGCCATTCTATAGGAACACATATTTTAATAATGTTTCCAAAGCGCATTCCCTTATGTTCAAACTTTTCTAGCATACTGTTTGCATTTTATAAATTGATGAGGAAATATGTACAAAATATTTTTTTTTAAGAAAGTTGTTTGTTAATTATGTATTAGGAGAATCAGCTTTCTGAATTGGATTTAGTTCAATGACTCTTGAAATTTTTTTGGAGCCCCTTTCAAATTTAGTATACCTGAAGCTTTTACAGGTTTTAATAAATGTTTGTTAAATGAATGTTTGGAAGGGATTTTTTTCCATTTAACTTGTTTTTGCAGCTCCTTTGCAACGGTGGTCAGAAAAATCTCTCCCTCTGATGCTCAAGTTCCATAATTAGTTATAAGCACAAACAGTGTTTAATATGTTCAGGTTTGTGTTTGGGGTTGTTTTTTCAGTATGGCAGATTTGGAAGGCAGTTGTTTCTTTTTACTAAATGATATCTCTAACTCCAAATGTTTTGTCTTGTAATCACTGCGCTAGACCTTGTCAGATGTTGAATATTGGCTTGAGACTGTTGTCAAGTTTCTGTATAAGGTGGGAATGTGTTCTTTCCCACCACCCCTCCTCTATAAGCAGAAAACTCAGGTCAATCTAGATTCTGCCAGAGTCTGTGCCTAAGAGTTGCAACTTCAAAACTTGGTCATACTGGCAGCTTTGTAAAACATTCTAATTAGTTTTCATTGCCATTAGTGGTAGTTCTGATGCTAGCTGAAAGAAATGGATGTTATGGCTGCTTAGATGCAAATCTGCTTGTGCTCTTTGCTAAAGCTAAGTTTCATTGATATAATTAATTCTGGTCTTGTAGCAATCAGGATGTTATCTGACTACTCATACCTAGTGAATTTTGAGTCTCATTGCCACAAAGGAGTGTGAAAAGAATGTGTGCTACTTGTCTATTTCTATAGGCCTAGATATGAGACCCTTGTCAGATAACTCTTGTAAGTTGCTTATGTGGAAGCCTTTTCCATCCTATAATGTCATTGATTCAAATGGTGCATAGAAAAGTACCTTTTCAGAAGGTATTGGGACTCCTGTTTTTGAAGATCACGCCTTCAAATTGGAGAAGTTACATTATTGGCTTTAATGGACCAGAATAATACTTAATTTTCCATTTTAATTTAGATTGTCAGTACTAATCAGGTGCCTAGGACCAAATGCAAATATCTGTGTACGAGTCTTGTAAATACACTTTTCCTCAATCAGTATTGGACGACATGGAAACCAGAATGAGGAGTTATAATATTGGAATGTTTCTCTACACTGCATCAACATGCCTTCTGTGCATTTTGGCATGTTCGGCTAACAGTATATGAATTACTGTTTCTGCTTGGCGTGTCGGGACTCTTACATACCCAAGGAGCACGGATGACATCCAGAAGCCCTTGTTAATGCACTGAGCTCAAATACCAAATGTGTGAGAAATCTGCAAATTCGGGATGAGATACACCTATCAATCAAAGTGAAACTCCTGGGGTGAGGATCACGATTGGGAAAGGGACAAAAAGTATTAGGATAAAGTACCCGTGAAATGCTCGCTACCAATCATTCACTATTACTTTACACTGTGTTCAATAATTTTCCTGTCTTTTGTAGAAAGTACTAGCATGCCACAGCACCATTTTGATGTGAAATAAGGGACGGTTAATAAGTGACTTTCAAAAGAGAGGGAAGGAGCGTGGTATGGTTCTTCTGCTTTGGGGATTTTGTTGTTGCTGTTTGTTTTTTTTCCAGGAAGCCCAACACAAATTTTGTTTTGAAATAAAAAGGACTCCACTTTTGGGCCCACAGCTCTGGCTGGGCTGGAGCTGTACTTGTATTTTTGGTCATATCTGTTTGGACCGGTTGCAGTTTAGACCATTAGCTCTTCAGTGTCTAAGCAGCACTTGTTCTATGCATCTGTACTTCTGTTGTCTAGTGGTGAAGTCTTTGTTATCAAGCAGCTATGTCCTCAAAGCAGGACCTGCTGGTCATACAGCGGACGTTCACAAAAAAGAAATAATACCTAAACAATCTGCTTTATAAGGAAATAAAGTACATCTTTGGAGCTAATGTTTGGCTTTTGGTGCTTTGAATACTGTTACGATTCTAACACTTGTTAAGTAATGTTGCCTGCCTACAAGACTCTGAGTGGTCCCTCTCAGAACAGCTTGTTTAAGAGTGTCAGTGTAAAATAAAGACTAATTGTGTGTACTCCAAGGTCTTCTCTCAACAATAGGTTGCCAAAATAACAGAACCTTACCCATTCCTCTGGGCTTTCCTGTTCCAGAAGAATTGTAATTCAGAAGGCATTTCACAGGCAAATAGTGGGAGAGTGAGGTAATGATGCATCAGTTTTAACAAAAACTGTATTTCCATATGAAATGCGTGCCGGTCTTTTTGTAGCATGACTTTAGTAACAGGAATTAATTGAAACAACACAACTCAAAGCTCATGATACTCCTAGTATTGTTTTGCCCTCTGAGTTTTTAAACTTAACTTGGAGTAAGGAGAAAAAAAAAAATTCCTCCTGACTAGAAATACTCTAGTACTTAAAAGCAAATTTATGTAAAATACTGGTACTGGGTGCAAGAACTTTGTCCAAGATGCTGGTTGTGTATGAACAGCATTAGTCATTCTAAACAGCCGCGTGATTTCTCCCTTGCTCTTTTACGTTCCCTCGGGAAACTTGCGTTAATAACTGTGGTTGCTGTAGGAATATTATGTTGTTGCACGTATGATCAGAGAAGTAATTGAAGTCACTGTAGATGAGTTATCAGCAAGTCAGCTAGGTGAAATACCAACACTGAGGCAAAGTCTGAGATCCTCTTTCTGCTGGTAGTATTTCAGTGCAAAATTATTCGCACAGCCTCTTACACGCTGTCGATTTCATGTGAAAGCTTGTGCCACAGCACTGAAGTGCCGAGTGTTTGATTTTGTCCCCATCACCATTATTCATGAGGCCTTAAAAATCATCCGGTTTATTTCTAGTTCACTAATTCCCAGGGCCTATCTCCATATAATTTTGAGATGGTAAACAGAGAGACTTTTTTTTTTTTTTCCTTAATTCCTTGAACGTTTTGTTTGTTGTTGGATATTTTTTGTTGTTGTTTAAAAACAAATTCCCCTTGGCTGCAACTGTAAAGGTTGTTGCCTTACTCCAAAACATTTCATGGCTCTGCTCCATCGATTTCTTCTGGGGATAGCCCTGTCCCTGTACCGTAAACAGTCTGTGATTTGTGAAATAGATTTCTCAGCCAGCTTTCAGTAAAGGAGGAAGCCGAGTGGCCTAGTAACCGCTTTTCCTAATTATTCTCTCTTACAGCAAGCGATAACAAGCTTTAGGCAGCCTTCAATTTGACCACCGCTTTGGGGAGTTGTGTGCAGGCTTTTGTAAGCTGCTGTTTGCTTACCGACGTGGTGTGACACACTGACAGGTCCTCAATCAGCCCTCGCTGCCTGGAATACTGAAGCTGCCTCCTGATGCCCAGCCGGGTGCTGAGCGGCCGTTCGAGCCCTGGTGCGCGGCTTCCCAGCGACAGGACGGCGCGGGCCGTTATCACGAGCAGAGTGCTTTCAGGGAAGGTGTGCAGGAGAGGGACACCGATGACATTTCTGAAACTCTGTTTTGCTCGGTACGCAGCCTCCGGCAGCTCTCCCGCACGGACCCCCAGCCTCCGCCCGGCGAGGTCAGGGTTTGCACTGCGGCCAGGGCCGGCGGCGCTGCTGGCTCCCTCCCAGCGGCACCGGGAGATGTGCAGGTGTTCAAACAATGCCTGCTTGTTGTGGGGGGCCTGGCTCTGGGAAACGCAGCCCCCCCCCCCCCTCCCCCAGCTTCGCCAGCCCTTCCCGAGGATGGCTGCTGGCACACGGAGGGGAGCGCTCGCCCGCCGGGTGGCAATGTTACGCTGCGATTCGAGGCACCGGGTTCAAGGCAACTTGGGTCGGTGAAGTGCTGTTAAACCTGCTCCCGGTGCACGTTCTTCCCTTTGCTGCGGTGCTGGTGGCTGTCATACAACGTCAAAACTCGGGAACAGAGTTAGCCAGTACTTACTGCACGGTATTGTATTGTATTCTTAGAACTGGCACCAGCACTGAGGCTGTTTGAAGCCGAAATGCTGAAAATGATCGCCTTCTGTTGGAGAGTTTATAATAATTAGAGTATTTTCTAGTATTTTTCAAGCACGCTAGGTGTCAAGGGGCAGTTGCTGTTACAGCCACTTAGTCGTCTGCGTATGGCTACAGGATTTAAGCCTAGACTGAGACAGTTTATGGGATTGGAAGGAAGACCCATAAAAGAAGCATTTAAAAACAAAATCAACATCCTAAGCTGGGGACCTAATTAGTCAGCTAGACTTTAAGCTGCCGTTTTATAATATGTGACTGGATGGATCGGCTAAAATGGGAGCTCTTCTGTGGGCCAGGTTCTAGCAATCCTCTGGCTATTGCTAAGGTGATGCTAGCCAAGCTGGCAGCGCTTGGGAGAAAGGAAATACCCTGACAATTGGCACCTCCTTTGGCAGTTGTATGAGAGGGGCCAGAGACTGAATGAGCACAGACATGATACACTTTGTCATCGCAGAGTGGGCTGTCAAGGTCAGAGATGGGATGTCTGCTCTGAGACATTTTTTTTGTTGGAGAACTGGAAGACTGGGCCAGTCAATTTTCCAGCAATACGAATACCTGAGAGCTTGAAACAGAGGGAACAAATAGAACAGTTAGGATATAAATTTTTAAAAAGCTGTTTCAGACATTTTTTCATATTGCTTTGGAGAAAATCTGGATACATGGCACATATCAAATCCCAGATTCCCCTTCTTATATGTTAAGTCTAAAGAGGATGATTCTAAAAATGGTGTGAGCAGTGTTGGGGGAATATTAGCTATCTGAAATCTGAGATGAGTATTATCCACTTTAATCTTCAGCACGTCTTTAGCCATTTGATGTTCTTACAGCTCTGATGTGTCTCTTCCGCCTGCCTGTGGTGTGAAGCTTTAAAAAAGAAGGCAGCTGCAGACATAAGGGAGAAGGAAACAGTAAGCAGAACGTTTTGCATGATTAACTTCACTATGGAAGTGTGAATTTTCTATTTGTTTAAATAGCTTTATCTTTTGGCAATGCAAGAACAAGGAATTGTTGCTGCTGCTGGATTCCCAAGGGCTGCAGAACTATGCCTAATGCATCTAGAGCAAGGGCTTGCCATGACCACAGCTGTAGTCATTTACACAATGGTGTGGGATTGCAGCGCTCAGCTGCAGCCAGTAACTGGTGGGTGTGTGGTGAGAGGCCAGAGCTCCATGAAGGAATTCTGGGAAGAAGTAACCAAGGCGGTGAGGACACGTATCCTTTTGAAGCCAGGATGTACTTGACGTGAGTGTATCTAAGAATGCTCTTGAGCTCCAGGATTTTGATGACTGCTGACAACAAATTGTGAGTGTGCTGTGCTGATGGGGGTGGTGATTAAATATTGCAAAGGGGTAGCTGCCTACTACATCTCCCCAGTAAAGGGAAAGCCCAGAATACCTGGGTACTATAGAAACTGATGTTTTGTTTAACCTTGGTATCCCAGCCTGACCTGGTGTTCCCTTTTCACTATACAAAGTTTTCTTAATATTGTACAGATGCAGAAGCTTGTAAGATAGGGAAGCGTGTTTGCTAAAAGTGCTTAGAAAAGGAACTAATTGATCTCAGACGTTTGAGGATGGAGCTTGAACTGGTGGTCTTTGTCATAAGAAGAGCTTTTTTTTAACCTGGCCCATCTTGCTTTGAGTAACTCTTGAAAGCAGGAGAGATTTACAAGTGGGGTGAGGGCTTTAACCTTTTTAGGTAGGTAGAAAAGAACTGCCTCTTATTTCAGCACCTCCTATTTCTTAAGCAGTACAGGCTAGTGGAAGCCAGCCAACATTTGGGATAAGGCTTATCTAATTTAATGATGGGACACAGTAACAGAAGCTGGGGGTCTAACACAACTTTCTGCAACTGAGGAACATTGCTGCCGTTTTTATTTAGCTTTCAACACTTGTATCTCCCTTTTTGCAGTGGATAGCTGGAAGCTTCCATGGGGTCTCTCATGTGTGAAAAGAAAAGAGCTCTAGCTCTAGGGCAAATAAACTTGAAGGGTTTCCATTTTTCTGAAGTCTATTCTTTGCTATTACTTGTATTGCCAAAGTTGCTTGTTTTGCATGAGAGTGCCCATTTTGGTGGGTACTGGCTGTAATTATGAGAGAGATATTTGGCTCCAAAGGTTGTACAGTCTGAATAAAAAACATTTAAGAAAAAAAAAACCACTCAAAAAACAAAGGAAATGCTGTAGAGAAGGACAGGACTTGTCCTTGGTCATACAGCTGATCACTGCAAGAGTCCTGACTCAAATACAATGTCTCTCCCACACCATCTCTGTACATACCTCTTCTGTTGATGTTGCCTGTTCTTGAAGCACCAGAAAGAAACGCTAACTCTGTAGAGTTTGAAATACAGCTTCAAATTGCACTTGTGTATGTATATAAAGTAGGTGTCTTTAGAACATAACCGTGAGCAGCTAATTAATGAAGTGGTACACTTCATTCTGTCCTTAATCACCAAATCAGTGTGTCAGCAGTGAGCTCATGCCTGTAGGAAAAAGAGGGTCAGAGAATCAAGTGGTCCATGTGCCAGCATGGTCGTGTTTTTCTTTGTTCTTTCAGAACTGTTGAGACATCACAGCCTTGATGTTATTTCATCCTTGTAGAATATCTCTACTTGTCCAGAGTGTTTCCTTTATGCATAGTCCATTAAGTGATGATCAGAGCTTTGAGCGCCTGCAATTCATCGAGTTTAACGCTTCACGTTTACTATAAGAGAAGGCAAAACCATTTCTCTATGTTTTTGGTTGTTAAAAGTAATTGCTATAAAGTCTGGATCATGTACCTAAGCAGTGCAACAGACTGATGCTACCAGAGTTCTAGAAGGCTTTGCTGGAGAAATAATGAAATTGCCTGAAAGCCGTTACATTGCTACGGCCCAGAGAGCTTTGTTATGAGCATAATGAAGTAGAAGCACCCTCTAGGTATCAGGAGAAAGGATCATTATTTATTCTGGGCTGAAGCCCACAACTTGGAAGACCTGAATAAAAGCCTCTGTCCTGCTTTCTTGCGTTCCATGGGTGTGTCTGTGGTGGGAGGTTCTTCCATGAAACAGGTATTGCTCGTGTAGGAGCTTCAGTCCTTCTGTGGAAGTGACCCTTCCACCATCCACACCTCACATTTCCCACTGATAATGTGCTGCAGCAGAGGTAAACACGTTGAAGGGCACTCTGTGTCCATGAGAATGGGGCAGTAGAGGAGGAAGGGAGGGACTAAACAGGACAGAATCGAATTTCTTCCTGTGGTTGTAGTTTACCAGGGCATCCCTGATGTGAGCTGAGGTGCTGCTAGCATCCTCCAACATTTAAATGGGAGACTGGGGTGGAGGGGAGGTAAGAAGGGAAACCCTGTCATCTGCATGTGGCCCGCTGATGGGTTTATCTCTTGGCTCCTGAGGAGCTCTGCTGTGCTCTGGTTCCTGCTCAGGTCGGGGGAGCAGGGGGCTGATGGACTTTCAGCACCTGGCTGGATATCTAGGAAATTTCCATCTGTGTCTGATGTTCCCTGATAGCTGGAGAGGGAACTTGTTTGCTGTTTCTACAGTAACAGGAAGATTCTGTTATGAGGGGATTTGGCATGAGGAAAGTGTGAAAAAGGACAGGTTCTGTCCCTGCTGCAGAGTCACTGTGTTACCTTATGGCTGGGTACCAGTGAACCTTTCTCAGATTGGGATTTGTTAAATGCCTTAAAGTATTTGTATGGGGAAAGCCATTCACGGAAGAGCAGTGCAGTCTGTAACGATTCACTGCTATGTGTTTTGCACCTTTTTCCATTGAGTGTTTCTGTTACTAGTAACAGTCCTTATGTTACTTGCTACCTTGAACGGTGGATAGCGTCCCGCTGGCCCGGTGGGTTTCCTGTGTAAGCTGTCTCACAAACACACCCTGAAGAACCAACCAGATCAAAACCGCCTGTCTAAGCACAGCCCTGAAGCACGTACAGCAGGCTAAGCTAGACCATGCAGCCTACTGCCCTGTTTTCAGAAAGTATGTGGGCATTGTACAGTCTGTAAGAGCCAAGCACAAGCATTGTTAGTTAGAGACCTCAAAAAGTCTCCTCTTCTCCCTGCCCACTGGCATTCACACATGAGACTGGTGCTTTCCTGCACGTGCAGGTGCTCCAAGTCAGCATCCCCCAGCCTGGAACCTTCCCAGCAGGTACCTCTGTCATCTGGAAGGTTGCTGCTTTGTTCCATTACCCAGCAGAGCTATTACTGCAGCAACAGAGTGCGGATCTGACCAGGCGGCAGCTTTGCCTTTCTCTTGTAAATCCTCTGGCAGGAGCCTGATGTGATTCTTGCCAAACACCTCTCTAAATGGTAGGAAGACCCAAGAGCTTTCATAAGCAGCATGAATGCCCGGAGATGTGGGCAGCAGAGGTCAGAAATGGCCTTTCTTCACCCTGTGTCAGAGCTTTGTGCTCACACAGATGTTTGCTGGAAGGCACGAGAGGCTGATGCCCATGGCTCCCAAGTCAGGTGGGGCACAGGAGTTTTGCAAGCTTGTCGAACGTGACCTTTTAAAGGGCATGAGATGAGCTTCACGCAATTTGTTTTCATCTTACAACAGCAAGAGCGCTTGATTTTCTGTAACACTGTTTTGCTTTATTTCTATCTAAAAGGCTTAGCGATTCCTGGATGTACATTTTTAATTTTCTCACTTTCCCCTATGTACATGTTCCATGGGTCTTTAATTGCCACTTGATGACTGCTTACCTCCTGTCCCAGCCTGAGTGGGATGGGGTTACCCTGCTCTGATTCTGAATGAGGGAGGGTGGCTGGTGTTTCTGAAGACAAGTGATGATATGTGTGGATCCTCCTGGCAAGATCCTGCTTTCTGGATGGGACAAAGCAAATTCATCCTCTGAAGAAATCTATCTGGAAGGACAGGACCCTTTAGGAATATATAGTTATCAGTCTCTCTAATCTTAGGTGCCCATCACCTGTATCCAAGTTGTACAATATAGATGTCCAGAGGGGCCAGAGCCATTCAATAAAGCTGCTGCTATAGTTCTCTACATTAATACTGAGCTTGAGTGCATCACTCCTGCGGTCAGTGGTCTGGAAAACTACGTGCAGCTCTCAGACCAGAGAGAGCAGTCGGGATAATAAAGGAAGGCACAGGCTGAAGCAGCACTGGGATCCTGACAGTCACAACTTGGAACCCAGGAAAGATGTTTTTCTGGTGCTGGGGGATTGTCTTTGGCCTCTGTGGCAGCACTTGGCTTGCTAGTTCCCAGTATTTCCCTAAATATATTTTGGATTTCTGCAGCTCCTATTGTTTGTGATAAAGGGTTGGACAAAAGGTCCATTGATCAGGCAGTTCTTGTGATCCATCTCTGTCTGCCTCTCAAGGCAGCAAGTTTGTGATTGCAGCGACGCTGCAAAGCCACTGCACTACATCAGGCGGGCATAACTGCTGGGAGGAAAAGAGGTGCAAGAGCAGCGGGTCCAGACCTGGGGGTCCTTTTTCCTTTCTCCCCCCACGAATATGCGAATCGCTGTGTGAATATGGTGCAATGTGCGACAGACTCGGCCAACTCGCTCCACAACGAATTCAAATCCAATGGTAAACTTTGTTCCCTGATAAACTAGAGGATGGAAGCGTCTGCCAGGTTCGAATGTGTGTGGCATTTGAGCCCTGTGTGGAAGATTATTACTGATAAAGATGCTGAATTTTATATATATATATTTTTTTTTTTATAAAAGAGGGCAACTAAAGAGTGGAGAGGATCTTGTTTCTGGAAGAAAGCCCCTGAGTTTCTTAGGAAAAGTGAAATATCTCCCATAGTTGTTGTTTGAGCTAAACGTCTGCTTTTCTAGCAATGAAAAATGATGTTTGGTACAGTTAGATAACATATGGAAAACAGTCATATTGATTCAATTCTTCCTGTTTCTTTTTACTGTGTCGTATTCAAAATACAGCCCACGTTGGAAATGAAATCGCATTGCATGCAAAGATTCTTGCAGTGACAGAGTAATTAAGTACTTTTATCCCTAAAATAGTAGGCAATAGGATATTGAAAATAAAAAGCATCAACATTGCTAATGTGTGTACAGAAAAGGAGGTGTTATCTTGTGGCTCTGAAGTAGAACTTAGATTCAGGCATAATAATGCAGATACACAAGAAACTTCTGTTTCAAAGAACTAGGTGGCGAAAAAAAGTGTGAGATTTCAATACAGATTCATTAGAATGTGGTTAAGAGTGCGATATTAAGGACTGACAGTAAAATTGGTCAGAATTAGTTGCCTACTGTTCTAACTTATTTTAAGTTGAGTTATTTTACTTATGTATTTTATAGAAGGCTTTTTTTTCCAAGTAATGGAACACAGAAGTAACATCATGACTTTAAAACTTAACATGTAAAAGGATGTTGTTGTATTTTCCTAATTATTTTTTTTTTTACATTGGACCCTGCCTGTTTCTGACACCTCCCATTCCCAGTCCTGCTGCTGGGGAAGACGGGCATGGAGGTCACTCGGCCAGATCCAGGGACTCAGCCCTGCACTTGCTGGTGCAGAAGCTCCTGTTGTGCTGGGTCCAGGAAGCTTTGGAAACTGGGGTGCGAGGGGTGCGCACGGGCAGGCAGGAGCCGCTGGAGCTGGGGGCAATGCCAGGGAAGAGCTGCTGCGGGGTGCAGCCCCCAGTCTGGTCACAGATGGGACTGGAGTGGGAATGGGAGCCCGTGCCTCCCTGTGATCTCTGTAGGCTTTGGATGTGTCCACTTAAGCTTGTCTCGTCAGCTCATCCGTTAAGTGTGGAAGTCATTAATTTCACCCAGATGGAAAAACTGTCTTATGCTCCTGCTCCGAAGGGAGCCTGCGCTGGCTTCCTCCGCGTGATGAACGCACGTGGTGGTGGCCCTACCTGCTGCCGCTCGCCGACCTTCTGGCTCCTTCATCTCGCCTCTGCGCTGCCCCGCTCCGCTGGACTCTGCTGTCATCTCTCATTTGCAAACCCTCACATCAGCGCAGCGCGGGGCCCGCTGACGGCTCTTGCCGAGTCGCTCTCCTCGTTGATGTGCGCGGCGGGAAGATGAAGGAGCGCTCTGACAATGGGGACATTGTAGCCGGGTTTCTGCACCCTGGCTGGGGAAATGAGCCGGGCTCCCCGGAGCCCCGCATCCCCGCTACCTGGCCGTCTGTCAGCCAGATGACGCGGGTCCGATGCCGCAGGCGTGCGGATGGGGTGTGGGAGAGAGGCTTTGGTGGGAGTGAATTGTGACGGCTTTTGGCTAGGAAGGTAATTGAGGGGAACAAAGCTGTTTGAGCAAACAATGCAGTAAAAGGGGGTGCAGGATTTGAGGTCCCCCGTGCACGCTGATTTGGAAAGCGTGCAGCCGTGGAGGTCTCTCTAATACAAATTGAATACATCATTTAGTTCATAACTTGAAGTAAAACCTCTGCCTGGGGTTTTGGTGGATTTGCTTCTATACTCAAGCTCTTTTTTAATTCTTTCTTTTCTTTTACTGGCATCGGCTTCCTGGGAAGAGTGTTGCCAGGGAGCCCGCTGCGTCCTCTGGGGGTTCGTTCTTTCTTTTGCCTTTCTTCTCTTCCTCTGTCTCTTTCCCTTCTCTGTTCTCTTGTAATGCACAGCCTTTTTCAAACACTCCATCTCTCTTCTGCTTTTCCTCTTGCTTTCTCTGGGGTTGCATCTGCTATACAGAGGGTTTATTCCTCCTCTACAGTTGTACTTTCTCTTGCCTTTAGTTAGCAGATTTCTGCCTTTCCCTTTTTCTTCCCCATTCCCTACATTTTCTTTCTTATTGCTCACGCTTTCTTCTCCTGTTTTGGGGAATTTTATTTTTCATTCTTTCCTTCCTCTTACCTCGCTGGCTTGCCATCCTCCCTTGCAATGTCTGCTCCTTGCTTATCAACCCCTTTCCTTCACTTCTGCCACCTCCTTATCCCCCCTGGTGCTGTACCTCTGAAGTGAGATGGTCCAGCTCGGGGGACAGCAAGCCGCCAACAGATTTGTTGCGTGGCTCCATTGCAGACCTCCTCTGCTTGGGCTCCTCCTCAGCAGCAGCAGAGCACCAGGCTCTGCTCAGTGGCTCAGCGACTCACCAGCACCACAGGTGGGCAGTGGTCCCTCGCAGAGGCGTCACCAGAGGCTGGAGAAGTTGGGTGTTGATTTCTCTGGGGGAGAGATCTCCTAGAAGCCAGTGCAAGAGTGAAGAACAGAGCTGGGGTACATGAGGTATCCCTCCTTCATTCACTTAAATAGCATCATCCTGCTGAGCTCGCCCAGCCGAAGCGTAAGGGTTCACCTGCTGTTACCCTGTGCGATACTGGGTGGTTGGATTGCAGGATTCGGATGATGCTCAGACAAGTTCATGTGGGTGGCCTCTCGACAGGCAACAGAGGTAAACTGGAGTACGGTGGGCCGGCCAGAGGTGCTGCCCAGCATGATGGGCAAATTGTGTGGGTTTGGCACTGGGCTCTGGGAGCTGGGCTGGCAACTTCATATGCTCTAAACGACCAAATTTGACGTGTTGGTCTTTGCACCACCCCTACAAATGGACAGAAGAGTTACCTGCTTGAGGCCATTGGAAGTTACGGGTACCTTGCCAGTTTTCTCCTCGTGCTGGCAGAGCTGAGATGGTCTCTGCCAATCAGCCTGACGGTCCATTTTGGAAGAAGCAATGCTGAGCCTTGCCCACACTGGCGTGGTGAAAGCAGGGATGTGGATTTATTTTGCTAGGCTGTCTGCACCTTCTCCCATGACCCGGTCAGACCTCATCACCCAAGAAACATTGGGATTAATCAACTCGGATGGGAAAATTGTGGCAGATGCAGAGATGTTGCAGTGAGTGATTTAGCTGAGGGCAGCCTCCATTCCTTCATTCGTGTTGGACGTGGCCAATGCTCTCACACAGCAGTAAGGGTCCTACGCTGCCCAGGGTGCCGTGGGGCAGCCGGGATCCAGCACCACGGTGCTCACAGCCCCACGTGTCCTGCTGTCACTTGTCGTAAGTTTGAGCCTGACGAAACCCCATTCCTGACTGTTCAAGCTCAGTCCCAGTGGTTCGGGAATATTCCCTACTTTCTATTTTGGGCTGTATATTTTTCCAGACTTTTCCAGGGTGTGTGGCGTTTCTCTGCTCTGTTGGCCAGTCGTGTTTCCCCCCCCCCCCCCCCCCCCCCCGAGATGGCTGCCTCTCAGCAGCAGAAGGAGCAGTTGAAGCACCACTAGGCTGGGCCACTGTAAAAATATTCTTTATCAAAAATGAGCATTGCAAAGAGCACTGTAATTCTTTTGACCCCCCCCCCCCCTTCCCCTTTTTTTTTTCCTGTAGGAATATTTCTGCTATTTAATTAATTATTTTTTTTGTTTTAATATCTCTCTTTCCAGACTTTTTTTTCTAGCCCCACTGCCTGTGATCCCTGCAGGGTGGGGGAGGAGGGCTGAGTGACAGGCTAATAACCTGCTCCGGCTCTCGCTCCAAGCCCAGTGGCAGGTGTCCCAGCGCCCCTATTGAATGCCACCATCCAAAAAAAAAGAAAAAAAAATTATCAACAATCTTCCTTCAACAATGATTTATTATTGCCATAATTTGCCTTGGTACAATGAGCTGCGGAGCGTATTTCTGCACCCAGCTGACAGGTATTTGATGGCTCCAGGTTCCTATTTTATTTAGTCCTGAGCCTAATATGATTTGGTTACCCTCGCCCCCTCCTCCCCATCCCTCTCCTCCCTCCCCACCCAACCTTTTCTCATTTTGTTTTGTTTTCTACGAGTGTGTGTTTCGCATAACCCTGGGCCGGCTGACAGCGCTTGTAAAAACCAGAAGTCGATCTTGCGGTGGCTTTTCACCATTAATCAAGCTGCCTGGAATTGGAAAGTAACACTGACAGGCTTTTATCTTGGAGAGAAGGAGGATGGCAGATGTATTTTATGGTGGATGAGCCTTCACGGCTTCTATTAGACTGGGACTTCAGCGGTACAAGGTGGTGGTTTGGGGGAGGAGGGGAGCGAGGGGGAGGAGAAGCCGGGGAGCAGCCTATAGATAAATAGATCCGTCAGTCAGGCGATGTGGAGGTCTCCAGGCGGCCAGCCATTGTAGGTGACAGAAAAGGCAATCAAAGACAAAACAAATCAAAAGGTACATCTTATCAGCAGCAGGCCAGCTGGACTTCCACCGCACTCGGAGGCCCCGCCGAGGGCAGGAGAAATTAATCGTGCTGTCGAGGCCAGAGAAATTGTCGCCGCTGAAGGTCCAAGTTCAGGCGAGCGGAGGTGGCCAACATTAAAGGAGAGGGAGAGCGGGGGGTGGGAGGAGAGGAGCGAGGAAGCGAGTGCTGCCGTCCCGCCACCTCGCTCCCTCCCTCCCCCCGGCCGCCGCGGGCTCCTGACAAGTGCATTCATCGTGCGATGATAGCTCGGCACCTATGATTGGTACCTTTAATAATATAGCCCTCGCTCAGCTGTCACCCTGAAAGAACAATTTTTCCTCCCGCTTGCCTCGATGCAAAGATACATCTGTAATGAGAAGGGTGACAGAAAGTAGGAGTGCGGGGAGCCAAGGAAAGTTTGGAGGAACATTAATCAAAAAGTGAAGCTGGAGGTGATGCCGGCGACTCGACGCGCCCGTGCCTCCGGCAGGGAGCCAGTGTCGGGTTTGAAGCTCCTGTCGTGTTCCCTGGCCTGCGGCACCTCGGAGCACCCCCAGCGGGGGGAGAGGGATCCTTTGCCCACCCTTGGAGAGGAGCAGCTTTGAAAGCCACCGTCCTCCTGCCCACCGGAGCTGGTTGTGATAAGAGGGGCTGGGGAGTAGCCCTGTGCGCAGGGAGTCCTTGGTGTAAACCAACACGACTCTGGTGTGCAATGGATTTACGCTGGACAGGGATCTCTTTTTGCCTCTGCCGCCTGGAGAAAGAAATATGTGATTGCAAGTCCTGTGAGTTTCCCTGCAGCGGGGACCTACTTGAGTCCTGCTCTGGGTAACTGGGACTCCATCCTTTGGATCCCAGCCAGACCCAACCCCATCCTTAGCATGGCTGTGCAGAAGCTGCTGTTTCCCCAAAGGAGTTTTGCCTTCCAGGGCATGATGCCCTTGTCTCCAGGCTGGCCCCTGTCCCACCACACTCTTATGGCTCCTCCTGCATGCAAGATGCTTGTGTGGCCCAAAGCCTCCCCAAAGCCCTGAGCTATGGACCGAGTTGCAGCGCTGTGCTGCCCGGAGCTGCTGCCCAGGGGTGCACCGGCACCTTGCCCTGCATCACGGTGACGGATGTCAAGGGGCTCCTGTCACAGTCACCCAGCACTGCACGCACCCGTCCACCCCTCGAGCGATGGTGCCTGTGTGGGATCCGCTGGGGAAGGCTGTGGGGGGTGAGTTCCACCCCTGGCGTAAAAGAGAGATCAGCAGCCCCGTGCCGGCAGGCTGGGGAGAGCAGCAGGCATGTACATCTGCGGGAGGCATGGAGGGGGCTCGTGTTTGTTGTATTTAAGGAACATGCCTATTTTAATTTAAGGGATAAGAGCGATGTCTTCAGACGCAGTTATCTCCTGTGGTTTTTAGTAGCTTTCCAGGCTGCTGGCTCTGCTCTGTGGTTGTCAGTCCCTCCCTGGGACGAAGCCCTTGGGCTTGAATTCTTTAGCATTAGCATTTGGCAGTCAGTTCTTTCATTCTGGGTATTCACTCTCTTGTACCTACAACCGATTTGCTAATCTGCATCTGTTTTTGTTTTTATCCTAATAAAAGTGGGGATTATACGCAGATCTGGATCAAACAGGTTTGTCTGTAAAAGCTGGGGGTGCTGCCTCTGCGATCCATCCTCTCAAATCGCAGAGGATCAGTATGAAAGCAGGGAGGGTTAGGCAGCATCTCCGAAAGAAGTACTTTGTTCTATATGGTTTCCAAAAATTGGGTGGCGATTACTCTCTGCCTTCTCCATGAACGCAGGTAATGCCTGCAGACAGTAGTTGGTGGGTGCGTGAACCATATGGCTGGCGTAAACGCTGGTAATAGGTGTTGGTGAAAACAGTCCTTGAGGAGCATTTCCCTCATCCATACAGAAAAGTTGAATCCAGAGTGGATAAGCACAGCTTGTGCAGGGAAGCAGAGCTCTGGTCTCCATGCAGACCTCCTTAGCAAGAACACACAGAAGAGGAAACAGGTCCTGGACGCTTGGCTTGGTCTGTCCATCAGGGAGCTTTGGAGAACGCTTAAAGGATCAACTCTTTACCTATCCTCTGTAAAGATGACACAGATTCAGTTTGCTGGTGCTAAAATGAGGAAATAGTGCCTTTGCCTGGTAACGTTTTCTGTAGGCTGGTGTCTGCATGGTCTGGAGCTGTAAGAACAGGGACCTCTAACTCAAATGCCTGAGGTGATTTTGAAAACCGAACAACCAAAGCCTGAGCTTCACTGAGACTTGGGCTCCTTCTAGATACTGAGGTGGTTTGGGAGAACGTGATCCCAACACCTACATTCCTGAATTTCCACTAATGCTATCAACCTTAGCATGAGACCGTCCGTTCATCTGAAGCTTGGGTTTTGCAGAGGTACCGTGTGTTTTTAATTCTCATGTGCCTGTGATCTCTGAAACTTAAGTGCCCAAAGTAATGGATGCTGGGAAAGTGTTACCTAAGAGGATGACTCATAGAAAATTGCAGTGCAAATCAGGGATAGAGTTGGGCCTTGAGATACCAGGACATGACTTCTGAATTCATTTCAGCCGTTACTTCTCTAGTGGAAGGATGTACGGTATGTGCAACACAGGCTTGGCTTCACGCTTTCAGAGCTTATCATGACTAGTCAGCTGTATCTCCAGAGTTACTGCATCTACAGGGGCTCGCGAGGTGGGAGATGCAGAACCGGCAGCAAACCTCTGCCAGGTGATTGCATCCAAATCGATGGGAACCTGGGAAGCGGGTTCTTTTCCAGTGCAGACAGTTATCGCGCTGACGTTACTCTCTGGGCTTGGCCGGAACAAAAAGCTTTCGGAGCTAAAACCCCAGGTCTGTTAGGGAATCCTGCATCAGCGTCCTAAGTGCTGTTGGGGAAACGGTGCCCCATCCCCTTTATGAATGAGTCTCAAAACTACAGTCCTAGGGTACGTGATGATACCGATATGCAAAACACACAGTGCAACCTGCACGCGGAGAAGCTGTTGTTTAATGTTGTATTGCAATACTTGGGCAGGTACGGAGTGTAGGAGGCAGAGCCACAACCAATGGCCTCAGCTAAAAATGGGCAAAATGGCATTACACGAAATCCATCCTCCTAGTCTAGATCCCCAGTAGCCTCACTGCAGTCGGTGCAGGTTTGCAGGAATGTAAGTGGAGCCAGAGCTCCATTCGTAATGTAAACCTGGTGAATTATAAAACAAAGCAGGTTTCAAAGTGCTTTCTTAGCAAGAGATTAACGCATGTCAACTCTAAAGTGTTGCACCAAAGAACTAGACACTGCATGAAATCTAACCAGAGAGGTTGTTACCTTGGGCAAGATGCATTTAAATGAGAGATGAGGTCATATTTGCATCATATTTATAGTTATGGCAGAGCACAGATATGTTGCAGTATTTTGATTGCTTTTGCAGATGGGATCAAATTGTCCCTTAATCACATTAAAGAAATCAGGTTACGATCTGGCTGCTGTAGCACCATTCCACTAAGATGATTATCAATAACTTGGTCCTGTCTGCAAACACCTTAATGAAATGGGGAAACTACTCAACATAGTTGAATTTGCAGTGTAGAAATGACTCAATCTTTGGTCTCCTGCTCTTACCACTAGACAATACTCATCTTCTGGCTCACAACTTCTTAAAGCACGCACTGAAGGTCACAGGATAGCAAGCCAACCCCCGCCCTTGCCATGCCATGGTGAGTGTTCTTCCTCTGCTCCTCGGCAGCAAGCAGAGTCCTTGAGCCCTGCCATATCTCCTGGACATTGGTAGGGCTGAGAGACCCTGGAGTGATCGCCTCTGCTCCTCTCTGGCTCTTGACGTGGCAGGAGCTGAACTGTGCACAGCATGTTACTATGACTGCTGCGTTCACAGTTACCCCGTGGGGTGTTCTTGATCCCACCCGTGCTCCCTCTGTGCTGGAGAGGAGCAGTAATTCCCTCTGAGACAATGGGAAATAATTTCACTATGGTTGATTTTTTTTTTCCTGGCCCAATCTGAAACACGTCAGCTGGCCAGAGCTCTTGCCTACTTTCCCTCCCCAGCAAAGGTCAGCACAGACCCTTCCAAGCTTTCACTGGAAGTAGCTCAGCAGCACCTCCCACACCTCCTTGCAGTCTGCATGCCATGGTCAGTGGAGGTCAGAACCAGGAGCCTATTGCAAAAGTCAGCATGACAGCAGATCATGGAAACCACAGGTTTGTTTTAAAAAGGTACTTCAACCTACAAAGTATTGGTTTTTTCCTTCCCCCAAAGAGTGCAGTGTATTTTCTGATCTCAGAAGGAGGTGGGATAGCCAGTCCCCAGGAATGTCCCCCGCTAAGAGCTGCATTTGACACCAATATACTGCCCATCTTCACTGTAAAGATTGGAAGCTTTCCAGGACAGAAATCACCCCTTGCTGTGGGGGCACACAGCATCCCGGGCAACAGAGCCATGGCCCCAGCTGGGACCTCCAGCCATAACCAGGAAACAACCCAAGGAAATAGCATGTGCTTGGCAGACATCCGTTCTGGACCAGGAACAAAGTTCCTAGGCAGTTTTAAAAATCTCTTCTCATATGCATCATCTTTGTTACAATGCTCTGGGACTCAATTCAGTTGCCTGAATGTAGGTCATGAGGTGAGGCACGTGCCACCCAGCCTCCCCAGCATCTGCAGGGGGTTGGCAGCTACGAGATGTGGAGCAGCACCTGCCGTGGCACCGTACGCCAGCCTGGGGGCCCGTAATTACGTGTTGTGGTTTCATGTGTGGTTGCTGTTGCCCTTGGGCGATGTCTTCACTTTTGTGAGCGAGTCTGAAGTGCTTTGTGATCTGGTGACGCTGGTCTCGCTGTTCTTGAGGGCAGCGGTGGGTTCAATCGGGCTCCCTGGGAAGCCACAGATTTCCTTGGAAGTAAGATGAGGTTTTGTTATCTGCACCACTGCTGTGCTTGGTACCTGCTAGGTACCACCACTGCCTGTGAGGAGGTACAATAGCTCAGGTCAGAAAGCAGCGAGCCAGGCGCCAAGGGGATGAATAACCGACCCAGAAAAGGACTGTTACAGCCACAGGCGTGCTGAGCGCCCTGTCAAGCAGAGCTTGGTGGGGCTGGAGTCCAGTGTCGTGGGGAACTGGCAGCTGCAAGGACAGTGCCCGGGTCTAGGGAACCAGGGAGTGGTGGGGATGCTCCTTTCGTCCTTGCTGAGGGTTGCTTGGCAAAGGTCCTTAACCAGTAAGTGGCCTTTGCTGTGGTGGGCACGGGGCTGCCCCCTCCCCCTGCTGGCCCCAGCAGCCGCCCCGGGCTGGCCATGAGCAGCTCTGCCTCGCTCTGCGCCCCCGTTACCCCGTTATCCCGGGGCGAGGGGCGCAGCCTCGCCGGCTCTCTGCGGTGCTGCCCGCGCTTGGCCTGGGAATGAAGGCGCGGACGTGTTACCCCACCTGCCTCCAACGGCCCCTGCAGCTCCCGCTCTCCCACGGGAGACAGGATCCGTGCGGGGCGGTGGGATCGAGGCCGTGGTGAGCGGGCATCAAAATCTCAGGTTGTGCCTTTTCCTGCTTTTCGTTGTAGACTCAGGAATGTGAGTTTTCTTTCTTTGGGAAAGAAAGAAAAAGCATCAGCTGCAGGTGTTGAGGCAGGTGCGAGCTGCTCTTCGCTTCCTTGCCATCCCTGCGCTCCTTCCTCTCCCTGGCTTCTGATCTGAAATGTATTCAAGTCTCTTCTCTTTCTCCTTGTTTGCCTGGTTTTACATCGAAAAACTGTCACGGTGCTGTCAGCCAGTGGAGAGGGGCAGCAGCAGAGCCAGGGGCTGGTGCCTGGTTTGGGATGGGGGCTGGGAATGGGGGCTGGGACCCAACAGCGTCATCCAGGCTGCACGTCTACAAGGTCAAGTGAGCAGTGTTAGGTCCTCTCCTCTTTGGAAATCTTTAATTGGCACCCCCAAAAAAAAAACAAGTGAAGGTTGTTTAAATTGTTGTTTGTAATAAAAATAAATTGGTTCTTAATTTTTATTGTTTAAAGGAAAATAAGTCTGCTCTTTCCCTGGCCTGCTCACTTTATCACCATCTTGCCATTAAATAAATTCTGCGGTTGCAACCTTGCCCACTTCCAGGGTATCAGTGCTGTCTCTGCCTGCTGTTAATGACTTGCTTGGACGTGCACAATTAAAATATGTACACTGATGCACAGGCTCCAAGGCTATAAATCAGCATAGGAGATACTGATGGTGAACTAGGAGTCCAAAGCGTATCTATACCCAGCTCCCACAACTGACACGGAGCTGGGCACTTGCATTTGTTCCTTTTAAAGGTACTGAAATGTTAGGCAGGAAAAGCTCCTGTTTGCTTCTGGGTGCTCTGAGGCTGGACAAGGATAGTGGAGTTTAAAATAAATTCCTGCTGGTAATGACTCTTGATTACCAGGGTATCTGCTGCCAAAACGAGCAAAAGGCATCATCATCTTCACTCCTCTGGAGTGTTTCCCACCCTGAGGAATGCTGAGGGATCTCATGCTCCAAGCATGTGTGCAGGCATCAGCACAGAGGAAGGGTCTCCTGAACAAGCATTTTGTTGGCCTGGCTACGGCGCTGAGGATGCAGGGTGTAAACCAGCTCACTGGCGTAACACCCACACGTCCTCTGGCTGCCCTGCATCCCTAATCCCAAGGTTCTAAGCTTGCCTCGTGCCTGCTGTCCCCCAGCAAAGCCCTTACCCTGCTGGAAGCTGCTCTTCATTGGTACCCCAGTTTCAAACAGTAAAGGCCAATGCAAGAAGGGAATCACAACTTTTTTCCGTTGAGAGCATCTGGACCAATTTTTGAGATGGAATGTTTTCAGGATGTGAGTAGCCTTGAGTTTTCCTGACATCGGTGGTCAGTTTTCAGAATGTCTCCCGTTTTTCTCATAAAGGTTAATGGCGTTTCAGATGCTTTTGGCCACACGACAACTAAGATGCAGCAATTTCTGCCCTCAGGATGTATAAAGGGGGGGAAGTCACCTCTCAGGTACTACCACACCGCGGCATGGGCTGAGGAGGCACAGACATTGGATTTATCTGTATCCACTGTCTCAGAGCAGGATCCAAGTGTGGCACCGCTCCATGTCGAAAGAAAATCACAGCTTATAATATTCAACTGGTCACTATAACCCCCACCCAACCCAGGTTTAATATTAGAACTATTTTTCACGTTGAAACCGAAATAGTACAAAATATGGGCTTGCTGTAATTGTTGTTAGATTATGTGTCACCCTGATAAGATGTAACAAATATTTTCCTACACAGCAGGGCCCGTTTCCCTGCAAGTAATGGATGGAGAAACTTCTCATAGTGTGTAGGCAATCGGTCGTAAAAACTTCCCTTTATAAGATTAATGCATTAAGTGCAACCTTTGTGGAAAGTAGGAAGAAAAGAATTAAAATAACAGTTTGTTCTTTCACATTTAATATTAATAACCAAGCTTATTTGGTGGGAACGTTCCTTGCCGCATGTGTGTTCCCCTTTCGAGGGGCAGCTTTGTGCCGAATACGTATTTCTATGTTTTTTTGAAGATCCTTCAGCAGCAGCTGTTGTGTGTGGTGCAGTGATTCTTTCAACAGAACTATTTTTATCGGTAATATGAAAGACTATTTTCATGGGCAAAGCTTTGACACCAATAAGTCTGCTGGACGTCACTTAATAGGCTAGATAAACATTTGCTCACCATTTAGCGTAGAAGGATTTTCCCTTTATATCACAGCTTTACGTCTTTCGTAGACACTTAATGGCCATTAGAGAGATGGCACCCTCGGGAGAGCTCTCCGGAACCAGCGCTCGGTCAGGGATGAGGCCGGGGCTTATTTGCTGCTGTACAAACATTAACGTGCAGGAGGGAAAAGGGGGGCCCTTGCCACGAGCTGGTTTGCACCGACTCAGGTCCTTCAGCAGCAGAACGGTGTTTAGGAGACACACGTCAGCAGGCAACCCCTCCCCAGCACGCCCTGCACCCAGTTCGGCTGCTGCCCGGAGAAAGAAGCAAGAGCCCTTCCGGGAGATGGTTCGGTACCAGCTGCCGCAGAGCAGCATCTGACTTGGCAGATGTAAGGATGGTCGTACATGATGAAGTAATGATTTATTTTCTTTTTAAATTGCTCAAGGTTGGGAAGAATGCCGATTTAGATTGATGGCTGCTGCTCCCCCCCACCCCTTCCCTGTGTATTTTGAGATCTTGTTTTCTTCCTGAAGTACACTTCTGTACCTGCAGTCAGTCTCAAGTGACAGGTCCCATCAGTCATGCAGTCAGCTATGAAACTGGGGTCGGACGGGACCGCTTATTGTCAGTGTGTGGCACGCAGTTCACTTCTTCCTAGGTCTCTGCTCGATAACTGAGGTCTGGTAGGCTACCCAGCTTGTTTTTACAGAGGATTGCTAGTTTTACTCCTTGTCAGAACAGGTATTTCTTCCCAGTTTTACAGAGCTTGAGTTTTTATAAAGAACATTTTGTAAGCAAGGAATTGGTTTGCCAAAGGAGAAGCAAGAGTTTTCGCCCTCTCCTGACACAATGGTAGGCAGTGGGAACAGTGGTCTTAAATTTCATTTTTCCAGGACACACCACCCTTCGCTGCCCCAGTAGGTCTTTTGCTGCTGTGTAAACAGAACTGAATTTATCAGTAAAAAGCCGATGCCGTCAAACGTTGATTGGGACTTTGAACAGCTCTAGCATTAAGCATTATTTAGAGCTCATTGAAACTTCTTTATAAATTGATCAGTTAGGTATTTCAGAAAAACTCAAGGAAAAATGGTACTTATATTCTTGAATAACTACATTCATCATTGCCAAGAAGGACTTTCAAACTGCAATAGCAAAAAAAGGTACAATTTTGACCGTTCAGCAGCTTAATTCGCTGGGTCTCTTCCCATCATGCCATAGCACTACCACAGAACACGGCAACCCACCCCAGTAAAAAGATACTTTAGAAGCACTGGGAAAATTAGTCTGATGGTGTAATTGCAATCTGTATTCATTTGGAATCAATGAGAGAGAGATTTTTAGGTATGAAAGCAGGATTACTCCTTGGCCAGAAATATTCAGAGATAAACCAAAAATCATTCATTAAATATCTCTGTTGCTACTGTTTAGGTGCAGACACAGAAAAAGGAGTAGATAGATTATTTAAAGTATGAAAGCTAATTAGGGTTGGCTGACAGATTACTGAATTTTACTTTGAAGAATGGGGCAGGTTTTTACATGACTGAGATGGTAGAATGTGATCAAAACATCATTAAATCCGAACTATCCACCTTCTTTCCAGCCCTGCTTTTTTTTCCCCAGCAGTCTCTGCTGTCCAGTCCATGTCTTTTGGAGCCGAAAAATCATTAGCAATTTCCACTACCAGCACTTCAGTACAAGGAAGAGATGCCTCCGGAGCATATGGGAGTGAGGACAGTGGGTTTTAGCAGCTGGACTCCTTCCCCAACAACATGATGACTGAGCTTGCAGGTTAGTTTTAGAAGTCGGAATTCTACAGTTTTAACAAGGAAGCTCTGTTACATTTGATACATAGCAATTAAGCCACGTAAATGTATTTTATATAAACATGCATGTTATGGCTCTGTGATCATTTCAGCCTCTCTAACTACCAGGAACTCTTAAAAGAAAACCTCTTAGGAAAGCAAAATGAGTAACAGAGGTGCTTTTTACTTAAAAAAAAAAAAAAAAGCAATTGCCAGTGTCTGCCTAATGTAATAGCACTGAGATTCTCCCAGTGTGAGGAACCAATGATTTGCTATGAAGGATTTGTAGAAGCTTTAGTAGCTTTATGTTTGGTACTTGTCAGAAAGCTTCTCATTTAGGAACATGGATTAAAATTTTTTATGAGCTCAAAGTATTAATTGAAAAGTTAACTTCCCCACTTTGCAGCTGCTAAAAGGGGTACCTAAAACTATGACAAGTTATTATTTCTTCCCTTCCCACCCTACCTTAAGAGCTACATTTATTTAGGTAAGTGTACGTAAAGTGCTTTACATCACTAATGGTTCTAACAAAGAATGTGAGGTTAGACACTTTATAGAGCTTCTATATTTTTTCCCTACTTCATCCATTTACATGGTTACATAGATTTGTGCTTCAGTGTCACAAGGATCTTAAATCTTTAAATCATTTATCCTTAGAGTGCTGTGAAGCAATGAAGTACCCATGCTTTACAAACCAAGGAAGCATGCTTTGTGAACAAGAGACCAAGGCCAAGTTCATACAAAGTCTTTGCAGAGCAGGATTTCAGGTTTTGCTTGTAAGTTTCTCCTGATCCTGGGTGATAAAGAAAGTAGGGACAGAACATGGTGAAAAAAAATCGCCAACCATGATGGAAAGCAGTTTTTATTTAATCTGCTTAAAGAAAACCCAAAGAAAGGTAAAGTTACTCTGGTCTGGGAGAATGGCTTCAAGTAGGACCAAGGTAATCACTATTACTTATTTCTGCTTTCTCCAAAGAAGTCTTCAGAAAAAGGCCTACAAAAATGTCAACACTTTTAAAAGGTCCCATTACTATTACTCTCCTTTGCTGCAGGTCTATTTTTGTGTTTCTGATCCATTCTGCTGATATTGGGCTTTGTTAATTCCAACTTGTTTTGACTGTTTCTCTAGGCAGGTCAACACCCATGGCAAACACATGCAAGCTTCCAATGTTCTAGAAATATTTTATTATAAAGCACTTCAGACAAACTGATTTAAAAAAAAAAGTTCTCATCTGTAAAAGGAAACTATTTTAGAACAACATTCATAAAGAAAATAGACTGTTCTTAAGCATCAACTTCAGTTAGAGCTCTTCTGTAATGAAATCTAAAGACAAAACTGATAGGTCAAGAGCTATTAGCTTTATGCATACTCATAAAAGGGAGCCTAAGATGTTACACAGACATCATGGAGCATCTTACTGTTGATAACGAAATAGGAACATTTGATAGTTAATTCTGGCCTGACAAAGCAGTCCAACATTTAAATATTTTTCAGTCCCAAAAGAGACATACCATTAACAATTCTCATTCAATAATTAAGCCAGCCCTGGGTAAGGGTTCAAGCCACTTCAAAGCATCTAACATGATAAGCTCTTTATTTCATGTACTTCTCCTGTTGATCAGCCAAGATTTTTGCTGAGGATTTGGCATCATAGAAAAGTTCATTTATTTCTTCAATATGCTCTTTCTCGATGCTGTCTTTCCCATTAATCTTGGCAAGCAGGTTAGCTGGGGTCAATAACTGCACAGCATACCTGTGATCAAACAGAGATGGATAAATCATTACAATTCCGTGTGAACTGAATATATGTAGGCGTGGGAGATTTGTTAGGAAACACACAGCTCTACCAGCACGTAAAAAGTCTGCAAGACTCTCCAGCACATACATTCTTTAAAGAATGTAAGAGGAGGATTACCACTCTTTTTAACGTCAGCACCGCTAATAGACTGCGTTATTGCAAGTGAGACAAACCTCTCCCATACAAGTGCGAGTTATCCTACAGAGTTCTTAGACCCAATCACACTTAAGAGAAAACCCAACTCTGCTCAACTTACCTTAAGGTTGTCTTGGTACCAATTTCCCCTAAATGGTTTAGAGCTTCTTCACTAATATTAATTCCTTCTGTCTGAGCACGAAGTTTTATGATCTGTTGGGACGAATGAGTAAGTGAGGTACCAGCCCAAACAATTAGCATGCTAAACTACTTAACTTAGTAGCTGGAAACTGTCAGCTCAGAGATAAGACATACTATAAAACAAGATGGTATGGAGAGTTGTCCTACTGTAACTTACCACTGAACTAGAATCTGTAGAACATTTAAGTCTTAGAATAAGCAAATACGATGTTGAAAAACAATTATCACAAAAGGCAGGTGAAGTAACATCTGGACTACTAACCCTTCATGATAACTGCATGGTTAGCAAAGTATCTCCTAAAGAGCAGAATAAAAGAACTTATACACCAAAACAGAGAGAAGTATGCAGGAAGTAAATGCCAGCTGGAGTCCTGTGGACAGCTACACCAGTTACTAAATTGTGCAGTGAATCACTGCTGCTATACAGCAGAGCCCTCCAAAAAGCCCTACAGAAAGCTACGCCCCTTCCTTAGCAGCTCACAACACACTTTTTATTCAATTGACAAGAAGATGATAGTAAAATAAATCAAAAAGTTACTTTCTATGATTCACCTATTCCTACAAGAAGAAAAAAAATCACTAAGAAGAATCTAATCTTTCAGGAACAGTCTCAGGCTCGTACCAGTTTGAAGATCTTTACAAAGTTGGAGAGCAAGATATCACCAATAAGCCTGAGCATATAAAGCTGTAACAAAAGTGGCACAAGTCTCTCGGTAGTCCGTATTACCAGCTGAGTGATAAGGGGCAGACTGGATAATGATGTTGTGTTGTAGTGCTGAGATAACTCGAACTGCAAGCCTCATATAATACAGGTATTTTTCACTTTGGCAGCTTTGTAAACAAGATATCAAGAAGCACTCGTTTAAATTAAGGCCATAAAAATGCGCTAGGGGAGTCAGGGAACAGAGTGGGGAAAAAAAAAAAGAGGGGCTTGAAATGGCAGGAAGTTACGCTAAGATATTAATACCGAATATTGGCAATACTGCTGCAAATTGCAATTTCAGATTGAAATTCAGATTTTTGTCTATCTTTTAGATCACCTAAACATCACCTTCCTTTCACTCAAATACTGCTACTTAATTCTTCCCCTGCTAAAAACAAGCTATCTTGAACGCCACATCTTTAACAATGCTTTTTTTCAGTAATTTTTTATCGAGCAACTTAGCTACAACTTACTGAAGAATTGGGGCCCAAGCCATTAACCCAGCAAATACATACACAAGCAAGCTGCTATGAAATAGGAAAACAAGTGTTTATCAGGTAAAATACACTAGGAACCAGAAAATCCCAGTTACAGCCTCTAACATCTAACAGCAGACACACATGCAAAAGTTTGATTACAACAATACCTGACTAGCATATGCATAAAAGTGAATTTTCTCCCTATTCTGGTTGCACTAAGGTAACTTGTGGGTCTTGCTCTCACAGCAGCGCTACACAATGGGACTTCTACTTTACCAACACAAAGAGAAATATTTTGAACTGGTTTATGAACAACCTTTCAGTAGATACACAGACAATTCTTTTGCTGATAAACAAATCAATTGTGAAAGGCCAAGGCAGTTTCACACAGAAACATGAGCAGTGAAAACTTCTTTCTAGCATGAAAGAAAAAAGGGAGCAAAAATAGAGAAATAAATTTATGAATGTCTTATTTTTACACACATACACACGCACCCCCAAACTATATGTAGTTAGAAACCAAAGTTAAATGTAGTAGTTCCTCCTCTTCTCCCAAGAGAAGTAATCCAAAAGTCTTAATTTAAAGAGAAGGTGAGATTATCTGATTATGGGAACATGATTTATGGGACATAAAGTTTGGACTCTATTTTTAGCTTTAGGAAATGCTACTGTAAACACTTGCTTTCCCTCACCCCTGTGGAGGGTGGAAATCACAGCACTTACCCAGCTCTTCTGAAAACCAACAGTTCAGAAACTAGCTCTTTAACAGTGTATTATCTGTGTGATAATACAGCACACTAAGGAGGTATTATATACAGTGACCTTAACAAAAAGCAACTCAGAGCTCATACCCCTACTACCCTAACTACACAAAATTCACATACAGTACAGGAAAGTGCAGACAGCAGTCTTTTAACATCTCCAGGCTAAGCAAAAGTCACACTTTAAAATTTGTTTTGTACACAGACATAAAATAATTGTATTATTAAATCATTGGGGTGCTTCTACTGTAATCTATGCCATAATGCTTTAAAGTGCCCTCCCAGGCACACAAAAAATCATCCTGAGAATGGCTCACAGCAGCCACATATGAAAAGCTCCTCAAACCAAGTGAAATGAAGCTTTGCCTCTACGTTTATATTCGATAAATGCCTCGGCTTCACCTTGGCACTTATCCAGCAGCAGGAGACTATTATCTTGTGACAACGCTCTCTTCCATTGACACTATCTCTTAAATAATACAAAGAATTGACATGATAAACCGTAATGTCTTTGCATTGTGTCACTTCACAGCATTGAGACGCTAATGAGGGAGGATCTTTGACACAATGCATCATAATGGCACCGAAGCATTATAATCGATACACACAATACATTGTGATGGCCCCACAGGAAAAGTTTCAGGCGTTCAGAAGCCTATCTCTGCAACACTTGCTGTGCTTACATTTCCAAACTTGTCTAGGAGCATGAAAAACCTCTCCACTTCAGGCGACAGACCTAGGGGGTTACAGCTACAGTACAGGGCACAGAGGCAAACCCACAGTGGATGAAGCTGCGTTCCTCCGTCCCTCTCTTCCATGAAGGAACAGCCTGACATCTGGGACCAAAGGTCCCAAGATGTGACACTTCATCTCATAGCAACTGGAAAAGCACTACCTGCTGGAACCTGCAAACTCTACAGGAAGCACATCTGTGCAAGAGATAAGCTCATCTAACAATTCATTGCTATTTCATGCAAGTGAGATGTCACTTTCAGCTCTAGATATGCTTACCAATACAACTCAGAGGGTGGGAATCAGGGAAATTGCATGCACATTTTAACCAGCTTACTGTAAATGGTTACCAAAGCAGCATGCATTTAGGAAGTGGTAAGCTTTCTGGCACAAACCCTGGTTACCACAAACAGCTCTATAGTAACAGAATATGCAGAAACACAGTAGTCAACCCGATAGACTAGAACTCTGGGGACTTTTTACAGGTTCTCTTAAAATGCTGTGCATACCTGCTTCATTTCTTGGGGTGTATACAACATGGTTCGGATAATCATTACTCTGTCCAGCAGGTCCAGCGGTATTCCATGAGGAGACACTACATCCTCTGTGCCTCTAAAGAGAAACCAAACAGAAAAGAGATCCGATACTATTCCGAGTTCTGTACATTAATTTGATTAAAATTAATAGTAAGTGACTACCCATCTACTACTCTACAATTCTTGTGTCTTCCTGCAGAGACACGCTCCCCAAACAGACAGGAAAAATTGTAGTCTGAAGTTCATACTGGACAGCTCAAAGGAAACAAATACTATTTCTGGAGCTTTTAATATGCCACTCAAAAACAGTTAAGAGGTGGTGCCTGTCTGCATTGTATCTTCCAATAGTCTTAACTAATGTTCCAAGGTAATTTCTACCAAGGAACAAATCATTCCTGTTATGTCGTTTAGCAGTATCAGTAGATATTATATACACTACCATCCATTTGGAGAACATCCCCTCTTGCTGAGCAAGCCTTTACTCTGTTCAATCCTTCTCCCAGTCCCTCCAGCGAATGCTGGAGTGGTTCACATTCCATGCTTGCAACTCAGCAAATTGAGAAGTGGAGGTCTGTGCATGAAGGACAGAGCAGGATCCCCCCAACCATTTTATTTGTTTGACATGTAACACCCAACAGCAAAGGCTGCAAACACATCTACTTTTGGCTTTCCAAGACGACCATGATTTGCTGTGAAATCAAGAGTGAAGATATCCAGATTTCATGAGATCTACAGAGACTGCAGGTAAAAGCAGTAAAGCGGTGGTAGAGCACTACATTTCTGAGTTTAGTGCTAGTATTTAAACACTACAGCTTTGGCCATGGCTCTCCTTGGCAAAAGAATCAAAATACCCTGCAATCATCTGCTGTACTCTTGAGCAGATGGCGTTCTCTCCTCTGAAATGATTCCTTCTCTATGGGGTTACAGAATCAACTATACTGTCTATACAATTAGTATTCCTGCCTCCCAACCCCTTTAAGGGCTGTCAGCAGGCAAATCAGAGCATCACTAACTACTTGAGAGAGCAGTATACAGTTAAGAGCTTGCTTTTAAGGACTTAATTTAGCAATATTAGATCCAACTGTTACATGGAAAACTTCCTTTCTTAAATCACAGTTTTCAGATAACAAGATCTGCAGTGAATCCATGCTGAAAGATCTGTTTGCTCTACTTTTACAAGACAAGCCTTTTTATGCCTTTGCAAAGAGAGCACTGCAATATCCACCTTGAACATTTTTGAAAGGCTTATCACCTTCACTTCCAAGCAATGCAAACAGAGAAAGATTAATACCAGATGAGCCACTAAGAGGGAAAGAAATAGCTGGTTACACAGCTGAATTAAATCAATTTGAAGAGTAGCAATCATTGCTAATGACAGCTTGTTTAGACATAATTAGACCTAGATCACAAATTAGCAGTAGAACTTAAGAAAGAATGTGAAAGAGGAGAGCATTTTCACCGAACATGCGAAGAATGCATTGTGTGGGTGCAAAATACTGTAGTGGAGGCACGAACTTGATTGGAGATTAAAAACAAGTTAGTTGGCAAGACTGAAGAGTAACAGAAAGCCAGACCAACACATCAGGAAAGAATGAAGAGCAGGGAGAGGCTGAACTGTAACGTGGTTTAATAGTAAGAACAGTAAATTTAAGTCTGATGCAACAAGGAGAGCAAACAGCAAAATAATCCAGAAGCAGCAGGAAACTATGATTAGAGGTTTGTAGTTCTTGTGTTTTCAATGTCCCTAATGTGCAAGCATCAGATGTGTAGAGGCATCCAATGAAAAAGGTAATTCTTATAGATCACCCAGGAAGTAAGACAATGCAGAAGCTGTTAGGAGAGGGGTGTGTCAGTGGAGGTAAAAGGAGTAATTCCATCCTGCTTTAACTCAGTCAGCTCGGCATTAAGTGCTTGTCCCCTCCGGAAGCTCACATGTAGTTCTTGAGCTCTGATGCAGTTTGCAACCCATGTGTGGGATTATCACAGATGTCAAGAGACAAAAGTCTTCAAAATTGTCATTCTACTGCTTCAGCTAATTCCAAGATTTATGGACCAATGACAACCAGAAAATTCAAGTTTAGACATCATACCTGATAACACAGTTTCCTCGATTGGAAGCAAAGATGACAATGGGTGAAATGGAAGATTCCAGTGCTCGGTGCAGGTATGTGAAACATTCAATATCCAGCATGTGCACCTCATCTACGAAGAGTACACCTGGGACTAGCTCTGCGATGCCTTGATCAATGTATTTATTTACCACTTTATTTATCTCTCCTCGAAGTTTGTCTGAGAACAAAAGGAAACTGTTAGTTGTTGTACTGCTAGTGAACTATAGGTCTGTATGAAAGGCTTAAGGCAAGTAAAACGGTCCTTTCAATTTTTTCATGCTTTGGTACCTTACTGCCACAAGGAAAATCTGTGACACTAAAATTCTCTGGCATTCAGTCCTGTAACAGGGAGACATCTGTGCAACAAAATATTTCTAAACTGAACTTCTCACACTTCACTGGGGTAGTCTGTCCCCTCACATGGCTTATGAAAACCTATTATTTTTGTGGCTTTGGGGAGTTTGGTGGTGATGGCAGTCAGTCAAACTTCAGCTTAAAACATGAAACAAAGTTTCCAAGTATGGCTGAAAAGAACATAACTGAAAAAATAAAATATTGCTACTGTATTTCAGCAAAGATGTTGTTTAACGAAAAAAAAAAATAGGGCTATATAAATTCCTGTGAACATATGGATCTCAAAGCTATTCAAGATGTTACATCAATAAATCTGACATTAGAATAAGCAACATGACCTCTGGAACAGATGAAATACTTCAAAAGACCGCCATTCAAGTTAGGTATTGAAACAGTCTTTGATCTAAATTTAGATAGTCACTTACTGAAACATTTCTTTCAAAGCAAAAAGGAGAACAGATCTTTCTGTAGATATTTTTTTCTCCAATGATCTGTAGGTAGGAAGAGCAGCACTGCACTTCTGAGCATCAAGTCAATAGACAGCTGCTACAGACGTGTCTAAACCAAACCAAAGTTAAGAGTCTTTGGAAGCCATTTTTCTGCCCCACAGATATTCAATATGTTTGCTTCACATAAGAATGCATGTTAATAACGTTTTTTAGATTTTGCTGTTGCTTTGCAGTTTTGCTCTTTGTCAAAACTGTGAGCCTTGCACTCTCTTGCAGGTATGTTTTGAGAAGGGGGATGGCACTAGCATTCTGACCTCTCCCTCTCCAGGAAGACAGGTATATATTTTATCACTGTATGTGTGAACCAATACCATTGTATTCTTTCCAGCCGTTGCAATTCTAGCAGCTCTATCACTACTTTTCGAAATCTGAGTATTTATGAATAAATACCACACAGGCATTCACAGAGATGCTGTGTTAGTAACCCCATTTTTAATCATTTTCTAACTGGCAAATATATAGGTTATGTTGATCTAAAAACACTGCAGGATTCATACCAGTAATTTCGGTTTTCTTAGGCTTCATCAATTGTCCCATCATAGAAAGGATGTCTTGCCCACCCTAGGAAAATAAAGTTACGGATCAGCTATGAGGTCTCATAGTCAACACATACCTAGAGAATTTTATAAATCAGAAATTGGTTAAAGAAGTTGTTTCTTGCAGTTAACTTGATACTTTATATCAGCAGTGGTTGATAATCTGTCAAAGGTTAGGTCACTTCACCGCAGCAGTATTCTAAACATAACTATTTAGCTACCTCCTCACCCCTTCTTTAGCCTTGTCATTTGGAGAACATAAAAAACCCCAAGGAGATACCCTCTTTTAAAAACACTGGCACGGAGAAGGACTGAAATTGTCCGGGAAGAGAGACTTGGATTGCCTGCATGCACGGTAGGTGTTCAACCTGTCAACACAGGAACAATTATTCTGACTTTTGAATAGCATGATTTTTATCAGATAAATGATTTTGTTGGAAAAAAGGATGTTTACTTTGAAATTGAGTAGTTAAGGGATCGTAGTATCATGCTGTAGGGATGCCAGCCTTTAAACAAAGATATTGTTAGTGGCTTTTGTCTATGACATACATGGAATCCCCTCAATACCGAGTTTATGTTAAGATACAGTGAGGAGCAATTTGCCTATTTTCCATTTTTTTGCTGCAGTATGTTCAGAGCTCTATGAAAGTCACAAGGAAGTTTAACAAGAGGTCATGAAACGTTTCTGAAGCAAGCAGGGCCATCAACAGAATGCACAGCAGTCAAAACACTTTCACCTCTTATGATAGTGCTTGCAGGTTCCATTTCCTGGCCGCAAAACCATAAACACAGAACAGAATATATTAATCCGCATTCAGAACTTTCAATAAATAGAATGATGCAGATCTAGCTGCTGCTACTTCACATCTGTAGACAACTTTCCTTCTGCAGAGAAAGTAATAATCTCTTTTCCTGGTCAAGAGGAGCAGCCCACACTGCTCTTTTTCTGCAAGGGATGGAGCACAGTGGTGGAGGGAAGAAGAGAGCTAGGTCTAGACCATGTATATACTGTGAAGGTAACAGATCCCAAATATCCTTGTGGAAGCTCTGGCTATAAGGCTGTTCTCTGAAGCGCTAGGAAATGTACTCTGCCAAATATTCCATGACCAGATGCACGAATCCTAATCTAGCAACTGCTTCTTTAAACTGTACAGCAGGGCCATGGAGGCAGCCAACTGCAGCATGACCTCCCTGAAGAGAGGAGAGGTAGACCGGCCTTCAAGATGTAACACCTACTCCTTTTCCTATAGTGGAATCTTTGAGGGTGATCTAGGACAGCTCAGCTTGCCACGTCTCCTTGATTACTGCAGTAACCACCACATCTATGTCAAATGATTTTTCTGTAAAGACTTCATCTGTGGAGTCAGATACCTGAGGTCGAGCATTGGCCACATCCAAGTCATGCAGGGTGACATCCTGAATAATTTCCTTTTTCTTGTGCACATCACCCTTTGGCAAGGGAACATACTCTTCAGCTTCAAGGTCAAATTCCGTAGCATAGATATCACACCTGCCTTGCCTCTGAGGAAAAGCAGAGAAACCCAGGTATAGAATTAGTTTCAGTGCCAAAACCTTGAGTGACACCAACTTGATAAAGGGCTTAGTTCACAATTCCAGTCCTGACAAGCTTCAGCTGACAACTCAGACATCCCACTCCCTGCTTAGCAACAGGCATACCCTATCCACTGATCAAAGCTCAAAAACTCTGTTGAAAAACACCTGATATTTTCAGTAGTAAGAATATTCCACTCCCCTCTCCCCTTCTTTTAACCGTATGCAATTCTTGCTAAAGGACAAATCCAGCAGATTAACTAAAGATTGCGAGAACTGTTCAAGACTGCTTTGTAGGTGGGTGATTTATTATATGATAGAAAATATTATGCTCATCCATTAAACAGCAAGTATCGCTATACACTACTTTCTAAATCAGATATGAAAAGAATGCTAACTAATGCAGTATTCCCTTCTACATGTATATATCTTGTGGAGAAAATACCAGAGCGATAAAAGAAAGATTAAATACACTGCACGTGTCAGCCTGAAAATGACTAAAGTTGCTTGGTTTTTCCCCCCTTCCCTTAAAGATGTCTTGATCTTACAGAAAAGAAAACTCATCCAGACAGCATCAGTGATAGCTTCCTTGCCAGATGACCTTAATTGTGAGCCAGATCACCATGTTCTTTCAGTGCAAGAGAGAATTTTCTCTCAAGATAAGGAAAACACTGGGCTCTTTTTAAAACTTCCATGTAACCATTTCATGTCAGTTAAGGTTAATAAAACGGAGAGCCTTCTGACAAAGGCAGAGAAAGGTCTGCAAGAATACATGCACCTGCATAAAAGTGCAGAACTTTTACCTTGACGGCTCCACTGTTTGCTTCAATATAAATAACGTCGCCAGTTTCCACTCGCTCCTTCTGCAAGCTTTCAAATATGCTTGGGTCCAGCTGGAGGCAAGCAAACATTATAGTGGTCAAAACAGTTCCATTTTGTTATGGTAATCAAGGAAAAGAAGTTTCATCTAAAGCTCACTCCCACCAGACAAAATTAAACTCCAACTCCCTCCAACAGTACCTCTAGGATTTTATAAAGCTGTAACACCTGGAGTAGTGATAGAGAATAAATTTGGAAGAAGATGCACACAATTTTCTTACCAAAAATATCTGCTGTCTGAAATGACGGTAAGTGCCAGAAACGTTATGATACCAGTTACTAACGCAGGATATGCCTTTGTGTAATGTGACAACATATTTATACCTAGGAAGCAGCAATTCTCTTCCTTTCTAGCAAAAATTCTATAAAAAATCTGGCTATAGCATTGAATTATGCTACTTGATTTCTTGAGTCTTTATCCTCTGTGCAGCTATGTGAGGAAGAGTGGACATGGAATACGCTAGATGCTTTTGTTTCTCTCAGTACATGTTTATCCACTTTTGCTCTGCGTTTTCTTATTTTCAGGGTGAACAAATGCAAGACGATACTTAACAACAGAGACAGTTTTTCTGCTCTCTCGTACTCTGACAGGGGAATTGAACAACATGGACAGAGACTTGTACAAGAAAACAAAGGGAAGGTGGGTCTGAGCTGGCAAACTACCAGCTCAATTTCCAGTTCTCTATCAAATATTCACTAGAGCATATCTCCCCATGTAGAAAGACAAGATGTGACACAAAGAACCATTTATACTAAGTTAAGCAAGATTCCCCAAAACCATCCTCAAAAATTCAGTTGAGATTCAGGAAAACAAAAATAAACAAGACCTTTCTCATGTTTGTTACCATCAACATGAATTTATAGCCAGGGTCAGAGTGAGCGTATCACGGATGACACAGATCATAGTTCAGATTCCCAACTCAGGCCATTTTTCTGTGGTATTAGTAATGCTGCAAAATTGCACCAGGATCTCTTCCTGCCTAAACTCGCCTTTAACTTGTTGAAGATACAAGTGTGTGCTGCCACAAAGAAAAGTAACAGGAGCCCCTGAGCAGCGGGGATATCTCTAACTTCAATTAGTAGGAAACAAGACTAAAAGCTCAATATTCTACATAAAGCAGAGAAACATCAGGAGTAGGATAAAGTTATCCAGCAAAAGAAAACAGCCTCCTGGCGTCTCCATCTACAGAGATGGGGATCAAGAGCTTGAAATGGAAATAAGAAGTGCTTAATATAGAAGATGCAGACCCAAAATACTTAAGAAGACTTTTGAGACTACCATACATACCTTCAGCTGTTTGGTTCCCTTTGCAGTTTTGAGTCCTATAATTACATGGCTGATGGTTTTGCCATAGCCCCCCATAGGGTTTTCAGTCTCACATGGAGTTAGTTCTGTAACTTCTCCTTCATAAACCTCCTTGGTCTCTTTAATCCTCAACCCTGCAAGAAATTGTTTAGAATAGCTTCAGTACATGAATCAATGGCTGTATACACCCAGGAGCCTGCTGCATTACTGCCAACAGAATGTAACATAGTATGAGGCTACATACATTTACTGGTAATTTTTTACCTTTAACAATGGAAAGATTAATTATTGTTCTTCAATATTAAATGAGAATATTCATCCTGTGTCATCAGGATGAAAGTTCAGCCCAAGTTTTGATCTGCAAAGCAGTTTAGTAAACTCTTAAGAAATTATTTTCTTCCAATCATTATTACTAGTTCTTGAAGCAAATATCAGTATCTTCTCTCTTTTCACCCCCCCAAGAGTGGATTTGTTTGATCTGTTCCCCTACACTGAAGCCAGAGAAACAGATCATCTTCTGAAACGAGTGGCACTAATATAACAGAGTTTTACATTATTTTTGGACCATCAGAAAAGTCCTGCAAAGCAAAGAAAAAGACAGGAGAAAAAAGTAGCTTCATAAAAAACTTTACGTTTTAGCAGCTGAACTAAAAATAACATAAATTGATTAACAGGTATTGCGTTAGAACCTCGTAAGATTGAGAAAAGGTTAATATATCATTTTAAATATTTTTCACGTTAATAGCAAAAGGAGAGCTAGATAAAATTCAGCAAAAACTGCTATAATGCAAATTTAAAACTATTTCAAAATAGCTGACAATGACATCCTTCATTTTCAGACAGCCGAGCAATCATCATAGTATCTGGGTATCTTCTATTCTAGTCAGAACCATTGTAATTAACTAAGTTACTTTAAAATGATGAATAATACAGGGCTGAAGTTTTACAGTTAAGACTGTTCCAAAGAAAAACCACTATCATCACCACCACCACTACAATTATGCATACATTCTAACTACATAAAAGTTCAAAGAACCCACATCTGAAGAGACTCTATAAAGTATTTTATGAGACACACATGCCATACCAAAAATAATGAATGGGCTGTAACAAGATATAAGGAAGTCATCCTGCCCAGTCTGAGGCTATTAGGACTTTATAAAACTTTCCTTGTTCCATAACTTTTCATTTAGCTTTGAAATAGATCAGACACTTCACCAGTAACCTTGAGCTGCTGATAGGGGAATATAGAACTGACACACACGAGTCTGTCTCCCCCTACTGGGCCCAAATTAAGACTAGGATCTGAAATGCGAGAAACAGGTTAACGGCGGATAGCATGGCAACTTCTTGGTAAAAAATGTTTCCTTTCTTTTATTTAGCACCAAATAAAAAGTTCTATGGAAAGTTAATTTCAGTAGTTTTTAAAAAAAATTTTTCAGGTATGTCAAAACATCAGACAAAAAATTAATGAACCTTTGAGTTACAAAACTGACCTCATCACATAGGCTACACGTGCAAGGAATGTGAAGCAATATGGGGATCTGTACAGTAAAACTGCTGGTGCTGAGAACTGGACATTCACAGGTTTCTTTTTCCTTTTTGTTCTGCTTTTAGACTTCCAGCACAATCTCTATTCTGCTCTGAAAAACTGGAAGCCCATGTGTGTTTGGGATATATTTTCTATGCTGCTAAAGCCTGTCTTCCTGTTTCATTTAATCTGAAAAGAATTCATTTCACATGCTCAGTCTGTTCCACAACACAAACCAAACATGAGTCAGCAAGGACAACCTAGAGATCTGCTTCAAAAGCATCCCTCTAATGTGCTCACATAGATATGTCTATAGAAATATTTACAGGCAAGCATGACCTGAACAAAAGTAATCGATGCTTTGAGATTGCTGCTGATTATCCTTTGTTGTCAAATGAATTTGCATGTATCAACTACAAATTTCATTCTCAAAAAGAGTTCTTAAACTGAGGTATCTCCTACTTACAAATCAGATGAGAGTCCAAGAAGGCAATAGTGGGCGATTTCGTTTTTTGGTTCAATAGAGTTAAATATGGAGTTAAATAGCACTTGTTTGATTTACCGGCAGATACCGTTTGGAGACTCAGGGAACAGATACGCTATTTAAGTGGCGATTCCAGCAGTTATTTTTTACTGCAACTGAGCTCTAACATTAGCTACTGTCATACTTGCCAGCTGCTAATAAGCTCTATACAGGAGTAATTTCTCTCAAGTGAATTTTTTTAACCTGTACAATTCCATTTTCTCATCTCCCACTCCATTCCCTTCTGTTTCTTTTTATAAACTCTCTACTACATCCCAAACAGCACTTGGACATGAGACTATGTCAAGTCTGTTATTAAAAGAATCTCAACAATAATACAAGTTCTGTAAACTCAGAATCACACGTTTCCTTATACAGTGATGGGTCCAAACCAGTCAGATTCTGCTGTTTCCAAGAGGAAGAAAGAAAAAAAAGTTAAACATTCACGTTAATATCTCTGATTATTTTTATAAATTGAGGTGGCTAAACCCCCTGAAAGTAAAATGCAAAATATGAGCAACAGATGATGTACACAGAACCTGCTAACAAGGAATCATATGAAAAAACAAAAAACCTAAATGAATACTTTAGGTATTGATTGAAATGTGAGCTGAAGCTTCTTTTGCGCCCAGTCACAGCTGATACTGCGCTGTGCATACAAAATCATTTTTTAAGAAATGCACTCTTGTAAATTATTTGTTTACCAGGTAGGGAAGTTAAAACATACCTGAGATTTAAACACAATTAGAAAGTGTTCCATTAAGAGAAATTGTGGTTACCAGTCCTTTAAAATATTTCAGTTGGGGTTTTTTTATGCTGATAAAAATATTCAATAAAGGCTGTGTTATGGAAATGTGACATGGAATTCAACAGAAAGGAATAAAACAAGTTCCATCTTTCATTAACATTAATATTTGTTTAGAAGTGTCTCTGTATTGACATTCAGGGAATGCAGGGAACTAACAATGTAGCTGGCTGTTAAACCTCAGAGAGTTAAAATACTGCTATCTCTAGAAATGACAACACGGATGGCATAAGTTTCATCCGTTGGTTCAGGTTTCCAAATCTCTGACAGGGAACTTCATCACATCAAGGAAATTTTGCAGACTATTGAGTCTCTGGCTTCCCTCCCCCAGGCCCTGCCAGTTTCATGGTAACTAGAAGACCAGGGACTACTTAGAGCTGCCCTATTACAAAAGTCAATGGAATACTTTTGTTTCATTGCAAAACTGAGAGACTTCTTCCTCACTGCCATGAAATACTTAAATGAAGTCCAAAGGAAAACATGGTACAGAAACCAGGAAAATTAACTGTTAATACATCAATACTAAAATCAGCTAGGCTATCTTTAGCCAATCCTCATACAAACAAGGGCCACTTCTAACTGCATTTATCAGTTGTCAGCAGCAATCACGTAAGAGATTTTAGATACTCATTGAGGTAATGCTGCAAACTTAACCAACTTCCATCAAGCTTGCAAAAGCACTCTAAAACTGAGGAAGACATTAAGTTAAGACATCACTTGTTTTGTTAGCAGGGAACTTTCTTTGTGCTCACTGTAATACTACGTCAGGCTAACACTGCAGTTGGGAGTCCCTGACTATGATTGTTCACTTAGTAGGGTGAAATCACTAAAATAAGAACAGGCAAGAGCATTTTTCCATCTACAAGTATTTCTGCTAATGTAAGAAACTAAAAATATTTTTTCTTTTAGCTTTATTCAGTCAGAGGCAAAACCAGATGAACCTGGAGGATGAGAGGAGAATCTGGGGAAGTAGAATAAACTGTAATACAGCAATTAAACTGTGGTTTATAAACAGAAAACCTGACTCGCACTAACTGTGGAAGAGATTCACTAAATTAACATCAGTACTGAAAGAAAGAACATACCATTATCTGAAAAACCACCATGGCCACTGAAAAGTTTTTCCTTTTTAGATGACTGAGAAAACCCAAAATAAGTATCATGCAAACACTTAATTCTTCTGTTTTTCTAGAGCTTACCAATTGCACGTCGGAAGTTTTCCATTAGAACTTCTGTTTTCTTGATCTCAGTAGAATAGACCTCACTTCCAACCATAGGACAAAAGGGAACTTTACTTCCCAGTTCCTGAGCAATAGCTAAAGCCAAAGCAGTCTTTAAAAAGAAACAAACACAAAACCAACATGTTAAATTTTGTGAGAATTAACAAAGGATTCTTTCTGCACAGATGTAACTTTCCTCATCATATTACCTTCCACATTATCAACTATCAATTTAAGATTAAAAATATTCTACCTGACATGTATTTCTCCATACAACCCTCCTCCTCCCAAACAAGTTAGGTGCACATAAAGTGACTTTTTTCAAAGACTAATAAAACATCTCTAAGGAACAATACTGGGATTTTGAATTTGACATCTAATACAAATGCAAAAAACCTTAAATAGCACTGGAAAAAATAAACAAAGCAAAAAATATTTGGGCTTTTAATATAAAATTAACTTCTAAGACTCTTCTTCAGAGACCATATTACATATTTGTTTGGTAACCTACAACAGGTGACTTCACATTAACGGTGCCTGAACACAACACTGGATTTTTGCCATGTTGATGACATGGCAAAAATCAAAATATAAAGCAGGAAGCCATCAATACATTGATTTAAAAAAAAATCCAGTAATTAAAACATTGCATAACTATTACCCTAAACCGTTTTTTATAACAAATTACAATAGATACAGGAATAATTTCTTTCGTATAAAAGAAAAATAATAATACCTTGCCAGTTCCAGGAGGTCCAGCCAACAGCACAGCTCTGCCAGCCATTTTCTTGCTTTTGATTAGTTCCACTATAACCCCACAAGCCTGTAAGTTAAGTAAATCTTTATACCAGTAACACAAGTATTTCTTTAATATCTTCTCTTCCAATATTACTAAAAGTGTTTAGAAATATTAGGTTTTGTGAGTCCGCTAAAAATAAAGAGGATTTCAGTTTCATGCACACAAAAAGGGAGGCAAGTTCAGAAAAACCTACTTCCTACAATCATTTTATCTCACACAGACACTAAAAAAAAGAAAAAAAAAATCACAGATAACGAAACTCAACCTAAGAGCACAGACTCCTTTCCCCCTCCTGGAGTTGCATGCATATATAATGGTTTCAAAATACGGCAGGAGATGCACCTTTGGCTTTCTGAAGGGCAGAGCAGCTAAAGCACCTGCCCAGGCCAAACGCCGGACTGAAACAGAAGCTTCAACCCCTACTTGCACCAGCTCTCTTGACTTTTGGTAGGTTTCATTGCTTTTTATACCTCGATTTCTACCTCTAAAACGCGGGAGGCAGCCACCAGCCCTTGCCGCCAGCTAATGCAGAAAAGTAGTGGCATAAGGAACAGCCTCGATCCCCATCGCTTCTCACGCAGCAGAGGAATACACGGATGATCCGAGACGAAGACTTTCACCCACTATCGGGACTTGTAAGAACACCCAGCACAGACCAGGGCCCCTGAGACTGCCACCTCGAGCCGGGTGGGGGCTGCTGGGCCCCACGGGGGCCCCGGCCGGGCCCCGCCGCCCCCCTCGCTCACCTCCCGCGCATTCTCCTGCCCCACGAGCCCGGCCCCCGCCGGCTTAGCGGTGCCGCTCTCATCCAGCCCCAGCCCCTTGACATGGCTGTGGGCAGCGATGCGCTGCGTCTTCGAGGTGCTCTTCACCTCCTCGATCTTCATAGCGGAGCAGCACCGTACCCGAACGCCCACACCCGCCACACGCGGCCCGCGCGTTACCAAGGCTCCCGGCGCGCGGCCGCCCCCGCCCGCCCCGCCGCGCCATTGGTCCTTGTGGCGGCGCTCTCGGTACTCATTGGGCGCGGTGCATGCCCGTCACTGGCAGGGGGTGCATTTCTTTAGGGTCCGTCCACCCGTTTCCGTGTGCGGCGTCTTCAGCGGGTCCGGCTGGGTGCGAGCGCTGCGGCGGCATTGGGCCGGGGGGGAGGAAGAGGCTGCGGCCGTGCCCGGCCTGAGCGGGCTCCCTGTGGGGAAGCAAACGCAGGCCCTCGGTGGGGGCGCGGGGAGCAGCTAGTTTTTGCTCGGCAGTTTCTCGGCCTCATGTCTACGTGAACACCTTCTGCCTTCATTGGACCTGACTGGCGCTGGAGCCAGCGCCTCCCACTGCGGCGGGCTGGGTGAGCCCCGAGTGTCCCCTGGCTCAGCTCGGTGCTGGGCGCTGCCCACGGACGGTGGGCCAGGGCCTTTCTGGAAAACTCTGCTGGGTTTAGCTTACAAAAGTAAGCTGAGGCTTTTCAAGGGCACTTTCTGAATCCTTGTCAAAGACCAAGTAAGGGCAATCTCTTACCTGCTTGGTGTTGATCACTAACTTACATCTTTCACTGTAACTGTAAAATAATTCTATCCCATGTGCCCAAAACCTTTATGTAAGCACCTGAGGCTTTGACATATGCTGTATGTATGTAGTGTGTATGTTTCTCCTGAGCTTTGACCTATGGAAATGAGGAAAAATCCTCCACCTCCTCAGCAGGTAGTTTCGTGGCCTCACAGCCTTTACCCAACACTTCCTCAGGCCTGTGGCACTACAGCTTTCAGGGTGCTACAGCCTCTAACTGTGGGGCAGCTGTAGTTCTGCTGCACCTTCTATGTAGTGCTTAAAATGGAGGTCACTCACACTAAAAGCTTAGGTGAGATCTGGGAACCTACAGTTCCACTGGCTTCTTGTTTGTAGATACTGGGATCTGTCCCCCCTGAAAGAGGGGACTCTCTTCCTATGGATATATAGTGTTTTCTGTGTTTGGTCATGAAACTATAGCTGTGTGCAATGTTCAATGCCAATGGATTAACATGGTATGATGCAGGGATGGTGCCATCTCTGCTTTCCCGTGTGCTGCCAGGGAGAATTGCAACGGCAGTCCTGTGGTGGTGCAGGCGAGGAGAGCGGCTTTTAGGAAGGCTGGGAGTTACGGTTCAATTTTCAGAAGCCCCGTGAACAATATATATGCTATTCATTCCCTTTTTGTCTGAGAGCTTCCATTAGTTTTGTCATAAATGTCATTCAGCAAAGAAAAGGCTTTGCTATTTGTTGCTTCCTTTTTCCGTTCATTATTCTGTCAGTTTACATAATTAGTTTAAAATTGTAATTATAATTGCACACATATGTAGTTCAACACCTTTGTAAGGGTGTGCTATTATACAACTGTTTAAGAATTTTTTAATCTAACAAATATGAGCTCTCCTTTAAATAATTAAAGTGTGTATACTGTTGGACTCTATACATCCTCTCAGGGTCATATTAGTCACAGAATACAAATGTCTAATGCGTACTGAACTGCAGACTTTTTTCTTTGTAAAAGAGCAAATATACAACTCTGATTTCTCTAGTGCATTAAACTGCCGCAAGTGTTGTGGGTAAGTGGTCAGAGTTCAAGTTTCTGCCAGTTCTGGCAGAATAATTAGTGAAGTCTTCGAAGAGCTCTGAAAGCAGTGATATTGTTAACAAGAGGTCCAGGCTAGGTATGGCTCTCCTTTTAAGAAGAGCTGGCAATAGGTGAAATACATGGTAATTTGTTAACTTAGACTGAAATCTGTCCGTGTTATCTTGTTTGATATCGCAGCTAGGCCTATTTTTGAGTTCATGGCATTTCAAAGACTATTTAATAATGTTTGCTTATTTCTTTTTGGTGAAATTCAATATATAGGAATGTAGATGGCAGGAACTGAGAATTGCTGTTAATCTTCATTATAACTAGGAGGAAGGATAGAAATATTCCATGTATGTGAAAATCAGATATGCTAATAAGTTTCTTTAACTTTAGAAATATTAATTCAATTATATAATTTTCCTGATGAAAGGTAGTAGAAGCGTTGTTTGTCTACAACAATATGATGCCTCAAGTATTGGAGCAGAGCCAAAAACTTTAGTCTGCTGGTGACCGTTGCTGTTCAGTAAATAAAATCTACTGCCATGATGAAAGTAAAATTCTAGTATTGACCTGCAGAAAATATTATGAAAATTATTTGTGTTTGTATTTGCAGTGGGAGAGGATATTTCAATATAAAAAAGAACCAGTAAATAATTTTTGCTTGATAGATGTGAAGCTGGCTTCTCCCTCTTATTTGCTCAAGTTAGTATTAATTAACAGGGCTTACAATCATCCATAAGCTATGCATGGTTTGGCATAGCTCATTGTATTGATTGCTTTACTCGTTCCATATGTTCTTTGAGCATCATACTGAAATTGCAGTTAAAGAGTGAGAGAAGAGTACATTTGGGTGAAGGAAAATAAACAATAATCCTTTAGACCACACAGGATTAATTGTTTATTCCCCAGAAAGAGGAGAGTACAAGTGGAACTACTGGAAAGTTTAGAGCTGAACTTAAATAGCTTAAATGCTCTTTTATAATTGATGTCTGATGTATTGTTGTGCATCAGTAGGAGGAAATACTGAACCTCAACTTTAACATGGTTTTTGTGATTTTGAATATTTATCACATTGGAGGGGGAGGGTAAAATAATTTCATTGCAAAGCATGAGTCATCTTTCTCTTTTGTCCATGCCACCAGATAGAAGGCAAGTAGGTTGTTTGACCATTCTGCCCATCTCATGTTATGGATGCTTTGAGTATAATTTAATATTTCACTAGCCAGTTAACCAGAAAAAATAATACCTGTCACTAACAGTCTGAACTGTTATTCCCCAGGTTTAATCAACTCATTTTACCAACATTTCTTTTGCCCCCCTGTTTGAGGTCTCCTATTTGGCACAGACGTCATGCGATACCCGATGTGGGAGCTGGAGACTTGAGAGCTGTTTTCCTAGACTAAATGTTTGAGGTTACAGGACGTGGCCTAGTTTCACATAAGCTTTCAAATTTCAATGGGACATGCTGAATCCTGAAACTGTCAAATAGTGTATTATTTTTGGAGTGAGAGAGAGTGTGTGTGTGTGTGTGTGAATGACCTTTACATTTTTACCCTATCCCAAAAGTCTGACTTCCTGCCCTTTCTCCCATGAGTCCATAAACTTTAGCAATTAAAGTGAACACTTTTTAAGGAAAAAAAAATCAGTATAGGAGAGAATTACTGGGAAGGAGAATGGTGTATTGTATTATATTAAGGGGGAAAAAAAGGAAAACTGCTAAATGCTATAAATGACTTGTTTCATGAGAGGTGTAGAAAAATCTGGAGAAGCAGGGATTCTTCCATTTTGCCATGTTTCCTTCTCCATCTTAGTACTATCAAGACCTCTGTGGGTGTGTGTGGGGGTCTTCAGGTATTTTTCCTGCAAAAGAAGCTGAAAGATTTTTCTTACTCTTCATCAAAGCAATAGGAGTGATGTGTCTTAACAAATGACATCTCTCAATTTCCAAATATGTAATTAATTCTAAAACTTTGTGAGCTAACCGAGTGGACCTCTCTAAACACTGAATCAAAGTGCTTATGTCTATCAAATTTCTGCATGATATTGATGATGTAAGTGTATTCATTTCACAGGCTTCAAGTGGTATGTTGCAAAATCATACCCACAGACTAAAATCCTGGAGACAGAAATATGTTCTGAGTGGTAACAATAAAACTAAACATTTTAGCACTTTTTTTTTTCTTTTCCTTCTCCTTCCTTCCCGCTGCCTTCCCTGTCTAGAGGGTGGCAAGTCTTTTCTGTAGCTGAAGGAAGAAAACTAAGAACAAGACTACATTTCTACCTGACTCCCTTTCTTCTTGCAAGTCACTCATGAGTATAAGGTTATAAAAGAAGTGCCACCATTTTTATCTGAGCAGTGGAATTAAACCCATTTTCTTACAGATTTTTATCATCCTTCCTTAAATCCCTATAGCAAAAGGAATTATCTTTCTTTCTTTTTTTTTTTCTTTTTTTTTTTTTTTGTCCCATGAGTTCTATCCAGTATCCCTCTCATTGTCTGAGCAAAATACAGCTCTTCATTTCATTAGTAATTTGGCAGCCAAGAAAAATGGGTCACACCTGCGCTCTTGCTGGAGCCTTACACTATGGGCCATTGAAATGGGCACCTCCTTTACCTCACTGCTGGTTTTCACAAGAGTTACAGAAACATTTAAATCTGTACTTTGTCAAAGCTCGTTGAAAGTGGCAGTTATTTTAGATGTTCTGGATAATGCCTCTTCTGGTAAGGAATCAGACCTTTTTCCATCTCTTCCTTCTGAACTCTTCTAATAATTAATGCCAAAAAAAAAAAAGAATCAAATGGTAGGTAATGTGATACTGGGATACCTATGTGGATTGTAACTGTGTCGGGCCTTTTCCTATGGGAATAGATTTGCAACACTTTGTCAGTGTGCATTGATGTAACAGATTGAGTCGTTCAGGACAATGAAGTGTACGTGAGCCTTATGATTTGACAGGAAACTATTCCAAGTCTGGGAACTTGGTCTGAAAAGTGACATTATGCTTAATTTGGGTCCCATGACAGAGCTGCCATCAAGCTGAACTATTCTGCTCAAGAAGCCGATTAACTGGGCTAGCTCAGTGCATCGGCAGTACTCCTTGTGAGTTCATTTATTTCCTTTAGGGAGATAGTTGTCTCTCAAATAGCACTGAGTGCTAAGAGTGACTGATACTGGGATTTTCCCTGTCATGGAGTCATTGATTCTGTCACCTTGACTTCTGTGTGTTTGGGAAGGAGGGGTAATTTGTACCTAGCTGTAAAGCTCTGCAAACTCTTCTATATCGAAAGTGGTGTTATATGAAGTAACTTTCTTTGTAAGAAAAAGCCTGGAGTGTGGAGTTAAAGCCTACAAACTAAATCCATGATGCTGACAACAACCTTAGGCAAGTCATCTTGCGCTTCTGGCTCATTCATTAGTTACTCAGATGTGAATACTAAATACTGTTAGCGATATATATTACTGCATAGGGAGAGCAAAACAGCTCTTCTCTCAAAGGAAAAAAAATCTGTAGAATGCAGTGCAAGTCTAGTCTACTCTGACACCTGTGGGGGAGGTCCATCACACAGTATTGTTTTCTTGGCTTGTAAACAGCTATTATCATTTGAAGTGGTACTCAGGACTACTTAGTGGTTGCTATTGAAAATGCAGAGCGTGTGTGTTAAGCTTTATCGTGTAATACATTTGGCCCTGTGTGCCTCCTGGGTTATCAGTAAAGCTAAGTGACTTAAACCAGTGAAATGTGCTCCTGCCCTTACCCTCTCAAAGACTCTCAGGCCTCTCCAGTGGTCATCTACTTGTTTGTTGGTTGGGGTTTTTTTTTTATTGTTGTTTTGCAGCAGAGATGTTCATCCCTGTTGATAATCACGATTATTCTTAATCCCTTAAAGGTATGATTTTTAGGAAGCATCCTACACAGCATAAAAATGCTTTTACAGAAAAATAAATTATAGGAACCCAGAAATTGTCGATGTAAGTGTAAGGAGAACAAATGATTCAAATCTTGACCTGCTTTTTCACGTGAGTTTGCAACACCCAAGCAACTTCGAAGCCAAATCTGAGCACCACGCTTCCAGCAGTGGCAGGGTGGGGTTATCCTTGCAGGTGTGCAGTGACAGTGGGCTGAGCTAAGGCAGCCCTGAGTGACTAATTAGTGTGGGTATGATGAGAGCAAAGCGCCGGTGCCCCGGGGCAGCTGCAATAACCCCTTCCCCAGGGGCCCTGCGCAGCCTCTCGGCTCCATCCTCCTGCAATTAGCCCTGGCCTTGATGAGCCCCAGACCCGCACCTGGGGAGGGGGAGCCCGCCAGGTGTGTGGCCGCCGCTGTGTGTTGCTTTAATTGCCTCCCCCTGATGAGGCGGCCTCGGAGCCGAGGCCCGGGAGGGAGCCGGGAGGTCTCGCCCCAGCAGGTGCGGCCGCTGAGCACGCGAGTAGCGGCGGGTTTGGCCAGGCTGTGACACCGCCGGGTCACCGCTCGGCGTGTGCGTGCCGGCTGGGGCCCGGCCGGGCTCTCCCGCCGCCCGGGGCTGTGGCTGCGGAACGGCGGCGGCGGGCCCGCGTTGCCGCAGGGGCGCTGTTGGGACGGACCGGCCGGGTGCAGCGCCGTCATGGCCGCCGGGCCCGCGGCGCCCCGCGTCCTCAACGTGAACGTGGGCGTGCTGGGCCACATCGACAGCGGGAAGACGGCGCTGGCGCGGGCGCTGAGCACCACCGGCTCCACCGCCGCCTTCGACCGGGCGCCCCAGAGCCGGGCGCGGGGCATCACGCTGGACCTGGGCTTCTCCTGCCTGCGCACCGCCCTGCCGCCGCAGCTGGGCCCGGGGCCCGGCGAGCTCCAGTTCACGCTGGTCGACTGCCCGGGACACGCCTCCCTCATCCGCACCATCATCGGCGGTAAGGGGGGGAGCGGGGGTGGCTGCCCCTGCCCGCCCCGGGGCCCCGGTGGCGGAGAGTCCTCTGGGGGCGCCCCGACCCTCGGCGAGGTCCCCGCTTCCCCCGGTGAGGCGAGCGGGGCTGCCGCTCGCCGGAGCGTCGCGGTGCCGGGGGCTTGGCCTGAGTTAGCCGGGGCCCCGGGGGGGATGCGGCTGTCCGACGGGGGGGGGAAGGCCTGTGCGGGCCTCCGGTGGCTCACGGGCCTCATGACTTGGTTACACTTCGTGATTGCCCCACAAATGAAACGCCAGTGCTGTTAGAAAAGCAGCCTAAACGTGAAGCCTTTGAGTGCTCTTTGGACAGTCAGGCCTGCTTGGTTTTCTTATGTATGGGGAAAAAAATAATATTGTGTATGGAGGCCTTCTTTGTGGTATTTAAGGGCAATATTAATTTCTAGGTTCTCACTTGTTAAAGCTGTCAGAGCTTGATATTCCCTGTGGTTGAGAGCTGTAGCGTGCTTGCTGGACACGCTTGTGCCAAACTCGAGAGGGGAGTTCTAACGTGATAATCTTATGCTTAGAAATAATTTTGTGGATTTTAGTAACTTCCTGGTTCGGTTTTTGTAGGTGATATCGGAGGGTCAATCTGGTTTGCATTAGAGCGCGTGTTAAATTAGCTCACCTTGTTCTGTGAGAAATAACACCTCCCCCTTCCACCTCTTGTAAAAAGCCTGAAGAGGTGGTTGGTGCTTGGCTAAGGAGGTGAAGGGGCTGCAGCTGCAGGCTACTGAAAGTGGTCACAGATTGATAAACTGCCAACTACAGGGACCTCTGGAAGCTCAGTTAGCTCCTAGCATGTCCTCTGCTGGTGTCTCTAGTGTCAACTAGTTGGTGGCTTCGCAGGGCAGGCAGTGTATTTCTAGTCAGCTGGACTGAGGTTCAGACCTAGTTACTTTTTATGATGTGTGAATTAACCCTCTTTTGAGCAGACGCGTTATTTGTAAATGTTGTTAGCAGTAACTGCATTGCATTTTTTTAATTTCTTTTGTATTGGATAACAAAGGTTTACTTGTTTCTCGGTTCCACCAGCAGCGAAGTGCTCTGTACCACTAATGCGTGCTCTGCAGCTGCAGGGGTGGCGTGACTGTGCTGAATCCCAGAAACCTGTGGTCTTCCAGTCTTTTGTACTTTACAATTAGCTATCATTCTTAAGTAATCGGAAGCACCTGATTGTCTTCTGAGGAACAAAGATTACTTTGGCAAACTTGTCTTGGAGGTACTGAATAGTGACTTGTATTTAGACATTCCTTTTTGACAGAAACTACTTCTCTCTCATGAAGAGGACATGGGAAAAGTTGGAAAAATAGCTTTTTTATCATTTTAACATTTATCTGGGTTGATTATTTGATACATAGACTTATTGTGGCTTCCTCTTGGTTTTATGAAGAAGCATTTAGTCACAGCTGTTTTCAGTGGTTGAATAAGTTACTCAGATTTCCTTATTGATGGGCCATGCTGGGAGAAGATGACTGTGGACTAGGCTAGAAGGCACGGTAAGAGTTTTCTTCCCAGCAAAAAAGATTCTTTACAGGTAGCAATTCAGACACATAAGTATATCAAACTTGCTTAGATCCAGTTATACCAGATTATGTGTCTTGGTGAAAACACTTGGTTAGTGTGACTTTTACTGCAATTGTATGTATTAAGAAAGAATGGTAGAGAAAATGCAGTGTGTTAATACTTAGCTTATACAGTTAGAAATCTCAGTTTTCTGCTTGATAGCATATGTGTATCTTGATAGTGGATGCTTTGTTTTCTTTTTACTATCAGGTTTAAAAGGTGAAACCTTGATGATAAAACCTGATCTGTGCCTGTGGGACTACTTAGGTGCTTATGGTTTTAGTATGGTTTGGTGAAACTCAAACTGAAGTATAGCATATCTTGTGTAACAGGATACATCCTTCAGTGTTTTAAGTGTCAGTATTTCAATATTGCCAACTTTTCTTGCTCTTCAGAAATGGAAAGCCAGGCCTTCCAGATAATGATACTTCAAAAACGCAGATTGTTTTCATCTGGTTTCTAATCATGAGTATTCAAGGTTCACAATTTCAAGCATTTTCTTTGTAACCAGATATGCTACTACTTTTTTTCTTTTTGATGGAATCTGAGATTTCACTGTTAGTACACATTTTCTATATATAAGGTTTTAAAATAAAACATTAAGTGCAAAGTACTTTATCTTCCTGTGTTTATTCTGCACCTCGGATTTCTCATGCCTGTACAATACTGCTTTTCTGAAATTAAGTCCTGTGATAGCTATAGATCTGAGTTACCCTACAGAAAAGATAGAGGCAGGAGGGATGAGGGAAGGGGAGCTAGATGTGAGGAACCTAAGGGTGGAATGATAACAGAGGGCTCTGAAGAAGCAGCCTTCTCATATGTGTTAATCATGTGCATGCAGTGGAAGCTGTAGGTGTGAAAATATGTTATTGCATGTTCTTATTGTTTGAAGCTCACTTTTCATTGATAGTGGTGTAAACTAGTTGGCTCACCCCTGAGTTGACCCCATCTTTCGGAAATGCTGTCTGCTGTGGCTGGGTAGTGCCATCATTATTCAGTCAGGTCTCCCATGAGGTGGCGAGCTCAAGGGGTTCCTTCTGAAGAGCTCCTTATTGGCTTCACAGGGGAAGCCAGTAGTGGTGTGTTGTTTTTTTTTTGTGGGTGTTTGTGTGTGTTTTTTATCTCGGTTCTTTTCTTCTAGGGTGCCATTTTCATCAGTGGTGTCCCAGGCTATCTTCCAGTCCAGTGCCTTCCTCTGTCATCTGTGTTCCCAGAGTGCTCTAAGGGTTAATTCCTTTGCCGTGCAAAGCTGATAAATCTGCTTACGGATGAAATTATACCATTTACCATTCTTTAACATATTTCTATATCTAGCTAATTCTTGAAGTGTTTTTTTTCATGGCTGAATCTAGTGTTGCATTTTTGTCATGCTGTGCCAGGTAGTGCTTGACCTTGCAAATACTTCTCAGTCACAGATGTTTATTTAGAGACAATACCTTAGGATTAAATGAATGCAGAATATTTGAGCAGTAACCAAATGGAATGGAAAATGCAAGTCGTATTTCATTCTGTGTGGCTACATTTTTCTTGCAAAGCTTGTCCTTGAAAACAAAACATATCAAATGTTAAATCAAAAGATACTTTTTAACCTGCATGCAGGGAATTGGAAATGTTGCAGACAGTTCCACTGAAGTCTGTCTTAAAAAGTTTTAGCTGGAAGGTGATAGTGAAGGTTGAAATGGAATAAATGATAGGCACTTGACTTACTACTACATGGCTTTTACTTGTATTTAAACTACACTGGTTTATTCTTCAACAGCAGACTCTTGTGTGTCGGATGTAGCAGGAAGGTATTAAGTTATTGGGGACAGCAGTGTGACTTGGACTGTCATGTATTTTTTTTTTTGAACAGCAAGAACAGAACTCTGTTTTACAATAATTTGAAGACTTTTCCTGTGCTCTAGCAGGATTTTGTCTATCATGTATCAAGCGATGCAACAAGTACTTTGTTTACAGCTGTTCATAGTTGATTTACTAAACAGAGAGAACAAGCCTGAATAACTGAATTTTAAGAGTCAGGTCTTTAGCTTGTCCCTGTGTTTAGCAGTAAGAAGCACTCGCATCAGCCTTATGTTTGCATTCTGCATGGAGGGAATGACTGCAAAATGCATTACTGTTATTTTTATTGTTACCGCTTGATTCCATTGCTACAGAGATTTCGAATGGTATTTTGTTAAAATTTCACACAGAGGTGGGGCAGTTTTGTCACAGTCCTATAGGTTTGTTTTTAAGCTTCTGTTCCTTTGTTAAATTTCAGCTCTCTGATCTTCCGCAAAGCTGATGCTAATGTCATCAAAGTAAAAGAAGAGTTGCTTTTACATTTGTTTGTTGCAGACCTGTGCATTCATAGGGTCTGGAATGGTTTCTCGAATGAGTTCAGCAGTAAGGGATGCCTGCAGAGAAGTTATATGAGTTAATCTTCCAGAAGAAATTCAATCTCCATATTTCATTTTAAGACCACTTTGCGTAGCAAAGTAGTTTAACCAGTAGCAGATTTTTTACTTGCTGATGGTTAATTTCATGCCCTACAAAGGGTCAGCACACTAATACAGAAGAACATGATTACCTCATCCTCGCTTCCCCCCCGCACACGCAGTGAAGGGATACCGCAGTGTTTGTTTTAGGTGAGCTCTTGTCAGATGCCCTTTATCTGTTTGATTTTGAGATGGGTCCTCAAAAGAACTTCTAAAAAAGAAAGTTGTCTTTTTTAGTTTGTTTTTTTTTTTTTTTTCCCTTTGTGAAGTTCAAAGGACAGAGTAGCCTTATAGTGTTTTAATTGGAAAGCTACTGCTTGACCTTGGTTGTCTAAACCTGGAGGGGGGGGGCGGGGGCGGGAAATTCTGACAAACTTGTAGTTTTGTAATCCTTATGCCTGCCTGAACCTTTGACCCTTTTACTTTATAACTAGAACTTCATTGTCACCATTTGTCCCTGCAGTTCCTTTCAAAGAAAACGGCCTTCCAAGTGTCTGTTTCCACTTTGCTGCTGTGTTCTGTTAAGGAAGGGTATTAATTCATACCTGATACATTGGAGGGGCCAAGACTTTTGAACTTGCACAAGAGCTTGGGGAGGGGGAAATGAGCATAGCAAAAGCATGTCTTGCTGATGCAAATGAGTACAATGAAAACAGTCTTGGGAGATCAAGGGAAATGTGGTCTTGCTACCAGCATTCAAATTCAGTCAGATGCAGATTATTTGTAAGATTAACATAGCACAAAAAACCTCCTCTTTTATCACAGATTAGTTGTTTTGCCAAGTTTGTTGTAAGCTTTTAAGAGGATTTGTAAACTCAGGGTTACCTTTGCATTACTGTCATGAAAATACACTTCCATTGGTGTGAACTTCTGCTGGTTGACACCTTTGTGAAGATAAGACAATTCTTGTTTTTTCTGTTCCAGGTGAGTGAACAAGTAGAGTTTTATAGTTGTAGAGTGTATATATAGATGATTTAAATTTTTGTGGAGGCCTCTTGCTATTGAGTGCACATGTAGAAGGGAAACCTGTTCTCTGGAGCAAATTCCTGTGTTGTTCAATTGATACCATGCTGATCAGAGAGAAGTTGCTGGAGAGTCTTGAGGAGTTTGGCTGCCAACTTGAAGTGAGAATAACGTAATAATGAACCTTGTTCTGGCGGAAAAATATTAAAATACAACTCATGTTATATAATTTATATTCATGAGCCTTGATGTAGTGGTAGATCTTGTGGAAGTACTCATGGGCCAAGAGAGTTCAACTAACACTAATGTGAATGTTTTCCAAAGCCTATTAAACTTGGGTTCATGGTGCTTGTAAATTGCTGACATTGCTTTGTATTAAAAATGCAAATAAATAAACTTTATTTCTGTAAATGAAACCACTTTTCTCTTGAAACTGAAACTGTCTTTAATTCACTTTAAGTAATTTGGCTGGTGCCTGATACTTGTCTGACAAATTAAAGGAGTATTTTTATTGACATTTTAAAATGAAAGCCACTTTTTAAATTAAGGACCTATGCATAAAGATAAGGCAGCTGGTATAAAAATATTGCTGCTCTCTCCCCAACCCCCAAAGTGCGACTTTGTCTACTGGATATTAAGAGTGCACAAGAGGGCAGTGTTTGCCTGCGATGTGGGATCCTCATGATAAGTGCATAGGGTAACAGGTCAGCATGGATGGAGTGACCGTACTGTGAATCGAAAAAGAATTAAGTAGAAGATTTGGAATGCAACTGTGGCTTAATTTTCCCGTTCCTAAAGAAAATATCCTCTGTGCTTTAAAGAAAGGTTAGTTGTATTTCATCTGCAGTTCAGATAGTGCTTTTTATTGCTTATGCGATAAAAAAAAAAGTGTAGCGTTGTCTTATGTGTTACATGAGATGCACATAACACAGGTGAGATGAAACAACTGGTTTTCACTGAGGCTGCATGTGAGCAGTATGACTCTATCCACATAAAGGGCTGGGGTTTTTTATTTTACAGTTACGGAAAGTTTATCTAGTTTACCCTGTAAAGCAATTAGTGATGTGGGAACCATGGAATTTAGTGTACCCAGTTCCCCTCCCCCCCCCCCCCCCCCATTTCCCTGAGTCATTTAATAACTAAGCAAAAGTAAGGTAGTTGGACTAAATCTGTTTTGAACGACTTCTGTGCAGTGTGGGGTTTGTTGTATGAGATTGAGTAGAATGAAATTTGTGTGTGTGTACACCAGGGTACTTTCAAATAGTGGTCTTCCTGTGTAATTTCTATCTTATTTGTATCATAACTATAATGATTCTAACTTCCTATTTATTATGCATCACTTCTCATTTCTGTCTGTGTTAATGTTTTTTTAGTGATGTGACAGTAGGACTAGTGTAATTGGCTGTTATGATTTCTATTCTATGTCCTCTTCTGCTTTTTTGACTTGAAGCTTATTTCTCTATTAAACTTACAAAGGTTCAACCAGCTCCTAAACTAAACATCAACTCTTAAGTAATATTAGTGAGCAAAGCAGGAAGTGCTCCTCTCCTTTTATGGGTTGAAAAGTTTAAAAGGAGCGAGAGAGCCATCGTCTTGCGATCTCAGAAGTTATAGTGAATGATCACGTTCTCTTTTATTTCTTGTTAGAATCCTGTCAGAAGTGTACAGTTTCCTGTGTTCAGTTAAAAAACCCACAACCTTAATTTTGCATATATTGTTCTGAAGATGTGATTTGTAATTGAATTCTCAATCTTAAATGTAGACTGTATACAGGAGTGGCTTTATTGAACCTTGTTTGAATGATAGGTTGTCTCTTGCTAGTATAGGACAGTTTTTCTATAAAGCTTTTGGGTGGTTGTGTGCATACTTGCTTGTATACAACAAAATTGTGCTAATTCACACTTCATTATTTGACACAAAAAATTTGACAGCTTCTCAGGAAAACATAATAACCGAGCACTGTAATGGTGCTAAGTCTGTTTGATCATTCTTCCTATTGATTTAAAAACAGAATTTCTTTGTTCCATCATTCTGTGTGCAAGCATTCATCAAATAACCACGTGTCCTTTCATTTCAATTTGCTTCATGTTTCTCCTTCTTGAAACTTTGTAAGCTGTTTGGGAGAGTGGTCAAGCTTTATTAATCCATGTTAGATGTTTTTAAATATCAGCTAATGTAGTGAAGTCTTATAAATACCTGCATAAAACTAGAAGAACTCACTGTAAAATATGTAGCAAGTTTATAGTTAAAATTACCCTTGTCAAAATAAATTTAAAGCACATTTTTCTAAGTAGATTTGTAACTGATGATGGATATGTTTGGCTTGTTAAATAGTCCAATTCAGCAATTCAGTGGTCTGCTAATCAACAAACTGGCTTAGTAAGGTTCTACTGTATTTGTTCTACAGCTTGATTTAGCAGTTGTCTTCAATTAGTGGATGCTAGATAGAAGTTAAATGATACATTGCTTATGTATAGAACACACTTTTAATAGCTAGCTTAGCTTGATGGAGCCATGAACTTAGCTTCCTTAATGTTCCCTGGTTGTTTGTTTTGTTTTTGGGGGTTTTTTTTGTTTGTTTCTACTAGAAGTAATAATATATGTTCTTGGATGGCTGTTTTAAAGTGCTGTGTATCAAAACTCCTAAAAAACCAAAGCACAGATGGGAAAATCTAGGTTATAATAGTAAAGCAGACGTACGACATCTAGCTAAGCGAAAAAACCAACCCCCCACATTGTCATTGTTGAAGCCCGTTAAGTGGAGTAAAATTATTTCTCCATGTGACAGCTAGTTGTTTTCTGTCTGGGAACCCTAAGGTTGGCCTGGCAAGCTGAAGAGCAAGGACAGATGTTCTGTGGTGGTAGTTTCCAGCTGGATTCTTGAATGCATTGTGTTCTGTGGGTCACAGCTCATAACAAAGTAAAATTGAGTGAGAGCTCCAGCAAAGAAAGACTTGAACAACTTGTTTGATAGCTGTGATTGCAAAGATACTGTGCATACTGTGAGAAAATATTCTCTGTGCTATCTGTAAAATTCAGATTAAATAGCCATTCTGAAGTGCTTCCTTTAAACTGTTTGCTTCCAAAAAGCATTGCAGGCTAAGTAAATACCAATAATTCTTATTTCCCATCTCCTTATCAGTTATTCTACCAAAATGTTCTTGCACAGCCTATCTAATCTCTTCAAGTGAACATGAAATGGTTAGTGTTGGCTTCCAATTTGAATGACGATCTCTGTTTCAAATTTAAGCTGATGAATTCTACATTAGATTGTAATTATCAGCATTACCAGCACTAGGGGTGGTTGTGACCAGACAAACAAATATATATCTATATCTATATGTATCTCTATGTTGAATGTAGCAGCAGAATGAGTTGGTGAATAGTGGAAGAAAAGGAAATGGAATTGAGAGGATAGCTTAAACAAAAACAATAAATTGCATTCAGGAGCATTGTGGGGGTAAAAGATAAGGGGGACTAAAAATCAAGGTTTAACTTTTGAGATTTATGAAAGTTGACCTGGGTATAAGAATTCAGGCCCCTCACCCCAAGTTCCGTAGAAGAGATGATTCATTTGGCTTACAGGTTTTCTTTAAAAATGTATTATTTTCTTTTATTTATGCCATGGAAGGATCATGAACATTGTCGTGTACATGGCAGATCTGCTTTTTCTGCAGTGCCAGGAAAGTGAATTTAATCCAATCCCCTGTAGCACTTTTTTGTCTCCTGTGCCAAAGTTTTGCTTTGTTTCGTGTCTTATTTGGGTTGCAGCGTAAGGGCTTGGGTGCTCTTTTTAATTGTGGAACTTTGCCTTGATTTGTTCGGCAAAGATTCACCTGTCTATTTCCATTAAATTTATTGTAGAGCAGGTAACCATATTTTAGAGACATTTGCTGTATATGTAAAACTTGAAATGGTCTTTAAGAACCTGTTGAGTAAGGAAAAGCTATAGAAGTGTTAGAGAATTGTTGATAGAACTATCCAATTATATTAACCACGATAGGCAATGGGAAATGTCTTTTTGTCATAGATATTTATTCATGCTTAAATTTACTTCTCTTATATTAAAGAATTCCCTTCCAGCAGTATGGCTTTGGAGAGGAAAGTTTCTGAAGCATGCAAAAACTGTGTTTTGGAGAAAGAAACAAAATTATTGTAGTTTTCTTTTTTTAGGATCAAGAAGAGGGGGAGGGAAAATGGTTTCCTTGTATTTGACTGTGCCGTTGGAGGGAAGACAAAGCTCAGTCTCTCTTGCTGACTAATGTCATCATCGAGGCATTTTTTTTCTCCCACAGAGCAATTTTGTCTCCACTGAGACCCCCACAGCCATTGGCAAGACCATGGCCTGAGATTAAATCTCATGCTTGGGTGAAATTCTAATGACTGTAATTGTTTCCTCTTTTTAAGTCTGTGGTCCCTTCATCAAAGAGTGGTGCGGAAATTATGCATTTATGTTGTAAAAGGGAGGTCGTGATTACCTGAACCTGTGGTTGACTTCAGGGGATTCTGTGTTGTGTTCTGGCAGTGGTTATCCACGCTGACATTCTAGTATGTGAAATGATTTAAAGTGTGGCTTGGAGTATATATGTAAAGTAATAGTGGCATGCCTCAGTCCTCTCTGGGGTTTGTGCTGCTCTCGTTCACAGTCACCCACTGTCGGGTGATTGCTGCCTCTCGGTCAGGGGAGTGCTAGCAGCTCGTGTGTTTTGGTTGTCTGTTGGCATAGGAGAGAAGGCAGAGTAGTAGATGTGGATCTAGGTAGGCTTCTGTGAATGATCTGTTCCGAAGGTAAGCGCCTAACCTGGTGCAGCCATGCAATAGTGCTGGAGTTGTCTCCCCCAAATTGCAAAGGGCTTAGGACCTCTCTGCAAGTGTTAGCGTTAACCCTCACTCTCCAGTGTTTATTGAAGGTGTTTGGCATCTTGAAGGGATCGCACCAGTATGGTAGTGCTGGTGTGGAAGAACCAAGCATGAGTATGTCTGTGAATGTGGATATGAAGAAAATTGCACACAATTTTATAGAGGTAGTTTGCCTGATCCTGCGAAATGGGAATATATGCGTGCATCAGTGTTGCTGTGTGATGGGAAAATTCGCAGAAGAATTTTGTGTTATTTGACTTTATTGTGCAGTTCTGTATGTACACAACTTTGGAACTAACTTATTTGAAGGTTTGCTGCTTTGAAACAGCAGGACTGCTTTTGTGGGGTTTAATGTTTTCTTTGTCGTAATTTAAAGCCAAACAAATCAAATGTGAAGATAAATTTGTTTTTTAAACACAAGCCCCACTGTCCATTTCCTAACTTCTTTGGAGGTTTATGAAAAAATGATGTACCGTACACAGTTTTTGGAGTTGTTTCTGCTCTAATTTATGAATTGTCCTTTAAAGATGTCAGAAGAACTGACCAAGAGGTGTTTAATCAGAGAATAAGGAAAATTATTCAAATGGTACTTAATTCTAAGTGCTTAGGCTGCATTTAGAGACTAAAGAAACCCTAAATATTGTCATTCTTAAAAGCACTCAGCATCAGAATCTTTCCCTGCTCTCAGTGAGGCAATGTTGTACTTTTCAATACTCCAAACTGAATACCGAACAAAAAAAAGAAACCCCAAGTGTCAACAGTGCTATTCACTTAAGGATGCAGCCTTGGGCATATAACATGGTTACTTTGGCCACTGTCTGGCAATATTATAACTTAATATGATGATGTGCCTCACCTTAAACATTCCTAAAAGCCTGAAAAGCAAGTTTTTACACCAAAGTTATATGCATGTCTTTCATATAAATAAAATCCATAATAAAAAAACCCTTGAAATAATTGTTGATAATATTTCTCCTTGTGTGTGGTGTAATGACAATATTGCTGAACATCCAGAAGTCACAAGTCAGGTATTCCTAAGGAAGTTTAAGGAAATAGTTTTGTTCTTTCAGTTTGCTTGTGATAGATTTTGACTCTGTGGTGGGTACCAATGTGTACTTCTTTCCCTCAGTAGACTTTCCACCTAACAACTGAGATGATCCCATTATTTCAAATGCTGTGATAAAGTTGTGGTGGCTGGTGATGTTTACCCATGTGTTTGTAATTGAGCTCTCAATTTACTCTCTCTGGTGTGTATTATGATATCCATTAATGCTAGTTTTTTCTGTCCAAAATTGCTATTTAACTGGAATATCTTGTGGGGACAAGATTCGCTTGTCTGTGGTGCTGTGTAGTGCTTCTAGGGCACTATATATATTTAAAAAAAGTGTATTTAGTTAAATCAAACTGTATCAGTCTTTGCATGGAGAAAATACTCTTTTGAGGGAGGGAGGGAGGGAAGGAGTTTTGAACTGAAGTGAAATTCCTTAAAAAAACCAACCAAAACCTCAAAAACCCAGTAGCTGAAAGTCTAGTCCTTACAGAAAGTTCATCTCCATGTGTGTTTTCGTTACTGAACTATATTCACTAACAAATTGTATGTGGGTGAGTGTTTGGGTGTTTTTTTCATTATGTGTCCCTAAATGTGTGTTCTTTTTTGTTTTGAAGCTTTATTTATGGTATGAAATAGTTGATTATTCTAGTAATAGCCAGGACTGCTTTTGTGGGGTTTAATGTTTTCTTTGTTGTAATTTAAAGCCAAACAAATCAAATGTGAAGATAAATTTGTTTTTTAAACACAAGCCCCACTGTCCATTTCTTTACCCACCCTGCACCAAGAAACCAGTGAGTCTTTAACTTATTTTGATAGTGTTCTGTTAGTAACATAGTCAAATTGATGTAGTGTTTGAAGGTTATTTTGGTTACTGTACTTGTTTCTTTTCCCTTTGAATTTTAAAGATGTTTATCTTTGTCCCATTAAGAAAATGGTAGACAGTAGCTAGGAAAACTGTAGACCACATATAAAGTGATGCCAGATTTATGGATTTTTTTGTGTGTTCTTGCATATAATTGAGTCAATCCTAGGTAGAACCAGAATTGACTAATGTGAAATTTAAATTAGTGACAGTATCTTTTCAAAGCTTATGCATACTGTTTTAAACCTTTCTGCAGTAACTTAGGGGCTCATATAAGAACAGTCGGAACAAAATAGTTACAAGAATGTTTGAGGTTAAGCTGTCTAATATTTATTTTAGCAGCCTATGATACTTCAGCAGCATTTTCACTTTGTATAAGAGAGCTAACAACTTCATAGCATCTCAAATGCAACGGTATTTACTGTTTTTATTGGACGCTGAAAATTTTTAGAATAACAGCATGAAATCGTCAAAATGCATGCATTTTGGGGAGGCTGTTACTCTGTTTGGAAGCTGTTATGCTTTCTGTTTGTCCCAGCCTGTGTAGGTTCCCCTTTATGCAGTTTGTTCCGAAGTGGAATAAATAAGTTCTGTGAATGAGAAATGTGTTTCTGCTAAGGGGATGCTGAAGTGGGGTCTGAGGTTCCCTAATAAAAGACCAAAAAAAAATTAATGTAGGGATTGGAAGCATAGTACAGTATAGGTGCAATAAAGGCAGCCAAGATCAGCTCAGCAGAAACAGTACATTTATGAGAACTTGTCATAAGAAGCAGAGTTCTGTGGTTAACAGTCATGATTGAAATACAGGATGCTCAGGCAGTAGCTTACTGGTGGCAAACATGACTTCCTAGTAGGTCAGCAAAATAGCCCATCAAGCTAGTTTTCCAATATTAAATATATTCTGGGAAATATGGTTTGCTGCTAAATGGTAGAAATCATTGGAAAATATTTTAAATGCCTGAATTGTAATCTCTCTTTCTACTTCTGTTAGCTCTGGGCAACCAAAAAAATCGAGCTTTAATCACCAAGGCTGTATTCTTTCTTGGCGATTTCAGCATTTCATTAAGCAGTGATTAGTACTCTTCAATTATGCATTCATTTATCTTGGTGATGCATTTACAGTTAGAGATAGTGTTGGTTTATTGAATTTGGCTGATGCCTAGCAATTTCAGCAGATTTTTTTTCTTGCCATTTAAGAACATGCAAGAAAGCAGTAGAGAGGGGTTTTATAGCCTTGGCATTGTGTTTAATGATAATCTTACATGATTTTTTTATTTTTGTGAAGAAAAGTGGAAAATACAAGGTGGGTTTCTTTTCCCCGCTTAGAACTTGTAGAAATTCTGTTCTAAAGTCCATCTCCAGGCTTTGCCTTTGGCTGCTGGACATGGGTGGTTGGTGTTATGCCTCTTTCAGGTGCAAGGGAAGAAGCAGTGTAGCAGGCTGATCTCGAAGCTCGTAGTTGGAATGGATTTTTCTCCATGTTCCTAAGCTGGCAGTTCCACAAATGAATTAAAAGATCTTTTTCCCTTTTCTTAAGGGGGGTGGGGGGAGAAGGAAAAGAGGAGGGACAGTGCTGGGAAATATGGTTGAAGAGCAGTTTCTTGAAACTTAAATGTTGTCCTTTAGGAGTAGGAGGAAGGAGGAGAGAAAAGGATTTCAATACTGTTAAAAGGTGTCCTTGTTTGTTTTCTGTCATAACTGGGTAAGGATTAAATAGTGGTGGACTGTGAGTTGGAACGCTTTGAGGGAGGAGTGGTAGGGTTGCTGATAACCCACTTTTGCTTCGCTTCTGTTTGTTTCATGGGTTTTGTTTGTATGTCTTAAAATGATGCATTCCGTTTCCTTCTAGCTTTAATGGTATACAAGCTTGAGTTCTAGTTTATTAACAGAACTGAAATGAAACAGGCTTCTTTGCCTGCCCAGTGCTGCTGCAGAAGGAATAGACTATTGCTGCTATCTCTTGGTACTGAAAACTTCAAAACTTTCATTTTGCTGGTGAAACCCTGCGTAAAACTTGTGTAATCTGAGATGTTGTGATTTAATTTTCCTTAGACAACAGAATCTAGCTCTTTGAGAGAGACAAATCTTCTCACTGTATGCTTAAATCTTATTTTTCTGAGTAAGAGAGAATGCTGTGTATGTTTAAAACATGGTGACTACAAATAAGAATTTTTTTTTTAAAAAAATTGTTTTCCTCTTGTGGTCTCAAGTCTACCCCCTTTGTACCTTGCTCAACAGGGCACTCGAGGTAAAAATCATGTAAATGGGTGCTAGTATTACTTTATCAAGGGAAGAAAAAAAATTAAATACACATTTATGTGATTTTAATCTTTTTTTTTTACTTCCATGTAGACTAGTAATTAAAGACACTTTTGTATTCTCTACCAACATTACTTACCCTTTTCCTCTTTGTACACTTTACTTCAATGTTGTTTTTTTACAAAATGGAAAGATAATTTTTTCCTCAAAAGCAGATTAGCTGTGACATTTCAAATCCAATAAATTATTTTTATTAATTGTAAGTACTTTAAGGAAATCTTCTAACAAAATTTGATTTGGGTCTAGAGTAAATTGTCAGTAAGAATATACTTAATAAAGTTCCTTTGTATTTCTCTTCCGTTATTATTATATGGTTCTTTCTTTGTATTTCTCTTCCATTTTTATATGGATCTTCAACAGCAATTGTGTCCATCATTATTATATGGATCTTCAACAGCAATTGTGTCCATCATTTGATGTGAAGACTAAAGTGGCTAGGTAACGAAGCGTATTTACTTAAGTTTATTTTAAATGAAATTCTCATTCCGAGTTTTCTGCCCCTTGTTCTGTAATTCTAGTTCCTACTGTCAGAAAACTTAATTTAGCATCTTGTTCTCTCTGAGTCTAGAAGATGTGGATCAGAAAGAAGACCTAACAAAATGTGAAAACTAATAGTTAAGAATATAAACCCACTCATACAAGGCAAAAGCATCTAAGAATGGGTTTCTGCGAAGAGGGAAGTGTGTAATGTTTAGATATTATTGATGTGCTTTTGATACTGTTTTGTATTCTTGCTTAGGAATTTCTTCTCTTAACTCACCTGAGAAATTGTATCACGGAGTTTAGATTAGCAAGCACAGATGATTTTGCTGGGCTTCTGAGCACTTCATTTCTAGAATCCCATCCAAGCTAGATGGTAATGGCTCAGTGCCTGTAGTTGCTGCTTTTTAAATTTTTGCTGCGACTAGTGGTCTCCAGAAATGTGCTGGTTATGTTGTTCCATTTTTAAACACTGAAATATAAATTTACAGCTATGGCATACTTTGATGTAGAATCATTACTGCTTTGCACTCCGTGTTATTTGCTTATTTACCAAGGATTCTTAGTCTGTTTGTGTATTTCCATTGAATAACTTGAGCAGTGCCAGCATTCCGAAGAGCTGGTCACATGAGCTTGGCAGGGCAATGTGTATTCTGCACAGACTTTGTTTTCTGTAGGCTTTCTTCCCACTTCCTGGGGATGTTGTCAGCCTCCGTTTTAGCTTGAAAATTTCGATTTAGATTTGGGAGAGAAGTTGTTCTGAATTATCAAATGAAATATAGGAGGGTGAGTGTGGGATGTGGAGCTGGGAGACCTATTGTACTTTTTTCTTCTGATGACTCTTCTTGGTCACAGAAGCAGAGCTCTGGTCTCGATAAAAGTTTTGATCTTGAGTGTTTTATTTAACCAACAGATGGGACTGCTCACAAACTTACTTTACACAAACTGTCACTACTACTTGTAAAATGCCTGTACCTTTGAGTCAGAGCTTGTGTGGCTTTTTTCAGTTGTTTGTTCATCCTAGAGAAAAGGCTGGAGGACTTGTTCCGAATTATTCTGAGAGATCGATGATGATCTAAGCATGTTGTGTTTTATGTAGTATTTCAGCTGTACTGTGAAATCACTGTGCAGGGTTGTGCAACACAACTTCACCTTTTGAAATTCTTCAAAATACTTATAGAAAACTTTTTTCTTTAATTATGAGGGGGTTTAGAGGTAAAAGGACTGTTGTTATATGTTGATGGCTTCTGTATGTACACCTTGCAAGATCTATGGTTTTCTAAGTATAAAACTTGAAGCAATAAAATAACCTGGCTGTCTCCAAGATGGAAATGTTTTCGTTATTCTAGGGAGCAAGTGGTCTAAATTTAGCCTGGGAGCTTTCTAAAGCTGGCACCTTGTTTTGCGTTTATCTGTGAAGTGCCATGCACGCTTGCAGCTTTGTAGAGGTAACGGTTCAGAGCCCGGTTGGTTCCATGTAGCTTCATAGGAATGAACTCTGTAAGGAAGCTTGCACGATCAAGGTCCAAACTAGTGCAAACTCAGACCAGGGCTGTATTTTGCTCCTTAGTTGGCTACAAAACTTCATCCACGTGAGTATCTCTTAAGTAATAAAGTAAATAATTTAGTGTGTTTTTAAATTTTTTTAAAACTAATTCCAAATTTCACTGGAAGAGTATATCTTTTTGTGACACTACTGTCAAATTTTTTCTTAAAAACCATCTGTTTATAAATCTTGATGCCTTAGCTTTCTCACTTTCCTTCCTATTAGTACTGTTGAAAACATTTATACAAGCATTGCTACTCTCTTATCTCTGCATGATTATAGATCATAAAATTTCAGCTCCTCTTAATACAGTATAAATTATAGTCTTGGCAAGAATTGTGTCTAGTTTTACTTAGTAATTAGACTCTGCACACCTTTCCTAGTTTATAGTGAGCATCACCTTTTATTATATTGAGAATGTATTAATGCGAAACACAAATATCATACAACCTGCAGTATCTGGAGTGCTTTGTGGCGTTGGCAATTTAGGTAGTATATCCAGCATGATAGTTTTTGTCCTGAAGTAGTGGGATGTGAGATTTACATGACTATTGACCTCTTGGGACCACTCTGAAATAAGGTGTGTATCTTGTGCAATCCTAGTCAGCAAAAATTTAAATAAAAATAAATACGCTGTCAAAAGCCCTTCTGTTGGGCTGGCAGGAAGGATGAAATAGTACCATATGCTTGATAATGGCTTCCTCGGAAGTGGTCCTCTGGCACAATCTGATGTGACTTGGTGGAACAACAAGCTATGCAGAATGCTTGTTATTGTCACGATTTGACATTGTATTATTAGTCGAGGCCTGATGTCTGCTGTGGACTGAAGACTAGAGAACAGGGTACAAAATAAATCTTTCTGGAATTTGAGTGGTGAGTCAAATTTATCTTTTAAAACAAACAGAAGTTACAGCCTCCTTGAATGTTGAAGACTCTGTTAAAGCGAACTGAGAATAAACCAACAGACCACTGCTGTGAATTTGGTTTCAAGTGGTAAGGTTGCAGTGGTTTTTCCACATGAAGACTTTCCTTGGTAGTGCAATATTAACTCTTAACACCTCAGCAAGAACAATTTATTGGCAATGTTAACTCTTCAGCTACTCACCTCTTAATCTGAAACTTGTAAATTAACAAAGCACCTAATATTCCATCATTGCAGCAAGGTAGGTTAAGTGCTGGCTAGACTGTCCAGAAAAATTTGTCTTCCGAAGTATTGCCATTTACTTTGGCTCTGGTTATCTGTGACAATGCAGAGAATGAAAGTGTCCTATTTCCCGGAGTTGGCATCCTTAATTTAATTGTGTGTGACTGATTTGTTTTAGAGATTTCTTTCTTTCCATGTGCCATACTGCTATAGCTGTGTAGTCATGCAGGTGCTTCATATAAAACTTGGCACAAAACCCGAGATTGCGTGCAGCATGTCTTGACAAGCTTTTTTTACGTGGATGTATTTTTTCATCCTTGATGCAACCCTGCTGTTCTGTAAGGGTTCTAATTCTTGTTGGTATTTGGTAGATGGTAAAGGTTTGAAAGTTAGAGTGTTAGTGTTAGAATTCTTGTAGAACTGCATATCATGAAGTTGAATTAATTTCCCACTTTGCATATGGATGGAGTTGTATGCTGAAGTATATGATACAAGGAGCAATGTAATTATTATTCTGTCTTTATTTTACCATTTGGTTACATGCTGCAGCAGGAATACCAGTGCAACAGTTTTCTGCATTACTGTCGCAGAAACCAAGAAACTCACATCGAAGTAGGGGTTCACCATGCTCCAAAGTACAGAAGACTCTGAAGGCTAAGTGCAGTATAGTCCTGGTAATCTGAGGTAGCCACCTTTCTTTTCTAACTTCCCACTAGATATTGGTAGCTCTTTCAGTCGTTCTGGATTGAACTGCTTGACAGAGAAGCAAAGCTGTGGTTGAATGTATGAGATACTAGTGTTGGAGATTTAAACTGAAATAGGCATGTTTATTGCTGTCGGTTCTAGCGGGTTTCTTCTTTGTTTCTTGTTTTCCCTCTTCCTTTGATTCTTAATTGTAGTGAGATTTGCTCTTCTTTGACTGACATTGCTATGGGTAAGGTTTGAAAGTTTTCTGTCAATGCAGGTTACTTAGCTCTACAGCTTTGATGTCATTCCATGGCTGGGCACCATGTTCATCTTTTGGGCAAGATGTTATGGCTCCTGGTCAACTCCGGGGTTCCCTTCGAGAAGAACTTCTTGACCCTTTGTACTTTGTACAGTATCTGCCTCGTGGGCGGACTGTGGAGCCATTGTCTGGAATGCGTGTCTAATGTGTTCCACTCGGACCCTCAGTTCATTCCATAATGTTAGCTTTAATTGGCTGTTTTTAAACTTTCATGTACAATTTGGTTGTACATGGTAAATTACCACCCTCTTTGCCTTTTCCTAAGAGCAAGAAGCTAGAATCTAGGCTGTGCTTTCCCTTGTTGCCTTTTACTATTGCCCTTCAGCTCTTTTAGAGGTAGCACTGGTGGGTAATGTTTCTGTCAGAGGGCAGACCTTTTTTTATTAGTGGTTTTTTTTCCTGTAATCTCCCAAAGGCTATACTTTTTAAACATTGCGTTGTATTTTTTGACTGGCTTCTGCATTTGAAGATTTTTAAATAATTAATATTTGTTGTCCAAAGAAGTATCTTTAATAGCTGTTGCCTAGGTCTTAGTGTGCCCCAGTGTGTCCCTTTTATCTTTTTTAGATATTCATATATTTTAATTTCCTTGTTTGTTCATATGAGAGCTTCAGGACAGAATCAGTCATATAACCAAGGTTTGTCTTTACTGCATAAGAATGCTTTTGTATGTGCTTCTGAAGTGTCAAAATTTATGGCATGAGCAGAATAATAGCCTCTGCTATTACACGGGTTTCATCCAGGCTTAAATACTTGATCGGAGCATCAGCAGAAGCTATTTTTGAGAAAGATGGGTAGTTTGGTTACATGAGGAAAAAAAAGTTGGCAGTACTGCATACAAAACAAATTTTGCAGTTCAAGCTCAAAACAGTGATGAGTCTCTTGTTCGTACTTGGTATGAATAAAGTAAAACAAAGCCTGCCTTTATCCTCCATAACAGGCTTATGAGCTCATGTTTCGGCTTTTCCTTTCCCCTCCCTTTCTGACATGGACTGTCTTTTTTTTTTTTTTTTTTTTTTTTTTCCTTTTCTAAACAGCCAGTAACTCTCTGCAGTATTTTTAATCTCAACAAGACATCCAGTGGCTGATGATGCAAAAGTGTTGCATCAACAAAGAGGGGACGATAGTCAGAGCATTCCAGGTCTGACATTTTTGGCCAAGGAGCTGTGTATTGTGGCCACTGATTCCTCCCAGCACAGCATGCTTGCTTCAGGCAGGAGACTACATTTCATTGACTCCTGTTGTGTGCCTCCCTGCTCCTTATTTTAGGCTTCCCCAAGAAGTTATGACTGGGAGTCTCATAGTTTTAGATGAAAGAGCCTGTTGTCTTGTTGAATTATCTCCTTTCTGTCTATATTTAAAGCAAAGCTGGCAGGTAAAAAAAAAAAGATATGGTAAAACAAAAGCTCTGTTATAGTATCATCTTGGGCTGGATTAGAATAAAACTGAGAATGATCGAATGTGTTTTTATTTTTATGTGTTTGTTTAGACTGCTTGTTTACCTCTAGCCCATTAGCACCTGGGAGTGGTACTGGACTCACTGCATTCAGCTTCAGAGGGGTTCCTGGGTGCTGGTGGGGTCTAACCCACAAAAATCTGTTCACTGAAATAAATAACAATAAGTATTTCCCTTTTTAGATTAAAAATTGTCCTTTCACAAATTGTATGTTATGGAATTGTAAAATAATATACATGTGTAATCATGGATATTGAGTAGTCATAAGCATATTGTACTCTTGGATTTTTTTTGAGATAAAATTGGGTTTAAAACCTAAAACACTTTAAATTTTTAATACTGTAATGCAACATTTTAAGCTAATGACTTTTTATGACCGAAGCGAATGCAACTTGTGAACCTTTTTGTTCACTAAAAGTATAGCCGATACCTTTAAAAATGGGTTTAAGAAGTTCCTCATGACAGCTAAACTTCTTGAATCCATATGAAAAATCTGCCTAGATCACATAATTTAGCCTTGCGGCACTGGTTTTGTTCTGCAAATAAACTATCAGAAATTGATTTATAAGCTAGTTGTTTCATAGATGTGCCTGTTTGTTATGTATGATTGTTACTGTTGTAGTTTGTGTTCCTTCACAGCATAAAGCCTTCAGACATCTTTTCAGTTGTGTCTGTTAAGCTGTTACAATCAGGTACTTCTAGTCATGAATTTTTCCCCAGTTTAATAAAGGCAACGTGGGGTAAAATTTGTTGATTTCTACCTGAATGCATCATTAACCATTACAAGAGGGGAAATTAGGGCATGGGCTTGGTGTCTTTTTTTTTCTTTTGGTAAATCTTATTTTTGATGCAAAGGCAGTTCTGTCGCCAGCCAGTCCAGCATGCGTAGACTCTCCCCCCCATCATAAAACAATGAGCACATTCAGGCACAACTCGTGTTTTCAGTTATTAAAAAACGGAGCCGTCTGTCTCTGCCTGTGACTTTAATCTTTAAGCCTTTATTCCCTGTACCCCACCCCCTCTTTCTTTCCCCAACCTTTTGTTTGTGAAGTGCAGAGCTACAGGATATGTGGGCCTGGAGTTTCTGAATGTATTGTACATTCCCCTGGCAATTACAGATGTTTATAACCCTGACTGATGTTATTTCAGTATTGTGGAGGGTGAAGAGAAAATTAAAGAATGCTTTTTTTCTTTGCCCCTGGCAGTCTTTAATTTTATTGTTTTTTTTGAGGGGAGGGAAGAAGAAGAAAAATGTAAACTCTTAATTTCTTTTAAAAAATCTTGTTCAGCATCCTCAGATGGAACCCATCTGAGAGGTGTGCATGAATCTTCCCATAGCCTACTGTAACACTTCTGTTGGGACAGTGCATTGCATGCAGTATTGTAAAAAAACCTAATGGTACTGGATTTTAGTACAAAATAAGATACTTGGTGTGAGGTCCATGACCTTTGGGTACTTTATTTCAAAGACAGAGACAAGGTATCTTAGGACTTGAAATGCTTTAAGAGTAGAATCATGTTAATTTGTTTCCAGCTTTACATGGAAACTGGGTTTTCCTTTTTTGTAGAAGAAAGATTTAGAATCTGGTGGACTAGAGACTTACTTGTGGACTGGAGACTTGCAGAACTGTTCAAGAAAATTTATATTTGTTAGTCTCATAGAAATATGCTCTTGATCTGTACAAGGTATAAAATCAATTTCTTATTGGTTTCTTGAGCTATCTAAAGCTGCAGGTGTGCTATAAGATTAATGTCCTTGAATTGACAGAGAGGGGAAGAGAAGTTAGTAGCAAATCTCTGTAATCAAAGTGTTAATTTGTGTGTTTCTTGGAGACCCCTGTGCATTTCATGATCTTCAGGCTAGTTGGCCTAAAGCATTGCATTTAAGTAGAGAAAACTTTAATTAGAGTTGTGAATTTCAGGGTGGTTCAGCAGTATCTTTAAGGTAAAACTTTCATACATACACAGTTTTCTGACTGCATGCAAACTGCTGTTTGTAGCTGTGCAAGTTCAGAGTTGCATGTCTAAATGTATATTCAGACCTGTATAGCTACACCTAGTGTGATGATAGTCCTTTTTTGTGACTTTTGCATGAAACTTTTTGTTGGCTGATCTTTCAAAGATATAGCAGAAGAATGAGCAAGAATTCACAGTGAGATATTCTTTGGCTAGGCAGGACTTTAAGAAGTTAACACAAAAGATAGCAAAAACATCTTACTGTCATCTAATATGAAGCTGACTGAAATATGCTTGAAGAAATTCTAACAGACATTCTAAGATGTTTCTAATTCAGTAATTCTCTTAAGCACCCAGAGGGAGGCAACAGATGCTCTGTAGTGACAATTCTCCAGCCCTTTGGGAGGAAAAAAACCTGGCTGGTCATTAAGCATAGCTCATTCTCTTTATCCTGAGATAATCAAGTACTCAGGTTGTGTGTTGCTTGTGTAAGGATTTCTGAAATGTGCTATCTTTTTTTGTGTTACAAGGCCGGGCATGGATGTGATTGAATCCTAGATATGCTAGCATAACGATACCATCTTGTAAGTATTTTAAAAGAACTTGGAAAGATGAAAAGCTGAGTGTGAAATAGCACTGATACAGAAAAGAATTTACAGAAACTCACAGACTGCTGTTCAGGTGTCTGGCCTTTCCCCTCTCCAAGTCCAGTACTGGGCCTGTATGTAATAGTATATTCAAATACATACAGAAATAAGAGCACATTGTTCAGGAAACATTTCGGTCAGCTGTGCTGTTCTTGGAAGATGTGTGGGTTAAATTTTCTGAAAAGTTAATACAGAAGTTCGCTGCCTGAAGCACGAACTGGTTTGAAGGAAAATGTGTGCATGTAGGCACTGTTTGCCTGTTTATGTACTGCTCTCCCTGAAACACTATCAAGTTATTCTAGTCATCTTTAATGTACCACTTCTCTCTTTCCACTACAAACCTGGTTTTGTATGACTGTTGTAACTCGTAACAATAGGCATACAGGTATATCCTACTGTAGGCTGAAGCCTTAGGATCCTGTAGTATCAGGGAGGTAGCAGGAATTTCTGTGGCTGTAGGTACTGCAGAGGCTTTCATTCACTATTTGTCTCCATGTGCCAGTGTTTATCATTAGAGAAATGTCAGGTGTAACTTTCCTGAAGCTGGGAATTGTCTGTTTCTGTCTGGTGTGAACTGAGTTTTTAGAGATGGAGCAGAAGACTTCAGATGTGTGGAAATCTGGCAGAACTGGGAATGGGCTTATGTCCTCATTCATGCAGGTTCAGTGCCTTCGTAAGTCTTCCGGATGCTTGATTCTTTTTATACTGTTTAGCCACTGTTTTCTCCTTCTGATCTTGGAAATAGCTTCAAAGATGATGTCTGTACTCTTTGAGAGATGGAGTGGGCAGAATGGTCATACCTTGTAGTCATATTTTTTGCAACATACTTAGCATTATCATATGCAAATATGTTTACCTTTTTTGGGGCTTTGAAACCTGGTGGGAGATCTTGTAGAGAGCAAATGTAAAGCTGATATGAGTAAAGACTATAAAAAGGGTATTTTTTTTTTTACATCTAGTTTCCTCTAACCTGTTTGCTTTTCAATGTTTACTGTAAAGACTTTAAGGACCTTCAGGAGCCATTTTTGGTCACTATGTGAGGCTCAAGTGAGATGTTACATTAATTCTTCAGAGCAGTGCAAAAACACACATGGCCTTGACACCAAAGCGCAATACCTGTGAGTAAGAAGTCTGAAACTTGAACTAATCATTCATCAGGACATGGGAAAGCTTACTAGGACCTTGAGCGCACAATATCATCTGGGGAGGTCAAAGCGAGGTTCTACAAATATCCATCTTTTATTTTGCACCTTTATTTTTCCTGAAGCATGAACAACATATAGTGTTGATTTACTGTACAACTTAGTGCCACATTGTTTCAGAAACCGTGTTTTATGAACTCAACAACTCTAGATGGAAGGAACAGGGCACTTCATTGTGAACCTTGAAGTTTTTGAGTCTGACATGAACTAGTGGAATTATAGGTGCCATTTTCGTATGTCATTTGGGAGCCCAGAAATTTGACATGACTTTTTCTTGTGTAGATGTTCTATGGTCTGGGTGCCAAATTATGGAACCAAACCTCTTTGTGCTAGGGGTAATACAGGGATGTAGCACAAAAAGTTACAATGCAGATGGAAACCACTTGGTTTCTTCTGTGCATTGTTTTGCTTTCAAGTGTATGAAATAACAGTTTTTCCTACTGTATGCTGTGGATTGTATTCCAAGGATGATGGGCTTTATAATGATGTTCAGCCTAAAATTTTAGGTAACTTTCACTCTAGTTTTTTGTAGCATCCTAAATATTTAACTTTCCAGCTTTACTGGTATTTGTATTTGCATATACACATATATGAATGACACTTTAAAAAGTTAATGTTTGCTAACTAATTCACAATTTATGCACTTTGGACTTCAAGCCAAGAAAGAGAATAATGCAGCTGAAATACCATGGTGTTGTGTAATTCAGCAAACGCTGACTTTTTTTGTAGCAGTCATCTGTGTCTACTTAGAATGATTGTTGCTTTTTCAAGATATGTAGGTATTTTTTAAACCCTACCACAATTAATGTTTTCAGACTTAAAATATATGGAGGTCTCTTCTGAACTCTGTTCAGTTTGTGCCTTGTCAATAAAGAAATTCATATCTAGTAATAGGTGATATTGCAGAATAGGATTTTGCTACATATGTAAGAAGGATGATATCTTCTCTCATGTGGTGCTTCCATTTTTATACATGCTACGTATTATGTAGCATTTCTTGTTACAAGACAAGGATTATTTACTATAGATAATGAGAGGAGAGTGATTTATTTTTTTTTTGGTGGTGATTTTCTGATTTTCTTCAGAAATATTTTAAAGAACAGGAATTGAAATGCCAGACCCTAGTAGTTACTCAGCTAATTTGGTACGTTTTCTTTGGCAACAGTCAAAGTGAACGTTTCAGAGGGTCAAAGCAAGAAAGTCAATGATGGAATGAAGTGTCCTTTGCTTTAAGCTTCATCTTAATGCCTTTTACACAGGGTGAAACCATAAATGTTTTATAAACAATGAAAATTCATCCAGCTGGATGTAGCTTTAAAAATCTTAATTGTGTAAATATCAAATCTGTATTTTCATTTGTCTGAAGCCAAATGGTGTCTGGCAGCACTGAGTTCAGGTTTGTTGGCATTTACCATTATATAATTGATTGTGCTCTTTTATTAGAGGTGTTCTATTTCTGTTCTCTTGCTCAGCTTTGTGTGCTTTTGTCATTGCGTGCTGTTAACATGGATTTTTCTTGGTAAATGAAATTGTATGTGAAGAACTTAACTGCATTTGTCTTGTCTCCTTTTTTTGAAGGTGCTTATTCTTCCAGATTCCTTTTTCAGTTAGTGATTAGATCTAAATGTGGTATTTTATTTCAATATTACATCACATATATAGTCTAATAGTTTTATCTTTTTTGACTGCTGCTAAACATAAACCAACTTTGAATAGCATAGAATGACTGTGTCTTTTTGTAATTTTCTAAACTAATAGTGCTAGTTTTGTGTAAATATGCGTGTACTTAATAAGTTTCTTCCAACACTTCCAAACAATACAGTGACATTTATTCAGCTTTAGGTTTCTCTGAAATCCCTCAGGCTGCTGTTTTGTAAACAACTTGGCCTGCAGCAGCATCCCGTCCCTAGAAATGGGAGGCTGGCTTTGCTCTTTCCTTCTTTCCCCTTGCAGCTCCTGGCCGTTTGGTCCTGCTGCCTCCCTTGTGCCAACTCTGGCTCTGCCTGGAGCCCCCTGCATCAGCTGGGACACCTCCCTGGTCCAGAGGAGAGCTGTCTGGTGCTGTGTGGGACTGACTGCTCTGAGCTTCAGCTTTGCCGTTCCTTGGACCCTCTGTGAGCTGCGGGAGACCTGAATAGGCATGGTGTGGGGGAAGCGTCGCTGGGAGCAGGAGCTTCCCAGCGGGCAGGGCTGCAGCCTCCATCACTGGGGTGTGCCAGAGCGAGTACCTTTTCAGTATGCTCCCCTTCACCGATGACTGCTTCTAGGTGGCTGACTATCTACAAATAGCTATGTAGATCAATGCAGTAAAGTGTGGGATTGGCCTGGCTTGGAACTACATGGGTGGAAATGTCTTTTTGACTTGCATGTCTTATCTTTACAACAGAAGTAAAGGAAAAAATCTATACTGTCATGCCTCTAAAAGTATGCTTACAGTGAAATGAAGCCTTTCCTTGTCTGTAGAAGCATGTATCCTTAGCTGTGGCTGTTACTTATGCTGCCCTTGCTTATGTGCAGGCTGAGGGAAGCTTACTTGGCTTCTGTTTGTGTTGGGGACGGGGGAAGAAAGGTGTAGAAATTATTCTTTTGCCTAAAAAACATTCATAGTAATCTCTTTTTGGTAGTGATTTCTATTCGGGTGTCTTTGGAGGAAGGATTCTGTTTTATTGTGTGTATTTTTTTACAAAACTACATGTAACTAACGTGTGATTTACTAGTGAATTAGTCAGATTGTAATGAGAGCTTCCCATACTTGCCTTGTTTTGGAATGGTCTCTCTTCTATAGTGATGGAAACTGCACAGGTGTTCAGACATTTCTCAGGTTGGTGCTTCTGGTTTTCTTCATCAAAAGAAGAGTAAAGACCTCAGAACACATCTCTGTAACCTTCGCCGCTGACAGTGCAGCGCAAGCCTGTACTGTTCCCCAAACAAGCAAATGGGGGAGTCACTGGGATGTAATATATTGAGAGATATCAAGACAACAGGACAATGCTAAATTTCTCTGTGTCACAGGGTCAAGTGTATCCTTTTTTCCTCATATTTTCAGAGTGCCCCATCTGAGCTCCCAGGGTGCCTGTGCTTGCCCGCTGTGGGCTGGAGCACCCTGCAGCTCCCCTCGCAGCGCTGCTCCTGGCACAGGGGTCCGACAGAGTTCACTGTGTTTCAGACTGTAACCAGAAGCATGCAGTGAGAAAACTTATTCAAACTGTTATTTGCTTCGTAGTTGGACGGGGGGAAAAAGCAGACTTTAAAATAATTGGCCTATATGTGTAGCTGTTCTGTCTGAAGCTTGCCTTCCCATAACAATAACTTGGGCCTACAGTCTCCAGGTGTCTCTAGAAAATGTGTACAGGCAAGTCTTGTTCTACACTCTAATGGTTTGTGTTTTTTCTTTGAAATGTTTTCCCTCTATAGCATTGTCTCCTCATAAAATAGTTCAAGTTGGAAACGACCTCTGGAAATCATCTAATTTTACCCCTTAAAGTGGGCCAGCCATTTCTGAAAGTGAACCCCTTTAAGCTAGATCAAGTGTCCCAAAAATCATTTAGGGCTTCGTGGATGACCCAGTGTACAACACTTCTCCGAAGAAGCTAAAAGCAACATGGGACTCCTTACATTCTGTAAAGTCTTACAAAGGATTTCTTGATGACCTTTTTTCTTAGTGTGTTGCAATGCTTTTTTTGCAAGAGTTTTCGCTGTAAGGTTTGTTTGGGTGTTTTTTTCTCGGTAAGAAAAAAAATTTATTATAATCTAATTCCTGTGTGCAATATTGTAATAGCTAGATCAGCATGTAATAATAAATTATTGGAAGATATGCCTCAGTCTGTCTTAGCATGACCTTCATAGAGGCCTTAGCAGCTTTGTTCATGCTACGTCAGCATGGCCAATCAAGCTGATTTGACATAGTCGAATCATTATAGGCATTTCCTCCCTTTGAAGAGCACAGGCTTGTTTCTGATGCATAGTTAGAACGTATTCAAACAAGTAAGATCTTGGATGACTTGACAAAGGAGAGGGTAGAGGCCTTCATTGCCTTTATCCTCTTCAGGACAGTATTGCACACTTTCATCTGGGAGATGAATTATAAAGTATATGCCAAGTGGGTTCTTTTGTGAGGTCTTTATTCCTTATTAGCAATTATCTCTTTGCATCGCTTACCGTTTGTAGTTGAGTTGAACTCAGGATTACAAATAAATAACTGTAAAAGACAGGTTATTTGACATAAGAAATGGGCTTAGAATTATGCCCTTGTGGTCATCCTGCTTTCTCTTTGTAGCTCGCAGTTTAGGAAGGACCTTAGTGGCTGTTTTTCATTTAAAGGGAATTTGTGCAACCAGCGGTTTCTTTACTGTTCAGAAATCAAATATAATGCATATAATTCTAAGCTTTACTATGCCTTCAGAAAGAACTCTTCTGGGTTGCCAGTGTGACCCTCGCTGTCAGAGGTATTCCAGGTTATCCAGAGTTTGAAGCTGCACAGCTCCCTGTTTGGGCTTACAGCTGCTGAAATCTTTGGGAATTGGCATGCTTGGGAAATGGTGGTGGGATACTTGAACTCCATGAGTTCCTGTTCTTTTCAAAGTGTTTCCTAATGAAAGTTGTGGTATCAGTTTTGATCGATGATTTGCATTGCTTTACAGAGGGTTTCTTCATGTGTAATTCATGTGCTCCGGTTGTGTGTATGTCTCTTTCCCCCTTTGCACCTCCTATATCTGTTTAAATTTTGGAAGATTTCCTATCCTGTAAAACATCTTCTTTATTCATCACAATGCCTCCCCTAAAGTACCTAGCAAAATCCTGTGTGACTTGTAGCATCTCCCAAGGTGTTACTCTATATGAAAGCAGAGAATAATTTAGTTGTTTCTGAATAAAGATTCTTAACAAAACAAAAAAAAATAGCAGAGGGGGCTGTGAAGGGGGAAGTTTCATACTCACTGCGTGATATAGACAATATTTCCTGAGACAGGAGATACTAACCTCAAAGAATTTAAAATAAAACATTGATTTTATTATTTTTTTTTGAAAGGGGAATAGGAGAGGCAAAAATGGTAGAATAGTCAGTCTTTTTATCCTATGTGCAGATGAAATTGATTAAACCTTAAAAACTCGCCTCAGTCCACCCGGTTTATTAATTGAAGAATTTCCTCTTCCCCAGAATGGGAAGTGCACATTAAAACAGAGCTTTGCCCCTGAGTAGCAATGATACTTGAGAACGGTACATTTTCTACAATCCTATTTTCTCTTCTGCACTAGAGGAAATCCTAACATGGTAAAAAGCATATTTAAAAAAAAAAAAGTATGTTTAAGGAAGTCCTCTTTCATTTCCTTGTAAAGCATGAAATCAAATTATAGCTCATGGCCCACAATTTATTTTACTTTTACATTTCAAATTCCATTTTCTGCTTCCTTTCGGTGCCTGTGAACAGAAGTTGTGCTGTTTGTGCGAAGTCAGCTAAAATGATTACTGCAAACAGGACAGGACACAGTAGGTTAAAGAAAACAGGAGTCAGAATCTGTGCCTGTATTCTGTGCTCATGTGGCATGGAAAACCTCCCTCTCATTCACACAGGGACTTGACTGCTTCTTGTCTTCCCTCTACCAGTCCACGTTTTACTGTATAGAGCCAAGTCAGCCATATATTGAAGGATTATGGGGAATCTAATGCAATACTAAATTTATGCTTGTCAAAATAGTACCTGTAAATGCTCTAATATTCTTGACCTACATTTGTTGAAAACAATTGAGATTCTGGGCATTTATTGAAAATGCCTTTGGTGTTCTTTCTCCTTTTCAGTAAGGGTGAAATTGCTAGCTGGTTTAGTGCCTGGAGTTTATAACCGAATGGTTCTGAAAGTGGGCACAGTGCGCGTAAAATAGTAATAAGCTTTTGGAACTGATAAAGTAATATGAGAGGCTGAAATGTTTTGGAGTTTTTTTCCCTAGACCTAATTATGCTCTCTTTAACTTCGTGTAAATGTGGTGCTTTGCTGTATGGCTCCATTTACACACAGCTCAGTCTGGGAGTTTGGGTGTACGATTTACAAGCATGCAACAGGTTGTACAAACGGAAGGTGTTTTGAGTTCATGTACATGCAGAACTGCAACAACTTCTGTGATTGAGGTTGAAGGAGATTTGTTATTTAAGATGTAATGTTCTGTTCCAAAATAAACATGGCAGTTGTAGTGCTTTACAGATTTTAAATTTAGCCTGTAGATAGGGTACTCACAGGGTGTTTCCTTGTGAATACTGGTATAACAGATCTGGTTTTTATCAATTGCATGTTTTTGTGTAAGGATATGAGACAGTGGCATGTGAACGTTGCAGAGTTTGTTTACTTCAGCTTCAGTGAGCAAAATCAAGTCTGTTTTACGTACATAAACTGTGTGGAAATCAAAGATGGGTATGATGCTACTCAACACATTTACAAGCAATGACTTTAATGCAGGGGGTGAAGGTCTGCAACCTGGTTGTCTAGAACTCTGGATAGGCCTTCCTGTTTTGGTAAAGGTTTGAAGATACAATAAATGACATAAATGCAGAAAATGCAATAAACTTTTTCCTGAAGTTCAAAAGTTTGTCAATACATACTTTTTTTTTTTAATGCATACTATTCTTATGGGTAATCTTGTCTTTTTGGGTGTACTCGGCAGCTGGCGAGTTCTTTCAGGGTCAAGTGAGATCTAGTTCTGAATGATGTGATGCGGTGGTGTCATTTTGCTCTTGCCTTGGAGAAATGGAGCTGATGGCCAGTTTAGGGAAACTGAGTTGCTGCCTTCAGCGCTTTTGAAACTTGTCTTAATATATGATATCTCTGATAGTCCCATGAGCAAAAAGTAAAAATTTCTTTCCTGACATCTGCTCATAATCAGATACTCCCCAAAATTCAGAAGCAAGAGTGGGTTGGATGTGATTATTCAAAGCAGGGGCTAGACTTTTTCTTTTATTTTTCTTGATTTCTGTGAGTTCTGTGTTCCCTGTCACCTTTGTGGTACAAATGAGTGCTGTTGGTGCTGCTTGCAGTCTTTTCTCTGTGATGCAGTGCTGTTGGTCTAGTTGCATTTTTCCTGTATCTGGCTGTCATCCAGATTCTCTGTGTTCGTGTGTTATCTTTCTTGTTTGTTTTTCTTCACTCAGACCATATACTTTGTGTTTTAGCTGTGGTTTAGCTGCTTATCTTGCAATATAATTCCCATCTTTCCCCACCCCCTTGTGTTTTCTGATGACAACTAGTTTGTTTCATTTGCTTTTTACAGGGCTATGGCTGAGCTGTATGTCATCACACAAAGGATACTCCAGCAGTTGATCTTTCATTTTGCAGACAAGTGAGAAATCACACATCAGGAGGACTCTTTTATCTTCCTCAATGTTCTTGAACACCTCTTTCATAGATGAAACAGCAAATAAAAGGTTACACTACCTGTTTTTTCTATAGGGAAAACTGTTTGAATACTTTAGTTTAACTTTGTCATTGATTCTATATGACCTGCTTCAATGCAGATGAAGTATTATTCTTGATTGTTGTGCTTCCTTATATGCAGATGGATCCTTTGTATATGTGCCTGCTTCATTCAGATTAATTTCAAACCATGTGCCTGCGTTGAGGGATTGAGGAACGCTCATCTCTTCCGTATCACTCTTCTTAACTGTGTAGGACTGTATCCTGTCCCCTTTTTTGAGCAAAAGTGAACAATGTGTTTCAGTTCTTCTGTGTTCCATTTCGCATGAGAGCCCATGGCAGGTATTCTGTGGTTGGATAGTGCAGGTTTATTGAGTGATATTGTCACCTTGTTTTGTTCTTGTTGTTTTATTGACATCTCAGCTTGGTATGGCTGTAGTATTTTTATCCCTTAATTAAAAGGTCTTTGTAATGAGATTACATATATAAGAATACTCTTACAATCCATCCTCATTTCACCTTTCCTAGTTAAATCTTGCTCTGCTGTAGAAAATTCTTTAGGAATGTTTTTCCTTTTGTTGACTGAAATCCAGCATGGTAGCAAGTTGATTGCTCACAAGTGCCATTAAATAGCGAATATGAAATTAAACACATCGTGAGTCTGCTATTACTGTTTACATGCTATGAGGAAAAAGTGTACTGAATGAGATGTTCCATGTCCGGTGGTGGGTAGCATTACCGTTTTGTCACCTCATTACAAGTGAGCTGCCAACTTTCCTGATCAGAAATGTAACATTTGTGAATCTCTGTGCACTTTGTTTTGACTTCACTAGATGATTTCATTTTAGTATTTAATGAACTATTATGCATAGATGAAGGGTAGCTAAGGAAATGGGTTCTAGAGTAAAAATGTAAAGCAGTCTAAGGAGAAGATTGAAGGATTGGGAAGAAGGTGAATTGTTAAAGTTGGCTCATTGAACAGCTCAAAGAAGAGAGTTGAGGACCTAAATCTCAGCATTACATTTTTGCCTTGTTACCCAAGGGTCCTGTAAACTTGAGCAGTCATGTCTTGATAGGTGTGAGTGGACATGTATACAACGTCCTCATGCCCTGAGGAGAATGCAGTTAAAATATTTTTGTCAGTGCTGTCCTGATCTTTTCCTTGGTTGCCCCACAGTTGAAGGGCAGCAGCTTCCCACCATGTTTGGGTGCCAGCTCTCCCCCTGCCGTGCTTTCAGTTCAGTCTTGCAACATCTCTTACACTGTGGCCAGTTAGCATGTTAAGGCTTTAGAGGAGGCGCAGTAGTTGTACTGAGGCACATATTTGCAAACTTGGGTATGCTGCTGTTTCCTTGACTTGTAATATATTTTTGTTTGGAGTGTTGTGATTTTTTTTTTTTTTTTTGTGTTTCTGGAGTTTTTCCATGGACTGTTATTTTTCTTCTGTCCATCTTCCCTTTGTTATGAAATGCCCTGAGGTAGACATTTTTGACCTTCTAGCAACTAGGCGGCTGATTTCTATGGCTTTTTTAAAGCCTTGCTATTGGATTCATAAATACAGCAATTACAAAGAAAATACTTGTAACAAATGTATTCAAAGCAGTTGATTTAGTGTTTCAAGATAAAGTGGCCCTTGTACTGAAACTGCGTATAACTGTTTCAGTGCAGGTTTTGGCTCCTCTTGGAGGGGAGAGATATATAATGCATATTATCCACCACCCTTTTCAAAGCCAGATTTGGATCTGGTTGCTCTGGAGCATAAGGATTGCTGTATTCTAGTAGTCACACCAGTTAGCTAAAAAACTGCAGCATTTTTGTTCTACTAGATGCACTTTTTATAGGATTAGTAATCAATTTGACTTGATGGTTTGGTTTTAGTTATTAATTTCCATTTGTTGTAAGGATGTTATCTGTGCAGTAAGAATTACTGTGTGGTATAGTTTAATAAAAAATACGGATGTCGTATTAAGTTTATAAAACTGCTGTATATACTCACAAAAGTGCGTGCATTCAGGTTGCTAGATGTTTTGTCCCACTTGAATTACTTTCACGCTGTTTGTTCCCATTGCCTCCTGTCCTTTAGGTCTGCACTTCTGTATGGTGGTGTGAAGTCTGAGCTTTTTTGTACAGCCTTGATGATGCTTGTGTTATAATTCAAGCAACTTCTAAATGAATACAATTCTTGAAACAATGAAAACAAAAAATACTTTTGAAAATGTAAAGTCTATCTTCAGCTTTTCATGGAGAGATACTTGATTGGTGGAAAATCTGCAGGAGCTTTAGGGAGGTCATAATTATCTAGCTAGCACTCTGAAGGGTTTAGCATTCATTATTACAAGATGAAAGCTTTGTTAGGTTTAAAATAGTCATTTGTAACCATTTTTTTTTTTTCCTTGTTGTAGCTTCCACCCACTCATTCACCCATGCACTTCAACCTCAGAATGATTTCCTATCCTGAGTTCATGGGAATTATGAACAAGGGTAGCTGTTGTCATAGCCATTGTAAAAGCTTAAGAAAAAAAAAAAAGTGGGAGGGAGGGAAGGTTGGAGAGGGCAAAGGAACAAGGAACAGTTGTATTGATTTCTTGTTCTTCTGGTCAAAAGCTTAAGGCAAGTATTAAAAGTACGTAAATTCGGAATGCTGCAATTCTGCATGATTTCTAGCTTCGATCATCTTTCAAAATGGTTCTTGACTTAAAACTTTCTGGTGCTTTAGCTTCAAATTTTGTTTGGGTTTTATGTTTATATTTTGTCAGTGTTAAAGTCTTGCACTTTTTTTTTTTGTATTTGGAGTATTTCAGTTACTAGGAGTGAGACCGGAAAATTTTGAATGTAATTAGTGGAAGGTTGAACATTCATCAGAAGCTTCCTTGAAAACTAACCTAAACCCATGACATTCAGATTGCTTCAATCAAAGGATTAAGGGTTCATGACAACACCACTTTGAAAAATAAAATAAAAGTAATCTATAAGCCTGATAGGTAACTTCAGCCTAAAATTTAGGATTTTTTTCGTGAAGAGATCTAAGAATCAGATCTGTTTATGGCTGTATGTGAAGTATTATATTCAAGTTACATAGATCTGAATTGGGAGTGAGTCATAATATATTGCAGAGTTTAAATCGTCTCTTCCTCATATTGAGGGACTGTAGATATTTATTGAGACTTGGGATAAACCTGCCTCTAGTGGTGGTCATCTTGTTTTCACTTTTATCAAATTTTGAACTGTGAAATAAAAAATGGTGGGAAGCACGTGGGGACTGAGGAATTGCAGATGTAGTTGTGGCATGTAGTTGGCTCTTGCAAGGGTTGCTCAGAGTGTGCAACTGCCTGTGGTGTTGTATGTTTCTTCGGCTGTGCTGTATTCTTGCTTAGCTTCTTAGATGGTCTTTTTGAATTGAGGCAAATATCATGCTTGTGTTGCTGCAAGGGTAATTTTTCTTTTTTTTCTTTTTTTTTTTAATTAAAAATGCAATGGTAATATCCTTAACTTCAACTATTAATATTGAGGAATACGTAAACTATCACATGCTTCTGTAGTTTTTTTATGATCCCATGGTAGCATGTAATAGCTTAAGTTCCCAACGTCATATTTTCAAACACAGCTGTGTTTGAAACTGATGTTTATTTTGACTTGTGTTTTGTTCATATTCCTGGGCATTTGTACATATACTGACCATTTTTATGGAAACTGTTTGAGAAAATGATCCTTAATGTTTGTATGCTGCTGCAATATTGACTATGAATTCTCCTCCAGGTGCCCAGATTATTGATTTGATGATGCTTGTAATAGACGTGACAAAAGGGATGCAGACGCAGTCAGCAGAGTGCTTGGTAATTGGGCAAATTGCCTGCCAGAAGATGGTGGTAGTTCTGAACAAAATAGATCTCCTTCCAGAGGGGAAGAGACAAAGTGCCATTGAGAAGATGACTAAGAAAATGCAGAAGACCTTGGAAAATACCAAGTAAGTTAAAAGGAACATTAACAGCTAACTTGTAATAAAATGTTTAACAAAAACACTTCTCATATTTCCCTTCCAACATGCCTCTAAACACATTGAGACACCTAGCAAAGATGATGAGAGCGGAAAGATTATCACAAACTCAAATGCAGTCTTGAATTTGCATCTGCAAATTTCACATGTAGACAAATACTTTCCAGTGATTAAGCTTTTCAGCTTAAATGGGCTGCTTGTGGTTCGGAGGATTGGATAAAACAAAGCCAGAATATCCAGGTGAAGACCTGTTGGGTGTTTGGTTGGGTTTTCAGTCTATGAGCTTGCAACTTCTGTTGTGATCTGCAAGTCTTTTTCTTTTCCAGAAGGAAGAGTGTGTTAGGGCTTTTCCTTAACTGAGGCTGAAAAATGTGATTTCCCCAACTAGGGAAAGCAGAAAGGTGGGATTTTATATAAAGTAATGTGACTCTGGCTGGGATGATGTTTGTCAGTCCTCTTTAGGTCAGTTAATTGAGGTACCTAATGAGCGAATGTGACGAGATTCGTGAGTGGAAATGTGGCTATTAGAAGTGGATAGATACAATAATACAATACAGACATGCTGTTTATTTAGTGGTTACACAAACTGAAGCACAGCTTGCTTTGCCCAGAGAGATATGAGGATATAGCTGTTAGGTCACATTTTGGTTTGAAGAATCAAGAGTTTGGTGTACAGAAGAGAGAATTTCACTGGGACCAGAAAACCAGAGCTTGGTTGGATATGGCAGTTCCTGCTTACCTTATTTGAGAGGCACTGTCCCTTTTCGACTATGCAACTCTCACAATAGTGACCACGAAGATGTTGGTGTCTTTCCAGCTCCTGTGTTGTTCTTGGGTCCATTCATTGTGCTGGGAATGGTACAGAGATCACCAAGACAGTTAAATTCTCTTGTGAACTTAGAATCCTACAACTTTCAGTTCTCTCTGGCAACTGTTGATTTAAGAGCAAGTAAATACAGGGTGGCTTGGTTTTCTCTGTAGGTTGCTTCCCTTTGTTTTAGGGCAGATGGAGAAAGGAGACCCCTGAAGTATATCAAAGCATTTTGGATCAACAGTTTTTTGGTAGCTGTGAGCTTGTTGATCAAATTCATAGGTAATCCCGATGGAGATAGCACTGAGTAAAGTTAGGAGAACTTTAGACATAATTATCCAATGACTTATGATTTTATTTGGTTGTTTGAAAGGTTAATATGTAGAATGTGAATTGACTATTAATAGTAATACCGCTTATTTTGTATCTTTCTCATCTATACCAAGAATTTAATGATTAAGTGTTTAGCTTAATACTGCTGTTTTATTTTGTCCTCCTTTTTAAATTTGTTTATTCTTCTTGAATGGTAGTAATTGTTGCTGCAGGTGGTACTTCATTCTTGGTTTAGTCCAAGATCATATTGGAATGTTTTTTTGGGGAAAAAAAGACCTTTCTAGTTGCATATTCGTAAAAGGGAGACAGAATTTTGTAAGGAAGATGGTGTTCAGAAATACTTATCTACACTGTTTGAATTAAATCTTCTCTTTATATCCTGGAGTACAGATGGGTATTTACAGCATGTCTTGAAAACTAGTAGACTAGAAAACTGAAGGGGGAGTGAGTTTTTGAAACAGTTGATGTGCTAACTGTGAGGTCCTTGCCCCTGGGCCCCTTTTTAAAAGAGGGATGTGAATCTGCTGATCACGAGAGCTGTGATTCTACCTGGAGAGAAACGGTCTTGTCATAATGCTTTAATTGCTCATTTGAACTCTGAATTGTAGAAATGCTCTTACTGGATTTCTGTGGTGTTCTCATAACAAAAAATGAGTTTTTGCATATGCAGTCTGTGCTTTATGGTGCTTTGAAAGCATTGCTGACCTGGGCTTGATTGTATAGTGCTTGTCCTGCGGTATCTCAGGCATGTGTTACTTCTTAACAGCCACTTTCACATTTGACTTTGAATTTCCAAATACATGGATTTTAACTGGTTTTGTATTTCTAAACTACTCTTATTAGCAGGGTGTATGCTGAGACCATTTGACAGCTGCATCTGATCCCAAACACTCAGCAATGAGGTATTTTCTAGGACCAGTTTACTTCATTATTATTTCTCTACACACATAGGCATGCATGCACAATTCCATAGCAGTAAGCAAATCTGAAGTCTGTTGCAGCTGTAGAGTAGGTGTTGCCATTGATGCTGGGGAAATTATTGTAGTGTTGTCAGGAGATTTCATGGAAGGTGAAAAAAATAAGCAGAGGAGAGTAACTGTCATATATTTGAATAGTTTGACACTTGTAAATTTAACCTAATCAAAACTTGCTTGTTCCATGGATTGATACCAAAAGTAAAAGCAAACTGTCCCTATGAATAGAATTTCTATTTTTTTCCTGGTTTTTTTTGCACATGCCAGCTTTTATCTTTGTCCAGCAGGGTCTAAGCTCTGCTGACAATAAATCATGTGATGGAGAAAGAGTTTTAGTAGGGCTGAATCACGTTTAGACATGCCTCCAAAGGCAGTATATGATTATTCCAGTTTGTTCTGGTATGTGGGAAAAGGAGTAAAGCACCTGGTTCAGCATAAATTTCTATTTAGTCCAATACAGTGCCCTAAAGTACTTGTATGATAGTAAGTTTCCATAATTTTAATGGCTAATAACAGAAATTCAGTGCACATTTTTATTACACCTTGTCCCTAGATGCCTCAGACTTAGGTCATGTAAACAAAGAAAATACCTTATATGCTTGACTAAATGAGCTCCCTCTGTAAAATGCAACTTCTTTTTTTTTTTTATTTTTTTTTAAGTAATATCAAGGCACTGTCTCTATCTTCCAGTTCACTCCCGTATTGAGATAAAGTGTCCAGGGGCTGGGTGTAAAAAGGATGACCATGATAATTACTTTTCATCTGAATCTGTTGCATAAGAGTCGAGTATCTATGAGAACTAATAACGTCGTTGTGATTGATACTATTCCATTGCCTTAATAGATCTATTTTACATGATTTGTCCTGACTTTTAAAAAAAATGCAGTGCTAGTTTGACTTTATAGTCTTAACTTCCCTTTCCAAAACATAGGCAAAACAAGCTGTCGGATGATTCAAACACTAGGTTGCATTTTAGGGAGCAAAGGTTGAGTCTGCTGAATGAATTTGTAAAACAAGCTGCTGGATACGAAGGACTTGAGTAAAATTTGTTGTCAGACAACACTAAACTCAGGTTAGCTGTGGAAGTACTTCTCTGAACCTTTGCATGTTTGAGATTTGTGAGTTTCATGAACTTTGATTCAGTAGATTTAGATCTGTCTGCAGATCTTGCTGTCTGCCTGTAGACTCAGGTAGATATCATGTGTCATCTTGCGTTTGGCTCCTGTTTTGAAGGTTATGACTCTACAGCTAGGATTATAATTGCTTTAATGAAAGCTGAAAATGGTGCTAGTCTCAAAGTAAAATGACTTGAATGCAAAGCCACTGCAGTAGAACTAGGTAACAGGCCCTTGGCTTCTGAAATAAACTGAAGATCTTGCTTTTGTCTGCCACAGACTTGAATCAGAAGTAATATTAAACAGGATTGGAGATTTCGTAGTGAAGTCCTGCAGCACAGATGCTGATAATTCAAGAAAAAATTGTCAGTTTTTCACCATGGGTGAAAGAGTGGATAAATCTGAATTTGAGGGAGGCTTTTTTTTTCCTTGCCTTCGTTGTCAGATGGGCCTGGAACTACTTTACATTGACGCATGGAGATCTGTGGTCTAATGGTGGGCGTCTTTCTCTCTTTCAGGTTCTGTGGGTGTCCTGTTGTTGCTGTTGCAGCAAAGCCCGGTGGACCAGAAGCCCCAGAGTCTGAGAACCCGCTAGGTGTTTCTGAATTAATTGAGGTACCTGCTGAAGAACATAACAATAACATAAAATGTGATGGAACTTTTCTTTAAGTCTTTTGGAGTACACTGTATTAGTATCTAGAGCTGAGGAACTCCTGCATTACGTCAGTTTTCTTTAGGGATTCCCTTCCAGTGAATGGAGGACTTGAAGTTGCATGCCCCAAAAGTGGATCTCCTTTTTCAGCTATTAGGCTTCAATGCCTTTGAACAGCTGTCTTAAGAAACAGCTATCACATGTGGTGAAATTGGTTTTAAATTTGTAAAGAATTACAAAGCATAATGAATTAAATAGCGTTAAAATTCTGCCAAATCCTTGGTAGGTGTTGTTTTATAATTGTATCACAGTTAAGAAAACAGTAAAGGTATGAAGTCAGGCACTGAAAAGTTACATGTTGGGAACTGTCTCCTTCCTTTGTGTGTTTGTTATCCTCCAGTGTTTAAGTGCATGATTCTTTATTCTGAACAACCCTTACGTTATTCCTTGCACAGGATGGACTGGGCTCAAATAGTGAGCAGGTAGTCTATAGTTTGTTTTAATTCTCATTCTCTGGGTGGCCTCATGACTCCATTTGAAGTGCCGCTGTGCATTCAAAGTAATTAATTTCCTCCTGGACTTTTCTTTGGCACACATCACTGTGGTCTTGAACACTTGGCAAACAGTTAATTTACTTCCAAAAGACCTACAGGAAGTGTAGAGGTGACTTTAATCTATATTCAGATTGGGAAGCTGAGGCACAAAGGGGCTAAGTCCACTGAGTTTACTAATTTTGGTTGCCAAATTTAAGGAAACTAGGAACTCTTTTGGGACATGCTTGTGTTCAGATCATAGTACGTGCTAATTTTGATAGCAATTGTGAGCGCTTGGCACTTCTGTTAAGATTTGGGGTTTCTGTTTGGACAGTCTGAGGCATTTAGCTGATGATTACCTGTGAAAAGTTTCATTTTTAAGAGAATAGTGATACACGGGAGTTCTGGCATAAGCAAGCGTAGAATTCATTCTCTAGAGGAGCACCACCTGCCTTCCTGATGAAACCATCTTTCTCTGTGATACTCTGCCTTGCTTACTGCATGCCTTGCACATCTGCAAAAGAGAAAAGAATGGCCTGGATTTACCCTCTGTCTTGAATGAGGTAGGGCCTGGAAAAACCCTATACATGATTGTATAACTAACATATCAGACCCATATGAACAAGAGAAAACGTTAAGCAAACTGATGCTTCACAGGTATCCTTAGTTCCAGCAGTGTATTTGGATGTGTGAGTTTGGGGTTTTTTTGGAGGTGGGGATAAATTCTCAGGTTTTCATAAGTTATACAGTAAGTTATATGGCATGAATCTCGTACTGTGAAGGGCCGGACACTTAAAATAGCTGTTTGAGAGCAATTTATAGCTTGTAGTAGACTTGTCACCCTTTCTGTGAATAAGCTTTAGGGAAAAGTAGCATCTTTGCCCTGGAGGAGTTGCCATTGTTATTTGCAGACAGCAGAAAGTAGCCATAAAAGAAAGGCATCATTCTTTGCAGACTTCTCAAGGTCTGATTTGGATGCTTTGGATGCTGCCAGGTTTAAAATATTTGTAGATTGATGAAGTTAGGGTGCAGCACTGGTTGTCAAAAATCTAGGGATGTCTGGCCCAGTGCAGCCTGGCTTGTACAGAGGCAGGATGTTCTATGTAGCTGCTCTGTGCTGAATGTCGCACTGCCTCCCAGGTATGTGTGGCCTGCGATGGACATGCTGGTGTGATGTGGGTATGGCCTTAGAATAGACTTAGCAAGAGTGAGGCTGCCCACAGCAATGTCTAGAGAAGTGGAGGTGGGCAAGTCCTTAGTTCTGTCTTCATCTGGTTCTGGGTAGATGCACAGGGACGTTCCCCTGCGTTAAAAACCTTTGAAGAAAATACCCATGTTGCAGCTGTTTCTGTCAACTAAGACCTAATATTAGAAGAGCTGGCAAATGTTGAGTCCTGCCATTGGGCTTCAAGGTATTATCCTTTCTGTCCTTGATAAGTGACACTCTCTGTTGTTCTGCCATTACAACTTGGGCTTAATCTGCTGTTTCTGACCTTAAAGCAGACATTAAAGGCAGTGCCAAGTTTATATGCTGATGTTATAACAGACGCAGAGATCAAAAGTGATTTGAGATGGGTGAACCGCTTCCTCTGAAATACAGTTGGGTACCTGACTGCATTTTTATAAATAAGGTCTTCTGTCTATGATGATCATACATTTTAAGAAACATCATATTTGTCAGCAAAACAGAAATCCTAAACTTGGATAATTTCCCTAGAAAATGGTACTCATGTAGCTGTTTTTCTTAGTGGTTTGATCTTCCAAGAAGTGTTAACAGAAATCTGAAGGGGAAGTTGACTTTGAAAACTTAACATAGTATAGTAGTTTTTCAGAAAGGGAGGCAAGGATGGGCTTTATGGGACACTAATATCTGTGTACAAGTTCATTTTCACAAAATCCAAAAAAGCTGAAGTAGCAAAACTCACTGTAAAATTGTGCTTTTGAGAGAGGAAAAAGAAAAGGAAGGGGGGGGGGCTTGCAGGATATTTTTTTCTCTTTGCTTTGCTGCAGTGTTTATATTGAGTTTGGCAGCAACTTTATCGCCAATGCAGTTTTGCTAACCAAGCTAAATGTGCAGCGCCAAATCTTTCTAAGGCAGAAAATCGAACTGTTCCTGCTAAGTGTGCGTCTCCTATGGTGCACACAGTTAATTTGACATTGGTACGTTCTGAGCTCATTGGGAGATGCCTGAAATCAGTAAAACTGCAAGCTTGTTCAATCAATCATCCGCTTGCCTGCCTTTTGCTGTATGGCTGTCATGACTTTTCACCCAGGCATGATGCAGCTTTTACCTGTCGTTTATTTTTTTTTTTTCTCCTCCCCCTCCCCAGGTCCTGAAGTCCCAGGCTTACCTGCCATCAAGAGACCCCTCAGGAAACTTCCTTATGGCAGTTGACCACTGTTTCTCTATCAAGGGTCAAGGCACAGTGATGACAGGGACTGTTCTTTCTGGCTCTGTTAGCCTTGGTGACAATGTGGAGATTCCTGCCCTGAAGGTGAGTCTCTCATTTTCACTCCCCCCAGTTTTCCTGATAGAAAGACACTCAACAAAGAAGGGAGTGTTCTCTTCCAATTGGAAATTATTCAATTATTTTCTTTTTTTGTGTGTTCTACTATAAGCCACCTTATAATAGGAAGAGACAGAGACTTTTAAGTAAGGCAGCCAGTAAAGTTACCGGCTCAGTTTTAGTTGAAGAGAGAAGACTGACCTGAATTAGCATGTTAGACTTTCAAATTCAGAAAAGCAAGGTGGGCATGTATCCAAGATGTGCCCAAGGACTGAACAAGGTTTGAGTGACATGACATTAATTTGGGACGTGCTGCAGTGAGAAGGCTTGCAAAAGAATCTGAGGAGGTAGGCTTCCTGAGATGTCTGGAACTGAAGGAAATAACAAGGAGAACACATTGAAATGCTTGATGCACATTCTCTTTGATTGCTAGGGCTTTATTTGATGTCAGCATGTTCTGGGAGAACTGGGATGCAGTAGGTGGCTTGCTGCTGCTGGGCTTTTTGGAGAGCCTGTAGAAAGTCAAGAGGCCTTTCAGTGGCCTATGAACTGCTTAACGGTTGTTGCTATTTTATTTCTTTAAAATATATTCATCCTTTAAAAGAAAACAAGGTGACTTTATGTTTGGAACAGGCAAAGCCTATATCACAAATGCTGATTTGAACTGCTCTGACTCTCCCTCTTTATTAATTGTCCAAAATGAGTCAAGACTTGTGGAACGGTCTGCAGCTGCCACTTAAAGTGGACGCAGCTGGTTACATTCTGAAAGTAGGCAACTTTTGGCTGAAGGAACCTGGATGGGACCCTTTTGGTGCTGTCAGTGTTATCGTCAAATTGTATTACTATAAGGACCTTATTCTTCTGAGTGAACATTCTGCTTTCTCACTTTTGCCTGTACTTTGTGGGCAAGTGAAGGATTAAGTGAGGTATTCTGGTTTCACCTGCATTATTTTGCTGATAGCTGTCAACTAACTTTTGGTCAGCCTCTTCTGCGATACCTGTGGCTGTCTAGTTTATATTATACTGTCCTTTGAATAAAAGGGATCTGCACATGTACCGCATCGTGTCTGCTTTCCCAGTGGAGTTCCTCACTGCCTATATTCTCATTTGCAGCATGCAGCCCGTTCTGGGAGTCACACTTGTAGTTCCTGCAGGGAATATGCTTTGCTGGGATTGTAGCTCTGGTTTCAGCCTCTCCTGCTTTCCCCTTGCCAGTGTTCCTTCCCATTTCTGTTAGGTTCTGCTTGCTGTCCTGGGCCTGCCTACACAAGGAGTCCAAGGAGGGGCAAGTAGTTAGGAGTACGAGGCTAGTGAGTGCCTAGTGATGGCTCCTGCCCAGTGGGGGCCTGACATAGCTAGTTAGCTACTTTCTGTTTGGCATAGCACCGGCAAAACTTCCTGTAGCTTTGTGCACTGAGAGATGGGGGTGAGACAGATCAGAGTAATTATTTCTTGCAAAGAAAGAATGTGTAACTAGATTATATCTGGAAATGACTGTTCAGCTCTTCATGTATAGTCCAAGAACGTTGTGGAGAAATATGTTTAGGAATTAGTCTGCTCTTTGAGAATCTGTATAAAGTATAAAGGGGAAAATGACAAAAGTACAGTGAATAAGTTGCATATTGCAAATGGTTTAAAAGGACAATAGGAAAGGTTGTGAGTGGGATTTTAAAAGATGCTTTATTCCCAAGTGACTGGGGGAGCAGTGAAGTGAAAGGCAAATTAGTAGATAAACAGGTGATTGACAAAGAGAAGCCAGTTTCCTTGGTCTTTATGGCATTAACAGCATCCCTCACAGTTTTAGATATTTTCAATTGCTGTTGATGATTTAATCCTTCTGCTGTCTTGTGTGAAGTAAAAGATGCGTCTGTTCTCTGAGTGGTAATAGTGGTGGGCAGAGTTTTGCATTTTGCTTTTTGCCACTGCAGCTTGTGAATATTCATGTTTGTATTGTGCAGCTATGGAAACCAAGGCACAGTAAAAGGAAGCAACTTTTGTAAGTTTGAGTTGTGTGTTGTACTTACCCCTGCTAGCATCATGCAGAGTTGGGTTAGGATACCTATAGAAGGTCAAACCTTTCTCAGGCCTACAAGGTAATGGAGGAAGCACATTTCACAACACGTTGTGGTTTATGACTCTATCTGACCTTTTTTTGCCCTGACCCTGTGGTAACTGAGATTGACAGCTGGTGCCCACTGGGCATTTAGGGACATTACAAACCAGCTGCTTTTTAAATTTGAAGAACCCTCTCACCAAATGAAGTGGCATCACCTTCCAGTTCTACTAATGGACTTCGACATCTTTGACCGCTTGAACCTGCACAAAGGAGGGACACAGCAATTAAAAATAAACAGTGACATTCTCAAACGCCCATGCTTGCTCTGATTGAGGCCGAGAGCACCAGCAGTGCTTGGATTCCTTTATGCAGTTGCCTATGTAAATTGCCATCTGGGGTTGATTATGCATATAGCAAAAAGAAAAATTATATGTGTATGTTTGGCAAAAAGCTTTGACACAGCAAACAGTTCACTATCCAATTGAGTTAGTAATATTTGCTCACTAGCACTTGAAATCCACCTTGAAGAGCATGAACCTAGGATTTCTGCAGCAAAAACATAGTGTTGGCAGAATTCTGAATGTCCTTTAGGATTATTTCAGTGGTCTTTCAATGTCTACAGTCTTCCAGTTTATAAACTGTAACAACTCGTGACATTTTTATTTCTGCTTTGTGGAAGTTCCTGGGGTTTGAATAGTAAGGATTTTTTAAAAATAAAATTAATTTTATTCTACTGATAGGATTGGTGGTAATCACTTCAAAATATTTGTCTAAGTATATTTTGTGTAGTGAATTTAGTTTAAGTGAGCATGAATGTCAAATTCTGTGCTGCTATGTCTTTGTATAGCATACTTTAATTGAAAAAGGAAAGATTTTTTTTCAGTATGGGAAAGTATCTTTGCCTGCCTTATCCAGGTGAAGAAAAAAAAACCTTAGTAGCTTAAGAACAGCAGTTACTTAGAGGGCAAAAAACCCAGACAAGAACCAGGACTTTTGTTCTTACCATTGGTTGTCTTAACAACAACAACAACAAAAAATTCTTATGTGAAGAGTAATGTAGATTGTTGTATGGTGTCTTCCTTCTGCCCAGTGTTAGTGATTCTAACTTTGGATTGCACAGCTGCAAGCACATTAGAAATACTGGAAGATTGGGTAAAGCAGATGGTAACACACCAATATTCCTTTAAAGATACTTTAGGGCACAGAAAATGTTCCAGGTTGGTTAATAAAAATTACTCTTTCTGTCTTAAGAGTTGTGAAAGATCATAGGAGAGGTCAAGTCTGAATTGAGTATGGAGGCAGAGGTAGATGTGCATGGTTAAAGGATATAAAACTGGTCATCATTAAAGTATCGACTCAGCGTTGCCTTAACTGTGATCAAGTGCTGCAGGTGTACAGCAGCCACAAAGTGTCTATGTGGCAGCCAGGTACAAAGACCACTGTTGGGTGGGTTTTTTTCAGAACTTGTAAAAAAGTAGAAACTTTTCTTCTTGCTTTATAGTCAAGTTCCTATTTGTTCTGTTTGGTGTGGTTACTGACAGATGTTAGAGCAAGTTGATGCAAGCTGAATGGCTGGTGGTGGGTAGTAGCTTTACTGGAGCCTGTATAAAAGTACAGTATGCTGCCAGTTTGTACTGCTTTTTGTCAGAAGTTCATGAGCACCTTAAATGCTGAGTAGCTGTGTTATTGTTAAATGGTTATGTTGATATTTTTATGTAGGGATCATGTGGGAATTTTTGCTGTGTGGTGAAGCTGAATAGTGGATCTGGTGTAATATAGTACAAAGTTATTTCTTGTGTAATAAATCGTGTGCACACCTGACCATTGGACTGACTTGGGGAGATGTTTCTTTAGACACTGTCAGATTTCTTTTGTCTGCTAGGTGTGGTTGAGCTGTAATCATTAAAGAGGAGGAACAGTCATACCAGCTCCAACCTTCACCATCCCTCAGGTTTGCAGTAGACAATTGCCACTATTAGTGTTGAGCATTTCAATCTCAAGTTGCAGGCGTATTTATGAAACGCTTCTCTTGCAGTGGGAGAGTAGTCATCCAGGTGTTCCAGTACTCTGATATACTTTCAAGAGGACACCAGAGACATCAAATATGAAAAATATAAGAAACTTGCTTCTGTTTATCTATTCAATTCTCCTAGTAAACGAGATTGTCAGTTTAAACCAGCAGTGGTTTCTGGCTTGGCAAGGGCCTATTTGCTGTCAAATTATGTTGACTTCATGAACTTTTAAGAAGTATCATTTTGTAAGTGTGACACCAAGGAGCTTCATGGCTTCATATACTTCCACCTTAGGAAAAGAGGTAGATTATTGGTTTTCTTTAAGCTGCTTTGTTGGCTAGATAACCTTGGTCTGTTTTTTGACAAACATGCTGTAGTTTTATGGCTCATCCAACAAAAAAGGTCTCCAGTGTCTGATAGAATAACCCAAACAGGATTTGCAAGACTTTTTCCTTCAAACCACTGTAACTGTTCAAATCATAACAGATATATCTGCTTTTGCCCACGAGTACTTCAGCCTATCTGATGTCCCAAGACCTCTGAGCAGTGAGCTTTAGTATATAAATGTATTAAGAACTTATTTCAGTGTATTTAAGGACTTCTTGCACAGTTGCACGGCTAAGTCTTGCCAGAGAACATTTAAATCTCGGAAGAAGTTGGATCAAACCCCACTGAATTGGATCACAAAGACACTTGTATGTGGACTTCCATGGTGAAATCTTTAGTTTTCACCACTATCGTTTTGAGTTATTTGGACCTCATAATATACCCCTTCCAAATTTCAGGATATCTTGATTGTTTTTGCACTGCAAATAGATAGAACCCTTGCAAAATTTTGTGAGAGTATGTCTGAATACTGTTTCTTCCATGTGTTTTTTCCAATGCTCCTTGAATTTTTCTTGCCCAATGTAGATATAAAGAGCTATATAACAGTGTGTATGTCTTTGTGGCTTATCCAACAATGAGCCATGTAACAGTAGATATAAAATGCTATGGTTCCTCTGCTGGGGATGAAGTCTGGTTGGCCTTGAACATCTTCGTTTCATTGAAATGCTTTGAAGAAGGGCCGTTCAGAAAACTGGGTTAGGGGAAGAATCAATTAAATGTTACTGATTAAAATCGTGAAAAGGCAGTTCATAATGCATATTAAAATATGTGGGTGATAAAGTACAAGAATCTTAAATCCTAAATCAATAAATCAAACATATACACTTAATTTTATACATGCGGTTTAATTCAGTACAAGTATTAAAGTGTTTCTGTAATTGTCTGCCACTTCTAAAGCACAGTTGTGTTTTTTGGAGATTTTCTCCTTTCCTAGAAAACAAGTGTGAATCCTACTGGTTTTGCATCTGCTGTGGCATTTACTTAAAAGCAAAACATGCAGGATTTGGCTTATACTGGAAAGTACTCTGCTTTCAACATTTGGGATATTATCAGTTGTTTTGGAAGAATTAAACTCCTCAGCACAGTTCTTTGTGGTTAAGTAAAGGATTAAAGACCTGATCCAGTGCCTGTGGAATGAAATTTAGATCTGGCAGTAAAAACTTCTCAAGTCTTTTTGGGCTTGATCTCTTGAGAGAATAAGAGTAGCAGATGCTGAGCTCTTTCTAAAGATAATTTCCCTCATTTTCAATGTATGGGTTTGTAACTTTACTGTGTGTTTTTTTATTTGCTTTTTATTTTTGTTTTAGTACACATTTAAAAAAAAAAACCAAACAACAAACCAACACTGTGTCTTCAAAAAAACACCAGCAAACAAACAAAAAAACCCCCAAAACCCCCATCACAGAACCCAAGACCCCAAAGAACAGAATCTATTTTAATTTTGTATTTAAAAAAATGTATTTCTAGTTAACTTTAGACTTTTAAAAGTTTCAGGAATAAAAATGGTCAGGAGGAGATTTGTATGTTGCAATTCTTTCACTACCTGTTACTGAAGTACAGTGGTTTAGTTCTTATCACTTGCAATTTTTTTATTAAGTATCATGTAGATACAGTAATAAGAGGGAGCAAGATAAAGTACTTTGTGTGTTAAGGTTTGTTTTCTTCAGGACCAGGGATAATACATAATAGGAAGGGAGCTGGTTATATATCATAGGGATTTAAAATTTTTTATACTTGGTCAGAGCAGAAGGGAAGGAAGCCAGGGGAGAGCAGCCAACCTGAGCAGTGCTAATCTAAACCATACACTGTATTTTTGGAACTTGTGTGTCTAATGTGATCTCTGTAGGCAGAAAAGTGGCCTAGTCAGTGCTGGCCAGTTAACTCTTCAAATACTAAAATTAATCTGCAGCTTTTTTTGGAGGTCTAGATGTACCCTGTGGTCCCTTCCAGCTAGAAACAGTTGGGGTACAGATTGCCTTCTAATGGATGAGAAAACTTGTCCAAAATATCCAAGTTTCTTGCTTCAGTGGATCTGAAAAGGAAGAGATTTGTGTGTAACTTCGACATGGCCTCCATCCACTTAAACTATCTTTAAATGACTTTGGGCATCCAGGCTCCACATAGAAGTGCAGCACTGCTGGAAACTGTGCTGTTCGCCAAGGTAGACTTTAACTTCTGCAGGGTTTGCGTGGTACTGATTGCTTGTTCAGGGTTATCTGCGGTGTTGACTGGTTGTAGTTAATGCACGAGATAATTCAAAGTGTGTATTTGTGCTATTGACATGCAGGTAATTATGCCTTAATAGTTAACGAGTGCAGAGTTGTTATTGCCTAAGAACTGGTGTGTTCAATGGGGATACAAGATGAGAAATAAATATAGGATTGTCTTGACTCTGAGTAGATGAATACTGTGTGAGGTAAAAATCACAATTTTGTTTGATACAATGACTGGTTTTTCTTAGATAAATCAAACTATGTTTTTCCTGTCCAGATTTCAGTAAAAAATAATTTGTCTCATGAGAACTGTTAAAAAGCTGAAGAAAGTTGTTACAGAAATACAAGGTGGGAAGGAAACTGAGGTGAAGAACAGGGAACCAGTGGACTAACAAGAAACTTATACAGGTAGAATTGTTCTGAGGTTGGTTTTGGAGCTGAAGTGTAATAGTTTCATTAGTGACTGTGTGCACTCTTCTACGTATATGTAGGCATAGTCACCATTAGCATGCCACGTTAGTGTGCTCTCGTGAGTAGTGTAGACTGCTGGACGATGTGACTTCCACGTGTAGTCTATGGTGCTCAGTATTCTGTAACTCTTTTGGAATTACCAACGTACTGGGTTGCTGGATCTGATGGAAAAGCTTGGTGTCCCAGTACAAAAGTGCTACAGCTGGACACATGGAATGTGTTCTTGTGTGTTACATTTATGAGCCATTTGGCTTCAGTAGGGCAATGTAGTTAAGGATAAATATGTAGGTTTGCAACTCCAAAGGAAAATTGAAAAGGAAATCAAACATCTAATAAGCTATTAAGATGATACCTGATATTCAGATTTCTCTATTGCTTTAACTTCCCTCATCTGCTTATTCTACTTTTTCCTGCCTATTTCCATCTGTAGCTTCTTTTCTAGTCTCAGCATTTGTTCTTCAAAGTGACTCATCTTTTCCACTTATGTCACAGGCTGCAAAAACTTTTCTCCCTCCTTTTTCTCAGCTGTTGCAATCTTGAGTAACAATGCGCTTGTGTGTACTTCCCTTCCCCTTGAGTACATCTTGGCTTGAAACCTCTGCTGCTTGAAACCACCATCAGTCAAGGTCAGATGAGAAACCTTGAGGTGGCATTTTTAAAGTTGTTACCATAGGCTGAAGCTAGAGTGGGTCTGATGGGAGAAAGAGCAAGACCTGATAAACATTGAGTGGTGTTATCCTCTCAGGGGCAGTTTCTGAAGATGAATAAGTCAGTTCCGATACCTCCTCCACAGAATATGCCAGCTATTGTTTTCCTAAGGCTACGTGTCTTGCATTTATAGTTTGAAGAGGAGCACAGGAGCCGTGTAAAGTGGGTGCTCTAAGCAATAGTTCTGTAAGAGGAGAAAAATCTGAAGACGACTTGAGCCATGACTGGGATGCAACTGAACAAAAACATGGATGTTGTCCTGGGGCTTAGTTGGGTAACATATTTCCTGTCAAGCAGTTGCTGCAGTGATTAAGCGTTGTGTTCTTGGGTTTGTGTACCCTAAGGTTCAAGAGTAGTTTGAAACGTAAGTTAATGGACATTGCTATAGTAATCACAAACTTTCATCCAGATGCCTTTTTGTTTAAATTTTATGGTAACTTTTTAAAGCAAAGGATGGCTGGTTTGTGTTTGCATAACTTGTTTGCTTAAGCATTGCTGCTGCCAGGCCATTAACTTTATTTTTATTTCTTTTAATTTATCAGGTAAAATTGTTCTCAATTCAATTGAAAACAGACCCACATGCACGTACACATACCGTTTGAGCAGGAATCTTAGTGGAATGCTTGAATAGTAATTGGAAAGGTAGCCTCCTATATGGTAAACATAACTTTTGCATTGCATTCCTGCTGTGAATGTAACTTTAGTACGAGTAGTCTTAGTTAGGGTAGTGAGCAACTATCATGTTTTAAATATTGAAGTTCAAGTGCTGGAGGCTTTGGCAAAATTTCAGTAACCGGGGTGAAGGAAGGGAATGTCACATTTTGTTCTTCCTTGGTCATCCATATACAGTAAAATTCCTCTTTTGATCAGGCTTTTAAGAAGCAGAACAATTCAGCAAGTGCTACATTAACTAAACCATGGCTTGCATATTACAAAGTTCTGCTCAGATCTGGGCGCTGGCAAAAAAAGCATGTGAATATTGAAAATGTTATTTAACCAAGACTGTTTAAGATAAACTTCTAAACTTGACCAAAAAACAGAAGAAAATGGACTAGTACATAATGCCCAGGAATCTGTAATTAGTCTCGTTCCACAGTACTTTCTTGAAGTATTGCTAAGACGCCATAGCAAGTCCTCTGGATTTCATGTCTTGTAGTGTTTGTTCCTGAGATGGCCCCATTTATAAAACTCTAAATTTTATTTTTTTACCACTATGAAAATTATGAGAATTGACTTTGCTCTTAAAACGTTGAGGTGATGAGCTGCACAAATCTGCTGTTGTATGCCTGCGACAATAACGTGTTGTGGAAACTGTATGTAAGATACATCACTGGAGTATTCCCATAACTTTGTATTATAATAGCTGATGCAGTTTGAAATGAAAGAAAAAGTAATACTAGAGAGAGCCAATATTTGCAATATCAGCTGGAATAATATAATTATGTAAGCTGCCCAGATAGCACTGTGATGAACATGATACGAATGCCTAGGTACAGATTTTCATTTGCAACTGTCTGAAATGAAAACTACAAACTCCCAGGCTCTTCGTGGTTCTAAAGATTAGCTTGAAAGCGTATGCTGTAAAATGCAGTTGGCTTCTCTTTCTTTCTCCTCTAATGAATAAATAATTGAGAATAAACGTTTCACACTTCGGAAATCACAAGGAAAGGTGAAGTAGCCTTTTAAACAGTCGCTGTAGCTAATACATCTTTAAGTACTTAAATTGTAGACTTAAATTCAGGCCTTTGTGCAAGTTAGATTTAGTAGTTGACCTGTCTTCTGGCTAGGCAACCTATTTTTAAGATATATTCTGTGTATAGGGTGTGTAATAGATTCTGCAAAAGAATGGTGTAGATGGCCGTACTTCTTGTTCAGTTTAGGTGGCAGAGACCATCCATGAGAACAGATTAACTCATTGGAAGCAATGACCCTGTTAAATGTACAGACTTCTTTTTTTTTTCTCCTTCAACAGAGAAGAGAGGTACTGAAAAAGATTCAGAAGTCTGTCGTTTCAGGTTTTTGTGAGGTTTCAGAACCTCTTGAAGTTTTTCTGCTCTTTCTCAGTATTAGTCTAAACCACTTCAGTTTTAATTTCAGTTACTATGTTGTAGTTGCTTTTTCTTAATATTGTGTTCATTATATAATGCATTCCAATAAATTTTTATGCTAACCATCCCTGGAAAAGCTTTTTGTCTGATGTGCCACACCTAGTACATAAGACTGCAACAAGTTCAGTGGTAGCTTAGAGAAAAAAACGTGTGCTATTATAAATCAGTTCAGTTTTGAAATGGGTATTATTCATGTGGTATTTTCTTTGCCTAGTTGAAGACACTGATCCTCCTTGTGGAGATTAGTTGACAGTAATTGGAAGTCTTCAGGGAATGAGGAATATGCAGGTATACCACAAACACTCAAAACAAAACCACAGGAGAGAGGATTGTAAGGGGAAACTTGGAAGTATGTATGTTTGGTAAAGGATTGAAATAAACGCCCATTAAGACTGAAATAAATGTCCAGTTTGCCCTTGAGTCAATGCAAAGCAACACCAGTTAGTTTAGTCTGAATGCAAAGAAACATACAAATCTTTGCAAAAATAAAACCAAACACAGGGTCCCACTCTGGACTATTTTGTGTTGAGTTTTAGGAGGGAATTGAAATCAGGTGGTGATTGGATAAGAATGTTCTGTATGACACGTTTCTATTTCACAAGTTCCTTTTCTGCAATTCATGTGATGCTCTTGTTTGGGGATGTCCTGGTTTTGGCTGGGATAGAGTTAATCTTCCTAGTAGCTGGTACAGTGCTGTGTTTTGGATTTAATATAAGAATAATGTTGATAACATACTGCTGGTTTTAGTTGTTGCTAAGTAGTGCTTACTAAGTCAAGGACTTTTCAGTTTCCCATACTCTCGCCAACAAAAGAGGTGCATGAGAAGCTGGGAGGGAGTGTAGCCAGGACAGCTGACCTGAACTAGCCAAAGGGATATTTCATACTATAGAACATCATGTTCACTATATAAACTGGGGGGAGTTGGCTGAGGGCCACCAATTGCTGCTCAGGAACTGGCTGGGTCAGCAAGTGGTGAGCAGTTGTGTTGCTGCGCATCACTTGGTTTTCGTGGTTTGTTTCTGCCCCCCCCCCCCCCCCCCTTAGGTTTTATTCCTCTCTCTCTTTTCATTATGATTTTATTTTATTCTGATTATTAAAATGTTCTTCTTTCAACCCACGAGTTTTACCTTCCCCCCGCCAAGTCTCCTCCCCATCCCATGGGGGGTGGTGGGGCGGGAGCAAGCGAGTGCCTGTGTGGTACTTAGTTGCTGGCTGGGGTTAAACCAAGACAGGGGAGAAACAGTTGTTTGTACAAAATGTATTAATGTGGCAAGGACCCTCAAATTAATGCTTCATTCCAGTCATGTCAAAGGCTACTTGATTGCCTGGGCTTTAGAGGAGGTTATTAAGTATCTTTGCCCCAGGGTAGAACTTTAATCTCTTATGGGTGGAGGTGGAGGAAGTTCTACAGTGTGGTGATACAGAGTGGGGTCCTAACTTGTTCTGAGCCCTCCCGTGAGCCTGAGATGCTACATAAGATTGAAGTTCAACATAATTTATTCCGATGTGTTAATATTTCTCAGGCATGCGGTCCCCTAACTAGTGGGAAAATGGTGGAAACCTCCAGGCTGTACAAACTGTTGTGTGTCTGCTTTTCCTTCTGGCAGCACATGCTAGCAGATTAGTCACAGGTTCTAAGATACATTTGTAATCACACACTTCTTTTTTTTGTAGTACAAAAGATTCAGAATTGCTTCGAGTCTTTCCTTTTGCTTGTGTCCTTCCATTGTTTTCGTCTTCACTTTCACTACCCACCTGTTCTATCTGTTCAGGTGGTTGAACTTCCATTTTCAAATCCAGTTTCCAGATGTGTGATATGTGCAGACAGCACATAAGTGGTTGTCTTTCCTGAGATCACAGGCTCTATCAGTGGCTTTTTAGAGGCTTTCCTTTAGAGAGACTCTTAAATATTTTTAAATCGGGGGGGGGGGGGGGGGGAAGGAATCTTTGCAAACTTTGTTTACTATTAGGAATAGAGCTAATAGAGGTGGTAAGAGTAACAAGAACATGTTTAGGGAAGACAATTGTGGCTTCAGTAGCCTCTGCCTTTTTCAAACATGTCTATGCTGAACTGATTTGGTGGTTTACCAGAAACACTGAGGATACTTTCTTTTTTTTTTTTTCTTCTTTTTTGTAAAGGGGTGATTTTGGCAGGAACCCAAGCAGTGTTTTTTTAAAAATTACACTAATTTTCTACTAAATACACGCAAATGAGACCGCAAAGGTAGGCATTCTGTTTGCTTTATAAAAAATGGGGGTGTAGGTGCTTTTTTTGGTGTTTTTTTTAACATATGCTTCCTGTTCTAATTTTGATTAGAAAAAGCAAATGTGTGGTAAATTTCTGGTTTGCTTTTATTTATTATTTTTTTTTTAGTAAGGGTGGTTCTAACCCTTGTCTGTGAAGGTTGCATGAAGTTAATATTGGCAAGATGATTTGAAGATTAATAAATGGGAAGAGAGATGGACAAAAAAATTTTACGTCAACTTTTCTTTTTCCCCTCTTCCCATTTAACATCTAGGCATAGCTTTGTGGTTATGGTGTGACTCACAAGAAAGACTTAGGCCATCTGACATGTACATTACAAACAGTTGTAAAAACATGCCATTAGGTATCCACAATGTGTAGTGGGCCGAGTTAGTTATTTTGAATCCATAATGTTAAAGTTTTCTGGCACGGCGAGTGTAATTCCACAAATCAAACAATGTATTATTGCTTTTTGTTATGTTATCCCTGATGGACAAGGTCCCTTCTGATCAGCTCAGAAATGAAGTTTTAAATCCTGCCTTTCATTTGTTCAGTGTCATCTAGCAACGCTGACACCAGCCAGGGCTTTTTAGGTGGACTTTGACAGAGAGAATACATAGATATGATAAAAAATTTTGTAGTTATACACAGTGCTTTACAGTATGCATGCTGGTTTTCTTGCTGTTTTTCTGTATATGGAGAATCGTATTTGCAGAAGTTAGATTTGTGTTTAAATGTGATTATATTTTGGAGTTTTCCTTAACGTATCTCTAAATACTAAATTGTGTGGTGATAATTTTCCTCAATGTGAACTTTTACATAAGTATAGTTTGAAACTATTGGACCTATACTTATATTTATCTGAGCGTGACCATGTAGAAATTAGTCTTGTATCTTCCTAATGTTTCATATACTGTTAAAATTTCTTGGGAATCTTTGTTCAGAATTTGTATGCATGTGTTTTGGTTTCGGTTTTTGAAAGTAATGACTGTTGTAATTAATTCCTTAGCTTCAGCCTCAGCTCTGAAGGAGACATTATAAACATCAAATAGCTTTAAAAGAAGCTTTTTGGAAACTGCAGTATCTGTAGTATGTGTGTGTAGTATGTAAGAGGGATTTCGTATTTTCATTCAAAGAAGAGTTGTCGGTTTCTTTTTTTTTTTTTTTTCCTACAAAGCTATGAAGATGAGCTTTTTTCACACCATTATGTTAGTGAGTTTTAGGGTCTGGTTCAGATTCTGTTTAATTTTAACTTTAACATAGTAAATACTTCATTGTGTGCTTAAATTTCCTTGCAAAAAGCAATTGATTCCATCTATTGTTTTTTACCTGTGTTTGTAAGTCAAATATTAAGACTTTGGTAGGTAGATATAGGAGCTATGAATGGCATGTTAAAAAAAAGTCTTCCCCATACGTAGCAATTTTAACAAGTGGGATCTGATTCGAGGCGCTGACCTTATCTCCTACACTGATAATAAGAGGAAAGTATTTTTCAGAGTGCACAGACACGTCACAGGAAGTCTTGGAAGTTGAGTGTGTTGGGTTTTTTCTGTGTGTGTATGTGTTGTTAAATTTTTCTAATACAGGTACTAAAAGATAGTCATAAAGGCAAACAGATAGATTGTCAGAGATGCTGATTATTCCAGTTACCACTCAAATAACTTGGAGCCGTGAGAGCTCACTGTTCCTGTAAATCAGGCTGCTTTTATTTAATGATGGATTTAGTTGTTTAACTGTAAAAAATGGCCATGAAGTACTGTAACTGTTGCGGGTTTTTTTAATTTTTGAGTCCAAGACTTTCCCCTGCTGTATTTAAAGAGCATATTGGATGCATTTTTCTTGTACAAGTTTTTGTGTGGAAATACTATCTAGTTTGAGTTTGTAGCACTCTGATCAGAATTCTGCAATAATGAAAAATAAATCAGAGCTGGAACCGGTAAATATTGGGGCTTTTGAAACTTCAGAGTAATCTTTTTACTGTGTTTTTGTTCATAAATACAACAAGCTTTAGTTTCTGTGAAGCAGACGTCTCGGTGAAAATGGGAGAAGCTGAAATCTGTGCAGGCAGGTGTTGAGCAAATGTCTCCAACAAGCTTTCACAAGGGTTGTGTTCTAGATCTTCCATTTATTTTATTAGTCTTCTCAGAATCTCACTTCTCAGATTTGAACTTTGCTGGGTGATTCTGTGGCAGAAACATCCAGATGTATACCTGTTGCTTAAATCTGATTCCAGCCAGTCTTCCAAGTAATATTTTTTTATCCCTTGTGCATCCCAGGCTCCCTCAGGTGCCTTCTCCTCAGCACTGGTGTGTTGCTGCTTCAAGATAATTTTAACTGACAATGTTACTAGACCACACACTTGGGGTATTTAGCTATACCTTTTGAACCACACTTACAAAAATGTAGAGGACTTAAGTGTTCCAAAAGCGTGAACGTTTTCAGCCTCATCAATTATTTTTAATATTAAAAGTCAGCAGATGGAGCCAAAGGCTTGTAGAAAAATTAGTTGTGCAGAATATGTACTAAACCACAAAGCCCACTAAGTTTAACTAATAATGTTTCTACTGAAATTTGTAACAGCAAAGCTATTTATTTGCTGCTAAACCTCATACTAGCATCCCTTTTTAATTCCCTTGCCTCTGGGCAGAGTAAGAGCTCACCCCTTGATGTACGGGGGAGCCTAACAAGACTAACGAGAGAAGTTTCAGTTGGAACTTGATTTTCTTCGTAGATTTAAATCTGTGGAAGGTTTTTTGCAGCCATTGTTCACCATTTTATCAGAAAAAATGGTGTTATATTTTGTCAATATTTTTATTTCTCCTGCGAGCACAGTAATTGGAATCCACTATTGAGGGTTAGATTGGAATTCATTACAACCTCATTTTCATTATTGCACAGTTGGTAAGGTACTGGGGTTTCATGTTTTTCTTCTGAAGCAACTGAAATAAGCCTTTGCCTTGGATAACATGTCAGACTTGATAGCCTAATAGGCTAACCCTATGCTTTTGTTTAATATTAACATCCTTTGGGGATTTTAAATAATATCTTTAGAAAAATAAGGGGGTGGAATGTTTTCTAAACAGTGTGCAATTTATCCCATTTTAATAAACTAGAAAATCCAAAGGCAATAAGTGGTACCTACTTTTTGCAGGAAAAGGGAGGAAAAAAAGTGTCATAGTTAAAGGATGAGATCCAAATGGGATGCAGGAAGTGATGATGATGACTGAACAGAGACTATTCCAGTGGCACAGTATTGTTTTGCCTTTTAGTAAAGACAGAAAAATGAAAATGTCAGATGACTAATGGCAGCTGTTTTGTCTAAGTATTAAACTTCACTTTAAAAATTCTTTCTCCTCTAAATCTAATCTTTGAAGGATTATGAAATGTACATATGTTGAACATAGAGTAAGTGGTATATAAATGTATGCTTAAGTATTGCATGTATATTTTTTTCCTCATTTTTGTTTTACTGAGTCTTGAAGCTATGTCTTTTTAGTTAGGAGCAATTATCTACTTAGATTGACTCTGGAAACTTGGCTTACTGGCCAAGTTAAAAGCTTTTCTTATTTTTCTGTTTTTCTTTGGCTTCATCTGTGTTTAAGTTATTTTTTCCCCCACTCCTCCTGTTGAAAGACAGTGATAAAACTTCATGCAGTTGTACCAGCTTGCTGACTTAATTTCCTCTAATCAACATTGGCTGTAGTAGCAAGAGTTTCTAATATTGATGTTTTTCTTTTCAATGATATGATCAGTTCTTAGTTTTGGATTCACTCTGGACTTACTGTAGGGTCTTCTAGTTAGACACTTTTCTCCCTAAATAAAGGTACCCAGTCACTTCCAATAAAATATTTTCTTCTCAAGCCTTTTGAATTGTGCCAAAAACTTGTAAAATACGGGACTGGAGGGTGCAACCCGAATTATATCTTAGTCTAGTTTCCTAAAATTGCAAGTAACCAAATCTTGCAGTCTCACTGTGATGAGTAACTTTTATATTTACTGGATAATAATATTAGTGCATCTTGTCCCATGTTACGATTTTATATTACCTTTTTTTTCTAAGAGTGCTTTTTCTTATATTTAAGAGACTTCTGGATATACAGTCCATGTTCAGCATTGATTTGCACTGTATCCTCTGCGCAGCCTTGCCCTTAAAGATGAGAGCAAACGCTGTTTTGGCTTTTGAGGGAAGAATGTTTTGACTAATGAAGAACAGTTGGTAGATGTGGTGGCTGATGCAGTGGGGTCTCCTTAGAAGAGACACTGTACAAAAAGCAGTGGTAACTTCTGGTGTTACAGCGGTGCACACTTTCAATTGCAAGTTGCTGCCTTTGTCTCCCCTTAAAATGTTCTTCTGCTACTAGGTTTCTCTCCTAGATTTTGGTAATGAGCAAACCTAACTGACTTTTTAAAATTGGTACGTTTTTTTCAGATGGCTACCTCCATAGTGTGTGTGTGGTGTCCTTGGGCATTTCGTAATCATTTTAAATTGAGAAGGTGCATACAATTACAACACACATAATGGCAAGAGAAAAAGTTGTGATGCAGTTTTGCACTATTGAGGAAGTACATAATGTCCCAATATTTTGTGGGAATGGGGGCTGAGAGCTAGTGACTATAGTGGGAAATCTCCAAATGAGGAAACCTGGTCATGAAATGCTTTTAAAAAATCTGATGGATTTTTTAATACTACACTGACAAAAAAAATCTTAAATAGTGTAGTGAATAAGGAAAAAAATTAGCATTGGTGGATAGGCTAGATAAGCTTCCTTTTGGACTAGATTCAGTCATCTCAAAGAATTTTTTGTGGCCTGCACGCTTTGGATTACATGTAATTTCAACTTTAATTTAAAATGGAAAAGTTCTAGTTTTTGAGACTGAGGGAGTGACAGTTGCAGTTTTCCAGTCCTGATTGCAGACATAGCAGAGACATATGAAATCTTCCAGTCTTGGTATGTTAACTTTTAGGGCTAATTGTGGTACTTGAAAATGTCACTGGCCATTTCAGTGAAGGTCATCTCAGCAGGTGTGACTGGCCATGCAACAGCGATGAGACCCAAAGGATAGGAAGTGGAAGATTCTGCAAGGAAAGAAACCTAGCAGAAGAAGAGATATACATATATAGAGGAAAAAAAAACCACTCAAAAAGCTGGTTTTGATGTGCCACAGTACTGTATAAAGTATTAAAAAATTGCTATGTGAAATACCTTTATGTGCCAACATTAACAACTCACTCTTCTTCCATAGGCTTCAGGTTACCCTCCTTACTTTTACCAAGCTTCTGTCATTGGTGATCTGCTGTCAAGTATTTTTGCATGATGGCTCTATTGCTGTCTTGTCTGTTACCCATGCATGTTGCAACCTCAGTGAGCTTATTTTTAGGGTCCCTTCATGGACCACATTTAGCTTCCTTTTAAAAGACCCATAATTGATTAAAATTATTGATAAATTGACAGCTCTTTTCCATCTCTTCCTCCTGACTGATGACCATCTCCTTGTCACTGATATATAAACTCCCAGAAGTGGATATTCCTCAATTTTTTTGAAAAAAATATTCTGACAGAGTGAATCCTTAAAGAAATTAAGAAATAAAAGCACCAACAAAAGCAAAATGGCATTTTGTTCATTTTTTATCCTGAATATTTTGGTAAACATCATGTTAGCCAAGAGAATCCTGTTGAGCATTCACTGTGCCTCAGTGGTACTTGCACATCTGTGTGTAACGGGCTTGTTCCCTTCCCTGAGTAGCAGTAGGTTTCCCTTGTTTCTGTTACAGGTGTCTGTGATACTAGGTACTGGAAAATGAGGCAGCATGTTTTAAATAAATTAATTTGCGCATGTAACTCAGAATTGTTGATAGTTGTAATTTCTTTTGATCTTGATGAAGGTTGAAAAAATCATGTCACTAGAACTGCCACTAAAAGGTGTGCATGTGCGTAAAATGTAGAAATGTTTATTCACTTGATGACAGATGATAGGTTTAGGCAAATAGAAAGTGTGTTTAGAAGATAATAGTTTGGAGTTCTGTCGTTTGAATACAGCTCCTGGCTGTCATTGTCAGAATATACTCGGTATGCTTGCAGCGTGTATTGGGAATTATTTCTTTTATAACCAAACCTAGGTTTTTTTTCAAATTGGACAGCTCTTTCATAGCAAGCTAACAAATCCTTGAGAGGCAAAGAAGTCACAACTCTACATCTATTGTAAATGCTTGTTGTATCAGAGGTGAGGGACCCTTTTCATGAGTTAATCAAAAAGACCTATGCAAACAAGCAAGAGGATTTTTTTTTTTCTTCAGTCAGTCACTACAGTTACAGAGCCTGACATTGTTAGGTGAACCTTCATGATCTCATAGGCTACTGCATACTCTTGTGCGCCAGACCCCTCTTAATAAAAATGTGGGGCACTGGATACACAAATTCATAGCAGCTGTCACAGCTGGGCTGTGGTGAAATTTGGTCAAGACCCTTTGAACTTTTTATTTCACACTAATCCCATTTAGTGTGATCAATATATGGACCTCCAGCTCCTAGGTCTGTTAATTAGGTGTCAAGTGTTGGGTTGGCCGGTGTCAGGCTGTAAAATACAAACACAGAAAGGACTATCAGTAGGGAAGTGAAGTGTTTATTGTCTGAATGTATAAGAGCCATCGGTTCTGAAAAGTTACCTTCCTAGTCTGAGATGTCCTCAGGGATCTTGAGAGTCTTCTGTTTCTCTCAGGAAAGTAAATGAATAGTTAAATAAGCATTTTAACAAAAAAAATGGTGTGGCTGGGGGCTGCAGAATAATGTAAGAGATCCATTTCTACTAATAATGTGATGTTGGAATAGCTCTTTGCTTACCTTCCCCCACCCACCGCCCCTCTTAATAAAAATGCTTAATGATTGCTTTGGTAACTATTTGCATGGCGTTATTTAAGACGGGAGCCCTTTCTTTTTTTGCGTATGTACATCTAAAATGAAGCTTCTCGTAAGACTTTACCAATATTTGTTTTAACTTGTGCCTTGTAGCGTTTAGGGAATAGGCAGGATAACTTAGATCTTCATTTCCCCATCTTGGAGAATCTTGGGAGTCTTTTTTTTTTTTTTTTTAACTCCCCCATCTTTAGTTCTCTATTATTCAGGGAAGGGTAATGTAGAATGATATTTCAGCTTTCATACATTTTTTGGTTCCTTTATTTCAGCTTTCCAGTGACAGAAAGGACTGGGGAGTTGTGAGGAGTTTGTTTCATCTCCTTTGAAGAAAACCTTAAATTTATAATCCCAGATCAGACCTTTCCTATAACTCATGCAACTCATCCTGTTAACTGTTTTAATATATGGCACCGCTATTTCATTAAACAACATCCAGGAATAATTAGTTCAGCAACGATGCCTTGGAACAAAAGCTCTTGATTTCGTTTAACTTTATAAGTTGGTCTCTTTTGATCTGCAAGAACACATCTGGGGCCTTTAAGAAAGCAGAAAGAAAAAATATTAAATGTTTAGTAAGGCTGTTGCTGAAGGTTTTAGAACACAGTAACCCTTTGGTACCAGGGTGTAGCTCAGAGGCAAAAAAGTGTGAATTTCTTACTTCATAAGATATCACATGGCACCTCTATATGGTAAATGCTGTTTTTTGCTAGCTGGTGATCACTATAATTTGGCTTTATTTCCAGTTTTGTAAGATGCAGCCTCTTCATTCTTTCCTCAACTTTTCCCCTCTGTTTTTTTCCCCTTCTGCCCTCTTTCTTCCCCCAGCTGCATATGAATGGATTAATCAGAATCATTATTGGTAAACCTGACTCTTTTTTTTTTTTTACCATGTATCAGTGCATTAGAACTTGGTTTTGCTGTATCAAACTTTGCACCATACTGCTTTGTTCCTTTAATAGCTTAGTATTATTTGCCAAGGCGGTAGGGATAAATCCATTTATTCTTTAGACTTAACTGCTTAGATATTCAAAATATCATACAATGCAGAGGATATAAATTTACTTGTCTGATCTTAATCACTGTACTGACCTGTATTAGAAATTGCTTGCTAGTTGAACTCTTTAAAATTTGCCACTAAAAAGAAAAATCCTACCTCAAGGAAAAGCTATAAAGATTTTGTGTACCAATTGGGTTTTATTATGTAAACTTAAAATAAAATGTGAAAAATACTTGTCTGATAGTAATTAATTCCTTTATTCCTTTTTTCTTTTCTTCTCATAGCAGAGGTAGCCTTTGTTTTGACTGTACTTATTGCAAGGAATTCACTAGGAGTAGTACCATATCATTTGATTTGTATTGATGTGCATACTTGTGTGTGTGTTTGTTGCATTGCACTGGAGTGCTCTTGTGTTTATATTCTAAGCATTTCCTAGAAAAAGTACAAATCATCACAATTAATGTTAACGTTTGCCACAACTAATGAAGCCTACCAGATCTGTCAGTAATTATTTATCACCTTTGTTTCATTTTGTGTAAATGATGGCTTCTATTAACGAGCTTATTTTAGAGACAGGACAGGAGAATTTTGTTCATGCGAGAGAAACAAGTGAAAGAACTTAGTCTTAATTTTCCCCTTGACCTGTCAAAATAAAAGTGAAAAGAGCTGAAAATATTATTTTTCATTACAGGTTTTATTTTTAAATGCAGCTTTATGTTCATTCTGTGTTTGTTTTCCTTAGTGAGCCTTTAACTCCAAGGTTGTGACCCAATAATGACCTCCTCTTTCCACTCTCAATTGCTTTTGACCTACTCCATTAAGTAAAAAGAAATAACCCAACAGAAGGGTAACAAGATCGCTGCTACCACACCAAGGAAACAGGCAGGCTTTGGGATGCTCTTCTTTAATCTCTCTATCCACAGAGCCTTCATTTTAATTTGCAAAATTGAACCCAGATCGAGAGCAGTAAAGCCTGAATACGGTAAATATTCATGCCTCAGTGATCTAGAGTAGCTCCATTACATTTCAGAGATTGGGAGAATTACCTTTTGGATTATGTATATTCATGGGCTGATTTTTATTTGAGATATAATATTACTCACATTGGGCTACATGTCGCACATTCTACCAAAACCAGTCTTCTCACAAAGCTCCAAATGTTCCTTACACGTAAAAGTTTTACTTCTTTATCCTATAGTTTCCTCCCTTTTATGCTTTTCAAAGACTGGTAGTAAACAAATTTCCTTTAAAGAAGAAGGAAAAAAATCCCAGTAGAAGTTTTTCTATAAAACCTTCAACCCTGTGTTTACTGTGATACATTCTTTTGCATGTGACTTTGAAGTCTTCAGATAAAAGTATTATTATTGTTCTAAACCTAAATCTATTTGGAAAAAAAGAATTCGGTTCATTCTGTCGGAAGAAGAAAATTCCAGACAGCCTTTCTTTAACCTCTCATTTTGCATTGGTTTTGATTTCTTCCTGGATTTTTTTGCTTTGAAAAATGTTTTATTGAGATAATTTTTTATAAGTTGCAGAAATTTTAGCTGTTACGTAAATGTTAAGCTTACTCTGCCATGGTTTTACTATGGGTCTGACATTCTTTGCCCAGATACTTGCTGGCAAAACTCATTGGCGTTATGTTATGCTTTTAAAAATGCATATTTTGTCATCTGTAGCGATAGATGTCACAAGCAGTACCACTTAATTTAAGGTTACTCAACAACTTTAAGATTCCTTGTTTGGTTACAAAAAGCCTGAAAGATTTTAGTCAGTTGGAGATGAAGGTATATGTAGTAGGTGTCTGGCTTCTGCTACCTTCCACGCAGCCTGGAGCGCGGGGACCTCTTCCCTACCCACGGCCCCCAGTGTTCAATGTGTACGGCTGTCACGCTCCTTCGGCCAGAGGACTAAAAGGGGATGCGATCCTAGAAGGGGATATGGTCCTCGAATCGGGAAGAGGCAATGCAGAGAGGAAATAAAGGTGCAGTACGGCTTGGCGCTCTTGGTGTTCCCCCTGTGAATCACAGGTAGAGGAGATGTAAGGGGTGGAACCCGAAGAGCATATTAAGAATATGTAATTACTGGGGAAATACTGTGAGAGCAAATCATGCTTGACCAGCCTGATTGCCTTAAAATACTAAACGTTGGGTTTTTCTTGAGAATTCGGATTGTGACAAATACACAGTTGATGTTCCTATCTGCAATGAGGCATAATGCCATGTTATCACAAGAGTGACAAGATGACTGAAGTTTACTAAATAAATAACTCCAGTAAGGTGGCATACATGCAATACTGTGTGAATTTGATGGTTTACAGTAAATAAGGACTTCAGGGAGGTTCAGGCATGAGAAGAAAATAAATAGAGGATACTTTTCTTATTCAGTGAGCTTTGTCCAGCCTGTGCATGGAATGGATAAGGTTCTGTTGGAAAAAATCCGAGGTTGCATACTTAAAGGGTACATGAGAATGTATTGGCACAGAAGGTGCAAAATCTTAATCTTAACACTTGCTAATTTTTTATTTGTGATTGTGTGCATGAACATAGCATACAAGTAGTTAATTATGGCATTAAAGCAGAGCAGTGTGAGAGTAAGATGACTGACCTGCTTGTTTATTTACTGGATGCATAACCATATTTTCGATGCTGTGAAAGGAAATAAGCTAAAGGGATTTTAGTATCCTCTTTTGTATTGTGTTATTCCAGTGTTGCAGTGCAAGCTTTTCAGGCTGTGGCATTATTTTGGTCAGGAGGAGGAGTATTTTAAATAAAATCTGATAGCATGTGTGTGACATTACATAGGCACCATAGTGTTCATATGGTGAATACCCTTATAAACTTCACTTTTTTAAAAAAAAAAAAGTTAAAAGAATCATTCTGTGTGAAATAGTTTTTCCTCCAGATGCTGTATTCCTTTCCTGTCTGGAGACAAGTGAGGCCATGGACAAATAATAGATTCTAGGAATATTCAGGATCTTTCAGAAAATTGTTACTAAGCCATATGATCTTGGCGGCACCTGCAAACTTGGAATTCTTTCTGACTGTGAGGTTTCTGCTCAGCTGGTTGTTGCTAGTTGGTCCTAGCTGCCACTGTGGTGTTGCCTCAGAAAGGACGGCTTTCAACAACCTGAGCAGTGGGAAAAGTTTGCATGGTGTGACAGCTGTGCAACCATGTACTACTGACTGCTCCTGGTTTATCTCCATTTTTTGCTGTTCTAAAATCCTGGTGAAAGTTTGGAGCGAATGTTTCTCAGCATTCACTGAGATATGACATGAACTGCAAAAGTACCGCAGAGGATTAAGAAAATACTCCATATCTTAATTTTTAAAATAATTTTTAAAATTAATTATTTCCACAGAGGATGTGGATGGGGGAGGGCAGAGGCCCTGACTCATGATTCCTGAACGCTTGTTATTGCTCTCTCGTTCCTTCGCAGCCTAGGTGTCCTTTTGACACTTTCAAGCAGGGCTGGGTTGCCTTCACTAAATGCGTTGCTGCTTACTCATCTATAGGGCTCAGCTTTACCTGTGAATGGTCATCCCTCATAAAGCAAAGAATTATGCATTCTTTGTGTTTAGAAGAGAATTTATGTAAGGATTGCTTACATGTAAGAGCAGTCTTATGTCTGAATTAGAGCTTTGCCTAGTTTCAGTAGACATGCTTAGACAAGTGTTGGCTGAAAACTAAAACTTGCGGTACCCTTTCAGACAAGTGGGCTGCATTTTTTTTGACAGTGTAGCTTGATATCATCTGACCACCAAGAAATGATACCGGGAGCAAGAAGATGAGATGCCTTATTTATTTGAATTTGTAATAGAGCAATAGAGAGGAAGGCAGTCCTTACTTTCAAAAGCAGCAGATACGGGACACATCTTGGTTGTGCAGCTTGGCTGTAGTTTGCTGCTCCTCTTCAGCTATAAGGAGGCACTTCTGCTGGATGATATTAAGGTGCTGTTTCTTGTATTTGGCACTTTGCTGCAATGTATGGTCAATTTATGCCTCACGAGGATTATTTTTCTTGTTTGGGTGCTGATTCAGTTGGGCTTGCTCTTGGTGTATTTCTAAACCTCAGGGCTGAAACTGTGCTTTCTTCATTTATCGGTTCCTCTTCCTTCTTGGATATAAGTTTAAAGATGCAGCTGTTAGCAGCTGGGCTTTGAGATGTGATCTCTATTTTGAACTGGTTGGAGTCTGCATTTCAAGTGGGATGTCTTTTTCAAATACGTATGTAATACTCTTTATAAATACGGCATTTATAATCCATATTTTCTCTCATAGATTATTCAGACTAATAATTTTAACTTTGCAGTTTCTCATTAGTATTACAGGGAAGTATGGTTGCTGTATCTTCGAAATCAGGAAGATGCACTCAGTACTGGGAGGCAGCAGTATGGCTAGGTTCTTATCTGAAGAAGCTATGAGCAATGGCATATGGTTGATAACTTAATGGAAGCTGGATAAATAAAGGAAAAGAAGCTCTGACATATCGGGGGAAAGTCATTAGTGGACTTTTTCTGTATCCTGTTTTCTATTAGTCTGTACTAAACTGCTTTGAAAATCTTAGTGGGCTTTTCCTTTGGTTTTCAAATAATGGGTTCTCATATTGAATACATTTGTTTATCTCAAGGGCTGAATTGTTTGGGCGCTTTTGATTTCTGTTTTGCATTTTTTTAATCTGCATTTGAACACATAAACTTATTCTTTCTCACCCTTTTTATAGACCTTTACATAATGCTTTAGGAACATTAATGTGATTATACAAATAAAATTTAGAGTGAAGCAAATCCCTTTGCAAATGATGTAAGATTTCAACACATGGCTCTTGATTTATATGGTGAGATATAATCAATTCCCTTGTGCCATTATTCGAAAACAAAATGAATGAATTTCTTAGCAGAGTTTGTAGCAAGTTTTATAACAGTATCCAAGTTTTCCTTGTTTACCTACATTGTTTGCATGGAGTAAATTCTGTCTCTTTAAAGTCACACTCAGTATTGTTCATTTCTTTCTGTGTCTGAGTGCCTTATTCACTAAGGAAGAGTAAAATATCTGTTTAGTGGACTGCTAAAATGGGCCTTCCACTATTTTTGTGGACAGGATGAGATAGAAGTTGTTTTACCATCAGCATTTTGAGGACAAAAATTGGATACTTGAAATAAATGGAAAGAAATGTCAAAGGTATTGGTCATAGCTGGTCTCAGTTAAAAATTCCTATTGCCCAGGACAGAATGTTCTGAAGTGTTTCACGTCATTCTGTTGGTAGGTGGTGCAGAGTGATCCAGCCCCCACTCCCTACTTGAAACTTCTGTTGCTGTAAAGCTAAAGAAAATACGCAAAAGTTTAGAACTGTGCTGTAACTTGTGGGGCTCAGTAAGAGAAACAAAACCAATACTAAGGGCTGGTTGCATCCTTTTCAGCGCTTCCAGGTGTTTGCATTTTAAAGGCTGGGCAAAACAAAGATGAATTTTAGTTATGTACTTCAGCCTTTTGAAGAAAAAACCTACATTCGAAGTATTTTAAAACCACGGATGAATGTCTCTGTCAGTCGGGGTCAAAGTGAAATGGAATGAAATACTGTACTGATGTTCATGGTCTGGTCAGAAAACAGGAAGTTGGTGATTTAAAGCTTCTCTGGCTCTTGTTATTTGATCCAGTGGGTGCAGATCAGCTCACTGATTCACTTCTCTGCTGGTTCCACGGCTGACCTTTTGAAGGAGATGCAATTCCAACTCAGTTCTTGTGTGATCTAATCCACACCCCGCACCTCCAATCACCTAAGCACAGTCTAGCGTTATTCTGGTCAGACGCTAATTCCTACACGTGTTACACTTTTGGAACAGAGTTTATGGTCAGTTAAGAATCTGTGCTGCATACTCCCTTTACAGTTGATCTGGTACTGAGAATGTAGGGGGAAAAAAAAGAACGGGCTTGAATGTTACTCCCATTTATTTTTCTTCTGTCTTCTGATATGTCTATGGGAAATTTAGGTACAAGAATAGATACCATGAATGTAAGGGCAGAAGCTGTTTACATCTAGAATAAATACAGATGGGCTGATTAAGTTATTTGCAAGGTACCGTATGGGTCAGCATGAAGTGCTGATTTTTAGTAGGCTGAGAAATCCACTATCTTTCCCTTCACATGCCTGAGGGCAAGCAGACCTGTCTGGAAGCTAGTCCCATCTACAAAGAAATCAGGTGATTCTTAAAGCTCTGGGTGAGCACAGCCAGGGTGGTGGGGGCTTGCCTCCTGTGAGAGAGTTGGGGCAGCACAGATAATCTGCTTTGGTTGAGGGGAAAAAGCTTTACTTTACATGATTCTGCAAATTTTCAGTGGTTTTCCTAATAAGGATATTGTTGTCTTAAAGGGAATATCGGGATCCAAAACTTTTCTTAACTTGCATTGGAGACTGTGAGGATGGTCAGTAAATATATTGATGGGAGCCATCCTGTTAAAGCCTCCTGCAACACTGGAAAATACTCCTGTATTGATACTCTAGAGTTTCCCCTACACATAGGAATTACGGCAAGCTTTTTGTCATGGAAAATGACACTTTACAATTGTATTCTCTTTTTAGTGTAGTTTAACATTGAGAAACTTGAAGAACACAGCTAGTAGTCCCATACAAGCTCTGTATGGCCACGTTTGAGAACTGCAGATCTCATTGAAAAAGTTTAATCATGTGAGTGAATATTTTAAAAGTGTTTGTTAATTCTCCTTCTGATAGTTACTTGTGGGATGCATGTCAGATACATCAGGCATAATTTAAGAGGGGAGAGTACCCATAGCACTTTCGAGGAATGCTTCGTAGATGCCTCATTAAAAGGTAAGATGCATTCTGAGTATATGCACTCAAGAACAGGTATTTTCAAACAAAATTTTTGTTCTTAAATGTTATCTGAATTCTGCAAAAAATATTTCAGATTAATACATGTAGACTGGTTTAGGACTGGCAAATGTTTTCTGTAATTTCACTCAACTGTTTAGGTGGGTAGTTTCTAAAAAGGTAACATTATAAACAGGAATATTAATAATGACATAAAGAAAAAAATATCTTTGTATTGTGGCTCTGCTTAAGATAGAAAAACTGCATAGGTCTCTTGTGCATCTTACAGTTCCATTTTGTATTGAGGAGTGGCAGTGCTGGAAGATTTCTCAGTTCTTGGCAGTTTATTCACCCTGTCCATGGTTGTAGAAGATGAAAGATCTACTGCCATTATGATCACATATGAGATCACAGAGTCTTTCAAAATGGTGTGGGCTAGTGTTTATGGCAATTTTAGTCTTGTAGTGCTTATTTATTTCTTTGAAACACAAATGTTTAGAAAAACTTTTTTTTTTCAAGTCCTTAGACATGACTTGTATCACCAGTGTTGCAGCTATCGCAGTGATTGAAACTGGACAGGGAGGGGGTCGGTTGTAGTGGGTGAAAGCAGGGTTTGATTCAAGCCCCCGTACTTCTAGGTTTCAAAGTACAGCCTCAGAAGTGAATAGAGAGGTAGAGGTAAATGCTAAATTGTTTATCTCCAGTTCATCTAGGCAGGTAGTGCTGTCTAGGAGGTTTGGCTAAAGGAATAATAAACAAGTATACAAGTGCTTGAAACTGAAATTCTAGTGAATATTTAGAATGGCCTTTGAAGTCTGTTCTGGCATTAGTTAAGATCATACCAAACTATTTTGGTCCAGGCTTTTTAGTGAGGGGGGTTTCTCTTACGTGAACACACCTCTTCGTCTCCATTCTCATAACATTCTGTGGATTCTCCAAGAATCCACAGGTGTTGATGTGGCATTCAGTTTGAACAATGTTGCAATTATAACTTACTATAATCTGAAAAAGGGCATTTCTTCTGGTTTTGGTTAGCAGCCAGAGATCCAGGGAACCTAAACAAATTTGTAGTGGTGAAGCTTATGGCTATTGTTACGATTTCAAGAAGGGATACAGGATTTTTGTTGTTTTCCAGGAGCTGTGCAGCTGCTAGATTTTTTCCCTTTTCTTTTAGTCAGCTTTCTGTATATTGCCTGTGACCATTTTTTGCTGACTTACTTGGAGAGCTCTTTATATTCCAGTTACTGAAGTTTTTAGGTCAGCCACTAGACTTTTCATCTACTCTATTGTGATCAAAGTTTCAGCAATTTGTTCCTCTCTGAGTTTTTCTTCCTTTTTTTTTCTCTACGGTCTTCTCTTAGTATGGTTTAGTTTGGTGGTGTTGGGAATAGGTGTACAAAGATTTGTCTGAAGCTAAGTACTATTTATGCCTTTCACATAGGGCACCAGGCTTTGTAGAAAAGGTGAAAAACATAGTTTTGTTTCCAATTAAGCATTGCATCCAAGATACAGGACAAAAAGCTAACATTTTCAGTATAATCCTGTGAGTAAATGATTCTGTGATTAAAATTACTAAGTTAAACTTCTCTAGACTGTTTAGAGTAGTCTAACCTAAATGATGTTCTCTAAGACATGTCACGTACGGAGGATGAAGCCCAGATCTGCTGAATCCAATCCTTTGATTTGGGATTCTCTTCATCGGTGCTTGTGTATTTTGGTTTCTTTCAGGAGTTAGAAGATAAATGGGTTTGGCCAGGATTAGAAGATGGGCTACTAAGGGATGTGCAGTGGTTGGAGATAGATTTGAGAACAGTTCCAGCTGCATAAGACAGATAGTAATGGCTTGAATGCTGAGAATCGTACAGTAGCATTTGACATGAACCTTTATAATAGCTGCAGAACTGGGACTAAGAAAAGGGAGAGAGAAGAAGAAATTATACTGAGAGTCCAGATCTATTCTAGCAATGTTGTTCTGTACGCATTCACAGTATAATCTATTGTATATTGGTAAAAACATAAATGATCTCTGGAACAGAGCATTCCTGTGCAGCGTTCACTTCTTGGATCTGAATTTTGAGGTTTCAGCCCTTCAAAAATGTTATGTTAAGGACTCTTGTCCAAGTACTTAATATTTATTTAGGAGATAAATATTTTTTTATTGCTACAAATATTATTTCAGTATTAAAAGCTATCTAATGTGGGGATTTCAAGCAGGATGGTTACCTATCCAAACATCAGCATTAGTATGAATGCAACAGGTGGCAACATAAACTTATCAGACAAAACACTTGGTTATGTGCAAACTGGGGGTGGATGGGGAATATTTATTAAAGGATGGTTTGCAGAACTGAAAGAAAAGCTAAAATGAAGCCTCATAAAACTGGTTTAGTCTGATCAAGCTAAACCTAGACTTGATCTTTAAAAGCTAATTTCATTCCTCTCTTCTTGAGAACTCCTTGAAATAAGTAATGGAACAGCAAGCTCATTAAGGTCAAGCTTTTATAGCATCTGGGAAGAGCTAAATAAATCTTAAGTGGTGGCCAGTGTTGCACTTTTCCTCTGATAATCCCAACAGGTGGAACCCCACGTTTCAGTGACTGTAATACCAGACATATCTATGAACATTCAAATCTTTGCAAGAAAGCTTTGAGGACTTTTTTAATCTATGAACGTCAGACTAGGAGATGGTAGATTTTTGTATTGCTAATGATTTTGCAATGATAGTTTAAAAGATTTTGTTGCGCTTGGTGTTGTACAAATATGTTATAAGGAAAGATTTTTTTTTGTTCTAAAAATTTTACGGTTGAATTCAGCCAAGTTAAAGTGTATTAGATTATTTTCATAGAAGAGGTGGGAAAACAGTCACACAGGTGCATGGATTGGTATTGTAGTGCTATGCTTTTGGTGGTGCAGGTGCTTAGGGGGAGTACATTAAGCAAGCTATTCCATGAGTGCGGGTATAATGGGGTTGATTTTCAAATGGAATGTAAGTATTGCAGCACAGATGATGCAAATATCAACATAATTGTGACCATGATAATCTTAGTCTCATAAACAGAAGTAGAGTAAGTGAAGAGGCTCAAACCTGTGGTAATTTTAAATGATGGGGTATGTTATTAGGCTGTTCGCTTTCTTCTTTTGAATTGTGGACTCTGCTAGAAGGTCAGTCATCTTACAAGAAAGCAGGCTGGGATATGTGGCTTTGAGCTTGTGGTGCACTCATGTGCAACTAATTGCTGCCTTTCTTCTTTTTCATCAATAGGTGACAAAGAAAGTCAAGTCCATGCAGATGTTCCATACTCCTGTGACTTATGCTATGCAGGGTGACAGAGTAGGTATCTGTGTAACACAGTTTGATCCCAAACTGCTAGAACGAGGCCTAATTTGCACGCCAGAATCACTTCACACTATCCATGCTGCAATAATTTCCCTGAAGAAAATCCAGTATTTTCGAGGAGCTCTTCAAACCAAGGCCAAGTTCCATATCACAGTTGGTCATGAAACTGTTATGGGAAGAGTGATGTTTTTCAGTCCAGCTCCTGCTGACTTCAACAAAGAAATTCAAGAAAAAGTTTTTGATTTTGAAAAGGATTATCTTTATCAAGAGGAATATTTGTCCAAGGACTCAAATTCTTCAGAGGAAAACAAAGAAAACGATCAGTCAGAAGTTCAGCTCCCAAGACAACAGTGGGCTTTACTGGAGTTTGAAAAACCAGTCACTTGTCCTAAACTGTGCCTTGTGATCGGCTCCAAGCTGGATACAGATATTCATGCAAATACCTGCAGGTTGGCATTCCATGGGGTGTTGCTCCAAGGCATGGAAGACAAGAACTACATGGAGACTTTCCTTCCGAAGCTGAAAGTGTACAAACTGAAGCACAAAGAAGGACAAGTGGAAAGGGTAAGCTGACTCTAATGCTGTACGTGGGAAGGGGAAGTACTTGCCCTTGTGTAAGTACATATATTGGTGGGCTACAGAATGTTCACTGTTAGGTTCCAGAGTCTTTATGTGCTTTTTTAAATGTTTGTATACCTAGTGTATTACATTTTGCCTGCTTGCCGGCGGTCAGAAATTGCTGCTTAAGTGACTAGTTTGTTCAGTTCAATGAAGTGTTGAGTAATTTGATGCTGCTTTTTCACTGATTCTTTTGCTGCCTGGCCACACTGTTCTTCCTGCAAACTTGCTTTGCTTGTGTACTTTCCTAAGTGGCTCATCACTTTGCTTCACAGTTGACAAAACTTCTAGCTTAACCATTGACATATTTTACACAGTTATTCTGCAGTCTATTCAAGATGTATAGACAGTGTAAACCAAATAGAAAGTAGCATTAGATTAAATAATACCAAAATGCCATTAATTCTTGTATGCATTTTCACGTTTTGTTAAATAAGAACCTTGGTTAGTAACATTTAATTTAGCAGGCAAAAAGATGCGATAACATGTTGGGGATCCAGCTTGTGACATGGAGGACTTGGAGTGTTGATGAATGCATGCTGTGTGTTGCACAGGTGTTAATCTGCTGTAGTGTTATATACTTGACCCACCTCATTGTGGCAGAAAAGCCTTCTTGGAAGAGTTAGCATCTACAGTAAAAATTAATTGGGACTATTTACTGTCCCTTCATTGTGGATAGAAACACTGTCTATAGTGGTTGGTATTATTACATTGCTGTCCTAATTATGATCAAGCTTTTATAGCATCTGGGAAGAGCTAAATAAATTACATTAAATTACATTGCTTACCCCTAAATAAACAGTGTTTATGTAAAACTTTAGCAAATGCTTACTTGATTTATTAGTGTGGTAGGTATTTTATTAACTTTTGGGTAGATGACTATTAATTTTTATTTTCCTAATCCAAAACCTGATTGTTTTAACAAAATATTTAGCATTTGCTGTTCTTTTCAAAATTCTATAAAGCTGTGTTGAGTTCTGCATAACATCTCTCTGTACTTTACTATAGACAAGTAAACACTTAGCATACCTTATCATGTTTGCAATTTATAATGTAGACTTCTTGAATACATCTTTGTTTGCTTGCTTTACTAATTTAATAGTAAAAAAATAAACCAAGATCCCTGTCAGGCCATGATTTTCAATTAGTGAGGATCTTTTCTAAGCACCTCGCTACCTTAATTGATCAAGCAGGCAATTGGTATTTCCTTCTTTTTGCTGAAGTTTCTATATTGCTGTTCTAGCTTTTGGGGGGGGAAAAAAAAAGTTTCTCTTTTGAATTTCCCCTGCTGACTTTGGAGGCTATTCTTTTTAAAGGAACTGCAGACCTGTAGTGTTGTATTGGGTTTTTGGATGCTGATGTTGTCACTAGGAAGGTAGGTAGGTAGGAAAAAGGAGGGTATCTGTAGCTTTCCAGAAGCTTTGTTTCCATTAATGTGGGTTATATGGAACACCCAAAATCAGCAGTCACTCTTCAGAATTTTGGTAGCAGGTGTGTGGTTTCCTTTGTTTGAAATGGCCGGCTGCCTTTCTCTTTGGCTGATGGTTTTGTTGAATGATGGGTCCAAACTATTCTGTTGTGTAAGCTGCGAAGAAGCTCTAGACCAAATGTGTGTGTCTGGATAACAATTCTTGTAATGCTCTAGAGCCATCTGAACTCATGGAACGTTTGCCTTTACTTTTGTTAAAAGTTTACTTGTTTGTGCGTGGCCCATGTTTCTAACAGGCAGTGAGACCTGGCTTGCCGACTCTCTTTGTTTCCCTGTGGCTGTAGGAATAGGAATGAGAACAGAAGTCTGTGTGGCCCATGGAGACAGATGCTGCTTGTGTTTTGTTTAACTAAAATAAACCAGTCTCAGATTCTTTCTTTATTTTTGCTTCCAATACGTGGCAGTAGTCTATGGGAGTTGAAAACTTGCAGAGTACCTACTGTGTGAGCTGCCTGACTTGGCTAACAGAGCTTGCCATTAGTCTCGGGTTTGCATTTTTAGTTGTTTTTATTTAGTGTTATTTGCAAATCCTTTGCCAGTTTACGTATTCTGCTATTAATTTTACTGCATACATAATGGAATAACATTAATCGAATTACACATATTTTATTTTCTGGTCCAGAAAATAACCCAATGAATGTAGGTTATTTAGTATTTGACCAACAGAGTAATTTGTTAGGCTGATATATTAGTGAACTGTTTTGATGGCTTTCTGTGCCTTTTAAAGTATAGAGCTGGTGGGTGTAGGGGGGTGTGGAAGCTATTTTTGATCTGTCTTTGTCTGTCACATAGTGTGCCCTATATATGGGCCTTGATCACTGTTTGTACAAACACTAATTGGCCCTGTAAATGAACCGTTGCCATTGAGTAGTGAGGCTGCGGATTAGGTTTGCTCTCTGATTTTGCCGCCTGTGGTACGGTAGATACTCGGGGTTAGCATTTTCCCTGGTGCGTGCCAGAAGGCTTGTGGAGCAAACGTCCTAAGAAACACTTGTGGTATAAAGTCACAGGGGCGTTCAGGGACTTGGGAGAGTTGGTGGGAAGAGGGTTGTGCCAGTTATAAAGGGCCGGCTGGAGAAGTACTTAGAGCACTCGTTGAGGTAGCTACTGGTAAGTCTGTGCTTTTGCAGAGACGAGAGCAGCGGGAACAATTGGGTGGTACAGTGACTTATTTTAGTACACAAAGTCGCTAGCTAATAGAAAATCTGAATCGGCTGGTCCCACCCTGCTGCTGATAGATGGCTGGAGATTAGGATCGCTGAATTTAGGGTGTCTATTCTTGGCACCGATACAGGAAAATTTCTTCCTCTGTTGAGCAAGGAAGCTCTCCCCTCCTCACCTTCCCTGGGGAGGCGTAAAAAATAATAATTAAAAAATACACGTTACCTTCATGAGAAGTGAACTTTTCCTCCAGAGAATACTGCTGGGGAAAATTAGCTTCATAGCTTCCTGAAAAGCTGGGAGAGAGGGAGGCAGGGGCACATAACATTTGCCTTGCCGGGTTCAGCACAGGGTGGAAACATGCTTCCATAACTGAGTCGTAGTGGAATTCAGTAGTGCCCGTTTGTAAAACGTTGCTGCTAATCTGATGTGGGCTCTCCCAAACCCCCCTGCTTGCTGCTAGAATTAAAATAAATTCCCTGCAGTTTAACTACTAGTTTACCCCAGAGAAATCAGGCATTTATGGTTTGGCTTTTTGTTCCTATTCTGATTAATTTCAGAGCTCTGATGGAATAGTAAGAATTGTAAATTCATTAAGTTTCAGCATCACAGTACTTTTGTGCCCCTTGTGCATGGCACCCTCCTGGATTTTAAGGTTTATTTTTTTAATAAAAGTAGTACAGTTGTTCTCAAAGACTCTTTTGGCTTTTTAAGAGCAAACGTGACATTTTTGCTGTTTCACATAGAAATGAAATTCATGAACTGGGTAAACACTGTATTTTAAAAAGGTAAACAATTGTATTTAAACTTGAAACCAGTCTTGAATTAGTACATTTTAGTGAAAACTCACACCTAAGCTTCCTGGTTTTTCTTATCTGCTCAAATGATGGTAAATGTTCTGTAAAAATTCAAGTACCCTTGCACTTCTTTTTGTACTGCTTGCTGTTTCCTTTTGACATCTTACCTCTTTAAAACTGAACGGAGCACTGGGAGAGAAAGACCCAAAGCCTGACTACTGTTCTTCACCGGAATTTTTGAATTTACCTGTCTGCAGCATATCCTTGAGCCCCCCCCTTCCCCCCCAGCTTGCTTATTTATCTGCTGATTTTTCTTTTAATTGTTTTTTTTAGATCTGTCTTACTGCAGTATCTGTAAAATTTGGCCTTAAAACATTTATTATCTGCCTTTTTGGTTAAGTTTGTGTTTTCTGAGAGCTGCATAGTGCAGGAAACATTGCTTCTAACCATGCTGGGATTGCATCTTGCATATGAAAAAGTTGCATGATTCAAACTGCAGTTAACGATTTTTATCTGATGGTTTTTAACTGTTGTAGTGGTGTGGGAATGCTTTTCTTTAGCTTTAGACCAGTTTTTTTTGGGGGTAGAGTAAGTCTTTAGCAGTTAGTTTTAAGGAAAATAACTCTGCCGTTCTCTCGGAACTAAGCGGGCACTGACAAAGGTTTGTATTTGCTTAACTTGATTTTTAAATTACGTGAAATACTAGTCCAGTTTTCTCTTGCAGAGAGGACTTGAGAGAAGGGACAAGTTCAGTGGAAGGAAGTTAGCATCCCTCTGGCATGGTTATGTTGAGGCAGAGACTGTTGCCTTCTGGACACTTCATTTTTGCAAAACCTTGGCTGCCTGACAAATGTACTGTTGATAGGAAAAAGGGCTTAGGCTGGCAACAAGTGGCTTGTACTGATAAAAGGGTAAAAGCATGGCTGAGAGTGCTATTGTGAACACCAGGGTTGCTTTAAGGAGTGCGATGTGGGAATCTCCGTGAAAAAAGGGCAAATGAGATGCTGTGAAGCAAGTTTGTCCCTCTGAGTGGGCATGCGATGGGGTGTGCATGCTGAATTGTAGCTGGTCAGCAGTCCCTGGAGTTAGAGATGAGCAAATTACGAAGATAAACAGCAACTGTTGTCCTTGGTCTTGTGCTTCTGGAGGCAGGCTGCTCACCAGTCAGCTTTTCACAGTTCTGTGCGCAAAAAGACTTGATTAATCCAAACACCACCTCTGAAATACCTTCCTCTAAGTTTTACCTCGGCACAGCATTGCACGTTAATTCTAGTCTGACTCGTGAAGCAGTTACTCAGTTCCTGGGATAAATCCGCTATATTTGTCACGTTATTTGCTCTTTGGGTTCCATGGACATACAGGTTGAGTGCAGAGTTTCAACTGAAAGGTGAACTGTAGGAGTGCATCATGTTTTCCTGCATGACTCAGATATTCTGCCTGTTTTGAAAGTGTTTGCACAAGCAGGATTTATCTTAGGATGGTTGCCACAGGGTCCTATTGTCAAGGATGCTCATAAATCAGTAGCTCTATGGCAGAAACAAAAGGAGAAGGAAAACTCTCTGCCTTGCCTGAATAGCACAGGCTGCACCTTCTGCACTTTCAAACTTGTGTGGTGAAAAATATATGCATGTTTCAGCTGCAATTGTTTCCCATTTTAAGCATAGCAGGGTGTTTTCCTATGAGAATGGGCTTGTCCTTCCTAAAGATGCTTTTGCTGTGTTCTTCTGACATTAAGAAGAATTAATTCTTTCTGTGTATTTCAGTTTTTTATGTCTTTCTCATTTTTTGCCTTGCTCTTAGGCCCTACTTATTTGATGGTAATCACGTTGCACTTGTTTCTTCAGCAGTTTCCTTTCATGTGTCACAGCCATGGGATGTCCTCGTTTTATTTATAGTCGCTCTGTTTCCAAGTTTTGTGGGTTGCTGGATAGTGAGTTTTCTTATTGAACTTGTTCCCATGGGGACTGAGGCTATCATGTAGCTAGCATGCTTAGTTTCTGGAGGATGGAAGAATCACTTACTGCTTAATAAAACATGTTACTAATTGTTTGAATATTGGTGTGATCTAAGTGTCCCCAAGGAGAAAAGTATTGTTGTAGAAGCAAGATGTGAAAGCAGGAGAAAAAGCTTATCTTTCAGCATCTTTTGAAAGTGTTGGGTTTTTTCTCTTCTTACAGTAGGGATAACAAGAGTTGTGTCAGAGCAAGTATGTAATCTGAGTCAAATGGCAGGTCTTTGTCACCACTGCTTTCTGGTCTTTCAGAAGAAGGGCGAGATACAAGATAAGAAGGTGGAGATCAGTACTAGTAAGCAACTGCAGGAAGTTTGAGAAAACTGTATTTAAACTTGTTGATGACCCAGACTATCCTTTAGAGAGCTAGGCATTTTGAAAAGCAGCGGTTGTGAAAACGGCAATTTTTTTTAGCAGTTATCAGCCATATTTTGTCTTAATTCCTTATGGCTTTTTATGAGTAAAACCACCAATGTTTCGTTTACAGAGTACATGCCAAGTTTACGGTAGCTCAGCCACACGCTTAACCAAACTGAAGGAGGAGGGTATGAAGAAGGAAAAATGAACTCGACCATGAGTGAATAGGAACATCCATCCATGTGGTTTACTTAGAGGATGAGACCAGACTTCTGGGGAGGTTGTCTTTCCTAGGGGAGGTGGGAAGTTAGTACAGGAGTGCCAGGGTATTCCTGTCTGGAAAGATTCCTGAATAGTGGATCATGTGTGAGCAACACTGGCACATTTTTCCTTTCCAGATATCTTATCAGTAATACCAGAATTTGTTTCAGAGAGTTGTGGCTGTGCACTGTATTTAACATATTTGCTACAGAAGTACCATTCCTTGAATTTTGCTTTGTTGCATGGTTGCAGTACTGCTGGGAATCAAGAGGAGTAAATTTTACCTGCTCAGAGCTAGTTAGATTCTTCCATCTAACTTATTTCTAGATAAAGGATATTTCATTGGCTTACTAGGGCTAACTAACATTTCATCTGCTGTTTTCTTATAGTGGCACTGTAGTGCCAGCAGGGTAGCAAGTAAGACACAGCGTCAGCCAGGCAATGATGCTTTCTGGGTTACTGATGCGGTGTGCAGGCTAATATGGGCACAAAGTGAGTAACAAGGCCAAACTGTGTAGTGCAAACTGATTGAGTGCTGTCTGCAGGCACAGGCAGTGACCTGGGCTGTCTGCAGAACCTTCTGTGACTCTAGCTGGGAGAAGTGGTGGATGTCACTCCATCTACTGTAAACATGCAGACGCCACAATTAATATTTTTCCTGCTTTGAAGTCTGAACATGAGTTTGTTTGGTTCTGCTTGGCTGCTGATGGTATGCTAAATACAGTAATAATACGGAGATGAAGGCAATCAGGTGAATAAAAGTGCACAGCTCATTCACTAGTTAAAATGCACTGTAAAATAGGAATATAAAAGATGCATTTATTTATTGGGTCTTGTTTAGTTTTTTTAGTAAAAAGGTTTGAGAAGCTTAGTGGGGGACAGGGAAGGGAGGGCTATATGCTCATTAGGCATAAATACCATTTCTGTTCAACAGTGCTGAGAGAAGAATGGTGATGTTTACTGACTGACACAACATATGGATTAGCACGCTAGAATAAATTTGTCATAAAAGTGTACCAGCTAAGTCACAGAATCTGCTTGCTTACTCATATGAAAAGACTGGTATTTTGCTCACTCACCAACAAAAGAATGGCTTGCTTCATGTGACTGAGTAGTAGAATTTTGCAAGGTTTGTGTAACACCTATGGTTATTATTTACATTATTAAATTTAAAATGCAGACATGCTTTTGGGTCATGCAAGTGTATGGACAGCTGGTCTTGATTTTTCTGAGGTTGTGTAAGAGTCACCTGTGGGGGAATCGGTTTGTCAGCAAGGCAACCAATACACCATTTTATTTATTGGATACAAAAATAAATTAAGAATGTTACTTAGGTTGCAAAATCAAGCACTTGAAAGTTAGGAAATACCAGATTTACAGTTGCCTATGCAACATTAATTCTGTTCCCCTGTGCCTCTACCCTGTGCACTTAATAAGACAGGGCTCCTGTGAAATTTTTTTGGATGTGGTCATGTAAAATCTATATCATGGGGCATATCAAAGAGGGACAGAAATAATGTTGTATGGACATCTGGCATTTCTTAACTTCTTAAGTGCCCAATTCTGCAACTTGAATAACTTACGTTATATATAAATGTAATTTCCTAGGCATTTTTAAAGTAAAAAGGTAAAGTAAAACTAAACCTGCGTATTATTGAACTGTAACTATCCCTCTACTGTACACCTTTGCTAGGGTTTGAGTTACAATATTCAGCAGCGTAGCACGGAGTTGTACTGCTTGCTGCCACAAACCTTGTTAACCAAACGGCTGAAGGAAACTTATCCACGAGAGGTGGTGGGCTCTTGGGCTTTGGGCAGAGGATCCACACACTGGAGTTGGAGATCATTAGGGGATGGACAGACCTGGGGTGTTTGTGTGGCCAAGTGGCGTCTTTAGAAGGGGATGCGAGTCAATGTCCAGAGTTAGCTCTGCACTCCCCTGGCATTAGTAGCTTCAGGTAGCTCTTTGCAGGCCTGTCCTTGTTGCCTGCCTAATTTCCAGTGAGGATTTTGTAAGCCGCTGTTCTGTGTTCCTCTCTGCCCTCCCCAAGCAATTTGTGGGCAGTTTCCTCTAGAAACTAATTAACTTATTGTCACTATACTGCTACCTGCCAGATCTACGCACTGTTTCAAATGAAACTAGCCAGGTCTCGCCGGTGTTTCCTTTTGGATGTTTAAAATCTCACAACCTGAGATAGCCACAGTTAAAATACTTTAAAATAGTTGGAGACAGTGCCTAAGTGCTCTTAAGTGATGGAGATACCACCAGAATCCTTCTGGCTGCTCAGCACTGCAGCCTGGGAGGAACCTTCTCCAGCTTAGCAACCCTCTCTGCATCCTTCTTGCAATGCCAGGTCATGACTTCTGCACCTACAGATCTTTTACTCTGCAGAACAGCCTCTTTCTTGGTTTGTGCTTGGACAGTAAGCATTACAGGGTTTGTAATCTTTATAGCGTTATCAGCCAGCCCTGGCTGGTCTGGAGATGGAGGTCCTGAGCAGTCTAGTGTGTAGTAACAGTCTGTAGCCTCCTCTTTTCCCACTGTTGCATTTTCTGAATAAAGAGAACACAGCATAGATTAGTGTAAAGATGAATAAAATCATGATATCAACCACTTTCTTCTCACTTGGTGGGACGAATGTGTTCTTAACTAGGCTGTGTCAGGAATTCAGTGCCTGTGTTTTTTTGGGGGGGTTCAGCCCTTCCGAACTTTAAATAGAGATGAAAGAAGCTTGCACTATAAAGGTGCATAATGAAGTTAGTGCCCGGTTTGTACTCTGTGTGTGCCTGGAGAATGCTAATTGGTATGTATAGAGCTTTTAAAATCTAAACTGGTCTGGTTATGCAGTTCTTATTGTCCGACTCTTCCTTTTCCACTACTGTTCTGGTTTTAACCAGTCTATAGTGAAGGCAAAATGCTCAACAAAGAGAAGGGCGTTCATGGCTACTTGTTCGATATTCTTAAATCCAGTTGTCCCTTTACTGAGAAAGGAAGGGCAGAGAAAGGAAGAAGCTTCTTGGATACAAGAAACAGGTTGGGGAGAGTTGGGGCAAACATCTGAAAACTAAAGTTAGCGGATACACAGAGATGTCTGGTGGCTTCTTGCTCTATTTAAAACAGCAATAATGAGACATGAAGTACTGAAGGAGGTGGATTTCTCATCTCTGTTCCTTCCTCCTGGATGGATGTTCTGAGGCAGAAGTTTAGTTTGATCACTTGGAGGATGGTGAGAAAGAAGGTCTTTAGAGCCCAGCACACAACCAAAAGCTTCTAGTGCTGGAGGGAATTACAGAAAGAAAAACCTTTAATGCTTTTATGCTGATGTAAACTATTGGGGAAATGGTGTGGCCGACCAAATCATTCTTCCTTCGTACCAAGTTGTTCACCTTGCCGTCAGTAACAGCTATAAGCTACAACAGTCTGGAGAATCAAAAAAGCTGCAAACCCAATTGTCAGTGAAATCCCCTCGCTTACTTTCTCCTTCACCCTTTTTGTGCTCTCATGTATCGTCCTTTTCTCAATGCATGAAGCCATTAAAGCTTTAAAAAAGAACAGGAATTTGCAGCCTCCAGAATATTCACATTTCTGACACAGAAATGGAAGGTGCTTGAAACTGTTTTCTAGAAGTAAATGAGCTGTCACTGGTCATGATGAAGATGTCTCCAGTGTACTTTTTCTAAAGTACAAAAAAGTAATGAAAATACTTTGTATTTTCAGTGTTGATTACAGGTTCTTTTTGTGCTTTTTAATCTCCTGTTTTCTGCTCTGGTTTTGGTGGGCCATTTATCAGTTTGCGGAGAGTAATGCTCAGACTTGGTTTTATACTTTAAAAAAAAATGTTTATTTCTATTTAAAACAGTATAATTTTAGATTAAATCAGGATAAGTTATTCTTTCAGTGTCTCTTTCCAGTGTTTAATAGTCAGAGCTCTTACTTTCTCTGTCTCAAACCTTTTATTTCCCATCTCATTCTGGCACCACTTTGTTTGCTCCTGTGTGTTTCTGTTCTGCTAGGCTATCCCCCTCCTTATTTGTTTTCCTACAGATATATTAAAACACAGAGTTACTTGCTCTCGAAATGTGTGTGATTGATTGATTGAGAGGGTGTTCAGATGACAGTAATTTCTGAGTTATCTTAAAAATGAGGCTGGCTTAACAGGCTGGACAGTATAGCTTGGTACCCCTGCTCAATGGGAAATCACAGAGATATTTTTCCTTGGAGTTATACTATGGTTTACAGTGAATGCAAACACATGTAACACAAACTGGTTTTGCAAACAGTATACAGTAGTGTAAGTACTGCTTAGATAGGGGGTGTGAGGTCGTTAGTTTGTTCTGTGAATTTCTTGGTATTAGCAGAAGTGCTACATGCTGGAGATGCACATACTTCACCTATGGTTATAAAGTGCTGTTTGCTTTTTTCCTGCAAACACAAAAGCCAAGTGGGAAGGGATATTTCATAAACTCAGTGCTATTGTGTCCTCTGGTCTAAGCCATAAAACAAGAGTAACAGAGACATTCCCTTTGAACTTGAAATCCCTTTCTAAGCTGCTGATCTAACCCGAGTGAGAGGGGGAGACTATACCAGCCAGAAAATTTTTCTCTTCTGGGTATTTTTCCCTCCCCGCCCTTTTTCTTTTTTTTTTAAAGTCCTTAAGTGAGTTTGATGCTGCACCTCTGCCCATAAATTTAAAAAAATATTATCGTAATGTAGGTCAGTGAACTGAAACGCCACTGTACACCATGGGGGATTAAAGTCAGAGAGGCAGCCCTCTCCCACTCCTACTAGGTCATATGACAATATAAACAAGAAATGCAAGGAGCCTTCAGCTTTTTCTTGCCCTAATCCTTTGTTTATGCAGCACTTAAACTGACTTTTGGGGTCGTCTCTGTCTGGCATTAAAGCCCTAAAGCTTTTTGAAGTTTCCCTGGAGTTAATAAAATTAGTCTGCCCTCATTGCTAGGCCCCTTGCTGCTGCTTCAGAGCAGACTGCGTATCCCTTACTGTCTTTGCGGCATTTGGCTTTTTAAGTTAATAATATTTTATAACAAAAAAAAAAGCGCTTGAGAGAAAAGCAGAAAGATCTCCCAAAAGACTCTTCAGCTAATAGGCAAAGTGATTGCCATTGTAGATGTTCTGAGAACTCAAAGGGGATTAACTCAAAATCCAGCGATTGGAGGTAAATTGCTGGTAAAGTAATTGGAAGTGTTGAGTTTCAGTTGGAGAGAACAACATGCATTTCTATGCCTTTTTACAAAGCAAGACTAAACCAAAAATTTAGTTTTTCTTTTATTTTTCTAACATGGTTTTAAAGTTGAGAAAATGAGGTTTCCTTCGTAGCAATTATCTCTCCTTCACCCTTTTATTTTACTGCAAAGACTGATCAGTTCTCTTAGTTCTTGTTACATCAGGCATTCGCTTGTTACTTGGTCGTCTTCAGGGTTGAATTGATGGTAGGAGGCTAACTGGGGGGGATGGAGGACACAGGATGGGATGTATAGCATTTAGTGTATGATACTGAGACTTTGGGTCATAAAAGTTTTATTCATAACAACCATTTAGAGAAGTCATTGATCACTTATTATCTCAGCACCGTTAAAGCAGTTGTTTTTCTAATGGCCTATAGAGACGCCCAAGGAATAATGGTGATAGGGACAGAACACACTGATCAACTATAGGAGGGATTCTTATAACAAGTTGTCCTTTAGAGTGAAAGGAAGAGTGCAGCTGGAGCCCTCTGTTACTTTCCGAAGTTGTGTAGAAGAGCAAGACCCTAAAAAGCACATTTACTTAGAAAAGATGAGGGATTTTAAAATCAAAAGGTATTGAGTATGGCATACCTAAATACTAATGGTTTTTGTTGCTCTTATAATCATCCATTTGTAGGTTGTTGTTACCGGTTTACTTGAAGGTACGTGCTTGTAACACTTGTTCATAAAAATCATTCTGTGTTTTTTCTGACAGTCTTCTGGGGAGGCTCTAAACTGAACCCTGCTAGCCTAGTATGATTACTCACCCTGTAATTCCATTTCTAATTAAGTTAAAGATAACTTTGAAGTGCTCTTGGAAAAATAAAATATGTTTGTGTTGTCTTTAAAGTTGTCTTCCTGTGCTATTTTGGGGGGATAACTACAAAAATAACAGATATATGGAAGATCCTCACTGGAGTCTAAGATACCATCTGTATTTCAAACACAGGAGTAAGAAGCATGTAGCCAGTGGTGGAGGAGAGGGGTGTTTGGTTTTGACATTCTTGTTTTAGGCATAAAAGATTTATAGGAAGAAGTAATATTTTCATTTCACCAGCTAATGCAACTGTAAAAATGAAGAAGGTTTTGAGAATGAACAGATTCTTTTTCTGCTGGTCTTCTATTTCAGACCTGAGGAATGGCAAGTGTGCCTGAAAGCTTATCTTCCCCTCTACCGCCACCCATTATCAGTGGCTCTAGTAAAAGACATCATTCAGTTTGAAAATTCAAGTTAGAGGTTACCAAGCAGTGATGCCACCGTTAGTAGTTCACAAGCTATTTTGAAGCAGGGCTTGGTGTGGGGGTGGGAGAGGACAGACACACCAAAAAAACCCCAGAACTCTGACCTTTTGGGAAAAGATGCCTGATGCTCAGGCAGCAAATGTTGTTGGGACATCGGAATACTTCTGCCTACAGCCTCGACTCTGCACCCAGCTGGGAGTGGAGCTGCCTGTGCTGTTGTCATCTCCCTGTGAAAGAAGGAAGAAGGGCTGTAGAAGGGTGAGATGCTGCCGGTGCTCTCTAATATCGCACAGCACTTTCAAGGCAGTTTATAGCTGAGCAAGTAAACCCCATTTAAAATAAAACAAAATTTAAATTTGTGGTGCTAGGTTTACTGCCATACTGAGATTGGCATTAAAATAGAGGCATGCGTGTGTAACAACATACCAAACAAAATGCTGGGGATTTGAGTCTATGTATGCAATAGTGTTTATGGAGGAGGCTTCAGGGAAGGAGAATAGCTTAATAGAACAGAAATACTTTGAGTTATCATTTAAACTGAATAAAGGGGCATATTCAAAACTGGTTGTAAGTCTTTACCACTCTAAGTCACTTTGGTCTTTGAAACCCTTAGGTTTACTTAAAAATTGCTTCTAAGATACCAAGAGCAGCCACAACTTTTGCCACACACACCCCCACCCTTTAAAAAAATTAAGTAATATCCCTTATTTCTTCTGATAAATAAATGTTCTTGCTGTGGCTGCAAAGTAGAGTAACTCCAGGTGTTAGGTATATGAGGATATTCACACCTACAGGATTAGGCTCGCTTGACTGCACCTTATACTTTGTAATGCCTAAGGGAGGGTTGTTTATCTTGCCTTACCTGCTAACCTTGCTGCCTCTTGTTCCTGATAGCATAATTAAGAATTCAACTTGGAATGGTTCTTCCCACTGGGTTACAAACCTTGAAATTAAAATTGGATACAATGGTCATAAGGCTTTTAGTTTGACAAATCAATGTGTATGTGAAGGTAAGTATTTAAAAGGTTCTATTTAGAAATTCTGAGCAATTCTGTCATTTCTTTGGAAGTGTAGCTGTTGGAGTGCAGGTCTGGGGCTAAGAGACAGAATGTGATAATGTACTTAGCTGTAGGATAAGTAATGGACTAAACTTTGCGAGCATAGGTACTTAAGTGACTTTCATGGAAAGGCTTTAAAGCAGAAACCAGATTTTAATTAACTGATCTTTACAGCGTGTTCTAATGCAGGTTATGTTCTTCCTGTCTTATAAGAAAGGAGGTGAAAGCAGAAGTGTGTTAATTCACAAAGTCTTCTATGGCTTTAGACACAAATTGTCTTAAACTCAGCAGTTTAGATGAGTTATGTAGAGTTTTGTTCATTTGGGGGTAAATGCTTTTCCAAGGACAGGGTGATAGGTCACCAAACTTTGTGTATCTCATAGGTACAATTTTTCTTGTCACTTTAGATTGTAGACTTATGAAGCCCTATTTCTTTTGCAGGTGATGGATGATTACAGTGTGATTGGTCGTTCGTTGTTTAAAAAGGAAACCAACATCCAGATTTTTGTGGGTCTAAAAGTCAAACTATCTACAGGAGAAGATGGAATAATAGATGGTGGTTTTGGACAAAGTGGCAAATTTAAAATCAGAATTCCAGGTAGGTGCATATCAGCTAACAGGTACGAACCAATGTCAACTGTAGAGAATCCTTCCATACTGCAAGTCTGAATGTTACCAGTAGTCTCCTGAAGTTTTGAAATCTGCTCATAACCAGTTGGACCACTGGTTATTTGGTGGATTGTACCTCTTCTAATTAAATGATGGTGGCTTACATTGTGATACTGAATGACCTGAAGCCACATCTCCTGTGTCAATAAACTCAGGTCTCAAAAGGATTTCTTGTTAAGTGTCAGTAATGTATGAATCGTGCTCTGCTCAGAAAGATTTGTGGAAATCTCTCTTTTCTTAATATACATATGATTTGCACCAGAGCCCTTCTGAACAAATAAAGGAAAGAAAATCTGCAATCATTTTTACCTGTAGCTACTTATTAAATTTAGTATAGTGGATGCAAGTTCCTTAAATTGGCTCTGTTCTACATGTTATTACCTAGCTTGCCTTCAAGCAAAAACTGCTTGATAAATGAGTTTTTTTGAGATCTTGAGGGTTTTTTATTGCTTGTGTCTCCTGGTTTTATGATACTATATATTACTGTATATTTCATCCTTAGTGAATTACAGCAAGGATTTATGCCTCCTTAGGTTAGAGCATGGGGAATGATGGGTGCTAGAATTTATAAGTGTCACTGCTGGGTTTTTTTCCTCCTCCTTTTAAGATAGGAAAGTTGTTCTTAGCCCTTTCAAAAGGCAATAATAGATCCTGCATTTAACTCAGATTTTGGGATAAGATTTTAGTGATACTAGGAGTACTTTTGTATTTCTGTAGTGTCTTCAGCCCATTTGTCATGAGTTAATCCTCCGCCCTTTTTAAGGAGATGAGTGAGATTACTTCTGTTGTACAAGTGAAGAAAGCATGATGTTCTATGACAGCAAACAATCACATAGTGACTGATCTACAGAGAAAACTGAAGTCTGAGTTCTTGCTGAGGATGGACTGTTTTCCATTTAACTTAAGGCTTGATGCAACTGCACTAATTTTGACCCTCAGCAAATTTCCTTTCTTCTTCCTGTCACAAGATAAGAATTCCTGACTAGACAAAAAAACCTTCTGTATTCTGTCCTAGCAGTAATTCCAGTTTTGTCACCAAATGCTAGATTTTGCAGATAGGTCTGAGAGCCTAATTAGCAACACAGGGCATACATGGAGAAAGAAGTCGCACCAGATAAATGTATGTTTTGCATTTTCTAGTATAAAAAAGAATTTGTGTTCACTGAGATAGGTACTTTTAGGTAAGTGGTGAAATGATGTGTAAATAACCTTAGTGCTGAGAAGAGTTTAAGTTGAAAATCAAGGTAACTTGCTTAAAAATGTAGTGTTAGTAGCTTTTCTCTCCCAGAGGCAAAAATGTGAAAGAACAACAGGAGGATGGCATCTACATTTCCATTCCTATGTTTTGGGTGGAGGGAATGATTCTTCATTGGACAGGGAAAAGCCTGATAAGGAGTCTTTTTTTACCATTGTGGATGCAGGCAGGAGCTATAATGGCAAAGCAACAGTCACATTAAGAAAATCATACACAGATTCAGAAAATTGCTTTTTGCTCTGTATATGGAGTTAGTGGGAAGAAATGATACCTTTCACCAAGGTGTTCGTTTCTAATCTTGGTTACACTCTTCTGATGTTTAACAGCAGACCATGGAACAGAGGGCCCTTTATAGTTTGTTCTTTCAATGAGAAGAATACGTAGCAGAATACTAGAATGTAATATCTCTAAGGCGGGCAGAATAATACAACTCAGTTTGCTTTGCTTTAGACTGGGTCAAACTCGGGTACCCTTGTTGTCTCGAAAGAGGAGGCAATAAGCTAAACTAGCTCAAGATAAGTGTCAAACTGTGTAGCTAGCAGGGGAACGAACCTCAGAATTTGGAAGGACCTAAAATGCTGCATCTCCGAGAGTTGCAGAGATTTGTGTGTAGGGGGAGGGCTATTGCTGTGATGCTGTTTAAGTCAACTGCAGTTCACATTCCTTTGTTGGATCAGTGTTGCTTTTTTAATGTGTCTGCATCCTGTTTGTGGGGTTTTGCTTTTTTTTTTTTTAAAAAAAAAAGATACAACCAATCATACTACTTTCTCCCTTCCCCCCATTCTTCAGCCTTACCTCCTCTCATATAGTCTCTTACAAATTTATTTTGTGAAGAGCTCTTTTTAATTTTTCTGAAGTTATTTCCCTACGATTCCTTCACAAATCTAGCAGGGAGTGGGAGGAAAGGGAAGGAAACATACAAGTTGAAAGCTGCCTTGGACTGCCCCAGCCTGGCAGTCAGTCTGTCCTCTGGTATCTAAAACCAACCTTAACCTCTGGAATTGAACAGCTTGTTTGGATAGCTAACCTGATGGTAGCTGGGGCTGGTTTTTGAAAGAAACCTCTACGCAGCAATAAAAACCAGGTAGATGTATCAGAGGCTTGTATCCTGACCACTTCAAGTGATAGCAGACCATGGCACGGTGCAGAATGTTACATGGTCCTGCTGGTGCCAGCAGCTTCCAGCACCGTGCAAGCAAGTGTTGGGCTCCCCGAGTGTTGTTCCGTAGTCGCTTGGAAATGGCTTGTGTTTGCCTGTAGATCACAGCCAGGGAACATTGTCTTACGTTGTCTGTGGGCTGAAACTTGGCAAACCTCACAACTGGGAATGGTAGAACGTGGATCTGTTTCTTATTCTGGCGCTGCTTGTGTGCAGCACTAAGTCAGATACTTCTCTGCTCTTCTGCTCTGTGAAATGAGGATAATTACTATCCATTCTGGAAAAAAAAAAAATCTCCGATTTAGATTTATTCCAGGCTTGGAGCATTAATATTTCTTGAAAAGGCTTAATTATCTTTCCTTATAGTACAAAAAACACATCTAGAGTACAGCATGTGATTGGAAGTTACTCAGTCACTGAAAGATGTCAGCAGTTTGGAAGAAATTCAGGGAAGAGCAGCAAGAATGCTGGAGAGGCTGAAGGGATTGATTTATGAGGGAAAGAAGATGAAAAGAAATGCATGAAACTTGGCTAAATGATGTCTGAGTGGGAGATATGATTATCTGCAAGTATTTGAAGAACATAATGGAGAAGAATCCCTTAGGGTGGTCCAAGGAGGTAGAAATAAAGCTAATAACATGAAATAAAGCAAAGCGTACGTTGACTATTGAGAGATGTTATTTAGCAGAGGTTTCTTGCGCTGCCAGATCATCTTTGCAGAGGAAGATGATGTAGATCCATTTTGAGAATACTCATGTTTAGTTTGCCTGGATGTTTGCTAGTGCCTGTCAGGGTAAAACAGGCAGGCAGTAGGGTGATGGAAATAGAATGACAATATATTTTTCATCTCATTTCTCATTTTGTGTTCAGGCAGGCTTTTATTGCTTCAATGACAAAGTATCGCCTACTTTCTAGCCTGTTTGCAGCAGCATCTACTTTAAAAAAATGTCTTCACTGGCAGATCTGCTATTATGTAGGCCTGGGTTGTGGAGCTATTTGTGTTTTAACTGAGAAAAAAGTTTCAAGGCATGTTAATTGACGGGATGATGTTTCCAGACTGGTCGTATGATCAAATACATAAAAAGGAGGACATAATGTCTAAACTCACAAGAGAGTTTTGCTTAGTTTGACAGGCTGCTTAAAAAACAAACAGGATTTGAAAGGCGATTTAAACTACACTGCTTTGTAAGTTATGCTAGTGTGTGTGTCTGAGGGAGAGAGCTACTGATGAAGTGCTTCTTGCTGAGGTGGGTGATGTGTGGCTGCTGTTTTAGGTTGTAAATGGGAACACTGCATTGTATAGTAAAAGGTGAGTGAGTGAAAAGTATTGTTCACCTTTGAAATGATGAACAAGTTTGGGGAGGCAGGAACTCTATGTTTAAGTGTCTTATTCTAAAGAAGACAAGAGCTAACAATGATAGTCTTTGGAGTTGCACATAGGAATGTCATGCCAGTTGATAAGAAATTCAGAGGCAAGTTCAGTGAATAGTTTGAATAACTTAGTGCTAATTGTGGATTTTGTTTAACTGTCTCTCACCCAAGAGTTGACCTTGTAAAACTCTGCCTGGTTTGCAAAATCATGATCTGTTGATGTGTCTCATGACATCTTTTAAAAGATTGACTCTAGATATGCTGATTTCATTGGTTTTGACATGTTGCATTTATCTTATGCTTGATTATTGTAAAATGTAGTAACTTTTAAAATCTAATTGGAGCATATGTGATCTCTCAGGCATAGTTCACTTTCTGTCGCTTTACTGTCTTGTTGCTAGTGAAGTGTTCATCCTTTCTGAGGCACTGTGGTGTGTTTGACTGCAATTCTTTTCTTCTGCTTCTGACTCAGTCCAGCAGAAATTGCTGTGTGTGAATGAAAAGCTACCTTATTTCTTAATGTGAAAGCTGTGCATATCTAAACACTCATAACAGCTGAACTCATTTCTGAGTTGAGCAAACTTAAATGTAATAAAAGGCATGCTTTCCATAAGAAGAGATACAAGTTAGAATATTAGAATACAAGCTTCTTTTTACTTTGCTGTTCTTTTTACCTGTGCAGGATAGCGGTGGTTTTAAGCTTCTTGCAACAGGTGAAGGCAAACTTATTTCTGACCTTGTCTTTTGCTGCCAGTAACTCTTTCCCTTGCATTTATAAATGTTTATTGCGTATGAGAGCAAGTCTGTTTTCACTGTTTCCACTGCTTGTCGTGGTAGAGGGGTTGAATAAAAAAAACTCTGTTCTGAAGAATAGCACAGATAGCGATCCCTAATTCAGGGAATGCCTCTGGGATCCTACAGTGTTGGTGTAAGATGACATAAGGCGGTAAGAATTAACCGATGTGCCTTATTCTTGAGAATCCCTCCTGTTCTTATGTCTGAAATTAAGGGTAGAAATACTGAATATGTTTTTCCCTTAGTGTATTGTAGAGATGGTGTGTCTTTGGTGGTTTTATATTTTGCCATATACTTTTTTCATTGGATGGGATCCCATGCTGGCTTGCACAGTGGTTAATGACATAGTGGGAAAGCTTTGATGTTAAGAGCTGTAGGTGGATAGCACTGCTCTGCATAATTTCAATTCCAGTTAAAAATTACGGGTTTAAAAGTAGGATTCAAATCAGTTTATTTTTTAGCACTCTATTTAAGGATGTTGAATCAAGGTTAAATAGTATGAGGGAAATCAGTTTTGCAAAGATGGAAAAATGCAACAGTAAAATTATGTGTGTACCACGTTGTTTTCTATAACTTCCCTCTTCAGAAATACCTTAATTGTGTTCTTTTCTAATTTTTTTATTATTGTTATTCAAAAGGTGTCACTTCTTTCAGGTAGCTCTCAACACACCAGTGTAGCTGGTATTTGTGGAATATTGGTTACAGGGTTTTTTAAACAACTGTAGGAGACAAGCTTTAAATAGTTGATAGTAGATAAATGTCGTACTCCTGGCTTTGTAATTTGGAGGGCGGTCCTTACTGACATCAGGAATGGGGCAGGGTAAACCTTTTCATTGCACTGAGAATAATTAAACGTCCTGTCACTAAGCAGTGTACTTTTTTTTTGTGGGAGATCTTGACATTTGGAATTCTCGCTTGTGTTGTGTTAAAATAGGATAATCTTCTTCTCTTAGGCCAAATGAAATTTAGGCACATTTAATGTCCATGTTTGCCCAGCCTGGCTCCTCTTTTAATAAAAGAGAATAAAAAATTGTTGGCTCCGAGGGTCTGGTGGGTTGCCATCCCTGTCAATATCAGGTGAGGCTGAGCAGGATTTCAGTCAAGAGGAAAAACAAAAGCCCAAGGGCGAAGAAATCTGTGTAGCTGTATTTTATTTAAAAGCTGGAGATTAGCTCTGCTTGTTCTTTCACAGTCTCTCTTCCCCTACCCTCTAAAACAAACAAAACCTAAAACCCTTAAGGGGCACTTCAAGCATAAATCTCCTTCTCTCCTTTTTGTGAAAGCTGCCAATGTAGTATGGACAGAGGCTGGGAGAGGATTGTTGCCAGGGAAGCATCACTTCCCTGTACGATCCCCTCTTGAGCGGATTAAACTCTAGTGATGTGAAAGTCCTGGTGACCACATAGGAACTAGGAGTTTGTACTGCATTTATACAAAAAGGTTGGTTGATGGAATCAAGTGGTGACATCCTATAAGCCCATATTGACCTTTGGAGCTGAATATCCAGATTTATTGACCTTAGAGTGTTCTTTTTGTGGAATCGAAGTCAAGATTTGTGTGTGTTACTTCTGAATGAAAACAGAAGTCAAGGAAGTGTTAACTTATTAACTGGCTGTCAGCCTCATTCACGTTACTATCAGTAGATCCTGGTCTTGCCTGTAATGACAGAATTGCAGGACTAAGTCTCTAAACTCAGAGCTTTGAAGGGTGATGTGTTGGTTGTAGGATTGGTTTCAGAGGCAGACGGTCATTGCATGCTAGAGTAGATGCTGTGCCCAGGAGAGGTTAAGATGACTCTTTGAATTTCAAGTTGCTGTTAGAGTGTTGGTTCAGCAGGTTGCTGTTCTAGGATCAAGCAGACAAGGATTATGGAATTAGCAGGCATCAGGAGATGTAGCAGTGTTTGAGTGCTTCTGTGGAAGAAAAAGGTCCAGGTCCTGTGTAAGCCCTTTTGTTGGGTACAGTGTGGGCTACACAGTGGTCTTTCGGGTAATTGAAAAGAATGAGGTAGAGCCTTCTGCCACCCACCCCTTTTTCCCTTTTTATTTCTGTGCAAGAAGAGCTGCAGTAAAGTGTCATTAACTCAATGGAAGGACTATTGGTGATTCTACACCATATGATGTAATCTCAGTTTCTCTTCCCTACTCATCATGTACACTGATGACCATCACACTCCCCTCAAAGCTACGGCTATGGGTGGTCTTCAGGAAGAAGTCTATTGCTCTCTGATCAACGATTCAATGGTGGTAAAGAGCACTGTGTACTAAACCCTTTTCCCTACCCTGAATAGCAAGGCACTTTATACTTGCACGAGTGTAAGCTTAGCCTCAAAGTAAACCCAGCTTTAACTCTGGGCTTTGCTGGCTTTTGTGTTCCTGCTTAGGTTATTATTTCTGTTACCTCTACTCTGCAGAGCATGTTTTTATAAGCTTTTTGTTTGTATTTTGAAAGCAGTAAAGATGTAGGTGCTGCCTCAGTCTAAAGACAATTACTTTGAAAAGACGGGAGTCTTAACGTGACAAAGTTAAGCATTTAAAACTTAAGAATATATAAAAAAAAATCTTAATTAGCTCTCCGTTGTGAGATGTGTTCTGATACAATGGCCATTTGCATGACTGCATTCTCCCTGCTGACACATACAAGGGAAACATTCCAGGGTTTGGGTGATGCTTCATAACTGACCTGTTGTGCCATACTATTTTTTCTTCTCATAGAGTAATCAACTCCTTTATTTTTTATGCTTCATGGGAGTCCTGCTGTCAATATGCAAGCAATTATTTGTGCAATTTAAGGAAAAAAATCCTATTAAGAGAAATAATTCTAGCAGATGGGATTTGTTTGACCATAGCATGGGAATCTTTACTTCTACAGAACCCCTACTATGTGGGAAAGGGGAAAAAAAAAACCCAAACCAAACCAAAAACCCTCACCTGGTGATTGTATACATTTTCTTCTTTTAATATTGGCTTCCAACCTCCGTTGAGCCCCCTTTCACTTTGACTAGTTTCTGCCTATCTTTCTTAGTCTCTGAAGTCTTCTGCAGTAACATCTTATTCTGCCCTCAGATATTTCTGCCAGCAGTTTCAGGCTGCTGTAGGGGTGTGCATGGTAGAGGGGATTTGTTTCTGAGCTGTGGATGCTCTAGTGTTATATCGTGAGCTCTTGAAAGGAAGGGCTGAAGGGAAAATCCAATCTAACTCTTTGCTCGAGATTGCCCTCTGCACAGAGATGGAGGCTGCAAGAATTTAGCTGCCAAAACACGGTCTTTTCCGAATGCATGCTGTTTCCTTTTTTGCTTCAAAGAACAATTGCTGTACTAGTATCCTAAAGTTAAGTTTCAAATCCCTGTTGGAAAATAGAAAGATGCTATAGTTAGAATTTATTTATCTTAATTTGAGGATAAAATGTGGATCTGATAGTGTAGGGAGAGCTTGGGAGATGACTGTGGGTTTTTACAAGTATTTTGAAACTGAACAGTTGTTATTTCAGTTGCCAGTGACATTGGTAGTCAGCTGTCCAAAGTACTCACAATGGTAAGCCCCCAAAAGAATGATTTTTCTTTTATTTAAAAAAGAAAAAAATTATCTGTAGAGATTGTTTCTTTTCTTAGATAAACTCAGGTCATGTATGTAAGATTCTCCTAAGCCGCAAGAGCTAGATACATAAATTAAACAAACCGAGATTTGCACTCAGTTGCATGTTTTTAGGATCTGGGATTTCAAAAGAAGTGCACTTATCTTGAGATTTGTGGTAAAACTGAGAGCTGGTAGTGCTGCTGTGTATTATAACCTTACTTCTGTGTAGGGTCTCTTGTGGTCATAAGTCTTTGCAGTTAATCCAGGCTTTGTTATTTTGGGGGAATGTAGTTATTGTGGAAAGTTGCATTCCCTAGGAGAAAAAAACATCTTGTGTATTTAGGGCTGCTACTTTGCTGAATTGTGAATAATTACAGCAGCTACTTGGACCCTATTGTGCAGCCCACATCACTGGCAGGACATGTCTGTAACTGATGTAGCTGAGCAGGCTGCTGTGTTCTGGGATGGTATCTGTGATCGTTGCCACTAACCTATCTGGTGATCTCTTCAGAATTGTCCAGTACCTTTGGGCTTCGTACTGCTGTTGTATAAACCACACCTGTCAGGCTGTCCCGAGCCTTGCCGAACGTGCTTAGGAAATTCTCTGTTAAATGGGGTTACCTTTTTGAAGGGAAAAGGGGGTAAAAAAGAACCATGTGCGGTAGATGGTAAAATTAAATATTGAAGATGAGGAAATGAACAAGTTTTATTTCCCCTATAAAATTAATCCTGCCCTATTTTGCATATGTGGCAGTTGCAAAGTTCCATAAACAACCAATGCAGAATAGAACAGTAAAATTTTTGCTGCATTGTCATTTCAGGTATTTATCACTCTAAGTGGAGATGCCTTGCTGTAGTCACTACAGCCTGTTCCTTACAGACCAATTTCTGCATTTAATTTTGACTTCACTGGGTCTATGCTGTTAAAATTGTAAACAGTTTGGATTAGAATATGGCATGGAACGACATGATCGCTCTTACTTTCATCACATACTACAGAATTTTAGCATACTACACATCCTGCACACAAGAGCAGGATGCATGTGCTACCTTCTGTTTGGCTTTTTGTTGTCCTTTTTAGGTGTTTCATTTTGCAAATTCAATACACTCTTGCTGTAATTTCAAGTGTGAAAACATTTTTTTCTTTCTTGAAAAAGAATATAGCTAACAGTGTTTTTTATTATGTGTCTATACAGTTTGGCTGAGCAACCTTAGAGCACTGGAAAAAAGTAAATCCTGTAATACCTTATATCTCCTAGAGCAAACGGGAATATCCTTTTTTTTATTATTATTATTTCATTCTCATCCAGTTCAGCATAAGAAGCCTGATACTTTCCTCTACAGGCTTAGGATGTAGGATGCTTCAGTGTGTGCCTTGAAAGATGCTGAAAGCCCACGTACAGCCTCTTCTGAAGAGTAACAAAATATATGTATGTCTGGTAAAAATTTATATCTGTTCACTGCTGCTCAGTTAAATGTTGTCCTTCTGGGAAAGAAAGGCCCTTTTTCTTGCTAAGGGCTTACAGCTAAATGTGAGGGATTCAGAGGATCCCTGGGGATTCAGTTATGGGACTGAACTGCCAAGACATGGTACTTTTTAAAGTGATCATTGAGTGCTCCAGAAAACGTGCTGGGGACTTGCACGTTTTAGAATTGCTTCTTTAAATGTTTAAGGTGGAATTTTATTTTGAAGAGTTACTTGTTACGGTGAGACAACCCAAGTACGCTGTGCGCAGGTGGAGTGTGGGATTTCAGGGCAAACCTTTCACGAGGAACTGGCTCTGTCCTGCTTCCAGTGGGCAGCTTTCTCCCAAGAGCCTTCCTGCTTCTGTAGAGCATGGAAGCGGAAGCCATGAAATCTAACTTGTGTTCCCAGGTCTGTAGTTTATACAAGACCGAAGAAGGAATTATTTCCTTCACCTTTATTTCTACCTTTTTGTGTACAAAATTGGATGTTACCATCCTCGGGTGTTACAGTCCTCACTCAAGGCTCTGCAGTGTTTGGGTGAAAAAATACTTACGTTCCAAGCCTTTACGTAATTTAACTTTGATCTTACTAAGTGTCTCCAGAAGGGTAGCTCATGCATTCACATTGCCCTCTTGCAATGAAATTTCTTTCCCTTTCTGTAAACTGTTTGTACTTATTTACTTGATTTTGATCATTCATCCCATGGGCCTTTCACCTTCCCTTTCCACCAGTGTTTGTTCTGGTATCTTTTTGAAGTCTGAGTAAAAGCATACACCATGGGGGCTTCCTGGAGGCATGGAGCTTTGTGGTTTGCAAATTGTAGGCTATTTGAAGTATTGACTCACAACAGTGGCCAGTGCTTAGTGGCTGGGAACTGTTGTGTGACAAGGACGTTAACCTTGAGCGGCTTATCCATGTTTTGAGTTTGGGGAAAAAAAAATAGTTGTTCTTAATAGTGTGCATTGATTTCAAGGAAGTGTGTGTAAACCAGTCTTTGGTTTGTGTTTTCACAAAGGGATCTCAGTGTTAAATGAAGAATAGGAAATAACTGGAGCTTCAAAAGACCTGGGTTTTTTTGGTTGGTTGTTGGGTTTTTTTTCGGGGGGGGGCGGGAATGCTGTAACATGATTTTGTATATTATTAGACATAAACAACAAAGGCATTTCCTGCCTGCAACTACAGTATTATTGCATTAAGAAAAGCTGCAGAAAATACTTTGAAAGCACTTAATACCTGTAATAAAAATTATAGGTAGAGAAAACCATCATCCTGCTTAGAAAAGTCTGGTATCTGAGGTTGTAACTTCAGTCACAAGAATTTCATCTTGTCTACTTTCATGCTGTGGGCTTTGTCATAATAGTTTTTTTTTAAACCTCTGGGCGCTTAATTCCCCCCACCCCTTTCCCCCTTATCCTCCCCCCAACTATTCCAGATTAGGAAATGGAGACAATTTGGTAATTCAGGGAACCTGTTACAGTTACAATTTACCAGTTACAACTGATGAGCTACCTGGTTTCATTTTTCCCACGTCTTCTAATCTCCTTCTACTCTCTCTTCCCTACCCAGTCCTCTCTCTGGCCATTTACCTTTTCTTCCTCTTGCAGCCCCTTCCTCTGCCAAGCAGCCTTGCCCACACGATCTTGAGCATCCTTAGCTGCTTTTTATTTTTTATAAAGTAAATAAAAAAAGCTACAGAACCCTGAACCAAGAAAATGGACCGGTGCCATCCCTTCAATTACTTCATTGTTTCATCCTAAACTGTCTCTTTGTATATAAATGCAGAATATTGGTTTGTATGGTACAGCCTTTTGCTGTGCACCTGAGGATTTTTAATTCGGTATGTGGTTTTCCTGCCAGGTACATATTTACTTCTGAATGCATTTTTTTACCTTCTCAGTTTTCTGTCTGTGAAAGAACAACGTTTCCTGTTTCTAATTTGAACAGTTAATGTATGGATGCGTTAGGCAAGGGGCAGTTTGCCTGCCTGTTCCTAAAGTATCAGCTCATCAGGATTGGTATTATAATATGAATACAACATGAAGAATATGCATTTGCTTTCTTTATGATTGCAATGAATTATCTTTTCAAGCTAGCACAATGGTAACATGGGCTGTGCCAAGCAGCGTGTGCCAGGTAACACTGCAGGCACGAGAGAAAGAAGATGTTTTCAAGGACTGAAATTGTGGTAAAGAATGCAAGTTTCTGTTGACAGGAGCAGGCTGTATATCATGAACTGAGGATTTTCTTTTCATGGCTCATTACAATCGACTGTTCTCACAAGTACCTCCTCAGAAGATGTATGAAGATTATAGTCCCTCTGGAGTTCATGTGGAAATTGATGCCTGGTTCCCCAATACCTGACTTTTTTTCCCTACTTTTTCTTCATATTTTCCTTGTTATGCTCTTCAGTAGTTTGAGGACATAATGCAATTGGTTTTAGTTAGTGATTTATTTTTCTGTCTTGAAATTGTGCACATTCAGAGCAGGAGTTACTTATTCAGTAAATTATCAGCATTTTAGTTTTTACTTTAAGTGAAACTTAAGCTTATGTTTAGTGACCCAGTCTCTGTCTTGAGTTGCTCTTCGATTTAAAAGAAGTTGAATATTTTAAGAACCCTTTTCCATTGACTAAGCTGGGTGAAGGCTAAACAGGAATGAAGGGTTTTGGAGAAAATCCTAAAATATGTATAACTTTTAATATTTGCCAATTTACTCTATGAAAATCAAATTAGTTTCTCACACCTGTGAAAATAGAATAACTTGAGTATTTCTGTCTGGTTGATCACTGCATTTCACTAGTGTTTACTCTTAAATATGTGATTAAGTTTCAGAGTATGCTGGAGCAAAAGGAGGAGTAATTCTCATGTAGAACTTGTTTCTAATAAGCAGAGGGGGGAAAAATCCCAGTTTTATTTGGCATTTGGAAAAAATTATAGGTAGATTAACAACAGATTTTAAACGTCTTTATTAAAGCTCAAACTCTTACAGAAAAATACTGATACTTGTAAGGAGACTGTGCTATAGAGTTTTGCAAATGAGTTTGAATAACCTTACTTTCTCTAATTTTCACAAAGAATGGCTGGATTTGCAATATACACAAATGGTTGCTTTGGGGATGGTTAAGGAGAGAGAGAAATCCTTTAAACATGGGGGAAGGGTCTCTGTTACTCGAAACTAAAGTTTCCTGGTTTTGCTTGTTGATGGCTGGGAATCTCCCATTAAAGACCTGTTGATTCTGTCTGTACTTGAAGCTTTTACTCCTAGATGTGGTTTTGATTTCAGGACACACATACATACGGATTACACACATAATAAGTAGAAGCATGTTATGGATTCCCTGCTCCTTTCATTGAACCAGGTAGTTAGAATTGGTTTGGGATGGAAAAGGAGGAAAAAACCAGCTGTAAGCAAATTGATGGAGGGTATTTCAGTCCACCCCTGCCGATTATTTCTAATTGAAGCTGTCTGAGCCAGTCTTAATACAATTTAGTTATCGCCAGCCAGAAGGATTTTATTTATGGAATGGGGCCTGTTGGAACTTCCTCCGACCCCAGAGAAGCTGTGAACAGGAGAGAGCTGATCAAGCAGGCATGCCTGGCTAGCGTATGCATTTCTTTAATAAGGCAGGGATTGATGTCTTTTGCAGTTCAGGGGTTAGGTAAACAGCAGTCCCTCGGTTCAAGGCTCTCCATGTTCAGTTGTTTGTTTATACGGATCTCAGAAGGTTAGGTTAGCCTTCTTGACATCCCAGAGGAGCTTTCCTGACCATGGTATAACCTCATGTGCTCCAGAGTTGCTCAGGAGGTGTCGCATCCCTTTTTAGGAAAGGTGCTGGCAGAGTGGAGTATCTGCAGCTCGTACCTAGTCTCGAAGAACGGTGAATGTAATCAGAGTGGTTGGAGCACTGTGTCTTCAGTTACTCATAATTTGCATGTGTAGTGTATGTAAACTACTGTGCCTCCATTCTGGGCCTTGATATTTGCACACAAAAATGACTAGCACATATAATTTAGGCTCTTACTGAATTGCAGTTTTGAAAAAATCGGTGACATACATGACTGATTTCACCAGAACTTTGAGGTTAAGACTTACAAATCTGTGCTTCTATTGACTTGGCAGTGGTAGTCCATTAAATTGAACAGGATAAACCCTGAATGAATAAGTAGCCATGTTAATAATTTTTATTTAAAAATTAGTGATGGTTATGTGTTTGAGCAGTACTGTGAGTTAGAGTGCATTTCATGAGGTTCATTTCCATGGCTATCATATCCCAGTCTTTCTTCTCCACAGAGACTGGTGATGGTTGCATGAGAAGTGACAAAAGAATGGTGCAAATTCATCTGCATCTTGTTGCAGTGTAGTGGTGATGAGTGGAGTTCTGGAATTTGAGGATGACTTTGCTTAGGGTTAGAAGTGTGTTTTATCATGCATGTGTCTGGCTGCTTTTAAAATGTGACATGCTATGAAGTTGGCTTAAATCCCAGATTTTGTTGAATCAGTTTTTGCTGATTTGGTGTCTGACAATTCATATTTCATTTTTCTGCAGCATCTCCAGTCTGTAGCCGTGCAGACCCAAACAGATGTTAATAAACTAGCCACACACCTACATCACGGCTTGTGAAAAACCTTGCATACAGAAGGGGGAAACTGAGGCACAAATGTGGGCTGTGAATTACCACTGGACATTTCTAAGGGAAATCTGTACTGACCCTTCCTGTCATGTAACTTCCAGCATCATGCTGCTTGACCTGCAGTGTTGTAGTTTTCTTGGGATAGGTTTGTGCCAACCCTAGAGCTTTTCAGGAAACCTGAACTTTCTTTGGTGGTCTTAAATAGGGTGCTATTAAAGTATCCTGTCTTGTAAAAACCCATATGGGTGGTATTCCAGCTGAAAGGTGAGGTGTTCAGAGGGCGAGGGGGAGGCCACTTCCATGCTGGCTGAGGTTTCAGAGTGCCAAAATATGAACATCTTGTCGCTTTTAAATAATGTGTGGGGTCTGACTTAACTGTTGGGTTTCGTATTTAATCAGTATTAGTATGATAACAGGAATGTGACAACTGAAGCGAACACAAAGAGATTATCTTCTTAACCAAATGCATCCATTAGCTAGGAAATATAGATTTCTATTAAATGAAGCAGACAGATGGGCTATTGGAGGTGACTGAGAACAGGAGGGGGAGAGGGCTAAGAGGTGAAAGTTGAGGTTTAGAAAATCTCTATAAAAATAAAAACAAACCATCGATCTTGATGGTTGGCGTTTTACCCTCCCGTTGCACTTTAGGGATGGTGCTCCGATTCCTATCGAGAACATTATGCTGAAACTTAATCTAACAGAGCACTTACTCCTGCCAAACTCTGGCTCAGCAACTGCTCTGCTCCCCGAGAAAGAAGTGGCCAACAAGGCTTCGAATGTAGGACGGTGTTGTGCCATCTTCAGGAAAACTGTTGCTTTGAGATCCCAGGGGAAGGCAGATTGGATCTTGTCTCTCTAGTATTTTTTTTTCCTTTTTGGTAGAGAAGTGTTGTTGGGGAAACAAAATCACGTTACAGCAGTTCAGAGCAGTTGTAAAGTAAATTATTCATCTCTGTGTGTATGTATATGAATCCCTATCTAAGAACTGTTGTAACCATGTTTATAGCCAATGTTTGAAACCAAGGTTATAATAGTATAAATAATTTTAGATAATGCAGATAAGAAAATAACAATTTAAAAAAATTTTACAAGACGGACAATTCACTAAGATAGATGGAGTAACATAATACATTAAAGAAATATCTGTAACAGTGCAAACATGACACTGGTGACAGGGAACATCTGTCTTGCCAGCCATCCCTGGACTGGCCACAGCCTCATGTTGCTGCCACCAGCCTGGGGAGCCACGTGTGCTCCATTGCACGAGTGAGTGCCGGACCCTCAGCATTAGTAGGGGGTGGCTCTGTTCCGCCACAAGGGCGGGGTAGTTTTATTCGGGGGGTTTGTGTTGATACGAATTCTAAGTACGTTTTCCTTGAAGAAATTAAAGGAGCCACATGGGATGGTGCTGCCTAGAAAGAGTGGAATGACTGAACAAATCTGTGTTCATTTTTCTGAAAGTTGTACCTAATAATGGGACCTGATAATTGTGGAAACAGTTTTGCATGTGAGCAGTAAGAGTCTGGTTGGCTGCAAACAGTTTTTCACTAGTTATTGGCATCGTCCATCCCGTTTTGATTTTGCTGGCTGTGATTATTTCTCCCCCTGGATTTTGAAGAAGGTGCCAAGCTTCCTTTGGCCAAACTTGGTGTGGAGTTTTTCCATTTGGTGATGGTGGATAGATAAGAAAGGGGGGGAAGAAAGGTGTGGCAGGAGGAAGAAGCAGCATCCCTCTTCTGTCTGCTGTTTCCAGGCTTCACATGGAATTTCATAAATGAATGTTATGTTTTTACTTAAATTCACTGTCATTCAATGTCTTTGCACTACTTCAGCTTGATTTTCCTCTTAAACCTGAAGTATTAACAAAAATGGGACAGCTGGAAGTCCAAAGTGGACTTTTCTTGTCCCTTTACACTTGGCTCACTGTCCATCTCTGTGAGCCAGTGCCAAACTGACTGGATCATCTGAGGGAGCACAAAGACCTCTAGATCCAAGATGCTTTTAGAAATGCAAACTTTAAAACCAGTTTGGTTTTGTATTTCCCCGTGGTGTCCCTTATATACTGATTTTTAGGGTGTTTTTCCCCTTCCCCAACAGGTCATCGCTAACAGGGAGGAGAACAGATCTTGGAGAAGATGGGTGGAGGCGGGTGATGGGTTAGAGACGGCCGCCTGCCGCGGGGCCCTGCTCCCCAGCAGCGGCAGAGACGGGAGGTGTGTGTGCGCCGATGGCTTCGTGAGGGGGTGCAGGAGGTGTGGAGCCGTTTTTCAGGCTGCCCTGTCATTCCCGCTTGGGAACCTGACACATGGGCCCACTTTCTTGTGTGTGGTGTTTTGTAGGAGGGAGGAAGGTGACTGAGTGGCTAGCCCCTTGACAGGGCAGTTTTAAAACATTCATAAAACTTTTATTGGGCTGCCACCCTTACAGATAAATATTTTCTGAGTTCATGGGCCTGTTTTAAAGATTGAAGCTTAATAGCAGCTTTGTAGCCCTATCCGTCCCCAAAATAGCCTTTTGGCAAACCCTACCTCTGGACGCTGCCATGCTTTTCGAAGTCTTTGGAGTTTCTTCATCACTAAATTATTAGCCTTTTGCCTCCTTCCAGCTTTGTATGACTAAATGGGACCAACTGTTAAACGAGGCTTTCCCCTTCCCCCAGCCTTGCTGAGAGCTGAAAGCTGATCCAGTGTACCGTATTTGGTCATCATGAAAGGAGAAAGATTGCAGTATTTAAATTTATTTCCTTTATTGTGTTTTAGAACTGCTTTATTTGTGTCTCAATTATCAATCTTTTCTTAATGCTGCTTGTGATTTTCAGATGGTACAGGCTGGTGACATTTCAGATGTGTACTGGCATTTTTCAGGCACTTTCTCAACACGCTTCCACAAATATAAAAGCTTTACAGCGCGTCTCTGCATTAAGTGGGGAAACCAGTGGGCTTGCAGCCAAGGCTATACAAAGGAATGCTGTATGTAGTGCTTGGAGGAAGATGGAGCTGCAGTTTGAACATCCATGCCATTTGATTTTGCTGTGGTGTATCCAAAGAGGTTTCATGAATTTCAGCGTGGGCTTTTGCTCAACGCTAACCCAAGACGTGTGCATTTTGGCTGCTCTTGGGAGAGCTGTGTATGATCTCTGTGTAGTTCAGGTCCTGAAAAACAAATGGTTTTGGTACCTGGAATGCTGCTTCATGTTACTGGCTCTTTGTATTACCCCGTACAGTTGTTGGTTGATCTTCCCACTTTTCCTAGCAGGTACAGTTGTAATAGCTAGAAAGGTACTGTTCCTTTTTTTCATTTGCTCAGCTGTGTGTTACGACGCTAATTTTAATCACTCATTTCCTGAACAGCAAACTTCTGTCATATGGGATTGTATATGGTGTCCTTTGTCTTATCCCAGGTTTTTCAGGAGGGGTGGGGGGGGGCGTGAGGCTTTTTCTGTGCAGGAACCCCTTTTCCAGTATGGGTGAGTGCTGGTCCCTCAGACATATTCAGAAAAGTACATGGAGTAGGAAGTTACTTGAAGGTTGATTCAGAGGTTCTTGAGAAAGACTAGACTAGTGATAATGATAAATAGGAGCTTCAGGACAACAGAAGATACTAGAATAAACTTTAATTCCCTTAACAGGGTTGCTTGGTCCTAACAGGTTTTAAAAACAACCAACCCCACTTGCTTTATTTTGGGTGAGGCTGACAAATCTTATATAGTTAGGGAACTCCCTTTTCCAGACCAGTAATCACTAATACATTTGCTGGCTTGGGTTCTCCCTGCTGCCCCCCGCCCCCCCCCCCTCTAAAAATAGAAATATCTATTTTGATACAAAACAATACCCTGAGACTTTTGTTTCTGTATTTCCATTACTTCTGTTTTTTATGTCAGCACATCTTGGGACTTGTCCTAAAAATGGAGCTGATGAAATAATCACAGCTTTCTGGACATCTAGAGCCTCACTCCTCAGAACCATCTAATTTATTGCTTAGATGAGGAAACTATTTACTTCTGCAGGACTGTTTTTCTGCAAATGTGACAGTGATAATTAAAGAAAAAAACATAGGAGTGGGTGAAAGTAATGTATTCAATGTAAGAATGAATTCAAACAGCTTGGATGCTTAAATAACTCGCCACAATCTGTCTGTCTCGGGACAAGGCAAAGATGTTCAGGCATGGTGTTCTGCAGGAGACTGGTGACCTCCAGCAGTGTATGCGTTAGATGCAGAGGTCTTGTCTGGCATGATTCTGGGCAGAGCTGGGCAGCTTGCATTTTTCTACATTCATGTGTGAATTTTATTGCTATATTCATTATGTAAGTATGAGTATAATGGATAGTAACTGTTTCAAGTCCTTTTCCCTGGCACTTTGTAGTAGTAGTACTACTCCTGATAATGCCTGCATGTTTCACAAGCAGATGGAGTTTATTCTTTTACCCTAGTGAAGGAAGGTATTACATATGTTCGAAGGCATGGAGCAGAGATCTAGAGATTAAATAAGTTGCCAGCAGGTTTATGGCAGTGCTGTGACTGTGAAGTTTTAGCTTACCACTAGTGTAAGAGCATCTCCTGGACCTTTTGTAGTACGTTTGATTTTAGGTTAGGTATCAGGTTAGCCAGCAGCCTGTTGTCATTGATTGTTGATGATGATTTTTTTTTTTTTTAAATCGCTTGTCATAGTGGTGTGTTTTGATCCATTGTTTTCATTCTCAGCTGGGGATTAATCTTCAGAAGAAAACTGGTGGTTACCTAATTCATGAGACTTGTAAAACAGTCTGGTAAGATAACTAAAAATGTACTTTCAGGAACTATCCCATCTTAGACTGAGATGTTGCCTGGACGGTCTAATGATTTTCCTTAATTTCTAGCATCTTAGAGTTGTAAGGACACAAAAAGATGAGTTTTTTAGCAAATACATCTTAAGGTTTTGGTTTTTTACTCTATCTGGTACCTTCTGATCATGTCATGACAGGACTTTTCCCTTGTCAAACCACTTGATGCACGTTGGTGTTCCTGCCACAGCAAGATACTGTACTAAGCAAGATGTTCTGTAGCCTATGTCTTTTCATTTGTTAATAGGTTGATACATAACGTGTATAACTCATGGTTGTTGTTTGATATCCTGATAGGAAGTTTGCATGCCACCCTGCTCTTGGTACTCTGCCACGTAGTCACAGGTACTTGGTTTCTGAGCTGCCCCCTAACAGGAGTAGGGCTTGCTCCAGCCATAGGAGGGGACGTTGTAAAGGCTCCTGGGTGTGTGTGGGCAAAGTGTAAGGCTTGGGGGGGCTGCCCTCTTGGATCTGGCTTCTTCACTTGATTCTTGTTATGCTACAAGGGGGGGGGCTGGTGGTGGTTGGTTTTGGGTGGGGTTTTTTTTTGGTTAAAGGCCTGGAAGATTGTTTCTAACTTCTAGCGCAATGGAAGTATGCCTTGTCATGTGCTATTTTATATTAAACCTTTTTTCAATTATGTTTTAAAGAAAAAGGAAAACCTAGCGGCAGGATTTTGTCTTCCTTTTTGATGAAGGACAATTGTGAGCAATTTTGGAGAAAAAATATTGTAACAGTGAATGTACATATACCAGAGGTTCTTGTAGATTCTTTCCCAAAATAACAGACCAGCAGTAGAAAACTTCTCCCTGTCTACATTATAGAAGAAATGGATACAGATAGCAATTAATTACTTTCTCAATATACTGCAGGCCAAAAAATATCCATAACGAGGGTGTAGGTACAGAAATTGGCAGTAGACATTATTCTTAGTTTTATAGAAAATACAAAAAATTTAGCTGTGTTTTCCACCAACAACCTTGGAAGGTTGGAACCAGCAAGCCTGGGCAAGCTGAGAGACGCTTCTGGTTCTTATTTGACTTTTGAACTCACTACCTTTTCCTTTTTGTGGTTTAAATTTCACATCCATCAAAAATTAATGCTGCTTAAGGATGTAATTTACTTACATCAGAATTGTGGTTCTGATGGGAATATATGAACTGCAAACAGGGATTCATGCTCTGGAAGCAGAAATAGTGAAACAAGGAACAAATACAGCTTTGGGGGAAAAAATACAGTTCTCAAGTTTTGTTGTAAAATAATTAGCCTTCTGTGGTAGGCACAGAGACCATAGAAAAAGCACAGGAGCTGCTCAGTTGCCTGTGATTTGACTTAAAGTTTATGACCTTGAGTAACGTGCCTGCTCAACCGCACTTAACAAAAGCATATTTGATGAAATGTTAAACTCATGAATTACATCTCCACGAAAAGCCTTTGTTAAAATTTGTAAAATCAGAAATAAATCAAGATCTTCAGACCTCAGTGAAGCTGTTTAAACATGAAATTAAAAGGAACAGGCTGTTTAATCAGCAATGACACTTTGTAAACTTAATAAGATGGAGCTTTTCTTCGTATTAAAAAAGGGCTGTTTATTTCAAGGTATTGTATAAAGAATTGTAGCATTATGAAACCCGTTTTGTAAGTGGGGAAGCTGAGACAGAGATGAAATAATGCTGTGAACTGATAGAAGCCAAACAAGCAAAGCTGCCTAGGCCTGGTTTCTTAATTTCCAATCCAAATGTCTATCCGTTAGGGCTATAATAACTTGAGAGCAAGTTGTATTACAGTTTTGGGGCTTCTGTAAAGCAGTACTTGTTCCTCTGTTTTCCTTCGTATGAGCAGCAGTTATTGGTTCAATTGTATTCTGATTTCAGTCATTGGATGTCTAGAGTTACTCCCAGTTGACACTTACAAAACTGGTAGAATCCAGTTTATTTATGAGATAATAAATGTGTTGTCCCTGCTACATGCAGCGGCAAGCACGTGTATGCCTTGCATAGAGCTGTCAGCCCAGGGGCCTGCATGGCATCTGAGAGCCTATTCTTCTCTCTTTCATTGCCTGGTGAGTTGGTTTTGTCTGCTTTAGTAATACATTGGAATTATTGTTATTATTTTGTTGGTTGGGGGGGGGGTATGTAGTTGGGTACTACTATGTTGAAACAAAAATAGGAAGCGTTTCCTTTGACTGTTGCACTAGATGTTATGATCAATGTATAACGATGAAAGTGCAATTTTTGTTTTCTCGGAGGGCTTTTACCCTTATTTTTCACTTTTTAGGGGTTCAGTTCTGATGCTAAAGCAGTGCTGTTGAAAACTGGAAATTTCTATGGAAAGTTGGATAGGTTTTTAGGTCACAAGAAAGTTAGAAATGCACAGTGGCTCTGAATGTTAACTTTTCACTTTGTCCCTGGAACTTTTGAAGAGAGACTTGCATTTTTTTGGCATTGGTCTAGTAGTCTGGTCTTCATAGACTTGCCGTCTGTAGTGTCTTTGTGCTAGTGTTCCCCCCGGGGCACCATCTTATGTTTTAATTCGCAGTTTCAGTTGCTGATGTATGGGCTCTTCTGTTAAATAACTTTTATTTTCTATGCCATTATGTCTACACACATTACTTGATTTGTGTTGCATACAAAATGTTTTCCCCGTTGTGTTTGGAACTGGTTTGTAACAGAGTTGCTGTTGCATAATTCTGACTGAAAGTTACAACTTTTATCAACACAAAGTGCTTGTTCCATTTGAAAAATTTGTGTTTTCCACTCATCACAAACTATTTATCCATTATGTGAGCTGGTTTTTATTATTTAAATAAAACTATTTCATACATGCTGCACATTAGCAATTGTTAAAGATTTGCTGGTATGTAGAGCACTTACTGCTATGAACACAAGTGAAGAGCTTCTGTAAACAATTGATTCAAGATTTCAAAATAACACAAGTGCTGAGAAAACTATTGCACTCAACTATACTGTCACATTTCCGTGGATTAATGAGTTGCTTTTCATTATATCAGTGACTGTCTGAATGCTCAAACCCCATCACAAATGTGCTATAAATTCATAACCTTAGATCTCCTTTTAAATCCCAGTGAAGATGTTCTGTCGTGCATATGATGTGCTGAGGAGGACGTTCACAGTTACTGAAGCTTAGCTGATAGGCACTAACCTGCTTCTGTCTCTGAGCTGTAAAATGACAAATAGTTGAAAAATGTATCCTTTGTGCCAAGATGAGCCATTTCTGCCTGCAGTTGTAGAGTGCTTTAGGGCAATTCAAGAAAATATTCAGATGTTGGCTGGAGAATACATTTAATTCTTCTGAGTTGTGAGTATTCATTCTGTCAGTGTGTGCCTATACTTTTCTCACTGGTACTCATAAACTTACTGTGCTGAGAGGTTCCCAGCCTCCTCATGCTTTGTAGTCTTCCCGCCTCTCTTACTTAATCTCTCCTTCACTTATATTTTTAGCTTGCTGTGTCTGTGATGAAAAACACTGTAAATGTGAAGATAATCCAGTGGCTATCGAATCCTTTGCTTAGGATTCCTGCTGTGGCAGGCATGTCAGTGTCATTAATCTGGTCAAGCTTGCAGGTTTGGCTATTGTACTTTTGTGAAGCATGTTGAATCTGTTCTATTTAAATAGGTAGTATTACAATTAAGAATTTCTTTTCATTAATCTGCCCTTTTGAAATTACATCCAAAAATTCTGGAAGCTTAACTGAATTTTGAAACGCAGGCTGGCCATGTTTGGCTTGGGAAGGCTGAACACTCATGCAGTGCACGTCACTCCAATGTATACTGGATGTTTTGGTGTTTAAAAACATGCAGTGTGTTCTGCCCGCAAAACAATACGCGTAAACACTCACATACTTTGTATATTGGGGCTGCACATCTCAGCTTGTGTGGTATGATGTACACACTCATGTGCACGCCCACACACTAAACCTTTGCAGGTCAAAAAGTGAGGATAAACTTTTGAACTCAGCTAGTTCCAAATTAAGTACATGTGCAGGGACCACCAAAGCTGGGGTTACCGTATTCCAGAAAAGTGCCGGACACTGACACCCACATATTGTACTGCAGGAGACTTCTTGTTCTTCCCTTAGAGCCTGAAGGATGATGCCTTGAAAACACACTGTCCTCTTTGCCCTTTCCTTGTCACCAGAAAGGACAGGCAGCAGTTTGGTGACTTCTCCCTTCGTTATGGAAATGGGACTGATACAGTAATCAGGATGCTACATATGGAGCTTTTTAAATTACTGCTCTTCAGTCTTTTGTTAGTCTTCATTATTCCTGAAGACTTTTTTCAAGTCATAAAAATGACATTTTTAATATGCAGAATTAAAAAAAGGCAATATGAAGAATACATTTTTGTCAATAAGCTTTTACCTTTTAAACCAGTTATCTTAGTTTCTGCTCTAGGTATTTTAATTGAAGATTAACTACTGTTAAAGAGTATACAAATTTAGGTAGTATATATTGGGAGTAGTAAAATAGGATGGAACAAAAGGCGGGAATAGAGTGGCCTGTCCATTATAATTTTAGATTGCAGAGCACAAACTAAACTTCATTAGAAGTCAGTACAGCCGACCAAGAGGTTCTTCGAAAGTTAAAACTATTTTTTTTGAATTTTTTAAATTTTTTTTGTTCCGATGAAATTCACTAGAAGTATACTTTGGAGTTGCAAGTTGAGCAGGTCTCCTCTGAGTGTTTGTTTTACTTATGCTCTCTTTTTTTAATAAAAAATTGTTAGGTCAAAGGTGGTGCATGTAATTATGAAACAAAATCCTAAAAGTAATTGCTGTATACTTCTGACTTAACTGCAGAAATTATCTTGGTGAACTTGCTCAGTATCTTTTTGCCCAATACAGGAAATGAGACTGGTTCATTCCTGCCTGCAAAATGATAGAGCAGAATTTGGGTACCACATGGGCTGTCTTAAGTGTGTGCATTTAAGACATGGAGGCTTATCTTGTTTGAGAGGGAGGGAGCTGAAGATGCTGTTTCGTTCTGACCACCCACTCGTGTCTCTTGGGCACAAACTACCTGGTTTCCTTCCAAAGAGTTGGGCTCTTACCTTCCCTGTAGTATCCCATATTTCTTCTAAAGGATAAATGGATAGCTGTCCTGAGGAAAATCTTGTTATGAGTTGTTTAAACCTATTTGGAAGGGAGTGCCTGTGGTAGATTTTTGTAAAGACTAGGTAGATATTTTTTTCTCTCCTCGGGAGACTTTTTTTAGAGTTTGAATTTTAGCAGCGTAAGTATCAACATGAACCTACTCTAGATCCATAGCCTTGATGGACTGCATGTAAAACAAACACTTTCATGAGTTCCCTCATCATCGATATGCAGGATGAGGGAATGCTGCCGCTTCCATTTTGATCCACGAAGGCTGAAATAGCTTAACGAAGCTGGGGTGGTGGTGTTGGCATATTAACCTCCCTGAGATGTGCTTCCGTGCATTACCTGAGATAGCTCTGCTCTGTGCTGTTGTCCGCAGGGCATGTAGATCTTTAAATGGGGAGTGTGACTGAATATCGTGGTGCATTGCAGACTTTCCCCTCCTCTGATATCTGCTGGTAAGGAAGGAAGCTAGATAAGATAGGACCTCAGGCTTGACTTAACATGGTATAATAGTCTCTATGTCGCTAGCTTTGCACAGAGAAAATGGTTATCGGCTAGGGCTGTGCCCTTTGTCCATGATGCTTTCCTAGTCCTGCCCTTTTTTTGGTGGTGTTTTGTTTTTTTTATATATATATATTGTTCTTGTTTCCCCCTGCTTGTAAGAAGGGAGGGTTTGAACCACAGATTTGCCATGATTCTGCTGCAAAATCAGTAACAGCTGTTGGAATTGTAAATGGCTTCTTGGTTGCCGTCACAGAACCTGCAGTTGATCAGCTCTGCCCTGAGCAATAAGTGGAGACATCAGGACCACTGAGGCTAACCAGAGAGTAAGAGTGGAGGGAATTAAAACCCTGAGGCAGGGGTCTAAACAGAGAACACAGGCACAGATGGGTACTGGAAGGGACACTGTTTCCTTTTATTGGATGTCTTTCTAGGTGTGGTGAAGTGCAAAGTTGACTGCAGCAGTGTCATAATGGATGCTAAGAGGAAGATGTAGAAGAGGCTTCAGAGAACATAATTTGAGTGTGAATTTGTCTAATCTTTTATTCTCCCCTCTTTAGAAATCCAGTATTCTAGCAAAACTGTGGGCAAAAGATACTCCATGCTTTCATAGGGTCACTCACAAGTCGTTTATGTTGATAGGCTAAACTAAGTTTCTGTGTTGTCTTTGAGTAAGTCAGGATATCATAAACATCGATATGTTAGTACAAGGCAAATGTTTAACAGTTATTTGTCAATAAAAATAAATCTTGAGATGTGAGAACTCCTGCTCCTGAAATGGACTGTACTAGAACGCAAACTTAATGAAATCAACTGTTGTCACACAAGATGTTGCCTTTGTGGTTTTGGTAGTGGGGCTAATTAATTTTTAACTTGTTTGTGTGTTTTGGCTGGTCATATTACATCTTCTGTAATCTAATTTTCCTCTTCTTCAGTGCTGCCTTTTACACTCCCTAGAAACATCAAATTTATTTGCGAGGTTTGGAATTTTTGCAATGCAAGTCAAAGTAAATTGGTGCGTTGGAAATGTGCAGTGACTCTTCAACCCAGGTCACCAGTCTGGAGAGCTGGGTTGGCTGCCGTAACACCCTGAAATACTAGTTGCAAACCTTTTCCCTCTCACTGCTGGATTTGGACCCAGACCCTCAAACAGATTGGCATAGGCAGTGGGAATCTTGTAAGTTAGGTTGCTGTAATTCATTCTTTTCCAGCAACCAGCTGGCATCAGGACATTTCTTAATTTCTGCATCTGAGCCTTGTGCACTGCCTGCATCTTATTTCTAAACAACATCAGCACCTGGACATTTCAGAAAGATGCAGAGAATCTGTTTGGGGGATGGCTCAGGAAAGCTAATCTCCTTCTGCCTTAAATATGATCTGCTTAATGTGGACTTGGGCAGAGGCTGTACCTGTGTTTTTTGATATTTTACTTGACTGGGTTTTAGAACAGTCTGTGCCCCAGGAAGAGTGTAATGAGGAAGGAAACCCAGCCCTTGGGTGCTTGCCTAGAAAAATGGAAGTATCGCTGTGGCATGGATAGAGGTATTAAGTTATTAATATATGTTAGGTCTGTGTCACACTGTCTCTGCAACTTGTCTCATTTAAAGTCTGATTTAGTGTGCCTGCCCCTTTATAAACGTATCACTGTGACTGTATTTGTGAATGTTGCTGTTTACATGGAGCCCAAGTACGGTAAATGAATTACTAGAAAACACTAACTTTGTATTCAAAGGTTTATTTCTGGTCTTTGTGATTACTGAGAAAAAACATTAAAAGACTGAAGTGAAAGTCTTGGTATTGCAAAGGGGAATGTAAGTAAGTTATGCCTTTAAAAATAATGCTTATATTAATTTTAAGTGGTTTTATTTGGAGGGTAGGCTGCTGACTTTACCTTTTCAAAATTAATGATATTGAAGTAGCTTACAGGAAGAGTCCCATTCTGCAGATATCCCCCACTTTCCCAATTTCCAAAATCACTGGCTAATTTATTTCTATAAGAATATTTTAAAATAATGGTGGTTAATACATAGAGAATCAGTTAAAGCTCAGTAGTGTTCAACCAGCATGTTCTGAACGAGGAAAAGCATAGTGTCTTAATTAAAAGAAATGCAGGAAACTTAGTTATTGCAAAGTGTTTTTTCACTGCTAGAGGATTTGTGGGTGACTAAGAAATGTATAGACTTGAGGTTTTTATTTTTTAAATAAAAAACAGATACATGTCTTCATCCTTTGCTGGCTTGTTGACTCAATTTACTTGGATGGAATTTTTCAACATTTAAAACAAATTAAAATTCATGAATCATTTCTGCTTAAAGGCACAAGCTTTCCTAGATACAACAGTTAAGATTTCTAACTGGATACATACATAAATACTGTTTTGGATATGTAAATTTTGTACTTGCTCCCTTAAAGGAGATGAAAGTTTTAATAGGTGGGGTACAGTAGGTGTTAGCTGTTAGAAGATAATTATTGTGCTTGAATAACTGTCTAGCGTTGCTTTGTGTCTCTACTGTTTCCTGCAAAAGCAGTGATTAAGTTTTTAGGATAGATGTGAAGAAAACATGATACTGTGGCAGAGGGTGATGACATGGTTTGTAAAGATGGTTTGTGCCGCCTTTGACAAAGTCTGCAATTTCTTGCTATACTTGTTGAGAGAGATTTTTCAGTTGTGCTGTAGTGATCCATATATGCTCTTAAACCCTTAGGTTTTGATGCTTCTGTGCTTGTATGGTGTGACCCTGTTCAGTGGTGGGAGGTGTCATTTCACCCAGGGTGCATGTGCATTAGATTAAGATCAGCATTGTGTTACTCTATGGTAAGTGCAGTGATGTGAATTTAAAAAAAAAAAAAAAGTTTTAATTATTGTGACCAGTTGATTGCTGGTAGAGCTAAGCAAACTTTTTCACAAGCATTTTGTAAATGTGGCAGGCTCTATCATGAGGTTTTAATTTGAGCTTTCCTGGAATTTCCTTAAAAATGTGACTCGGGGAAGGTAGGTGAGCAGTCAGTGGATGTTGACAAAAAATAACAGTCATTCCAGATGAAAATGTACATTCTTTTTCAAATACGTTATTTCAAGGATATTTCAACTGATTTCATGTAGTTTAGGATTTGTTTAGGAAGCTCGTTTCTCCACTGCTGTAATACCCGTGCACCCAGTTACTGCAGCGCAGCTCTAGGCACTGTGTTGGTGTTCGCAGACGTGGTGCCAGCAGTGGCTTGCTGCTTTCTTCTCTGGACTTTCTTTGCAGAGGAAAAAGGGGAGCAAGGCGAGGTGTTTGTAGCTATACATGTGCACATGCATATGTATTGCTGAGGACTGAAGAAGTTGCATTGGAATGTAAAGTTAAGTTAAAAAAAAAAAAAAAAAAACCCCAAACGTAAAATAGTAGACAAATTGGGAAGCAAAGCAGTAATAAGCTCTTTTGGATGTTCCTTGCTAAGACTAATTTGTACCATAATGGACTTTCACTGGAAGCTCTGTTCAATTTTTGCAGAAGGGATTTTTAAGAACACCGCAGTCGTTGAGTGAGTTTTGTTACGTGGGCCAGGTATTTAGTGTTTGAAGCTTAACCAGACTGAGCATCCTGTAACTATAGCTGGAAAACATGCGGTGCCTGCAAAAACAAACCCATCCAGTCTCATCCCTCAGGTAGCCTCTTCCGTACTTTGTTACATGGCCCTTGCTTTTCTTGTGCAGCCTGCCTCCCGTTCGACTGAGGTCCACCTGGGAGTGGCATTTCAGTTTGGCAGCTTTACCCAGGAACATGTGCCCCGTTGCGGGCTTCACCCATTTCGGTGTGTGCTGTTGGTCTTGGCAGACTGTGAAAGACATTGGGAGGGAAATACACTGTGGAACTGTGAACCTGAAGAGCCATTTTAGGGAAGAAGTGTATGAATAATAGGGGAGGAAGAACTGACAAACATTTGAATTTGTCTTGCTAAAACAAAATTATACAAATTTCCAGCATCTTTTTTGGTAGAAAACCATAGAAAAGGAATTTATAGATTCTTAAGACTGAACACTTCATAACAACCCAACACTCGCATACTATTTATTCTCCTCCGCTTCCCACAACATGTTATTTTGCTTGTAATAATTAGTTTGAACTTTCATCTATTTCTGTGGATCAAGTAATTTTCATACAACTTCAGGATTTTTTTATACGCTTTAAATCTTTCTTCTAAATAAAGTTTTTTTCATAACAAAAAAAGCCATGAATACATTATAATTTCAATTTTCATGGTGTGTGAAAGATTTCTGCACTAGGTCTTTATTGTTTTTGAAGAATTCATCACCCTAGTTAAGAAGCTTAATATAAATTAAAGAAGGTATTAAGGAACATTAAGACATCAAAATGTGGAGCGTTCTTTTCCTTTCGATTGCTCCAAATGCAAACAAGTTGAATAAAATGCAATCAAAGGGCCTGTTTGGAGAACATTGAGTGGCTTTACAGCTGTGCTGTAGAGAACCTCTGGTAAGAGCATAATTCAAATAAAAAGGCCTTTCTTTCCTCCTCCTAATTCTCTTTGTTGTGGTGACAACAGAGTACAAGCCTGATAAAAATTTAATCACCTTATCTTTTTAAAGCAAATTGCATATTTGTTTACACACAATATACATAACATAAAAAAGAAAAAGCTGCTATCCAATCCCCCTCCCCTTCTAATCACATTAAAGGCCTTTGCCTAGAAGTTGAAAAAAAATTTTTTTTAAATGTTTTATTCTTTATTCTGAATTCCCATTGTTCAGGATTGCTTTATAAAGGCAGCCCAGGGGAAGATGAATATCGCCAAACTTAAACTCTGGACCAGTGCTGAGCAGCAGATGCCTGGGATACATCAGCAGAGTTGGTCCAGCTTAACTGGCTTCTGTGGTGCCTACTCCACATCAAGAGTCGCAGGCAAGATGGGAGGATTACAGACAGGCCTGCGGATCTAGCACTTTGATTTGAAGCTGCTTTGTAATGAATTGCCTTTGATTCTGTGTCAGATCTGCTAACCTGAACTTCTTCCGCATTGTATGCATTTCTGAAAGGCTGCTGTAGGAGAGACAGTCTGTTGGTACTGTTGTTGTTGTTGCCTTTTCACTAGGCTGATGAAATTTTAGTCCCTTGTGTTGAATTCAAAACATGTTTTCAGTTGTTTCCACTCACCTTAGTGCATAGATCATGAACATTGTTGGTTTTGTTTATTTACTATTTTATAGGTACTGGAGTGCTGAAAAAGCACAATCAAAAGTATTTTCTGGCCCACTGTTGAGTAGCTCCAGGCTGAGACCTCCCTCACTGGATATGAATTTAGTCTTAACTAGATATTCTACGGATTTTAAAGCTCCTATGCTTAGTGGTTCCTTGATCTATTTTTACATACCTGACTGTACTTTTTGGAACATTTTTATGGTTTTGTTCCTCTTAAGGATTTAACCAGCAAGGACAACCTCAACAATAAAATTTGTGAAAATCTGTCCTGTGCAACAGTTGTCATAGACTCTGCCAAATTTTACTCATTGTGTTGATATCTGCATGTTTGTTTTTTCTCTCCCTTCCTGGGAGAGTGCTTCTTAGAGGTCCAGTGACAATAACTGATTTTAAGGCACTGTTCTGTCTTTGACTGTCTTGAATGGGCTTGGATATTTCACGCTGACCTGCCTGTAACTTTCCTATTGTTGAATTGTAACAAGAGCCTGTCTACACCTCCAGGCTTCCAACTACGTTAAATATATTTGTGTTAATAATTTGATGTCCTTTTGTGTTAATAATTTGATGTCCTTATTAGTTGCGTTATTTTTTCACAGTTGCTCCCATTGTGCACTGAGCATTTTCCATGAGCTCAGTTTTTGCCTCATGGAGCTTGAAGAATGTGCAGACTGAAAGCACAGAATCAGTATGAGAGTTGCCTTTCCTGGTAGGTATGCTGGGAGAAAGAGTACAGCGCTTGGGCAGGATCTCGATGGCTGCATGGACCTTGACTGGCCACCAAGTGAAAACAGAGTTTAGCAATAATTGCAGGTGTGATATATCGGCTGGCATAAATTGCAACCTTGTTAATGTACTGAAAGCACTTGTATAGCCCAATCAGAAATTAATTTGAAAAGTCTTTCTTTTAGGCTAATGGAACAGTGTTGGATTTGAGGCCAAAAAAATTATCTTAGTGGTTGTCTTGTAGCTTTGCAAGTTGATCCATTGTAATTGTACACACTTAATTTGTGTAGCCTGAACCCTATAGTGATGACGGTGCACTGAAGCCTCCCATGTAACCCGTACTAAAGCTAGTCGCTGGCATACACAGACAAAAAATTGTGTAGAGCATATAAGTCATAGTTATGTTCCAACAAGTGTGAAGTTGTCGTCTTTTTATGAGAGTTGCCATAGGAGGGCTTAGCCAACAAACGGTTGTGGCACACAACATAATGGCAAGTAAAATATATGTTGATCTGTAAGACAAAGTCAGGTTTGGTACTCTCAACTGAAGTATGGCCAACTAGCCAAGAAATGAAAGTCTCAAGATGTTACTTCATTTTAGAGCTGAAAGGTATGTTTGGTTGAGGGGGCATTTTGGAAAACCCACTGTGGGAACAGCACATATTCTTCTGAAGTGTTGTGTGGGCTTGTGCAGACTTAAATAATGTGTAGACTTAATTAAAAAATGAGATGATTGCAGAGCAGTGGTATGATACAGGGTGGGTATTTGTCAAGTGCAGAAATCTGTCCTGCTGCATGGCTTCAGATGACAATGGTCCATCTGTATCTGGTGTTTGATTATTACATTTTACTTTTGCCACAAAAAAAAAGGTTAATATGTGGTTATGTTATGTAAATTTGGGAAATAGGTTAATATATCCTGATTGTCTTGCTGGAAGTTGAGAAGCATAAAGCTGTGAATGAATGGCTGACTCCCAGTGCAATGTGGTATGCTGGGTGTCCTTGGTGTAGATGACAAGTTTATGACTAAGAAGAGGGAAGGGGCTGCCTGCGAGACACGTATAGGGAGGTATGGCATTGATAACCATTCAGCAGCCATTAGATATGGTGTGGTGCTCGAGTCTGTGCTCCGTTTAGCAATATGAAAAATATCAGACTGAAAATCAAGACGCTGACTTCATGCAGAGGGTATGGCAGACTAATTAAAGAAAAAAAATGTGTACCAATTGAGCCTATAAAACTCTTCCTGACCTTGAGAAAACTCCCAGAGAGCTGTGGGAAACTCCAATCTGTCCCCTCTGAACTTTTTTGTGTTGTTGTTTAAATATAGTAACTGCTTTTTTAATTAAAAAGAAAAATTAGATGGCATTTCAAATTGTGTCCATGGTGCCTTGGGGACCTATTACAGTACAAATTACCCTATACTATTTAGTGAGGTCTTGTTTACTATTGTGTGAAGCAAGGGTTACCAGTGTAAGGACGTAGGACAAGAAGGGCCCTTCTTTGAAAGTCTGGCTCTGCACATGAAAGTGACGCCAGCAATTGGAAGCAATTTGTGGAATTGTTTGATTATATTAATTATGGCACCAGCAAACAGTGCTTGGGAAACAGTTTTGTTTTCTTGCATTCTTTCTTGATTGCTTGCAGCAAAAGCCAAGATACAAAATGTGCCTTTAAGGACTGCCGGAGAGTGCAGTTCAAGCCATTGTGTAGAATTGGCACTGAGCTTGAAAGGGTTGTGTCCAGCTTGATGTGAGAGTTTTCCAAATACAGCTTTGGCCTGAACTTCACCTAGGTCAGCCTCTTGAATTAAAACAGCTTCTGTCTTCCTCATCAAGGAAGATTAGCTCTTTCCCTGCTAAGTAGGAACCCGTAATGAAATCCATGTTGTTTCCAGTAGTACCACCTCTTACAATAACGTCTTTCAGTCCAAAAGCCTGTGTAAACTTAACAAATTGATACACAAGACTCAATTCAGCTCACCACTGAACTGCAGCCTTCTCTGATGTGGTACGGGGCAGCTGTTCCCCAAATTATGGGAAAATGTTGTAGTAGTTAAGGATTTCCTAACAGTCTACCAAGCTGAGACAGCGGGAATAGCTCTGTTGGTGCAGGCTGGCTGTCAGAACGCGGGGCAGCCTACTTCTGCTCAAAGTGGCTGTAAGATGGTTGGTTTTTTCTTGTCTCTGTCATCAGACAATGAATTATGGATTTTTTGCATAGATCCACTGCCACACTGAGGCATTGGTGTAATTCTCTTTTAGAAGGAAGGAAGGAATCTACTTTCTGGCCTCCTTGGAGGTCTGTTGTTCTCCCTGGCCAACTTCACCTTGTAGGCCTATTAATATTCACAGGCCAGGCAAGGTGATAGTAACAGATCTTGTACCAGCCAGAAGAGAAAAATGAATCTAGTCTGGAGCTTGAAACTCTAGCAGAATATTTGAGAGAGCTAACAAGGGATGTGGGGAAAGGTGGTGTGAATTCAAAATGGAATTACTGGAGAATTGTGAAGGGATTTACATAAGTAAAATTCATTGCCTGATCTGTGAAAGTAATTGAAGCTCAAATCCTGAGCTCCTGAGGGTAGCAAGGGAAGGGAGTATCCCTTGTTTCTTGAGTGAGTCTCTGATCAACTATTACATTGAAATTGTCCAGGTAATCATATTATGCTTGTTATCATGGTGATGAATAGCTAGGAGCAGAGTAGATAGGCTCCTGTAGGAGCACTGTACTTAAATCTTTTGGCTAGAAAGGTTCATAGGTTGACGTACTGACCCTGATGTCAGGTAGAGAATTCCTGCCTGATCCCAGGCTCTGGGTAGCTCAGGACACTGTTTTCGTCCCTGCTCTTTGTGAAACACAGTATATTAATGACAGGCCGATGGATGCCAAGTTAGATAGGGCTAGCGGTCTCAAGATGACCGGTCATCCAGCGTACTAGATGTGGTGTGGCATATCTAATGTTCCTATTACCGTGTTTATGGGCAGAGTAACGTAGTACTCTTGTTCTTGGAAGGCTTACAACAACATTGCTTTTCCTGATCAGCTCAGGGTTGGTTTGTTTTTCTGGGACACTGAAGGAGAAAAAAGACCACCTTAGCTTGAATAAAATCAAAAGGTAGAATTCTGGATATCTTTAGCAGAGGAGAGAAACAGAGTTGCTACCTTATAGCTTAACATAAAGTATTCAAGGAACATGATTTTGTTTTCCATTATTCTTGTCCTTTCTGTCTGACTGTAGAGAAAACTGTGACAGGAGGAGCCGGGCAAAGCGATCCTCTGACTTTGCAGTGCTTCTGCTCCAGAATGTTACTTCAGCGATAATTGCACACATTTTTTATGTTTTTAGAGCCCGGGTTACTGATAGCTCTTTTATAGACAGCTGACATGGTTTGGGACTAGGTGGAGAACAAATGTGTGCTTGCCTAGTGTATTGTGGGACTCTGAGAACCAAGACTTGTACCATTGGTATTTCTCTTAATTTTGCTGGAAACTAGTGATAGATTTGTTCTCCTTGTTTTAAAGTTGATTAGAATCTGAAACAGATAAGAGTGCTGTATTTGAACCTCGTACCCCTATTTAAACATAGATAAATGTGGGGGGGTTAAGTCTTGGCTGAATATACATAGCTGTTGCAAGAAAAAAAATTAATTAGTTTATAATTATGTTGTGCTGAAGTACTGGATTTCGGCGTCCTGTGGTACTGGCAAAAAGTTTGTATTTCATTTCAATAATCTGTCGTTGCCAAAAGAAGGGGGAGAGACTGGACTTTGTCCACTCTCAGGTGCAGCCCTTCTGCATCAGGCTGTGGCGTGGATGTCTCCATCTGGGGCTCTAATTATTTCTGATTTTCAGGTCAACTGGCTTTTGTACGCTGTTAACAGAAGAGTTGATGCAGGCACACACTCCTTAACTGTGTAATTAGGGTTCAGGCTCTGAGGGTTCAGTTTAAGGAAATCCTGAAATTGTGAAAACCAGCTGTTATGAATAATCCATTGTGAGTGAGGATTATCCCCAACCCTTTGCCTCTTTCAAGTTTTGCTTCCCCCCCCCCGGAAGAAAGAAGAATGTCTGCTTGTCATATTAAAAGGTTACTTTTGACTTGAATAAAAATTATTTCCAACATCCAGTGTGCTATGTTAACTTATTCTTTGATGTTTAGTCAATTTTTAGTATTTCAATGTTGACAGGAAACAAGAAACTGCAGGTAGTTAAGTCTCGTACCTGTAGTGTCTGAAGGAAGTGAATAGGATATTTTGTTTACAGGTGGGAAAAATGAAGTTCCATTTTCCACTGAAACTCTGCTCACAAATTCCTGAATGGAATGGCAGGTTTGGAGATCATATCAGCAGGTCAAGAATAGTCTAGGATTTCTTAATAGTGAGTGCAAAAGGGAGTATTTTCTATTCCCGTGGTAGCTACTGGTGTAGCCTCAATGTGCTTTTTCCTAAAGTGTTGGTAAGTATCCCAAGGTGGTGCTTTCCCAGCAAACCATGGCATGTACCATTGCAGGCAGTTGGTGTGATCCGTTTGCTGATTTTTCCATTGGTAGGATGAACTTTTAATTGTGACCTGAAAGCAAAGTTCTTAGGAGTCAGGAAACTTGAAATCTTTTCATATATTTTTTCCCCATTACAATTTTTAATGATGCAAGAAAGCTCTAATCATCCATGCAGATACCTTAACGTTTATTGGGGGTGACTGGGATAATTAGCAGTAGGCTTTTCTTACAAGGGTGAGAAGAGAGTTGTTGAAGTTCAGCAAAATAAATTATTCTCCTTGGCTGTGCTGGAGAGCATGCCCTGCACCTGTATTATTACACCTGTTTTCAATGATGTGTGTATCAGTTGCTTAAAAATTACTCCTGTTTCTGGCTGGGCTACAAGATACTGTATTATCTTCTCATCTGCAATGTGTCTGGCATTCAGTCTTTAAAATCTTCTGTTCAAACACAAAGTTTAATTAGCTTTGAAAGAGACGGGGCTGTTCCTAAATATTGAGGGGATCTGTGGAAATAGAAGAAATATGGAGGTGGGAAATCCGAAAAATAAAGTTGGAATAGGAAAGAGGTATAAAACCCCAGAAAGTCAGAATAGCAAGTGGAATTGGGAGTCAAGGAAGGAGGAGCTGGACTTGAGGAAAAAGAGCAGAAACCTTCGGAGACCTTTTGAAGGAGCAGAAGATTAAGAAGAAAAAAAAAAAAGGAAAAAGACAACAAAGATGACAGAAGATGTTGATAAAGAGGAATGGTAATATTAAGTGAAGGAGGAAGCGAAGTGGGGAAGTTACGTAAAAGGTAAAAAAGAAAAGTAGGATCTAAGCTTACAGGTATCAGTTGAAAGAAAAATGTATATGGGGAAAAAAGCACAGTGGTGCTCCTTCACCCTGCGTTGGATTAACCAAAGGAATTAGGAGAGCAGATGCTGTATCAGCTTTCATCCGCCGTCCAGATGAAGTAGTAGTAGTAAAAGCAAAGTGAAAGTAAACCAGGCTGGTTATGGACACGTATATACGCTGTAGGTGTGTGCTGAGGGGCGCTCCCCAGCAGCCTGGTGTGCGGGCTGTTCCCCCAGCGTGGTGCAGGGACCGCGGGGTGGGCACGGGGTGCTGGTCCTGAGGCTTTGCTGGGTCCCTGTTATGCTGAGGCCTGATTAAGCTAAGGAGAAAATGAAGCATTACAGACACCCTAAAACTTGTGTAGCTGTTAGTGTTTTCATTGAGGGGAAGGGGAGGGGGAGCAAAATTGATTTCCTGTGTTTATACACAAGAACGGGTCCAGAATTTTGCAATGCAAAATTCCCATATGAAATTACTGAAAGCTGAGTGTTTCTATGCAAATTTCTTGCATGACTAGTTGTAAAACTCAAGGCTGCAATGCATTTAACTGTGTAAGATACTGCAGTTCACTAAGCTAGCTTTTATTTATTAAAACTGTATAAAACACGGCATTTGTCCTTTATTTTATGCATGTGAAACTATTCTTAGACTTGGAAAGTATTTTTCCTGATGAAGTATCACTTTTCATTTGAATTTGAAAATTTGCTTTTTTGCATTTATAAATGGCTCAATTTGGACTAAATCCTTGAGGCCATACTGAGACAAAGGATATAGTGTTAAGTGTGTGTATTCTTATTTGTTAATTGTTAACAGTAGTTGAAACCAAAAGAATCAAGTGGATTGAACTCTTTTACAACTAGATTTTCATATCTAACCTGAGTTAGTTGATGCTACGAGTACATTTTATGTAAGACCTGTCTGGGTACTTGTTACAGACGTGGGAATGAATTCGCTAGGCTTTTCAAATATCTTATGCGCCTCTGAGGACTGCCCATTAATAATATTAATACATAGGTATTTTCCACTGTTGTATGCAAGGCATTTCTTAGAACTTTGAAGCTAAAGTCTTTTTTTTTCTTTTTTTAAACACATGGTCCTTTTCAATTTAATCCATTAGCAACTTGGCAAAATAAAGTAATTGTCCAACAGAGGGGGGGGAAAAAAATCTATTAACATTTGCTACAAATCCAAGTAGTACAGGCAGCACTTAATTAATGGAACAGATTTTTCACTGTGTTCAAGCTCGCATAGCTATTGTTCAGGAGAGATTAGACCCTTAATGTAAGTAAGTTAAACTAGACCTCCATCTAAAAATATCCGTCATTTCAGCTATTAAAGCTCTGATGTCTTCTTCGGTGACAGATATATTTCCCTTCATTTCCTTGGTTTTGTAAAATGTAAAGCATGCATTGTGTGTAACGCGAGAAATCCACGGAGGTAGATGAAACCCCGATTGCGCCTCCCCGCCTGTCTCTCCCTGCCTGCTCCTTTGTGCTGCTCCCTATCACGGAGCCTCTTCAGCCCTTAGACCTCCTGGCACCAGAGCAGAAAAACAGAAAATGCCATTTGTTAGGGTACGATGCCAGCCACCTAATCTGTTTGCAGAATGTGGGCCGTGGGATCTGATTAGGTAATTTAGATACCTTGTGAATTTAATCATACCTGAGCCGCCTTTGGCTGTCAGCCCGTCACTTCACTGGTAGGAACTACCACGTTCTTCCATTTCTTCCATGAACTTCTTAATCCGCAATACCTTTTTTTGAGTCCACGTGGGTGTTAATGGTTGCAGGTGAGGTCTGTCCTCTCCATGTGTGGAAGTTAGTGATAAGGGTGGAGGAGATGAGATTGCTCAGTTCTAAACACGTTTTCCCCAGGACAGTTCCACGTGCAGCATCTCCTTTTTATTTGAAAACGAAATTTTGCAAACATGAGACTCTTGGTTTAAACACCTAACATGATAGACCAGGTTTCGGATGTGTTGGGCCATCCAGGTGCTCACCGGTGCCTCTGGCAGTTTTTGAAGCTCCGTTTATCCAAAGTGGTTATTCCATCTTCACGGCTGGGAGCTCCCCACTTGCAGGCAGCGTTGCTGGGGGCAGAGGGGCTGACACCCCCCCGGGGGCACTCTCTGCCTGGCTGCAGGCAAGGGCTTGCAGTAGCAGCCTTGGTGCCTTGCTGCAGATACCTGCCAGGGAAAATTTTGGCTGCAATTTTAATGCCCCATCTCCTCCCTTCCTCTCTCCTTTCCGCCAATTAGCATTTTTTTGGAAATTAGAGTCTTGCGAAGCCTACTAACATAAATTGAAGTGTTTTAGGATTTGTTTGCTTTAATTAATTTAGAGTGTGTCTTTCTGAAAGGATTTAGTTAAACATCTTTCTTTAACAGTAATGTGCCAGTAACAGCAACATTAGTAATAGTGATAAGACCCAGAAAGGGAAACCGACTAGAAAGCAAAATGAAATGTTTCTTTGTCTGAAAAATAAATGGTCTTCCCAGGAAAGTGGAGGAAACCCTGTTCAGGGACACTTACAATTAGGTTGGTCAAAACAGCAGAAAACACATAAAGTGAAATAAATCCTGCAAAGGTGGAGAGCAGGACTGTGAGGTCACTCTTTTTGCTGTTTTTATTTTGGGTTTGGTTTGGTGTTTTTTTTAACTATTGCAATTTTTTTTCAGCAGAACCCAAGATGTTCTTGGAGCTTTCCAAATAAGAAATAAGTTCCTTTTCATGTAATGATAAATTATTTTTCCTGATGCAGATGAAGTAATTGTAAGGCTAATGATATTAATGGAATTTATATGAAAGCATCCAATTAAAAATTGAAACAGCTGCATCAAACATGACTAGACAATGTAATAAAACCATGTAATAAATATGTGGTCTGGCCGTGCCATATTACCTAGTTTGATTAATTGAACCTTACACGTGCAAAGACAGTCATTATCAGACTTCTGAACCATCAAGGAAAAACATTCTCAATTATTTTCACAATTAAATAATCATTGCTTTTTCTGTATTCTGCTATCTGAAAAGAGAAGATGGCTGCTGTCTTGACTGTGAAATAAAAGATCTTGCACAACTGTATGAAGCAGATTCTGCTTAATGCTGGACTTCTGCAGCCTTAGTGTAGGCTCCAACTTATTTAGTTATGTACAACATGAGTTGCTTTTCTCCTCTTTTGTGCTCTTGCATTTTTTTCAAAAAAAAGCAAGACCCCTCTGTTTCCCAAGCAGTCCCCAAGGCTGCGCTGCAGGGCATTGGGGCTGTTGTACAGCCTCTGGCTATGAAATGGCAAAATCAACAGTTCCCTGGTTTTGCTTCAACACTTCCCTCATTTCGTCCCCCTCGCCATGCAGGGGGGATGCTGCTTGAAACAATTTGCTACCTGACACAGCAAGATGAGAAGGTGGGCTCTGGTGCTGTGTCCCCCTGCAATCAGCTGTAAGTGCCTCTAGATGCGTCTGTGCTGGAGCAAATCACCTGTGCTTGTAGACCTCCTGTCTCCAGTAAATCATAAGCATCTCAATCTTTTTGTCAGGCTGTGATATGAGAATCCGCATCTGAATTTCAATATGAGGGGAGAGAAGCTGATTAAGTGTTTGAGATAAGGTTATGTGACACCACAGGTTAAAAATACCTGAACTGAATTTGGCCACGTGCCTGAGAACCACATTACAGTGTATTCGGGTGGCACTGAATAAGCTTCCAAGAGGTTTGCTGTCCTTTGCTTTAAGAAGGCAATTCTTCAGGAGTGGTCTTTTAGGAACTGCATCTCTCTTGTTTTACAGTGTTTCTATGGACTTCGCTATCTTGCATTTCTTATCTGAAATGTCACCAATGTGTCAAGTTAAAAGAAAATATTAAAGTGTTATAAGCCCTAGCCATTTAGGAAGAAAAGGACAAATATTTTTGTTCAGCACAAATATCTGGAGAAAGACTTAAGTTCAGTCCTCAGAATCCTGCACAGGTTAATTGTAGTTCTCCTAAAAAATGACAGTTTAAACCCTTAACAAATACTGTGTTTTAGCCAAAAAAAACCCCAACAACCCAAACAAACAAAAAAAACCCCAAACCTCACAAAACAGTGTAATTTGTTAAAACCTAAGCAGTGTGCTTCTGGCAGGTCTGGTAAATTAGGATAAAGACATTCAAGAACGTTCTGAATCTTAGGGCTCTATATAATTTTAGTATTTTACTAGTTGTTTTTCATTCGTGAATTATATTTTTATAAATACTCTTTAATAATGAGAAGAAACTTTGGGAGATGTATGTAAATAATAGGAGAGGTCTGCTGGTAGAAAGCGGGTAAAAAGGCTTAGACCAGGCAAGTTGGTCTAGCTTGTTTAAATTTTTGCCTGTATTTAAAAGCTGTAGAAGAAAACCGTGAAGATACTGCATTGAATTTGGAGTATCACTGTGTGAACTATATTTGAAGGCTTCTCTTATTTTTCACGTGAGTTACCATATTCCAGAAGTGTGATGCAGACAGGTGACTTTCCTAATGCATCTATTTACTTTCTTATTTTCTTTGGTTGCTTTGAGAAGTAAGCTTGTCTGTTTTTTCCATTTATACTGGAGTGTGATGTTGAACGTGTTTGTCATGCGTGTTCTTGGGGTTTTTTTTACAGATGGACTGAAGCCAGATACCAAGATGCTTCTTACTGTTGCCTCCAAGAAGAAATCCAAGGCAGGGAAGGGGGATACAATCAAAGAGGACGAAAGCAGCAAGAATGATTCAGCCCAACCTGTTACCATCTCTCTTCTCTTTAAAAGATATGTCTTTGACACACAGAAGAAAATGATTCAATCCTGAGAAAGCAAGAGAAGGCTTCTTGATTGCACCTGAAAGAGGGGACTCTGAGATGAGTTCAAGTGAAATGTGTTTCTTGTCTGAATGTATTAGACCTGTTCCTCACAAACAGAGCCTGGAAGCTCCTGGTGACTATATGCTCCCTTCCAAAATCTCTGCCGTCTGGTTTTGTTCTGTTAGAATCTGCTTATGTTGTCATCTTTGTGATGTGAATCTTTATGGTCTCTTGGAGAGTGTCACCTGCCAGACGAGCACATTTGGGTGTGTGTTCTAATTGTGGTGGTTTTTTTTGAGAATTGTTTTGAAGTTTCTCTTGATTTAAAAGTTTGCTACCAATATTAATCTAAATCTAGTAAAGATGTGCATTTCACATGACCCACAAAGTGGAGGTGTTTAGTCTAGGTTTACTCCCCCTAGCAAAGTGGGAGACAGAAAGTACACGATACAATAGGTGAAACCTAAAATGGATATTTCACATTCCTTCAGCTGCAACTATGTAAGATGCTATCTGAGAGATGGTATGGATGTTTTTTATAAATACGATTTATATTGAGATGTTTTTCATATTAAACATAATGGTCTGTGTAACTGAGAGTCTTAATTGTTCTGTTTGCTGTTCCAAAGGTTCAGAATTTATCTTCAGTGGCATTTTATATAGCTTTTCTGAATTTCCTGCCCGTGCTGTGGTGAATCCTATCCAGAATTGGGGAGGGGGGGGTGGTAACAAAAATGTCTTTTGTGTGTGCGAAAGGAAAAAGTTGCCTCTGGAAATAGGCAAGGGCTTTATTTCATTAAAATAATGATAGAAGATTGCAGTGTAAGCCTTGTAAAATGAGTATCTCCAAGATGCTTTAGAAACCATTAGTTGTTTAATAGGGATTTCATGGCTGTTTTAGTTCTTCCTCTCAGTTTCATGTCCTAGGCTCATAAAAAGGAGAGCAGTTGGTAATATCCCTTTGTTATTTACAAAGCGTAGGACACCTTAACATGAAAGCTAACAATAATTCTACAGGTGCGAGAGCTGCGGTCTGGAACAGAAATTGGACTCGGGCTTGTCAGCACGGAAAATGTTAGTTCCTGCCTTTTGAACAACAAAAAAGTACTTCTGCTTGTTGGTGTAAGCAGCCTGTGACCCACTCACTGAAGCCAGCCATAGAAGATGACCGTATGTATAATGTAAGTGCATTGGTTGCACATGGAAGCAAATAACTGTAATAGACTGCTACACTCATTAATCATATAACACTCAAAGTGTTATTATTCAAACATTTATTAATGGATGTGAGTGCATCATGCTAACATGATACTGGAGGGTTTTTTCAGTCTTTTTCTTTTCCTTTTAACTTCCAGGTAACCAAAGTGGATACAAATGGCAAAAATATCAGCTATTGAGAGGATATTTACAGCTGGACACTGGTGAGACAGGGCAAATTTGGTTTCTAAACTGGGTTGATGGTACCCCTTTAAATCAGAACAGAATTAGCACTTTGTGGAATAATCCCAAACAGTTTCTGCTGAGTGAGTCCCAGCAAAGCTTTAGCACATCCCTTAAGATTATGGGGTATGCTTTCAGTGTGATCCCAGAGGAATTAGGCAGGCAACTTCAGCTATGGCTTAATGTGACTTGGGCTGCCAGCCTGGCTGGAAAATGTATCCTTCTATAATGAAAAAAATGCATTTTGCACCCCTGTCACCTCTTCTTCCCCATTTCTCTCCTTTTCCCAGACACCCCCAAAGGCAGTCTTTAGAAAGAATATTTATTGTTATCTATCTTTTAAGCCTTTATCAAATCCTGTTTTGTACTCTTCACTGTTACCTCCGCTTCAGATACTGCAGTGACAAAAGCTAGAGTAACAGATGACATAGAAGGAATGCCGTTATTACCATCCCAGGTTAGTCTAAGAGTTACTGGTATAAAAAACATTCTCATTAAAAAATCAAAAGGGAATTATTAAGGATCTTACATTTTTATCTGTATAGTTCTAATGTTCTGGCTAAATTTTAAATGGGTCACTAAATTCTGCCAACTCTGCTTGGAGTTTTGGAAGGAAAAGGGCAGTCATCAGGAGAGGTCCTGCTATAGGATATTGTTGGCTGCTCCACAGTTGTTAGCCTTGCACTTACAGGTTTTTGTCTTTCTCATTTCTAAGGCATTTTTGAACAGTTCTGGAAAGGAGGCTGTCAGTGTAAACAGTGGTATGAATTTTCTACGAAGCACTGTCTGATTAATGTTTTCCCCTCTACTCTGTGGATTTGCCCATAGCAGGATCAGTGAGCCAGTTGTTACGGAACTTGATCCATTTGAAAACTCCTTAGTCCTGAATGTTTAGTTTTGCAGCCCTCTCTGTGGCTGAAAGGCCTTCTAGTACTGAGGATCCCATGATTTATTTGCTGTAGGGTACTCCAAGGGGGGCAGCAGCAACATCTTCCAGAGCTGGACCTCCATCCCTTTTTCATCCAGTCTTCTGCAATATACTTATTTTAAAATCTTTCCGCTGTCTTCTGTCTTGTTTCCAGACTGGTGTACTAACACAGTATCTTTCTTCCGTCCTCTCAGTCTAAGACCTAACCACCTCAGTGCTCCTGTTTCCTATCTTTGCTCATTGTTTTTCTTTGTTCTGGCTCTGCTCTTGCCTCTGGAGAAGGAGATGTAAATCTGGGTGCTGGCAGGGCTCCTGCAGCAGGGATTGGGAGCCCCACATGCTGGGGAAGCTTCTTGCCCAGTAGCTTACACCAGCTCCCGTGCCTGGTGGGTAACTGGCTGTGTTTAGGTGCTTGGGCTAGGACTTGAGCAAAGTTTTGCAACAGCTGCCACTGACCCAGTGGGAGCAGGCTGTGCAGAGGCATGCATGCCGTGCCTGGCGAGTCCCTTTACCCACAACCATACCCTGTTCTTGTGCTTTGTAATCCTCTATTAAAAGCCCCTGTCCCAAAGCTCTGTCCTTTCATTTTGCTCCCCTAGCAGAGGTTTGTGTAGGACAGGCAGCTGGAGAGGTATCTGTTGAAGTCTGGGGTTTGGTTTTGTGTTCTTCCCCATTTTTAATTCCAAAAGAAGAACCTAAGCGTGCCCCAGAACTTTGATTATAATGTGCTATTACTGCAGATCTCTGGCTGCTGTCCTGAGGCTGTTGGATACACATTCGAAAAAGGGTGAAATGGTGGAACAAAATGATTATGGGAAAATCAAAGCTTTTAAAGACATTTGTAGGATGAACAGATGTTCAAACATTCTTTTATTTGGTTTCCAGACAGACGTAGAGACTTCCCTTTCATCCTCATAATCAGTGCATTATGCTGTAATTTGTAAAAATGGCATTAAAAAAATATTAACAGGGTCATATTGTGATCTATTGACTCTGTGTCATTAAGCCGTGAAGTTAAGAACGGCAACTGGGAACAGGGGTTAAATGTTGCAGAATGTACTGTACTAGCATATATTTTCAGCCTGTATTATAATGAATCCAAAATGGAATAAAGATGTAAGGAGTGTTTTTTAATACTGCTAAGGTTGTCAGCGTTGCAAAACTAGAAATTATATGGCTGTGCAGATGTGCAGTGAGTAATACATTTTTTGGGTTGTGGGGAGAGTAGCAGTGAGAAAAGCTTTGTTTTTACAAGCCTGTTTTCTGCTTTTCCTTGGAATTTATTTTGGGACTGCAGTCTGGCTTGTGAACCTGCCAGAGGTCTTGAGCTGTGAGGGTCAAAGCATGCAATCGTGGTAGCAAGGATTCAGTAGGTGGCATCCTTTACTTGGAATCAAAACTAAATCTCCCCCACCTAAAAATTGGGTGCGTGCTGGCATTGATAATGCAGATTTTGAATCAAGCTTGCAACCCATCTCTCAAAGAACAGTTTCTGTTAAAAACTACAGTGTGTTTAATGACTGGGGCGAAGCCATTCATTCCAATCTGTTGACCAAGCCCTGAAGTACCAAGCGTCCTTTCGGGGTGTGCTTGTGGCTCGGTTGAAAATAGCTCTTTTCCTCCGATCCTGCCAGTTGTATTAATCGGTGGCAAGTACCTGATTATGAAAAAACGAGCCATCCACTCTGGCAGAGTTCTTGGTGTATGTGAGACACCTCTTTCTGGGCAGCAGGCACTTGACTTGCTTGGTTGAGCTCTGCAGTTGAATAGCCACAGGGTGGCAGAGCAAAAGGGAGAGCCCAGCGCCGTGAGGGTCTGTAGTGATGCAGCCATGTTCCACCCCAGGACTGGCCACGACTCACTGCTGGGAGAGCAGCTCCGCGTTCACATCTCTTGAAAGCTCAGGGGTCTTGTGAAATGAGAGGTGAGAGGCAGCAGAGGAATGCTACCTTATTAGCAGTTTCAAAAACTCTCTGTGTTTTCCTTTTAGTTTAATATCCACAGTGAGCTGGAAAGCTCCTTGTTTACGAACATGTGAGTTTATCCTCAGTAAGTTCGTTTAATAAATAGAATAATTCTGAGAGAGCCTAGAACAGGGAGTTAACCTGCCAAGCCTGGGAGAAGGGGAAGAACTATATGACCACACTCAGTGGTGAGGTGGGTCTTGCTAGATGATGGACATCCAGAAGGAATTCAAGGGTTTGGGGAGGTTGTGTTTAAGAAAGATATTGGAGAAAGGTGAGTAGTCATCTGGGATTCCCCCCAAATTCTTCTGCTGTTCTGTGCAAAAATAGGTTAAAACCTTCATTTGATACAGTTGTAGCTCCACTGTAGACAAGATGTAAGAGGAAGAAGGGTACGGCTGATCTGCTTCCTTTCCTGTTGCCAATGCCAGAATATGGAGTCTTTCCCACATCTGCTGCTGTGCATTTGGCACTGGTTTTAGTTCCAGTTGTTAGTGGACTTACAGAGTAATGGAAAGCCCATTCTATCCTAGTAAGTGTTACAGTTCTTTATTTGTATGTCTGAGTGTTTTTTCAAGATGTAGTCAGTCTGCAAGACTCATGTCTTTTCTCCCTGCAAGGTGACTGTTGCTTGTCAAAGATGAAAGCTGTAAGGGTCTTCTCTGTCTCAGTCACATATTTCTGATATGTATTTGTATGCTTTTCTTCATAAATGACAGGAGAGGGAATCCCATCTAATTCTTTTCTTTTTGGAGCTCACATTCAGGATCAACTGTGAAAGGAACTCACCAGTCAGAAAAACCCTGCAAGATATTTTTTTTAATCTCAGCCCTGCACTGCCCTACAAGGCTCATTCTTAAAAACATGACCATCTTTTTGAGTACTGAGCAGTCCTGCCTGCTCTAGTTCACATTTCTTAACCAAAAGGTAATTTGAGGTCTCCATCAAGTGTTGCTAAACTTAACAACCCTGGTGGTGACTGAGATGTCTGCTAGCACCATTGTGTTGGCATGTTGGCTAAACTGATCTGATTACTTATGATCCTTTAGGAATCTAGGCTGTTCATTAGGTCTAGAAGGTTCTGTTTAGATCAATTTCTTCTCCTTTGATTGGAAGTCATCCAGTTTTTTTGTGTTTTGGTTGATCATTCTTAGATTTCTCAAGGGTCTCATTCATGTCAATCAGAGACTCCATCCTTCTTGGACCGCAAAATTGCTTTTATTAGGCTATATATGGCCCCCATTCGGAAGTGTAGGAACCAGGTTTTTTATATTGTTTTCTGTGAAAAATGGTAAGTTTAGTGCCTATAACTTCAGTCTGACAGTTAAGAGTAATCCATGCCCTCATGGTGAATTCATTCCCAAAACAGCATTCCATAAGCAAAAGCTGAAACTTAGACCCCGCAGTGGTTTTGCCTAAATTTCTTCCTTTCTGCTGAAGCAGGCAATCCATCATCTAGTTTTCTGTGTTAAGCTTCACTTTAACTGAAGCTGAGTTGAACTCTCCACCCTCTGTGAGAATAATGTTTTATTGCCTGGAAAATTCAAGGTCTTTCAGAAGCTCTTTTAAATGCTGTCCACTTACTGAAAGGTTATCTACATTGGTGCCCACCTGCATTAACGGTTATGTGATTTCTTTTCTGCAAAATGTGAGTCATACCGTCTGTGGGACATTAGAAACGGAAACATGGTATCTAGAGATAATCATTAGAAGAAAGAAAAGCTGCTTGTTGTGCAGAAATTGGAGGAATTGGAAATAACCAAAATTACTCCCCCCCAAAAATTAGACATCTAAACTGGTTTTGTTGCCTCACATGCATTCCATAACTTCCTAGCCTTTCATATTACTGCAGAGCATATGAAGTACCATTTTTATATTGTAGCCCAGGAATGATTTCTGTCTTGCCAACGATACCCTTTCTGGTAATTGACTTCTTGGTTGTCAGCACAGACCAAGCTAACGATTGTAGAGAATTGAGTGAATATTCCAAAATCTTTCCTGAGTTGCAGCTGCCGATTCTAAGCTTAATATTGTGTAATTCTTTGCCTATGTGCATCAATTTGTGTGTATGTATTTTGAACCACGTTTTCCTCTGTTAGGTGCTTACTTGGCTTTGTCTGATTCTTTTGGAAGTCCTTACCATGTAGAGTGACTTCTTTGGAGTGAAAGAATCTGAGAGTTGGTCCTGTCTGCGCATTTAAGCCCTTGGGCTGAGGTGCTAAGAGAGGAAGGAGAGAGGGTGCTTGAGTGACCTGTAATGTATGCCTGGGTCAGGACACTTGCCTTCAAAAGTGATTTTTGTTTAGGGATTACACATGCATCAAAAGCATAATACAGCTCATACAGGAGGGTAAGCAAGCATGCTTTTATTTTCTTTAACTGATTTTTTTTCATACCTTGAGATTTAGACATAGAGATGATGATATAGTTTAAATTTAAAAGTGAGGCAATAATTGAATTCCATCCAGTGTTGCTCAGTGCATCAAACCCTCTGTTTCTTAAGTCTCATCCTCGGGTGCTTCCTGACAAAGATTACTGTAGAGTATTATACCTATGAAAAAAATCTGTGAAATGTTGGTACTAACCAGGAAGTCTCACTGGGAAGCTTTTTTCCCTTCTTATTGAAGAAGGATGAGGGGTGTCACTGTGGGCTGACGTCCTCGGTGAATGTGCCCTATTGCAGCTGAAGGGGAAGGTGGGGTGGCAGTGTTCTGGCTTAAGGGCAGAAAGATGCGTAGGTTAAGTGGCACAGAGCGTGAGATGTGCTTTCTCATGTCCATATTTCTTGTTCCTCCTTAGATGAACTAAGGTCAGTTTCAGTTGTTAATCAGTGTAGAAGGGGAAGAGGAAGGGATGATGTTGCATCAGCTTGCCTATTTAAAAATGTTGTTGGGGAGCTCTGCAAGAGAAGCATTTTGTTTGGAGAGAAATCCAAAACACTGTATACCCGAGGTGGTTTGTTTTTAACTCAGAAGATTGATCTGTGCTTACAGCCCCACTGAGTAAGTGGACAATCTGGTCTCCATCCAGTTCAGAGTTGCAAATCTCATTTTGCTGTGTGGCAAAGCATGGCATGACTGGGCAGTTCCAGGGAGACATCCAGGTTTAGAACAGTAGAAAAGCAAAGAGGTTTGCCAGTTTGGGATGAAAATAGAGCTGTTGGGAACACACAGCTGGATGAGAGGCATGGGTTTATGCTGAAATGTATTTATAGAAGCCTAGAACTGCTGCAATAACAATATCCAAGCACGCGTTTATTTAGTAATTTAATTCTGTTGTTAGAACAGGTATATATAAATGTTTAAGCATCACAGGTTTTTAAGATAACAATTTCTTTTAAGTTAAAATTATTGCAAGATCAGTATTGAGAAAAGCGCTCTGCATCAGTTCCAAGTACTGACATTATTTGTCAATTTTTCCCCTTGGTGTATATTATGTATTTAAAAAACATAGCGTACAATTCACTGTCACTGATGTGTGTGTTGCAGTAAACCCATGCCCAATTGATGAGTCCAGTATTGAATGAGTTCAGTGAGTTGTCTGTCCACTGTCATGTGTGGGATGCTGCAGGGCTGGAGCTGGGTCTTCAGGCTGTAGCTCCTGCTGCTTGTCTTCCCACATTTCACTTGCCTACCACGTGAAGGCTGCTTCTGAGTCTGCTGTTACTAGCCTTGAGGGTAGTTAGTCCAAACTCCTCAGAACATTTCCTTTCTTTCCTGGGACAAAAGTAAGAGAAATTCTGAAATAACTTAATCTTTCACTGAGGCAATGCAGACAGGATTTGTCAACTTGTTCCTTGGTCCTTTTTGACTTGGTCTAGCTTCCAAAAGCAGATGGTAAAATGAATTGTCTGTTGTGTCCCACGCACCCTAACAAAGGAGGCTTTCCTAGGAAACGTTACTTGTCTCCCACTACTAAAATGGGCAGAAGTGAACTCATGGTAATTTGTCTGGAATTATTTGCTTAAAATACTAACATTCATATGATCTATGAAAGAGCAACAAAGACCACCTTCAATTTGTAGGTAAGGCTTGCTAATTTGCAACATTAGTTTTGCTGGTTAGTGCCCCCCACACACACCTTAATTAGAAATTTTAATTAGAGCATGCTGTGTATTAAGATGTTAAAGCTTTGACTGGCAGTTTGGAATTGCAGAAGGATCAGCTGTCTCTGTAGGGCTGTAGCACACAGGGATTAGCTCGCACCCTTCTGCCTGCAGGTATATTTTGCTGCTTGAGTCAAATCATCAGAAAATTTCTTGAAGATAGCGTTCATCTTCCAGACCAGACCTTGTCTGTTCCAAGGGACCTGAGTTTAGAGATCTACAGATTCACTGATCATACATGAGGTGAACAGACAAAATTTCAAAACGGAATGACGAGTAGGTGAAGTGTTGAACGATTTCACCATGGTGTTGGGTCAGCCTTGCCCCTCTGCTTACTCCAGTTGTGATGCTGCCAGTGCAGGGAGGATTCCCTGTCCCTATCTTTGGAGATCAGTTACTATGTTGGCACTGCAGCAGCTCCATTTTCAGTCCCGGCAAGTGATGTAGAAGAGAGCTGCCTGAAGAGTTTTCACCATTTTTGATCTGCTGATGTCAGCATAGCATGTTGCTGGGTGTGAGGGAGCCTTGTGGGCTGATGTGTTTTGAGTTGCTCAAGCTCCCTTCCCTCATTTTTCTTCCCTCCTTCTTTCAAGCAGATTTGTGGGAAGATAGGGATAGATTCTAAAACATTAGCATTTAATGTTTCCAGCATCACACTCTTGGAAAGTATGAAAACTTCTGCCATGGACAATTATGGAATAACCTACTTCCAAGGGAACTGTTTCCCCAGAGTCCTCACACTTGGTGGGTATCTTGTGTCCTTTGAGTCTGAAGATTGTATTTTTGTTCTGTCTAGTTTAAGTGTGGGTTTTTCTGTTACCCAGACAAATACCTGATCATTTAAAAAATTGCTGAAATGCGTTTTCCAAGATATCTTGTAGCACTCTAACCCACAAGCTAATTATGAAACTGCAGTTTTAATTTGCTCTTTTCAGTTGATTTCGTGTTCTGCTGGAACAGAAGTCATGATTTCCCTTCCTTCTTGCTGTCAGTTTGTTTACCTTTATCAGATACCATCTGTCTTTGGAAGTGCAAGTCTTCACAACCTCTGTTGGTATGGAAAATTATTCACGCTTCTAATAGTTTTAGTAAATCAATACAATCTTCAAAATAAAGATTGATCAGTGGCATTTTAATAATTTCAGCAATATCCATCCCTTTTCTTAAGCGTCTATCCCCCAGAGTCTTGCTATGCAGGGTCTGTGTTCTATTGAGCTGTTCACAGTGATGCCCAAATCTTTTATCTTGGATTCCTTTATTAAGGTATCTGTGTAGTTCAATTTATACGTTCTTTGTGGTTACCTTTCACTTGTCAATACTCAATTTCAGTCTGCCTTTGGTGGTACTTAAGTTCTTCCTCCTCCTCTTCCTGCCAGCTAAATTAACTTCGGGCTATTTGCAGATCTCACCCAGTTACAGTTCTACTTTTTCTGGAAGGTCATTAAAGTTAAGTAACACTGAGGTTATTCTTTCTTTGTCTTTTTTGCAGAAGGTCTTGGGTAAGCCAGTGGTTTATGAATGTGTGTAGATAATTCCAGTATAGTGGAGATGACCAGTTGTCCTTTGATTTTTTTTAATGAATCATGTTTATCAAGGTGATTAACCAGCCTGGTTTTGATTGTTGCTTCATGGTTTTACCTGGCATTGAAGTAAGCTCAAACTGGTCTGTAACACCCAGGAGAATTTTTGACTTCTGTTTTAAAGAAAGTGGTAACATTGGTAATTGATGTCAGTTAAGGCATGTTTTTGTGAATCACTTAATAATATTATCATTAATGCAGCAAAGCATTTTAACAGCTGTTTTGTGCCGATTGTCCACTTACTTAGTGGACAATCAATAAAGTGAGTGAGGTCACCTTGGCTACTTAAAAAAAAAAAAAAGATGAAGAAAAAGAATCTTAATGTTGTTCAGAAGCACGTTGCTGTTTTGGGGTCTTTTTTCTGGACAGTAGTAGAATAACCTGAATCAACAGTTAATTTTTAATGAATGTTATCGAGCTGCTTCCATTTTTGCTGAACAGTTCTATTCCAAAATTGGTCACAAAATTGGCTTGGGCATCAACAGTTCTTGTTCTTCACCTGATCATGGAAGCAGCTTCTGTTTTAAGTTAATAAAAGTTACTTTTTCGTAATTCATCTGAACTTCAAGGTAGCACTGTCAGAAAGCACTGGGGAGTGAATTTTTGCTGGACTTCTGCAGATACCATGCATCTTGAGCTGGGCAACCCTTGAGGAGTGGTTGAGCAAACCCAGCATTCCCATTCTGCACTTGGCTACTCCTGGCTTCTGCCTGTTGCAGTAACTACCAAGTGCAGCATTTTAGAACCTTAAAGGAGCATCAGGAGAGGCTTTGCAACAAGCTGGAAATGAGCAGTGATGTAGAAAATATGCCATGATTGAAAAAGGCTGATTTAATTAAATGTTTATGGACGCTCTGGTGTAAACAGCCTGTGGCTCCTGGCTTGCAAATGCGGCGCCTTTCTCTTTGTAGCTAATGTAGCTGTTTGTGCTTGCAGTACCAGGGCTTCCATCCCTCAGCTCAAAGTATGAAATCCAGGGAAGTGGCTGTGCACTACATGAGGTAATAGAATCTCTTTGCTTAACCACAGGTGTGCAGCCTTTCTTGGAGAGAGCAGCAGCAGCCCAGGTTACAGTGCAGCAGTGCTGCATCCATTCCAGCCCGCGGCGTTTCTGTGTTGAGGAGCAGCTCTGTTACATGCCTGATCTGGAGGACAGTACAGTAGTGTCTCTTCCTGAGATTGCGCTAGATCAGATGGAAAGTAGGGTCTGTTAAGCTTCCAGTCTGACATTTCCATTTTTTCCTTGGAATCCTGTGGCTTGCTTTGTCATGTGAACTTTGCAGTGATGTTCAGAAGAGAAGCAGTTTTCAAAATTTCTCAGTGACTCTTGGAGCAACTGTATCCAATTTAGGATCAATATAAAGATATTAAGAAAGCAAACCCTCTTTTGTCCTATCCGTTAGCAAGGTCTCTTCTGAATCTGTTGTTGATAAGCAGCTCTTTGTGCCCCTTCAGTAAGGAGTTGTTGTCAGAGGTATGTAGAATGGCAGGAGCTATTTATTGCTTCTTGAAGGGAATCCTAAGGTCTCCTTGTCCCTCTCCCTAACCAAAAGAAGGACCAGCTTATATGTATGTTGTTCTTTCCAGGTGTCCAGCTAACTTGTTTTTAGAGGTTTTTGTTACTAGCTGTCACAGTAATATAATTAGGGTTGTTTTGGAGGAAGAGGAAACAGGTTCTTTCTTCCTGGTACCTTACTTGAATCTTTCGTGTTGCAGTGTGAGTCTCTTGATATTTTTTTTTTTATCCCTGTCCACTGAGGTACAGAGAACAGACTATTCCTTTTCTCTTTACAGCGCTCTTTTGTGTACTTGAAGACTGATCACAGCCATACTCGGTGGTCTTTTCTCTGGTGTAAATGTTCTTAGTTTGTCCAGTCCCCCCACTGGGCGGCTGTTTCCTAGATCTGGAGTTGTTTCTGTCTTCCTGAGTTTCTCCAAATGGTCAATGTCTTTCCTTAAGTGCGTTTCTCAACTAGGCAGTTCTCTAGCTAAGGCCTTGTGACTACTGACTGAATAAAGCAGGATTTTAACTTTGGTTGTGTCTCAGGCCATCTTCCTATTTATGCTTCCCCATCTGCGGGTTTTGCAGAATCAGGGATTTATTGCCTTAAGTTTAATGTGTGAGCTCAGTATCATGATGTCTCTCTGTAGCTCTGTTATATGGGCTTTCATTTTCCATCCCGTACTTACACATTTCTATGTCCCTTCTTAAATAGCTTCCTATTTTTTTCAGACTTCCCCGATTTGCTGGGATCACTTGAATTCCAGTCCTTTCCTCCAGCATGCTCATTCCCACCTGATCTATCCAGTCATCAAGATTATTAGTGAAAATATTGAATAGAATTAGCTCAAGGACAGAACTCTGAACGATGCTTAATATTCTCCCAAACAGTGTACCAATGATAACTATTCCCTTAATGTTCTCCAGTGTTGTGCTCAGCCTGTAATGAGTTTCTCCAGGAGGTTTTTCCCTAGCTTATGCAAATGCCTTGTGGAAAACCGTCAAAAGTTCTTTTTCCTGACCTGTATTCTAGGTGACTTTTCCAGAGTTTTTCATTCTGCTTTCATTTGGCTTCAGCTGCAAAATGACCCGTTTAGAGCCTGCTGTCCACAAAGCATGTGTTTATTTTTGGTTTTTACTAGAATCCATTCTTCAGAGAGAAGTCGGGGGTTTTTTGCTTTAGGGTTTTTTTTTATGTGTGAGAAGATGCTCAGGAATGTGGACTGCCTTGATGCAAAGTATGCTGTACAGAGGTGATATGCAGGTTTTCCTGGTTCTATAGGTGCGTTTTAATCTTGACCTGCAAGACCCAGTCTTCACAGCCTTGACTTTCTCATTAAAGTATGCAGTAGTCACAGTCCTGAATGGGAGCAGTTGTCAGACACTCAGGTGCCAAGCATCTGAACTCAGACTGGATCCATTTTCAGTGCTGCAGCCTTTCTCTCTCATGACTCACATCTAAATCAAAACATGTATGTCTTTTGGAGCTAAGCAGTAGCAAATTTTGCAGCTGAATTGAACAACAGTCTGGTGACAAGGATGAATCTTAAGAAGAGTCTGAGGAGTCATTCAGGCTCACTGTCATGTATGAGGTAAGTGGAGACTTGAATTGCAGGTGGCTGTTCTGGTCCATTTCAGTAACACAATGCTTTCAGGTGTGATTAAAATGTTTTTATTGATACTTAAAAATCAAATAAAACATTTGCTGATAATTCCTTCTCCTTTCTTGGCCTTTTAATAAGCATATAATAAATTCAACAGCTAATGTCGGAGGAGCTATTGGATTTAAGCCAGTCTGAACATGTAGATATTAGGATGCCTTCTGCACTTTTGTGTGTAACAAATGGGTCTTGGTTATTATAATGTGATGCACAACGTCACCTCTGTGCAGAGTGTTAGGCAAACAATCCCCAGCAGAAAATGTTTGCTATTGCCTAAGCCATAGGAAATGCTCTCTTACTCCATCAGATTTGCTGCACTTGCTCATCTGTCCCCTGTGCCCCCCCCCCCCCCCCCAGCTCAAAATAAGAGGGAAATATATCTTTGCAACCACACAAGCAGGAATTAGCCCAACTGTATTTTACAGGTAAACTAACAAATAAGAGGAGAATCTGAGCGGCCCCCAAGGACCTGAATTTGTTTGCTACTGGGCCGTTCTATCTGCAGCTGGCATCGGCAGAAACCTGAGTGCTCCATTAAAAGTCGACAACCTCTGTTTGGTGGGGCACGGGGCAAACAGAGCCAGCCTGTTCTGCAGACAGACTGACGGCCTTTATCTTCCTCCACCCAGCTCATGATGGGAAATGATGAGACTCTGAAACAAAAAGCTCGAAAGTAGGACTCGGTACTCTTACCCTGCAGCTGTTGTGCCAAGGAGGAGTAGCAGCACAAGGTTGCCTTTCAGGGGCCATGTGGGAAACACACTGAGTGCAACACATTAAGTGAGAGTTGGGGCTCTTCTGGGGGTGCTGCTAGTACTAGGGGACTAATACATGGTGCTGATATGGATGCCAGATAATGGCCAGGGGTCTATGCATCTGAAAATCTTCCTTCTGAAATCTCCGGGATTGCATGGGTAAGTTACCACTCTCAAAGACTAGGGGGGGGACAATAATCTATTATAATGTCCACCCTTTCAACTATGCCCATGGATTAACACCTTAAGCAACAGCTTAATACCCTTTCGCCCACCCCAAGGAGACTAAAAACTGTGCTGTCCTGTAGCATTATCTTGCAGTGAACATGACTGCTCAATTAATGCCTTGATGCTCCGGCTGCTCACAAAACAGAAGGTAAGGGTATATGTGTCTTTGCACCCGTGATGCAACAGTATTGCACTGCACCTCAGACGTGGGCTTGTGGATGATTCACATGAAAATATATGATTTGGATGGGTTTGTCTTTTCAAAAGACAACACTTTAGCCAAGGGACAGTGTGCCACACAGGAAGTACGCTGGGCTTTGATGGTATCATAGTCTGAAGGGAAATGCATGATACTACTCTGAATGCAAGGGAAGTGGTCTTTCCACTCTGAGTTTGTGGATATTTTAATGATAAATTCATCAGTTCTCCTATGCTGAAGAATATACCTTTACCCCATCCTTGCTGCTCCTCTGCGCCTTTGTTCCACCTGTAGTTTTCATCGATAGAGCTCTTTGGTACAGCCAGCAAGTTGCTGTTTCTCACAGGCTTAAAGGCCATGTTTTGCTTCTAAATACTGTTGTTTTGTTGCTTGCTGTTTTCTTCTAGAGTCTGGGTATGTGAGCTATTCAATAATAACACTGGAGTTTTGGGGTTGCTGGGGCTTTGTGCACAATCCTGCTGTCCTTTTGCTTGTTGTTGCAATCAGACAGTGTTATAAAGTGTGGAAAGGGAGAGTTCCCCTAACCAGCTGCCTTTTGTTCATCTTAATCTCTAGTCAATGTGGTGACCTTTCGATCACAATCAAGATAGCAGTTTGTGCTCTAAAAGCTTGAACCTAGAAATGAGCACTGCAAATATCCTTTCGCTCTTAGCTTTCCACACTGTGTTGGGTACATAGGTTGAACCGTTATTCTAATTACCTTTTGAAGGTAAAGGTGGTATCTCATTAATGGGATTTTCAGAAGCAGTAGCCCTAAACGTACTCTTACAACAACCAAAGTGAGTGTTATGGCTAACTTCAGTGGGATGGACGTGCCTGCAACGTGCAGCTGAGGGCCCAAACCAAGACGCTACACTGCGTGGCTGCATGAGTGGTCTCTGTGATCTCCAGCAGGATTAGGGCATTTTCACCTGAATTACAGGAATGTAACCTCTCATTTGTAGCACGCACTCTGATGCCTGTACAATAGCCTCTAAACCTCTCCTCATACGCAGTAAGATCTGGCATCCCTACAGCAGAGGAAAAAGGAAGGGGAAACGTGGGAAAGGTAGCACGTGAGCACGGACAGCTGAATGCATTTGGATATTGTATTTTGGTTACAACAGTGTGTGAAACCTAAGGATAACCCACTGTAAAAATGGGGCAAGCGTGACTCCACAAAAAAACCCTTCTGGCTTAGAGCTTGTTGCCCATGTTTTATGTCAACTTGACCATGTTGTGCTGTATCAAAGAATAATCCAAAGCAATTGCCTGTTGAATGAAGCGGTACAAGACCTTGCTAGAAGGGATGTGTGGATGTGCTTTGCCAGTATGTGTCACTTCTTACAGAAGTCTTAAAGATTTCAGAGTCTTCCTTGGGCACTCTGGCTAGCCTGAGATAGCAGTGGATTTGCTTGAGGTCTTGCGTTTTCGTAGGTGTGAAGGTTTGTGATGAAGAGGGTGGTAGGAATGGGGGGCAGCAAATCTATACAGGCACTATTGGTTGATTTGTGATTAGCTTTTAAGCCCCTCTCCCTGCACCATGTATAGGTCCAAGCCTACTGCTTGGCTTTGTGGCTTCTGAGACTTCAGAGGAGCTGGAGTGTGGAAGATGCCCAATGATTCGAACGTCAGCAAGGATCTAGCCATCCTGCAGTCCCCTTAACAAGTCTCTGTGGCATGCGTGTTTAATATTGTCTGCCAGGTAAGCGGATCATCAGTCTTTTTGGTCTTAGTTTCAGCTACTTTGTGTCTGTCGTCTTCACGCTTCAGAAAAATTGCACTGGGTGGTCTCATGGTCTCCGGAGTGCCTGTCTCTAAGCATTTTGGTAGATACCTTTCATTTGGACTGTTCTCTACCTCCTGGTTTGTGACCAATTCTTTTTGTCCCTTCCCTGTTTTTTCTGATGTTCTTCTCGTCAAGAGGTTTTGTTTCTTACAGCACCAAAAGCAGAGTTACGAGCGGAAGCAATGCAAAACTCTCATATGTCCCCATCTCTCTTCAATCTGTTTATCTTCCGCAGAGGCCTGATAGTGAATGACATTCATATAAACAGTGGGTAAAAGACCTGATGTGCACAGTTCAAACATCCTGTCATGATCTGGGCACATGTACTTGATAGAAAAATAAACACCTAACATGCATAAACATCTGATGTGTTTTCCTGGTTAAAACTTTGTGTCCCTGTGCTGTTTTTTTAGGACCTACAGTTCATTCTTCTCTGTTCCCATCATCCATAAGATATAACCTGGTCGTAATTTTGCTTCGAGCTGCTGGCTGTGACTTTATTCCTGCTGTAGACAAGTTTACCTGACTGCAAGTTTACGTGATATAACAAACAGTACTTCAGGAAAATACTTCAATGCTTTTCTCTTTCCAGGAATGACCCTTTAAACCACCTTACACATTTTCATTTAACCTTGTCTAGCCCCTCAATATGCCTGAGGGAAAGGACAGTGTTCAATCTAGAAAGCCGTGTAGGTAGGACCAGACTATTATTTTAAATTTTGGAATCTCTATTCTTGCAAATATTTCAGGACTTAACTGGATAAAGCCCTGAGCAACCTGGTCTGGACCAACTGCTTTCAGCAGAGGTTGGTGCTAGACGGTGTCCCAATATCTTTTCAAATCTGAGTGATCCTATGAATCGGTGTTAGATTGTGTGCAGCCGTAGTTGAGATCAGATGCGTCCTTGCTGAAATTCCTGTAGCTTAAAGGAAAAGCAGCAGCAGCTGTCAGCTTGTTCCCTGGAAGCTCTTCAGCTTTGGAGTTGGTCTCATTCTGCCAGAGAGCAGCTGAAGTGTGACGACCTTCACAACACATCACACTTCTTTTTAGGGTGTTTGGAAGCTGATTCCCTGTGATGAGAATCCAACTATGCAACTCTCGGGCTCTGAATAAGGACAAACAAGAACTTTTCATTGCCAGCTTCTGCGTGGTAGCCTCTTGCTGAAAATCAGAGGTTTTCAGGAACTGAGGGCAGACTAACAGATAAGTTGCTGAAAACGTTGTATCCAGAAGGTGCTGTGAAACTCTTTCAGAGGCACCATTTGGAGTTATTGTGGTTGGGTTCCAGGTTCTGTCTGTGTTCAGTGCTGGACTGTCCTGAACATCTCTGGTGCTGCCCTGGCTGTGGTGACCAGTGGATTCTCTGTGCTGCGTCTGTGAAGATAAAACTGATCTGGCGTGCGTGGCTGGGAAGTTACTGTCCACATGCAGTGGTTTCACTGTGTTCATCTTATCTTAGTGGAGGGACATGAGAGCGCATTCCAGAGCAGTACTCCATTTTCATGAGAAGAGGGTACACGCTCCCCTGTATTACCCAAGGGACAGACCTTGTGGCAAAGACCTTCAAAGTTTGTGCTTTGTCCTACATCTGGGCAAGCAGATGACAAACCCAGTTCAGGGGCTGCTGATGTTAGAGGGGATCAGGCTTTGAGCCTGAAGGTCCTCAGTGACACCACTGTAGCATGTAGAAAGGATTCGTAAAATCTCTGGTAGAGACTTACATGTGCAGTTGATGGTTTTGTCTGCAAGGAGAAATTTGTTTTTACTACGAAGCTGCATTGTGCGTGCTGTTCATCCCTAGCTGTCTCTTTGCCCTCCTGCTATCCTCAGCTCTTTTCAGAAACCTTAGATTTATCACTCTTGGATCGTCTGTCTTGTTCTGGCTTTTAAAAATAAAAGCTTTTCAAAGGCCCTTTGGAACAGGCTATGTTATTTTTGGCTCGGGCTTTTAGTAACACTCATTGCAGAATTAAAACTTCTAATTAGAAAGCAAAAGAAATGCAAGGGAAGGAAAACACATTGCTGCAAAACGAAGGTGGAAATTTTAATTGCCCCAGAGGCATGGAGTTCACATCCATTGCAGAGTTTGTTCTGCCCCAGAAGATCACTGTAGACAAGGATCACCGCTTTCCATAAGTAATCTAGAACCTTTACATTTTAAAACCTCAAACAAGCGTCTCTGCCAAGATACTTGGATGCTGCCTCGGTTGATGCAGATGTCCTAGTAAGAATTATTTAAAATTTACACACGTGATGTGGGGAGGTTGAGATACCAGAAGAAAGAGGTAGTTAAGGATGGCAAGGGAAAAGTTGTAATGAACAAATAGATGCAATGGAAATATAAATGCAGATGACCTCTGTGACCTTGGATTTTTCAAGTGGTTCATTTTGTGTATGCAAACTTCTTGAAAATTGCTTTGACATCACCTGCCAGCAGGCCCTGTGCTGTAGGGGAAGGAGGTATGTGATTGCAGAAATTCATATGGGCTCCTTCTTGGTTTGAGTGGGTGCTGCTTGATGCTGCTCTCTTTCCTTTTCTGTGAGCGTGTGCTTGGCCCTGGTCAAACCCTCAGATCTTTCCATAGTACTTTTCACGGGGATGGGGGTGGCATTTTTCTGCTTGTTGGTGTTTGTGTGTGTTTGTGTCCGCCAGAACCCTTGTGAGGTCCCAGTTATGCTCTCTACAAAGCTGTTTTGAGAAAAGGGGGAAAAGAAACAGAGAAAAGGAGATGATTGACAGTAGCCCTTTAGATTTCTGTTGTTAATGCACCAGTAATAAGATAAGGCTTATCTTTAAATGTTCATGGAATCGAGACTTTGATGGAAACAGGCTTTTGGGTTAATATATTTTTGGTAGATAAAACAGAATGAAATGGAAAGACCAGGGGAACATACAGTATATGGAGAAAGACATATTTTTCTTTTAAATCTCTTTCCTCGCATGCTATCTGCGCGAGTGTTTGACGTGCATATATAAATGGCGTGTTTGTAAACACACACTCGGTGCATGTCTTTTGGGGGAGACGTGGGGGCCTGAAAGGGGTGCTGCTTGTGTAAGAGGCAGCTGAGTGAGATGAAATCTGCTGCTGCCTGCCAGTTGAGATGGAAAATCTCACCACCTCTCTCCCTGCTTCTGTTCAAGTGCAGCTATTGTCATGTGGGTAAATGTGAGCAGGTAAGAGGTTGCAAAGTAGCACAGATTTTTTGCCGCCTCCTCTGTCATGGAAAAGGAGATGCATGCCAGCCCCTTGGAGGAGTCTGGGCAGCAAAGTTCTGTTGATTGAGCCGCACAGGGGGAGTTTGGGATGTTGCAGTCATTAATGCATTTCAGCTCAAGCCTGTTGTATGATCTGTTTTGCGTATTTGCACATTTGGATGAAATTATCTTGCAACCGTGCGTAGTACAGTGTCTGGAAAGGCCATGCCAAAGGGGTGCAATCTGCTTGCAGTGAAGAGCTGCAGCATCTGTGACTTGGATCACAGACCATTTGGTGGTTGTTTTTCAGTGTGTGCGTAAATCACAATTGTTGATTTTTGTCTACCTGGCTTCCTCCCTCTAGCTCTTCAATAAGGAGTCATTTTTCCTTTCTTTTCTCTCCCTGCCCATGACCTCCTATGCTGTAGCCCCAGCCATCTGAGCTGTGCAGGCAGGTATGACAGGGAGGCAGAGGAAGGAGGATGAAGCCCTGTCGTGCTGCGGCGCTAATCTAGGGAAGAAAGCGGAGGGGAAACCACCTCTAATATGCAGTACAGCTCTGTGGTAACATGCAGAGTTCACCTGAGCTTCCAGGTGGGGAAGCAAGTTTGCCATTGTAGGTTTAGGGGAAGACTGAAGAGAAAGGCAGGTGTGTTTCATGGTGGTGTGTAGAGTAGGGATGAGGGGGGAGGTCTCTAGAAAGGCAAAGAGAATTGAGCTCTGGATGGGTGTGCATGGGTACGTGCTCATCCTGGTGAATACGATACAGGGAACTGCACGAAGGGCTACAGTGGCAGAGGCAATAGCTGCTCTTCCTATCTCCCAAACAATGTTCTGAGGCACTATAATCGGTAGCTTCTGTCATAAAGAGGAAAAGCAAACGGAAAGCCAGGCATTAATCAGGCCCAAATCCACATAGACTGAAAGGTGGATGGGATCTGGTCCTGTACATACAGAAATGCAACCTCTTTGCAAGTGTCCAGGCTGTTTTGTCTGTAACCTGCGTGGACTCAAAATGATCTCTCCCCAGGATGCCCCCCAGCATCTTACCAGATCTTACAAAACATTACTGTAAATTGCTGCTCAAGCGTTGTGTTTAACTGCTGGTGAATGCTGCCTGGCAGGTGAATGGCACAGCTGGGAGGGGAAGATTCCGGGGTCTTTGAAGGCAGACAAAAGGATTAATGGGCCTAAAAACCCTGTAATTTGGATCAACCTGGGAGAGCAAGAGACACAAATTTTCATGTGACTTCACCAAATTGTTAGTGTGGCTATGCCAAATTAGGGCTTTTCTTTTGTTGTAATAAGGTCTCTGCAGCTTGGTTTAGGGTTTTGCTTGTTTTTCAGAAGTTACAGTGTCAGCTCTGAAAATGAGACTCATGGGGCAAAAGCTTTGGCTCTTTTCAAAATTGGTGGCAGAAATCTGACTTAATGCCATTAGGACTGGCATCAAAGCCACACAGATAATTTTTCATGGAACAGACTACAAATGTAGTAGAGTACAAATTTCTCGTGTATTTATCATTTATGTTTATTCCAGCCTTTTACTGAGTGTTGGCTTCTTGGCTCTGACTTCCTGAGCTCGCTTATCCCTGGTTGTGGTCGCGCTGGTGGTGGTTGTGCTCTTAGCTGGGTGAGTGGATGAGCTCCTGTGAGCACCTCACAGGTGCCAATATTTGTACCACCCCAAAGTTAGCAAGCTCTGCCATTAGGAGCTAAATGCGTTTTAGAAACCTGCATGTATGCCGGTTAGAATGTGTTTGTGTAACTCGTGGACCTCTATATTTAATTAACGTAAAACAACTGTCTTGAATCTAAGAAGCTATCTAGTTGCAATTAGTTCTTGTTTGCTAATTAATTACCAATGGATGATTAAAGACTTGTTTACTGAGGTTTAGCAGCTATCAAGACACACATCTAGTACTCAAGGGAATTTACTATGCAGTCACTGAATTGTTGAATTAAATTCTTATTGGAGACCTTTAAACTGTGACCGAAGAAAGCTGCTCTGCATCCAGTTTCTTCTAACAGCTTTCCCATGTCCTCCTGGATCTGCTGCCATGGGTAGAATTGTTCCAAAGGGGGGGGGGGGGGGGGGGGGGGTAGTTACATGGATCCTCCCAGCTCTCTGGGGCAAGTAATTTGTTTCCTTCTCCAGATTAAAGTTAAGGAAAACCAGGATCTTGTGTCTTGGTTGTGTTGGTAGAGTAGTTCTGCTCATGTACGCTGCCAAATGCTGTCTGTCTAGCTTGACAGTTGTGTTCCATCTTAGTCTCTTTGCTGATGCACATCACACATCTTACTCCAAACAGACTGCCACGAGTGGAGTCTTTTTCTACTGAGATTTGTTTGCAAACTCTCTTTTGCTTCTGCATGTAGGCTTTTGGTTTTGCCTTTTTTTTTTTTTTTTTGACAGTTTGCTGGGTGGTTTTGTTGAATTGTTTTAAGTCTGTGGGTTTGTTTGCAGATTTGGTCCCTGTGTTTATGGTCTCTTTGGTCATCAAACCCCAAATTTCTGCTCACCACTTGATGAATGAGAACAAGATTTGTGGTGGTAATTAGTGGCTTTTTCGGGTAATCATCTTGAAGAGCCTTGAGAAACTGGTACTTTTTCTGCCTTCTGAAAACTGAACACTTGAGGTGTCTGGAGATGTGCAGCTAACACTACTCGCTGCTTTTGACAGCTCTGCCCTGCACGTTGTGGGTAAAAAAACAGATGGGAAAGTCAAACGGCAATGTTCACACACAGAAGCTCTTGAGTTTGCCAGTAGAGAGTCATTTCCTACAGACTGGCATGAGCAAAAAGCCATTCATGCAGGTGTTGGTGAATAATAAGGGACAGAAGCATCATTTATGACAGCATCAGTTTAGAGGTTGAAGGTATGGTTTAAAAGATGTCTTGCAGGATCTTTCAGCCTCTCTGTCAAGGGCTTCTCTTCATTTGGGTTTTTAGCCTGTAGGTCATGAAGGGAGATGGAGGACCAGCGAGGGTGCTGGGAGTTGCTACATGGAGAGAAGCCTGGTAAGATTTCATAGAACAATTTCACCCATTCTTTGATTATTTTTTTTCTTGTGCTTTCCTTATTTAGAAGCCTGAGGTTTGGTTTGCTTTTCTACCAGCTCTCTCACTAGGCAGAGCTGGCAGGGGAAAAAAAAAAAAAGAAGAATGAGCAACTGTGGCAGAAAAGTGATTAAAAAGAATAATTAGCATTTGCCCCTGATAAATGAGCAAAGCCATTAATTAGACTGATTTACTCCTGGCTTTTTTTTCCTTCTCCCTTTCCTCTCTTCTATTTTTTTTTCCTTTCTCTTTATCAAATAGCAGCGCCGTGACTGCCCCTTTGGTACGTTTTCATCAGCTTTTCACCAGTTGTCAGAGCTAACACCCTCCTTTCCTGGAGCCCAAGCAGCCTCTTGTAGCTAATGGATATGGAATGCAGCCAGAGCTGATAGCTGCTAGATCTCCACTGGCTTACAGGTGTTTCCATCATTACTGGCATATTATCTGCCACTGGGTCCCCTTCCTCCTCCTCCTCCTCCTCCTCTTCTTCTCTTTTCTCCCTGTTTTTGCCCTTCTTTCCAGTGTTCTAGCAGTAATTACAGTTTGTAAAAAAAAAAAAAATGCTGGCAGATTTTTAAGAATTTTATTTAATGCAACACGATGTCCCGGTGATCAAATCAATTTCTTTTTTTGGCACGGTGACAAGCAAAGATGCTGCTGCTGTCGCCTGTTTGAATGTAATTACTAGGATGAAAGGGAGAATTTTAATTAAGACAATTTCCCCCCCACACCTTCTTCCCTCCCCTTTATTCAAATCATGAGCTGGGGGCTGTGGGTTTTTAGAGTTTTTTTATATATGCTTTTTTATTAAGAAATATTAGTAATCATCAGGCTCTTGCATATTATATCATGAGTATGTTCTCCCCCCTGCTCCCGCCCCGCTGAGAGCTGGCTGAATGCATAGGTCTGTGCAGAATGGGAAAATGATATGTACGTGGTCTCAAATGAGGGCTTGGTGCTTTACAAGCAAATGCAAGCATAAAAGTCCATGTTTCAAATCTAAATGGTGCAAATGTGATCGCTGGCATATGTATGGTGCTTGGAGCCTTTTGTGATTATTATATGCATTCCTGTAATGCCCAGAGGCCAAATTCTTCATGCGATTTAGGGCATTGGAGGCAGAGACAGGCCCAGCTGACTGCCTAGGAGCCAAACACCACAGAAACATTGCAAAATCTGGATTTAACCTTCCCTCTTCAGACCCACCTCTAATTTAAGGAAGCGTTTGAATTGTGTGCTGGGAAACAGGTAAGAGAAGGTGCTTCTGAGGTAGGACAAGGAAGAAAGTTGCTGGCAAAGGGGAAACCTGTGCTGAAATGGGAGAAAATTATGCTGAGTTTCGTTGGAAGGTGCTGGTAGGAAGCTGAGAAGTAAATAGCAGCTGCTATCATGGAGCTTGGAAAAAAAGGGAATGAGGGTTCATCTGGAATGAGCAAATACAAATGGATGTTTCTTATGAACCTCTGGCATGGGAGGTGCATTGGCAAGGGGTTTTGAAAGTAAAGATCACGGGTTAGGGCTTTGTGGGGAGGATATGGGATGTTGAGCTAAATATTTTTGGGGTAGTTAACCAAATCCTCTAGTCATCCCGTCCAGGTGAGTCTTCTGATTTTTATCTCAGGGTAGTTGCCTGCTGGGGATTATTTTAACTGGCTGTTGTCTTGGATGGACACATTACCCTGCAGTTCTGTCATCTCTGTGCTCCTGAATCCCACCACCATTTGCAGCAGTTACACAGAGATCAAGTTGTCTGGGACCGTACCACAATACCAGGGCAGCAGCTAGGGAAGGAGCACGGAGAGGGATTTTTCTCATCCGTTGTAGGGAGGGCAGGAGACACCTTCCCAGTCCTGCTGAGATTTGCCTGTATCTGGTTTTACCCCCCAGTTTGCATCACAAAGCCCGTGCTTCCAGGCATGGGCAGAGCATCCTTTGCAGTCTGGCAGGCAGGTCCGTTAATGATCCAGGTTGCTGGTGCAGGGTAATTCAAACTGCCTCTTCCCCCCGGGGCAGGCAATGCACTGCCTCCAAAATATGCTTTTTAACCTGCGGTCCTGGGACCAGGACAGAGCCATTACTTGGGATTGAAATTAGGTCTTCAAAGGGTTGGTGTTGGAGGGGGCTACAGAAGAGGAAATTCGTTTCCCAGCTGTGTTTTTGAAGCATGTCTCATGTCAGCGGAAGGTAATTTAGTCCAATCTGGGTGCTTGGGTTCCCAGAACAACTGCAAGTCTATGTGCAAGTACCTTAGCTGGGAAGTCTGCGGCAGGTTTCCTGAGCAGGACTGGTCCCCAGGCTCCCTGCCCCTCACCCTGCCTTCCTGGGGATCACTTCAGGCATGGCTTAAAGACTGCTGGACAAATAGGAAAACCTGCAGAGCAAGGTAGAAGCCTGCCAAAAAATGAAGGAAGCAAGCTCTGTTTGAGTCTCTTCGCTTGTTAGTGATATTCAGAGGGGTGACACCTCTGCCTCCCGTGCTGGCTGCCACGGAGCAGCGGAGCTCAGGCATTTGGGCAAAGCTCATTGAAACAGCCTAAACAAGGGAACTGGTAGAACTTGAACCTTGGCTGAATAGCTGCCCTGCTCCTCCACAAAACAAACCATTCCTGTTTATAAAAACCATGTCCTTACACCTGTGCTTTCAAGTTCAAAGTGGAAAATTGCCTCCTTTAGTCATTCCCAAGTGAGTCGAGGGAAAGGTGTGCTGTGGTGGGGCGTGAGTACCAAGGTTACCGTGTAAAAAGGAGGTCAGGGTGGGGTCTGGGTGAGAAACAAAACCAAAGACAAGATGCTGGGACAGAGAGGGGATAATCATTGTGCTTTGAAAGGCCTTGGGCTCTGCTGGATCTGTCCTGAACCTGATGGAGCCATTCACAGGCTGGCATCCACCACCACGATGGCCAATTGTGTTGAAAGACTTTTGGATGCCAGCCCTCCAGGGTTTGGCAGAGCTTGGCTGCCCTGGGTTAATGAGCAAGGATCGGTATGCATGCCCCAACCACGCACAAATAGATGCAGTAATCTGAATTACTCGTGTGCAATCCAGGTCCCTGGCTTGCTCAATCCCGGAGTGGAAATTGCGCCTGAGGTTAATGCACTGCAAAGAATGTACGGGAAATGTTTTGCATTTTAAACAAATAAAAATCAGTGCATATTTTTTTAACGCTTGCTGACCAGCTCTTCACATCCTGTTAAGCTAAATATTTGCACGGCAGTAGTGCAAAGAGGGCTGAGCAAGGAACCCCTGTGTTTCGTTTGGGTGGCTGTATATTGCGATCAGCTGCTCTTTCCTCTTCTGTCTGTTTTTCTTAGCAAGGTCAGGACGAGTTTCACAGTCCGAATGGTTCACTGCAATTCTCTACAGGATATCCTCATTTTACTTTAATGGGGAGGAAATTAATGAAACATACAGGCCCTGGGGCTTCAAATACTATACATTAATATTATCCCAACGTATTGTGGTATGTATGCTCTCTCAGACTAAACTTTACACTGGACAGAGGAAGTTGTGATCAGATTCAGGTGCCTGTGAAATTTAAGTGCTGGGGGGGAGAGGGGGGGAAAAAAGTAAAGGAAAAGAGAAGCTTGGAGCAGTTTCCTTCCGTTTCAGCCCCTGATCAGTGTGAGAACAGGGATGTTCAAATGGGATCAGGTCAATACAAACCAAACAAACTATCCCAGCTCTTAGGACAGGACTATTTAGCTTCGCTGTATTTGTGTATCTGGGAGGTTCATTCTTTTGATTTGTTGGTTACCTCCTCTGGAGAGCGAATTCTTCCCATCTGTGGGTAGACCAATAGTAATCTAAGACAGTGGTGGTCTTTGCAGAAGATGGGCTGCAAAACGATTGCAAATCTTCCCACCTCCCTTTCTTCCAAATAAAAAACACCACAACTGCTTTCCAATGCCTGTAAGCAGGGAGACAGTAAAATGGGAGAGTATCAAAGCAATAAAAGAAAATTGAATTCAGCTTCGGTTTTCTTCGGTAGTAGCAGGCAACAGTGAGAAGACAGGGCTGAGCGTTCATCCGTTACCCCTTGTGCAAACCACCTTACAAGACAACGATTTTCACGCAGCAATGCATGCAAGCTCCAGCACGACCCAAGACCTAAGGGCTGAAGGTGCCTTACCCTGGGAGTGGATCTGTAGACTATAAAGCCTTTCAAGAAGACCAAAAAGCTTTGGCCGTGGATTGAAAGCAGTTTAGACCCAGGACGCTCAGCTGCTGTCCCAGTGTTGCTCTTTGCCACTTAAATACAGCCCCTCTCATGGTAGCTGTTCCTGTGGTCGGGAGGGGGTCATGAGCACTGGGCTGTGTCAGGCCCACTACTCGGAAAGCTGCTGACAAAATGAATTCTGGTTTTCCTTCAGGGATTTTTGTTTCGTTTTCTTTCCCTTTGTGGTGCAATTTCCTCATGTTACAGCAACTGGCACTGTCCTTGCATCAAAAGGAGCAGAATCCTTCACAATTTTAGTGGAAGAATGTGGAGGGGGAGACCTTGTTTGGAGAAATTGGCTGCATCGAGGCAAACTAAGTTAAAAGGTCATCACGGTTTTGGGGTCTCAGGGGATAACAAGGCGTTTTTTCTTTTTGTTAGAAATGCACTAAAATGCCAGAAATTTCTATGGGCTGAAGAAGGAAGCAACCCCCTCCCATCCCCAAACTCCGCATTCCCAGCTCTGTCCATTTGATTTTAAATGTTGCTGAACTGCTTGCATGGTGGAGGAAACCACAACTTGAATATTACCACATTTTGCAAACTGAAGGCTCTGCCTTGGGATACGGGGACAATTTATTAGTGGAAATATCTTTAATTAATTTGTGCACAAGTTCGTGTTTTTCTTTAATTCTTCTCCCCAGGCACTTGACCCATAGTAATGAAATCCGAGAGCCCTTTTCAGAAAATGACTTTCTCAGCATTTTTGTTCCTTTTAAAGTTAAGTGTATCGCATAATGACCATGAAATGTTATCCTCTATTAGGAACACACTTTTCACTGAGAGTCTTCAAATAGACTTTATTACCAAGAACTCTGTGGTAAGCTGCCATCCGCTGCCTTACAGTCAGGCAGGCCTGGCTTTGAACTCTGCATGCCAGTATCTTCGAGGACAAGTGCTCTGCTTTGGCAGCTCGGTCAGGACTGGCCACCACTGGAAGGAGGTGAGTCCTGGGTTTGGTGCCAGGCTCAGGAGAAAAACGCAGCTTTGATCATGAGCGGCCAAAAGCTGGCTGATGGACAGCTGTGCCCATGACTCCAGAAGGGACGTCATGAACCAGCTCTACTGGTGTTGGGGAGTCTCATGCCCTGATCCCTCGGCAGGTCTAGCTGCCTCCAAATGCTGCAGGCAGGAACACAGACCGCTAGGTCTGAGTGGGGACCACTGCCAGGCTGGCCCTTGCTGGCCCAATCCATGCCAGTGTCATATTGGGGTGGCAGTGTCTCAAAGGTCGTTTCTTCTCCAGGCTGTCCCTAGGGAAATTGTTCAAGCTTAGAAAATCGGGACGTGCCTCCAGAGTTGCTTTGGTGTCTTAGATGCACTTTGCCTCTCACTGCAAACGGTCCTTAAGGACAGAACAGTTTCCTTTTACACAAAGATGGGTCAACAGTCCCCTGTGGTTTGGCATGTGGGAACGTTAGCACTGACACAACAGACACACTGGTGATTGAGGGCTTGTCTGGAGGTAATGCTGCCAAAGCAGAATGGAATTTTTCAGTTTTTTTGCAACAGAGAAAGACGGATGGGGGGTGCTTAACAACAACAGGCGATGAACAGTTCTGATTTATAACCCATCTGAAATATGTTATCTCCCCCCCCCCCCCACCTCCTGCCCCTTAACTGCCACTCTCAAAACCTGGCACCTTCTGACGCAACGTTCAGGGTGCTGATTCAGAATGGACTCGGAGGACAGGGTGTCGTTGTGGACTAGCTCAGCCTGATGCTTCTTAGAAAACCTCATTCGAGTAACTAATGGGGCTTTTGCACCCACCCTGAACGTATGCCAGGGAATTCACCACACTGTAACATTACCATATTGCCCTGGAACGGGCAGTCTTGGCCAGAGCTGGAGAGTCCTCTGCACCCCTCCAGCTCCAGGTCAGAATCCTTTGGGGGGGGGGGGGGGGGGCAGTAACACAGGGCACTGGCTGCTCCCTTCTGTCTCTGATGCTCAGTCCAAGTAGCTCCAAACCCCAGGGGTTGGGGTCGGCTCCCTGGAACCAATTCGCATCATGCCTAAGTGATTTGTCTTATCACAAAGATATTATTAGTGTTCAGAAACCCCCCAGCAGCAGCAGGAAGGACTGTTTCACAAAGGGCCTGTCCCTATTGTTTTGAGGTCATCCATCTCCCTGTCCTGGTCCCGTTTTCACTCTAATTTGTTTAGACCACAGAATGGGCGCGTGAACAACTCGTTTTGTTTTTGTTTTTGAGGAGTGACCACAAGAACATTGGCTGCATGTGCTTTTCGTTTGGTTGCAGTTTAACAGCTGTTCCCTTTGAAATAACCCCATTTCTGCTGGCTTTATTTCTTAGTTGCTCTTACCCAACTTTTCTGACCAGTAAAGCTTCTCCCTCCTCCCCACCCACCTGGCCCTGTTCCCTGCCCTCCCCACCACTACCCTAGGAACCCTTTTGGTTATTTCAACCTCCGTGATTAAACTGGCCCCCAATTGTTATCAAGAAGATTCAGGAAGGAGGATGAAAAAAGGAAACATAATCTTATCTGAGAATAGAAAATATGATAAGGACCCCCTATCTGGAGGCTGCAGTGTCCCTCGTGGTGGGGCTGCAGCAGTTCCTTTGAAAATAATCACCGACACCATCTCTGCTAAATCACCTTTCACACAGCTCAGGCCTTTGATACAAAGGCCCCTGGCAAAATTAGAGCAGGATTGTGCAGACCCCAGAGCAAATGCATTAAATGCTCAAGAGATCAGAATTAGGGGGCACCCAGCTGTAATTGCATGGGAGGAACTTCTGTATATTGCGGGGGGGTGTGTATGTATGTATGCACATTTTTGTCTCTCTCTGGTTGCTACCAGATGATGACTGCAAGTTATAAAGCGTGACAATGAGGTGCTACTTAAATGGCCTTTTGTACCTTTTAATTATTTGCATACGAGAGGCATTAATGCTGGACTAAATGCATTGTCTAATGATTCTGAGTATTCAGCTCTTTCCGAAAAGCCTCAGATAAAGCATGAACAGGGCAGTCCTGTGCTGGTTACATGTAAACAGCGAGACCAAGCAAGTCTTTCTTGCTTTACTTTCCTTTTATTATTTTTTTCTTTTCCCTGCCTGTTTTGCTGTCAGAAGCCTCAGGGTTAAACTTTTCTTAATTTATTTCAGCTGACATGAATTTTGTAGTCTTGTATGCTAATAGACCCTGTTGGGCCCATTGCAGAGAAACCCCTTAGTGTGTTGCCTGTGAGAATGTGGAGACTTTTGCATGACTATACCTGACCTGAAACAGCCCTGGTGCAGTGAGAGGAGGCTGCTAGGGCTGGGAAAGTGAAATATCCTGCAGTGACAGGACAGCGCTGCATTGAGTAAATGCGTAGAATCGTAGGAAATAAAAATACATGGGCCATAGGTACTGTTATTTAAGAAGGAAAACAAAATCTCCCCTGCAAGCGTTCTGAGGTTCTAAGCAATGTCTAGAGATTTCACATATTCTGTATTTGGGTCCTCAGCCAGGGGGTGCCCTTCAGAGGGTGGCATAAAATAGCCCTTTCTAGGCAACGAGGTTATCTTAAAAATGTTTTAAATCAGTAACCTAGAAATGGAGGTTCCCTGAATCTTAGCTCACTTCTGAAAATTGTACATTGCTAATTGACTCTATACATTTCTGATGACCATGGCTTATATCTTATAGGAACCAATGCAGATTAAAGTGGAAAAATCTTAGAACACCCCCATCGTGCAGGTGTTATCAACCAGATTACCCATTTTTGAGATACTTCAAGACAAAACTAAAAAATATGCTTAGAAAAACCCCAAAAAACCTACACAAACCTCCAACAGCCCAGCAAACTCCGCTCTTGCGGAGGTTCGGAAGTTCTGCTCAGAGCATAGGAAGTGCTGAAATTGTCACATCTTGTGTAATAGTTTAACTACAGAATCCAAGCTGAATTTGGCAAAGCTCAAACTAACTTAGTTCCTTTGCAGAATAATCATCTGGAATTAAATTCCTTTTTCTCATAAAAGAAAAATTACTTTTTTTATATATCTTTGTGGTGGTACACTGCAACACAGGGGAAAGGCATTACAGTGTTGCCACATGGTATCTCAAGACAAGGTGTCAACTTTAGTGTTGTATCAATATTCTAAGGTAAAAAGTTTGTAAAGGACCAAAAATTTAAGTGCTGGCCTGGAAGCAAATTACACTGGTGGGAAATGGGCACGAGAAGTGATAGATAAGCTCAGAAATTCTTGTCTTTCTGCTGATCTAGCTTTCAGGGGCTGGCATTTGTGAATGCAGCCCATTGAATAGGAGCGCTTGTAGCGTGTTGGTTTGTAACAGATATGTGGTCCATGTGGGATAAGGCTGTGGATGACTGGCAGAACCTTCTGTCCAATTTTTTCCAGATACGCAAAATAGCCCTTTAGGTCTTTTCCTCCTATTCTTCCCCCTTGACAGTGAGAATTATGGATGGAGGTGCCAGCCTCAACTTTAAATTTCCTGTTGCATGTTGATTTGCAGGATATTTGTGCAAGTGAAAAACACGTTGATTTGTGGAGCATTCAGAGGGCTGAACAGTGAAGCTGAACATAAATCCATTTTACCTCTCATAGGATGGGTAGAATCCTTTCAGTCACTTCTGTAGCTGGCTACGAAATGCATCTAAACGAAATCCTCAGATTTCCTTGATCCTTGTGGGAAGCTTAAACCTGAGATGTCCCACAAGGGGCTAAAGTAAAAACCTAGGTTCGTTAAAATAGCGATGTTTTACAAGGTCTTTATAATTAGACATGATTGCTGACCCAAAGGCACTACACTCCAGTTCACTTACAGGAGGGTGAAGTGAGGCACAAGCCAGCTGAGGCAAGCTGGGGTTTCATCTGCAAAACTGCTTGTTGGCATGGGTCTGGAGGCATTCCCACCCCCTCGGTGCTGACCAGGCAGTTTTCTAAGGCTGTGCAGTGAAACGTCTCGGGGAACTGATCCGGCTGCAGGAGAAAAAGAGAAATCCTGCTTTTGTGTCCCGTGTGTTTCTTGCTATAGTGGATCGGTTCCCCTGTCAGGCTGATGTCACGCACCACTGCAGCAGCACACGGAGGGGACTGCACGCTGCAGGGCAGGGGCAGTGGAAGGGATTCCCTGAAGCTGGTATTGCTGCTGAATTTGTAATGTGAAACTGTAACCCCAGCAAAGGAGGACAGAACAAGTGTGTGAACGGTTTAGAGAAACAAAGGGGGGTGGGTGGGGTGGTGTGTGTGTGGAATCCCCACCCCACCACCCCAAAAAAACCAACAAAACAAACAAAAACCCAACAACCAGGAAAAGCTGCTTTGTAGAAGAGAGTACTTCAAAAAACAAACAAACAAAAAGATGCCTCCCAAACCCTCAGACTCAGTTATTTTTCGTAAGAAACAGCTCAGGAGCAGCATTGTTCTGCCTGACCCCCCAGTGGAGAAGTGGGCAATGCAGAATGGGGAGAGGGGAAAGAAAACAAGCAAAATCAACAAGTGCATAGTCAGTGAGATTTAAAAGTCCTCCCTCGTGTGGGTTTTAGCAGGAGGAGGAGACGCTAGTGCCCAGGAAGGGAGGAAAGCTTTCCCGTAGTGTCTGACCCCGGCATCCCCTTCGTGCCGCCAGAAGGACAGCGTGTAGGACTGGCACGCTGCTCCTGCGCGGGCCCTTTTTATGGCTGCACCTTTTAAAGAGGGGTTCCCAGGCATTGCTCAATCTGTAACCTTTGTGCGCTTCCTGCGAAGCGCTCTCTTAAATTATTTTTTATCAAAAAGGCCCAGAAATTTGATAGGGGAGATGAGAAGATGGGCATGATCAGGGAGGATAATAAAGAAGAACTGTCACTTCCCTGGCTGTAGCTTTGTTGGCCCTCCTGCTTTCTGAGATAAAGACACAGCGGCTGGTCTGGGTTCTATATCAAAAGGCCGATTTGGCTGCTTGATTATATATGAAATATAGATTTAAAGCTTAACTTATGTTCCCAAAAGCGAATCAATCGCAGGGTAAAGCCTGACACATTTGTTATGATCACTAAAGAGCTTTGCTGGTCTTGATGCTCATAGTGGCTCGAGGGGCTTTAAAAAGCTGTTTGGATCCAGTTTACTGAAATCTTACCTGTTCAGAATTTATTTATATATTTATTAAGAGCAGCTCAGGGCGGGAATATTTTTCTCTCTGCTGTCGTTTTACCCCTGAGTTTCAGGAACCACCACCAGAGGAGTGAAATCTTCTTTTGCCAGGCAGAAAGGAAGAGAGACAGAAAAACTTCCAGAGCCACCATGCAGAAAGGCTGTGATCTAGCCAAGTACTTCTGAAGTACTTCTGAAGATGACTTTACTCACTCCTAGGCTAAATGCTTTGCTGGATATGCTGGTTTAGGCTTTGTTCCTGGAAAACAATATATTAGACCTAGAGAAAAGCTGCCCTAACGTGACTGAATGATATCTAGTACCCATGCAAGCTCTCATAGAACAACCTGGGGCATCTCCGTGGGTACCGGAGGAAGGAGACACCTTCCAGGGGCTGTGGGTCTTTGCCATATTCACCTCCCTCGCAGCACTGACAGTGCACAGCCAGAAGGTCAGTGCCACGCTGTGAGCGTGCCAGGAAGCCGCGGTTCGAGCCATCCTGCCTTGGCTGACGGGCCTCTGGGGCTTGTCTTTTCACAAATGACACACACATGCATGCACAAATAAAACCCTGGCAATCTCTTTCTGCAAGAGCGTCGCTGCTTCCAGGGGGAAGGAGTGCAAAGTAATTTGATGCCTTCATTATCTTCATAACACGAACCAATTTGTCAGCAAACTACTGTGCGGCCTGATTCCTGATTGCAGAGAAAACCAGGCTGGGAGAGAGGACTATTATTTGCAACTAGTTTAAGCATTGTTCTTTTTCAGAGGAATATAAATACACTGTGTAGAGCTGGCTCATTAGACACTTACCCATTTGTATTTATGGTTTAATTAAATAACTGCATGGGAGGACTTTGTTTTCTAATCACAATAACGGTAACGGGTTTGCCCTCTTTATGGCAGTTTCTTTCTGATGAAGGCTTTGTAGGAATGAGCGCATTTAATCTGTCAGCTCCCATCCCTTGATGGAAAGAAGAAAGTGAAATATTTAAACCCCTGTTGTACAGATGGGGGGACTGATGGGTGATGAGTTTCAATAACCAGCCCCAGGTTACCCTGGTTACTGACTTCTTCTGAGAACACTTATTTTTCTGCCTGAAAAGCAGGGCTAGGAAGTTAGGGTGAGTTGCTGATTGCTCTTTGCTTCTAAAGAGCTCCCTATGGAGCTTTGAAAGAGCCACTTTCACCTCACTTCTTGTTTTGTTACAAATTCCAGGCTTAATCTGACTTTCTAGTCACCCTATATCTGTTTTTCCTTGCAGATATGAGAGAATTTTGCTTGCTCTAGCTCTGGTTTTAGCCTAGAGCAGGTAGGATGTGATACACTGGGTAGGATTGCTCTGAATGAGCCCCTGTGCGGTGTCCTGCGCTGCTTCCCCGTCCCGGGCGCTAACCCCTGAGCGCTGGATTCTAGCTCAGGCTGTGCAGGATGGGGCAAGAACCACTTGCTAGGTTGGGCGTAACGCAGATGCGAGGTGGGCTACAAACCACCAGAAAAGCTGCAGCCAAGTTCAGTAACCTTTTGCCTGTCTCTGAAGATGGCCCCTACTCTGGTATTACTTTCTGTTCTGGTATTGTCTTCAGGTGTACCAAACCCTGTAGGTTTCTTGCCACGCCATGTTTCCCATAAGAACAATTCTGCAGGAGATTTGCTTTGACTTTTTGATGGGGGAAAGGCTGAGTTATGGCTCTGGAGTAGAGGCCAGGTGAACGTAATACTGTTTTTAGATAATGGTAGGGTTTCTGTGCCTGCCCGCTCCTCCTCTTGCATTAGCTCGCCTCTCTGATCTCGAGCTGGGACCGAGGACAGAAGGGTTATGAGATCTTCTGATCAGGTATACATTTTCAGGCAGTGCTTTGACTTTAAGGCTGAATTTTCTCTCTGAAAAGTCAGGGGAAATCTAAAGGAGCTGCCTGTTGCTTAGAGAATAAAGAGGAAGAGTGCTTTGACGTTATATTTTGTTATTCCTAGTCCCTATGGTAGCTGATGTTTCTATTTATTTATTTTTTTTTACTCTCTTCAGTGTTTAGTGTGGTCCCTTAAATTGCTTAAGCTTCTTTTTATTCTCTTTGACTCAGTTAAATCAGATTCCCTCGTACCCTGAAATATAAAATACATGGAGGTTTTCTCTAAAGCATAGTTTATGCAAATAATTCCCTCTCTGCATTCCTGTGCTGGAGTCAAGCACTGCATATCTGATTGGGCTCTTAATGACTTTTGGGAATCATTTAAATATCTAGCTGACTAGCCCAGTTAATAATCAAAGCTGCAGCTCCTTGAAGCAGGAGTGACTCACGGAAGAAGAAGAATGCTTCTGGTTATTTCTCAGCCTGGCTCCTGCCCCTTCACCGATGTGCAGACTCTGAAGGGCACGGCATTATCAGATGTTCCCAGGCAATGTGCATCCTTTCTGTCTTGCTCCCAGTCACACGTTCAGGTGGTGCAAACTGCCAGCTCGGTTTCTGAACATCTGTTGCCTGTGCATCCCGTTACAGGAAGATTGCTGGAGCTTGCAGATTAAGCAGTTCAGGGGCAAATTTAGCGTTTGAATTGCAGATTTTTTCTGGGGGGGAAACCCTTAGATGTTGCAGTGGGGATAGTGCTTGGGAGACAGCTGTCTTTACTCCTGTGTGCTTAAGTGTGCCTCGATGCTGTTAGTACTGTGAATGAATCAGAAAACAGTGAACATTAGGAATCCCGAAGGCAAATCCCAATCAAATTCAGGGTGTCCTTTCCCAAGTCAGTGTTACTCTAGTCTGTTATTTGTCCCAATTTTTAAGGTGTTTTTGGACCATCTCGCCTAATGTCTCCTCAAGTTTCATTTAATTTCTAGAATGAGCTCTTTTTAAAAATTTTCTTTTCTGGAGTGTCATGGGTTATTGTCACATGCTGTTACTGCCAATTGCACTGCAGCTGAACAAAAGTCTGCTTTGATAATGGAAATATAATAATTACTGTGTGTTCCCCCCTTCTCTTGCACCCCGGGATTGCTCTCCTGAGCGCTGCCATGATGTCAGGACTACCTTTGGCATCTCCATGTTCTGTTTTGTGTCCTCAATGGCAGTATGCACTGAGACGTGCTGCCTCGCTGATTTATGAATAGAGATGTATTCCACGGGAGAGAATGAATGCCCAGGGGAGGAGAGCGGGGCTTTGATCTCGCTGTGCTTTTGAAATATGACTGTAAAATCAGAATTAGATGGTAATCTCGTTGGGGCAGGGACATCTTTGCCCTGTACAGTGCCTAGCATGCTTTGGCTGCCATGTTATCCACAACAGAGGTTGAGTAACGAGCGACGCTCACCAACTGTGTCTATTGACCCTGCAGAGTTGAGGGGCTGTTCTCTTCTCATCCTATAATTAATAGTATGTTTTGATTCCTTTCCCCTACTGCTCATCTCCATAGTAACTGGACTTTGCTGGGCTCTCCGATTGTACGTGTGGTGGGATGGATCCTGCCTGGCCGTGGTGGTCTGGGGTTTCCCAGCTGGTCGGGTCTGCCCCTTGGCTCTGCACAGCCCCGTGTCCTGCTGCACCAGCAGTGTCGGCTGCTGTGGCTGCTCTGTGGGACTTGCTAGCCGTGGTTGGCCTTGAGCATCCTCTGTGGCCTCAGGAAGCCTTAAAAAGGCAAAGATAGCAAGGAAAAGCATGGGCTGTGTTTGCATCGGAGTCCAGCAGGCTGCTGGCCCAGCCGTTCGGTTCCTCTCCTCACGGAGAGCTCCATTCCCAGGCATGCTGCTGCCTCCGGTGTGCTGTAAAGGAACATTATTCTGTAATATGTTGTAAGATGCTGTAAAGGGATCTAAGCATCTCTCGTTTTAGGTGTATTTTTATAAAGAAGAAAAATCTGAGAGCCACTTTGTCGCTCCTTGCAACAAAGCCTCGGTTCTTTAAAAGGGGTCTCTGGCTTTGCTTGGCAAATACCTGAGCAATGTAGGGTGGAAGCATCAGTCTTCTCTTCTGGAAAGCTGACCCTGACAAGAATCCCAGGGAGAGCCCTGCAGCAGGATCACCACACAAGGGAGATGCTGGGACCAGTCACAGATTTTTCTCTTTGCCAATGTGAGCGCAGAGGTGCCATTCATCTGGGGCTGGTACACTTTTCTTTCTCTTGGTTTGAAGTTTTGGGGAAGGTGTACAAAGACTGGGGAATTTAGTCACTGGACTGAGTTGTGCTAAGCCCACAAGATGATCCTCTAAAATTTCCTTTCCTTCACTGTCTCCCTCTTTTTTTTTTTTTTTCTTTTCTCTTTTTCTTCTTCTTCAAACACCACCCCACCACCCTCCTTCAGATGTGAAATGTAGTTAATTTATTTTTTTTTTGCCTGTTCATTGCCTGCCCTAAATCAAAGGTTTTCAGTGGGGGAGGCACAGCTGAAGATGTTCTGTCCGCATCCCTCCAGAACTGCTCTTTTCTTGGCTCTAAAGGCAACACAATGCATAATGATTTCACCAAGCTTTTTCTGTCACTGCAACTAAAAAACCTGGTTTAATTCACAGTCATCGCATCTGAGTGGAAAACTTGCCTTGTCCTTTCCTTCCTCTTGACCTACAATGATACTTAAGGTGTGATTGCTGTGATTCCTAGATGAGTCGTGGTGCCTTATACTGAAAGTGCTGTCCATGTTCTCCTAAACTGTGTATGTGGCTCTGCTCTTTAAGGTGAAAGACAGAGTTTCTGTCTGTTCCGCACCTGGTGGTTCAGGTTTGAGGATAGTAGCTTGCATAGTCTTGACAGTTGGAGTGGTACAGCTTTGGGATAGAGGGCTGCCCCGCTCTGGGATGCCTTGTTGCAGTGGGGAGGCTGTTTACCCTAACGGTACCCATTTTTTGAAGAGAGGGAACAGGATGGGCTCTCAGAGTATTTGAACTGAGCTGGCTGTGAAATATAGTCCTTGCAGAAACACTTTCAGAGGACTGTTTTCCCATCCATCATGATAAGATGCAGGAGCACTTTTTAAACAATCATGCATTCTCTAAGAGTAGATCAGGGTTTTGGAGAGAGGCAGAAGAGATGCCTTTTTTTTTTTTTTTTTCTTTTTTCTTTTGAGACCTACCAAACTATGAGTTTAAGCTGAGGTTCGCTTAGGTGATGTTTCCAGCTCAGTTCCCTGTAGGTACTTTGCTCTAAAATGGGACGTGTTGAGTCTCATTTCATATGGGCTACTGAGCTGTATCCTAAAATACTCACGTAATTGTCTCGGTTGTCCAGCTACAAAGATTCATTAGCAGAGACAGAAGCTTCTTGTCTCCCCAGCCAGGAAGAAAAAGGCAAAGGACTTGTGAAAGGGAGGGGGGAGAGCTCAAGAGGAGACTTTGCTGGCAGATGACTACGGTGAATCTTACAGCCCCATTTAGCACATCTGTCTCTCCAGAGTAGCTGATGGCATATGCGAAATGCAGCAAGTCCTTGGGTTATTGTGTAACTTGGGGGATGCCTGCAGCCGCTGTTCATAATTAATCATTTAAGCAACAGTAAAATCAAGTGACTTTACTGACAGTATCCAAACTGCTGACCTCAATGCATTTTAAAAGTTCGCTGGATACTGAACCTCGAATGACCCATGGATGGATCTGGAATAATAATTTTCATAATCCTCAAGTCATTATCTTAAGAGGGAACGTATTGTTCTTCTAATTAAGTCCGTCCACACGCTGTGCATCTTCCCATGCAAATGCACTGCGCATAAACTAATTAAAAGAAATATACAGCCACAAGGACTTAAACTGTCTTTTATGCAATCTCTTTAAATTACAAGGAGTCTCCCTCCTCCCCCCTCTCTCTCTCTCTCTCTCACACACACACACTAACAAGGGATTCGGCACCACATTCAGCAGGGAAAACCACTGAGCAGTTTTGGATCAGAATCTGGAATTCCCTAGAATTTATTAGAAAGCCTTTGGTTTATGACATTTTTCTGAGGGCCCTGGATGTGTAGAAGACCCTAATTAAGTGAGAGTTATGATTGTTTAATAGGAGACAGTCCCTGCCCTGAAGAGCTTACAGTCTAAACAGACAAGACAGCCAAAAGCTGTAAGAGCCTTGTTTTGCAGTTTAACAGCTCAGCCATTGAAGAGTTGAATGTCTTTTTCAAGGTCATACATACAGAGCTGGAAATTGAAGGCAGACCTGCTCCAGCACTGTAAGTACCCGAGTCTTCTCCCTCCAACAGTAGACCAAAAGACGTAATATGTAGAAACCTATTTGAGGCAACAGCACCAAAGGGCAGTTTCCCAGTGAAATTCACTGGTATTTAGTTAGCTGGAAAATGGCTGAGAGACTGCTTGGCTGTTTTTAGTAGTTGCTTTATGTTCTCAGGTGTGGTGGTAGAGGCTGTGCCGCCGGAAAGCAGTGTGTCAGAGGCTTGTGACCATCTTAAAACATTTCCTGCTGTGTCTCCCCATTTAAGCCTCAGCAACACTGTGCAGGTACAGCAGAAGCCCCCCCGCCCGTGCCAGCAGTGTGTGTGTGTGTTCATGCTGTCTGCGTGCCTCGTGTTGGATCAGGATTTTGATGAACCCTAGACTGGCCTCCATTTGCGCTTGACTGTGGCAAGAACGTGGGCAAAGGCAAGCTGAAGGGTACTGTCAGGGTCAGCCTTTTTGCTGTGATTTCCATCGGGACTGTTGCTGACATTGCCTTTGGTTTCTGCTTTGCAGAAGAGGAGTGGAAGCTCTGGATGTGTCCTGCTTGCTGTTTTCATTCCTCTTGTAGGATGTGTGTCTGGTGCCTGCAAGTCTGCCAGAGCACTCTGGTGTTACTGCTTGCTCTCCTCCAAAAGAAATCAAAAGCAACTGAAGTATTTTGTCTAATACAGCATCGTAGTCTCCATGAGTACAGGAAGAAGTGTCCGTACATACTAATGTGCTAGATTTGGGGGTGTCTTAAATAGGTATGCCAGCAAGGTAACTTGGATTTTTGCCTTTCTCAGACTTTCCCCCAGCAGCCAAGAAAGGTGTTTACAGGATTATGAGATGCTCCAGATTAAATCTGGGGCATCTGAGTTGGAGCAATAATCCTGAGAGCTGAATCTGAGTTTAATGATGGAACATCTTGGTGTTTTCACTGGCCTGAATGGTCTTGAGTAGGCTTGGTGGCATTTGCAAATCTCACGTGCATGACTGTGGACTTGCTGTGCTTAAGGATTGTGAGTGACAGGTCATAGCAAACAAGACAGTCAGCGAAGGAATAGTTTGTGGGTCGTCTGACCTGAGTGAAGTACCCAGACAAGGAAGTTGGTGTTTACACTGAGGTGAACTGGGACAATGCAGTCATATCCATCTGCGAGAGTGGACACAAAAGCAGGACACCTGAACCAGTTGCTAGGTGAAGATGGGCTGTGTAGCTCACAGCCCTGCCGGGATGGAACAGGAGCCTTTCTGAGTTCTGGCACATACACTGCTTGGTGCCTATACAGCTTCTGAACAAGTGATGTCTGTGATTACTGAGGCAATGGAGGTGCAAATTTCAGGAACAGCCCATCAGTGTGTCTGAATGCCCTCCACAGCAGGACTCGTTCAGGGGCCAATGGCAACTGAGCCCTCAACAGCCTGGGCATGGTTGGATAGGAATTTGCACATAAATTTTGAGAAAGCACAGGAATTTCCTTGCTCTCTTTTGTAGCAATTGTTTATAAGTGCAAAGTGGAAGATGAAATTTCCTTAGGCCAGTCTTGGTTATTGTCTCATTCCTTGCACGTGACAGGTTTCCTGGGAGCATCCCTGCCAATGCAGCTGGAAAAGGAGAGTGAAGAAGAGCCTGGCTCTGCGGCTGGGAGGTCCCTGCAGCACAGGATCAGAACCAGAGCGAACAGGCAGTTCTCCTCTTATCTGATGTAGCCTGGAAAGCAGACAGATAGGACTGCAGCAATCAGTATGATGGGAATGTGGTGGGTGGACTCTACCAAGAGAAAAGAAACCCTCCCCTCTATGGATGAACCTTCATCTCTCCGTTTCCCCCCTCTCTAGTCATCATTCTGGTAAGAGGGAGGATCTCTTACCCATCCAGCGATGAGATGAAAGAGTGCCCCCCATTTGACACTTCATGAGTTGGCTGAACCCTACAAAATGATCTTCATAAAATCCTGATTCCAAAGCATCAAAGCCTTTTTCTGACTGGTAAAAACCCTAAAAATTCCTGGAAGAACTGCCAAAGGGCAATGGGGCTGATTCTGTCAACTGCCTTTGGTTAGAGCTGGGTTTGGTTATTTATGGGGGCCGGGGGAGGCAAGAACTTTCCAGATGGGCGGCTGAACCAAATACAACAATGATAAAAATCAGTGCAGTTACACGAAGGGAAAAGAACGCCTGCGCTGAGGGGCTGCTTGAGGAACACACTTCCCTGTGCTGAAACGTCCCTCGGCATGGTGCTGCTTGTGGCATCCCACCCCGCAATGTTTCATCCCCATGCACTGCACAGATACCTCCTCTGTGTCTGCAGAAACGTGCCATTTTCTGGGGGTATTCTGCCTGGATTTAATGGTACCTACCTAATAAGACTCTATGCTGATTGAGGAATAAGTGAGGAGTAAATACCTTATCAGACTAAAAACATGGTCAGGAGAGTAATCGCCCAAGCGCAATCAGAAGTCATCCCACCCCAATGACATTATAGCAGGGCTGGTCTCTCAGCCCATGCAAGAAGCCAACAACTGATTAGCAGCGTGACTTTTGTCTGTCCAAAAAAGCTGCGGTGTTCTGATGTCCCAGGTCATGCTGGGGCTCCAAAGCAGCAGATGTGTCTCTCGTGAAATTGTGGCTCGGACACTCAGAATCGGTGTGTGAGGGACTGAAGCTGGGACACAGAGTATCAAACAGGTTGCACAGAAGCCCTTGGATGAAAAGTGAGGTGTAAAGATGAACATCTCCTGTGTGAAATGTCTGAAGAAATTTGCTGTTGCAGTGTGATGGTGTAAAGGAACTGAGTGAGCAGAGGGACAATCTTCAAAATCATCTGGGTTCTTAAGTCATCCTGAAGTATGAATTCTGATCATTTAAAGCCCTGTTGGCGTGCGTGGCACTGCACAGTTAAAAGTCAGAGTGAAAAACTCTGTCCCTTTTCCAAAGGCATTGCATGCAAAGTCTAGGCAGAGAAAGCACGAGAAAGCAGAAGAAAGGCAGAAGGTAAGGGATTGGGACTGATCATTAGATCTTTGTATGCATCCAAGAACAGAGGAGGACAATTCAGTAATTCCTTTAAGAATGAAGCTTGCTCGACATCTGCTTTGCAAGGAAGCATGCTGAGTATCTGGTGCAAGTGGGAAGGTGTCTAGGAGTCAGGACTAAGTGGGAGAAATGAAATATCTGGTGAGAAAGGAAATTTGCTGGAAAGGCTTGGAGTTGGTGACTGCAAACTGCCTTTGGCTGAGTGCACCCTTGGGTTTCCTGTGCTAGTGAAGGTTTGGATGCCTGCATGGGTTGTTAACAGCAGTACAATTAGCCAGTCCGATATCATCATCTTCCTAGTGTTGATCTTTATTTTTAGAGGCATCTTTTCTTGGAAAACCTCCAGTACTGTCATGGAAAGGACATGCAAGGGGTATACAAAGAAACCATCCCTTGGGCAATTCTTTTTTCCCACCCACTGAGTCCTGCGGTGGTACTTCTTTCAGCCTGGTGTTCACACTCCTTGGCCCCACCTGCTGATCCATACGTGTTTACACTGTTGAAAAGGTGGTGAGGCTCAACCTACTGAGGCTGCTGTTCGTCACAACGCAGGGAATTCCAGCTCGCTAGGTAAGTTAATGAAACTGGAGGAATCAGTCTGCCTGATCCACCAGACAGAGCCTTGTTCAGCTGGGTTTCTTTGTTTAGGGCAGGTGTGTGGTCCCACCGTCACGTTGCCTTTCACCAGCCTCCTGTCTTGTGGGAGCCCAGCCTTGCCACCTGCTAGCGAAGGTGCTTGCTCTTGTCTCTGCTCCTGACCCACGGATGGACCCAGCACTTCAGCAATCTGGCAAGAGAAGGCCAGGATGAGGTGAGTGATTTGTTTGCTAGTGAGATGGCAGGATCCTTGTTTCTTGTCAAAGGCACGCGAGGTAAGAGATGCCATCGACGTTTCAAGGTGTTCTTATTGTAGGCCTTCGTCTGAAATGACACTGTTCATCCACACTTTCTCTCCAGCTTCTTGATGAAAACAGAGAATTTTCTCCTGCTGTCTCCAGTCTCTGGAAAGCCCCTAGACAAAAGAATTTTTCAGACACACCATTTCCTTTTGTGAATCAAACTCTAACCCCTTAATGTTCAGCAAATAATTTGTTCCAAAGCGACTGTGTTGTATGTGATCGTAATTACATTTGGTTTTTAATAATCACAAACACTCCTGTTTTCTAAGAACCAGCAAAACTGATTTCCAAATCATTTAGTTTGAATGGCATGTTTTGTGTTTGTGTAGCATCTTCTCCCCCATATGCGCTTCTAAAGAAAAACAAACAATGTGTTAAAAAAAAAAAGCAAGTGTGTGTGGGGGGGAAAAAACCTTGGAGAACTTTAAAAGACTCTAAATCTGAAAAGGGAGGGGTGGGATCAGCTAATTTGTCCCTCTTTTGTATGGTTTATTAAGCCTTTTGTTCTGGAACGCATGGGTTCAGTGGGAAAGCGGTTTTTGATATATAATGTATTTACTTTTGCTAATTAATTAAAGCAGTATTCATATGAAAATGCCGACTGATAATGGCTTTCACAGCAACAACTGTGTTTTTTAAAGTAGCAACTTTTAATTACAAATTGACTGGCAGAAATATATAAACCCAAATATTGTTCCGCTGATTTCCTTTTAACTGTGTTACTCTTGCTTGATTTATCGGATTAGGGCTTTTCACACATAGTGCGTACAAGATATTGTTTTTAATGAGAAATTAAAAGATTACCAACAATACCCATAAACCATTAAAAACACAAACTCTAGATGAATGGTAATTAGACAGAATGATTTGAGGCTGATAAATTGGAAGCAATTAATGTATTTGTTTGGGATTCTGAAGATAGCTCTGGGTGTTCCAGAAAGCACTGAAGGGTTCAGATTTGGTGCTGAATTGCATGTGGAGATACCTGCACTGCTTTGAGTCAAGGGGCACCAGTAGAGCACCAGTGGAGATGATGCTGACAGGGCTCCCCTGGGCTTTGAGAAGTTACGCGAAGGGGTTCTGTGAGGAGGGTGAAAGGGCAGGGCTTCCTCGGATCAAACCCTTTCTGTGTTTCACTGTTACCGGTGATGTAAGGGAAAACTCGAGGAGGTAAGAGGGGGAAAAAGTGCTGAGGAGAAGTGAAGGTTTCTCATCTGTGCTGTGGTTTATCAAGATTGCATCTTCTGCTCGACCTGAGCAGTCCTGAGTCAGTAGGCCTGTGTGAGACGCTGTCTTTTGGGAGATGAGGAGGTTGCATTCATTAATGGTGACTTGTAACCCCAGCAAGAGCATCCTGTTTCTATTCTTTCTCTTATTCTTGGCAAAGCAAATGTTTTGGGATTCTATTTCAGCAAAAGGAAGTACTCTCGGGTGGTGATGCCTTTTGATATTGTTCCTTGTACTTGGGTCTAGAACAGAGCTCATCATGATTTGCCATCTCAGGAGAATTTCTTAGGACAAGAAAAGTAGCCAAAATCAAGTAATTGCCTAAATCAGGATAGTGATGTCTTTTCTCAAAAATCTTAAAACAAAATAGCCTTCTCCACCCCAAAACATAAAGCCTCAGGCGACATATAATCTGAACAATTGAAGCACCTCACTTTGATTTTTATTATTTTTATTTTCAAGTTTTGTCCAGGTGTAAATTAAACAGAACGTTGAAACAGATAGTCATGGCAAAAACACACATGAAACCTTTTCCCCATTTCCCCCCAAGTCAGGAATATCCATTAGAATCCACCCTTTCTTACACACAATGTTTTCCTTCTGATAACTTGGCATTCCTGATGGGGGATGGGGAATTTTTCGTGGAAAAAAAAACCCCAAAACTTGACATGGAATTCTGCAAGTGGAACTCCCCTCTCTGCCATTGGCTTATCTCTGTATTCCAATCCCTGTTTTGGATATATTTGTTCCATGAGGCTTTTCAGTTTTTATCCACTGTAGAAAGAAATGCATTATTTAACAAGGCAAGAGCACAGTGTACGCCCTTCACGTCTAACCATCAGCTGCTGGTGCCTTGTGCGCGGAGCCAGGTTTTCAAAGGAGCTCATATTCCTGAAAGCACTTAGCTGAGTGGGTGCTGGTGGGTGCTCAGTTCTTTTGAAAACTTGGTTGTCACGTTCCTAGTGGAAACTGTTGGATGGAACGGGATTTTTTTTGAGGCTTTGCTCTGAAAAAGTATGTTTTCTATGGAAACTCTGTGGCTCATCAAATATACGGCCCAATTCTTTCACTTGTTGACCGTCTTCTACCCACACATAAGTCTTGCTGGTACTCTGAAGCTTACGTTTGCAGGAGCAGGAGCCTTGTCTTCTGTCCCTGTGGCTCCATCCCTGTGCAGCACGCTGTGACTCTCCTGGGTGATTCATTACGGCTATCCTCTGTCCTACTGGAGTCGTGGTTGGCTTGCTTCCAGGGGTGAACTGGACAAGATACTGCTTCACCCCATGGCCTTACTCTGGGGAACACTTACTGGGTTGTTGCTGCTGCTGTGAAGTAGCTTCTTGGGCATTTAATGAAGTATTTTTTGTTCCTTGTACACCGATTCAGCCATCAAATTAATAAATAAGGTTCTTGGAGGAGCCACCTGGGACCTATTGCAAATGCTGGATGCCAGTAAAATCCAGTTGCATGTAGCAAAAGGGAAAAGACCAATAAGGAAACAATAACAGAAAAGCTCTATTAAAAAGGCATATGGATACAATGTTGCTGGCCCAGTTAATGAACCTGTTATATTCAGTAGTGCAATAAAATCCAAAGTAATGGCAAATGAAACTTAATGCCTTGTAAAAGAGTTCAGCTCCTTTCTTCCATAGCGACTCTTTTTGAAATAAAGGCCTGGTCCAGCAGGAGGGGTGTGTGTGCTGCACAGCTCAGATAGTGTCTTAGGAAACATCTGATTAGCTGTGGACAGTGTTCAGGTTGTTTGAAGTGTTCCGGCTTTTTTGGCCAGCCCAGCCTTCTGCAGGAGGCTGTGGAAGAGGGCGGCACATGGAGAAGTTGACCTTGACCCTGTGTGTGTGGGATCCTCTGTGTCCTGCTCTGCCCTGCAGGCTCAGGGATCGCTTCACACTAGTCCAGCCAGGAAGCTGCTGAGGTGATGTTACTTTTTTCCCTTTATTCTCAAATCCCTGTGTTTTGCCATCGTACTGGCTAGAGCAGCGGGCTCAAAAGCCCTGCAAAAGAGAGGCAGAGGAGTCCTCCTAAGCCTGCCTCTGGGTGCATTCTGTCTGAGGTTTGGTCCAGACTTTTCCCTGACTTTTTACAGCATGTGATTCCTGCCTGCTTAAAGCAAACCCCATTGGTGTGGGGACAATAGACCCATGATTTTGCTCCCTATTATAGATTCTGGGTAGTAACAGTTTCTTTAAGTTGTAGAGCTAAATCCCGATTGTCTTTACTCAGCTCTCAAGTCAAACTTCCTTTATGCGAGCAAAAAAATATGTGGGAGCAGGGGATTTGCAGCACCAGTGTTTTCTGGTGAAGACAGTGGATATTTTTTGGTGGTTTAGTGCCTGGTCTTTGGGAATTAAATAACTGCTTGAGAATTTTAGCTTCATTTCAAAGGCATGTTTCTAGCCCTTCAGTTTCTGTGACCCCCTCCCCCCCGCACCTTGTAATTTGAAAGTGTGACTTGGATATGCCTGAAAGACTGGGGATCCACAAGGCAGGGAAAAAGAACCCAAAGCTGATTGTTATTAAAAACAAACACCACCACCCCCTCCCCAAACTGATGGTATTTGAATTCCTGGGTTTGCATTGCTGATTTTGGGCCAAGGGAACTGAAGGCAGGTAGAAGCCTGACTTGCATTAGATCAGAAGCAGGAACCTGGCAGTTTGCTTGAAAATGGCCTGAGCCTGTTAAGCCTGGTGAGCCAGCGCCTGCAAAACGGGTGAGCGGGGACACAGTGAGTGCCACAGAGGGAAATACCAGCCCTTAGAGAAAATCCTTCCTGCTCCCACCCATAAAACCTCATTTTTCTGGAGAGAAGAATCAGTCCCGCAAAGGGTGATATCCCCACCTCCTCCTTTACTAATCAGGTTCTCTTAATTTGCAGTGCTTAGTTTCCCCACATGAATTGACTATAGTTGGTAGATAAAGCTGTGAACGGCCCTTTTAAGTTCAAATGATGCTTCTAGCTGCACATTGCTCAGTTAAAAATGTGCAGGGGCCTTCTTTCCTGACATGTGCTAGCAGAAGTCATGGGGTGCACCCTGAGAAGCAGCCCCTGCTTTCTTTATTGTTGTTTTTTCCTTCCTCTGGTGGCACGAGTCAGGGGCACTGCCGCTCCGAACCGACGGTGTCTCCACTTTGGCAGTCTGTCCATTTCATTGTTTGAGCTGTGGCATGCTATAAGGTTTATCTTGATCCTCTGTAGTTGACAATAAAGGGGCAAATTTCTGAAATTCTAGTGGGATTTCTAAAGATACTTCCTTCCCCCTTTCCCCCTCGAAAGGAAGCAACCTCCTGCAAACTCACCAGCCCGCTGCTTTTCTTACAGGGTCAGGGCTGGCACCCTTCATTAGCTTCCCGCGTAACCATGGGTTTGACTTGGCTTCTCTTAAGGTTCTTGCTGAAATTGGTCCAACGCTTTATCCTCGCATCCGCCCACGCACATGAATTCCTCAGTGTCATAAGTTGGTTCAGATCCATGTAAGTCATGGCATCTCTTCTGTCTTTGCCCCTTCATCCACCCGTGTGAAAAATGTGTGGAGTTGTATATATTTGCATTTGCCTCCATTTACAAGGTGGGGAGCCTTAGTGATGTGGAACTAAGAGATGAGGGCAGCAAAGACATAGTCTGTGGAAGGTTATTAGGGCTTTTGAATAATGAAATGCAAGACTATCCCTTAAAGCTGGATGTGAAGCCTGCTGAGTTCAATGGAGAGCTTTTCGTTGATTTTTGTGAGCTCTGGATCAGTCCCTTCAAAAGCAGCAAGGACTACGGTCCTAGTCAGATGATATCATTGTGGTGATAGGGCTTGGCATCTACGCAGGACCCTAAATAAGACCTCAGGTCTTTCAGAAGTGCTCACCATGAAAGGAACAGGTCCTATACTTGGTATTACACCAGAGGCCAGTAGGTGTTGTGTGCTTTGGAAACTCAGCTCCTTTGATTAAATGAGAACACCATGTATTTTCAAATCTGGTTGCTGTTGTAGTTGTTGAATGCTTGAAAGTCTCTCTCTGAACAAATTTTTAGACTGCCTCCCCTTCCGTTTCAAAACTGAATTTTGCAAGGTGTTATGTTCCTTCAGCTCTTAGGGCTACACGCGTACATACACAAGGACCTTAGGAGGATCCCTGTCGGGAAATTTAAAAACAAAAGAAAACAAAAAAGATTTGGATCTTTTTTTAAAAGAGTTAGATCAAGGACGTGAACATTCGAGATCATTTTCGAAATGGCAGGCCAGCCAGCAATTTCACAACTAGATCTTGATTTGAACTCTGAAACTCCAGCAAAACTGGGGTATGTGATCCCAAGACTGGGGTTGTCTAAACACGGAAATCACTCAGAACTCAAGTCAGCAAAAATGTAGGTAAAGGCACTAAATAAATGCAGCGGTCACGGGTAGCTAATCTTCCCACCCAGGAGCTCTGGTGTTCTCGGTACACAACCATTATCATCTAAAATACTGCCTGTCCCATTGCAGCCTGGATTTGGTCTCCTTGCCTGTGGATTAGACATAAGGAATATAAAACAAAATACATGCACAAAACCCTTGTGTTTCCTTTGCAAAATCAGGCTGTGCACATAACTAATTCTTTTCATGTTAATCTACACTTACAACCCGATAACAAGCTAGAGCTTTCTTCTAACCAGGCTTGATTAAATTTGGAAGATTTCTTCCCAACAGGAGAACCCTTTCTGCTTTCATGCAGTAAACATGATTTTGTGCTTTCTGTATTTCCCTTTTTTATTTTTATTTCAGGAATTCTTTTTTTCCTCCTTCTTCTTATTATTATGAATAAGCTAGTTTTAAATCAATTTCAACAGCTGGAATTAATTTTCCTGTTACTGACTCTTCACTTGGGCCTGTCACAGAGCGGGAGGCTTTCTATTAGCATAAACATAACTGAAAGCTCTGGAATTTGCATTAATGTACTTTTAACAAGTTGACAGTCTTTTGGCACACGCTCCTGAGATCTGAGAAGCAAGGGGAAAAAAAGACTGTATTATACCTTACACTGGCCGGATTGTAAGAAGCTGTCAGGTAAAACCTCAGGTTTCTTTTCCTACTACAAAAATATGGGACAAAATATCCACTCATGAGCAGGTGCATATATCTGACAATTTTGCAAAGTCCTTACTGCTTGCCTCCTAGTCTCTGAAAGAGCATGCTCACAATTTGGGAGCAAGCTGTTGTATTGTTATTTAATGGTTGTAGAACTTGCACAAGGGCTAGGGGTGCAAAATATTTTACAAAGGTTTTAAGGGGTCTTAGGAAATGTATATTTTAGTGACGGGCCTATGGGTGCTTTGAAAAGTGATCCAGACCCTGCTAAGTAAGTCAGAAGGTGTGTCACGTAAAGAGCTGGCCCTGCAAGCTCCTTGCTACCACCAGGTAGGAATTCAACAGGGCTCGGCCTGGCAGTTTTGCCAGCAGATGACAAATCGTAAGCGAAGACCCAAAGTCCGAGACGATGGTTTTATACATCTCCGTTGAAGCCAAATAATTAAAGTAAGGGTCTTGCCACTTTGGAGCTGGAAGCAAATGGAAAGTGAATTGTGGCTGAACCTGGCCTTCGTTAGCCACAGGATCAGAACCCAATTTGTAGATAAACAGAACCTGATGTTCCCACCAAATGGCACGGCCGTAGCAGCAAGGGAGGATGGCTATTAGGAAAGCTGGTGTCGGTGACATTTGGCTGAAGTCTGCTGGCTTTGCAGTGAGTGTGTAGAGAAGTAGGTGGGCAACTGCTGGATCAGTGTGGGCAACCAACGTGCTGGTCTGTGTGCCGCTGTCTGCGTGCAGGGATGTCTGCGTGAATGTGTTCTGCCATGGCTGGAAGTGAAGAGTTAACTGAGCCCCCACACTGCAGGCATGGGCCTTATGTCCATCAAGGCTATCAAGGCAGGTAGCTCTGGATGCCTCAGCTATGTAGATGTTCCTCCTGCATACCAGTGGGGCTGATATGTCTATTTAAAGAATGCAGTATGTTTTCACTAATTATTTAGGATAAAGGTGTATTTGCAAAAAACGTACAAGCCAACATCAAATTTGTATGTATACTTATATGTGTTTCCAGCTATACTAGAAAAGTAGGCAGGAGAAAAATACTTGGGCTGCAGATCAGACTCACATCAGTTGCCATGGGAATAAAAGGAATACTGAGAATTGAGGGAATCCTTTAAACTACAAGATTTTTTAAATTGAGTTCTTATTTGACTGTTTATTTAGGCCCTACATTAAGACAAAAATATGTGTTTAGCCAGCTCCTCCTGCTGGATCCAGAGCAACTATTAAAGCTTATTTCCACAGCGAGATTGCTGATCCTGGCCCCAGAACAGAGAAGACGGAGGCCTGGGAGAAGGGCTGTGCTTAGTGGCACTCGGCTCGCCCTGCGGCCAGGGGCTCGCGCAGCCCCCTCGCAGCTTGGCACGGACAGGCGGGCTTTATGCTTACATGGTAAAGCTGCTGCCAGTGGTTTTGGCGAGGATGCGGTATTCGTCTGCTCCAGGCATTGTTCCTGGCTTTGCCTCTTGATTTTGGAAAGACCAAAATGGTACCCCTTCGGTCTGGAAACTATGACTTGATCTGGCCGGCACGGGAGTGATCTGACGCTGCTTACAGGCAGTTGTATGGGAATAGTCTCACTGCTGGGAAGAGTCACTGAAAGGTCTGCTAGCTAATTAGCAGGGGGATTGTAAACAGCTAAAACCTGACTGAATTCCTCTGTCAACTCAGGACAGGATCCCCCGGCCACTCCTTTTTCTGCCTCTTCAATTTTTGACCACAGTCGGTTCTTCTGAAGATAATTTTTCCTCTCGTGGCTGTTTCAGTCGTTACTATGAAAACTTACCGTGGCTGCTGTTCGTTGCCTATAGGAAAAGGAGCAACTCAGTGCTGTGGAAGGGCAGTATCTCCTCAGTCCCTTTCAAATCCTTTGTAGTTTGTCCCTTTCCCAGGAAAAGTCCCCAGGGATGCTGGCTGAGAGCAGAGGCAGCATGTCCAGCGCCGTTTGGCTCAGATGCTGCTGTCCTGTCTTGCTTTGACTGATGGAAGGCACTTGAGGTAAATCTGCCTAGCTGTGACTGAATCACGTAATTTTTCCTGAGCTAATCTGCCTGTGTACTTGTGGCTGCGTGGAGCTCACTGCAGGTTCCTTGTCCAACCAACAGCCCATGCCAGACTGGATGGGATAGAGATACTTTGGTGAAGTCTTGAGTAGCAGTCACTAAAGTGGTGGAGTGGAGAACGGGATGCTCCTTCATTCAAACCTCCAGACCCTATGATCATGAAGCCAAGAAGCCTTCTGAAAGATTTATCTCCTTCTTAAGGCACTTCAAAGAGCCCCCAGAAGAAACCAGTTGTGTTGACATAGGCAGTGCATCAGGGCCACAAATGCATGAGCATGTCACCCATCTGACATCTGTGTGTCATCTTTTGATAAAAAAGAAACATTTCTCCTCTTTCACAAAAAGACATTTTCCATACCTGCCAACCCAACCCCTTACAATTGCATGAGCCCAGATATAATCCCAGATGCAGGAGCGATGAAAGGATAGCATAACATTGGAAGCAGAGGTCAGCATCTGTGCTTGTGGTGAGGGAAGCTATCCAAAGCCAAAGGCCAGATGCCTACACCAGCACTGACTTCACCAGCATCAACGGAGGGCATTGCGTGAGCCAACGCTGACAGCATCAGGCCCTGGTCAGGGTTCGTGTGTGTGAGCAGCGGGCAGAGGAGAGCTGTGGGCTGGGAGAGCTTTGCAATGATGGGAAGAGTGTGGGAGGGGAAAAGAGAAGGGTAGTTTGGTTTAGAGATACTGTCCGCAGCGCTGATTCACTGGGCTAATCGGATCTCCGTGGCATTTTTCCTCCGGTATCTGCTCTGGGCGTCTGTCACTGTTTTTGAGAATTTATCTTTCTCATCAGAGCTTGGGGCTTTTTGTTGGGTTTTTTCCTTTCTTCATTCAATGCCTGTGAAAGGAAAACATTTGAAAACAAAATGTCCTTTTTTTTTTTTTTTTTTTTTTTTTTTTTTTTTTTTTTTTTCAGAGCTCTGTTCAGTAGGCCTGAGCTGTGATGAAGTTCCTTGTCATGTGAATTGCCAAGGAATGTGGGTGCCCTGTGGGCAGTGGCCAACCAGGACTACCTACAGCCTCTGCTGCATCCTTCCATTTTTTGGTAGGAGTTCTCAGTTGCCCCCAGTCTCAAAACAGTACTTCGGGGCCACACAGCAAAGGCTGCTGTATAGTCATTTTTGGCCGAAGCATGCCCTGTGGCATGGACCTTGTGGGTGAGGGTCTGGGACCTTTCCTTAAGTCACCCTGTTTCAGGCAAGCATGAGGACTAGCAGACTGCGATTGAAACTGGCAGCTCTGATGGGCGACGATGGAAAAGAGTACAGCCTGGCCTGGAGAGGAGTACAGCCTTGCCTGGTGGGTCCTTGTCCACATCCTCCCATGGAAACAGCCTAATGAAAAATAGTTGACGAGCTTTTATTATAGCTCAGGTTCTGGTGCAGTTAACCAAGGGGTTTGAGAAACTGTTGTGGAGCTCCACCCTGTCCTGTCAGTCTGGCCCGCATGGATTGAGGTGAAGCCATGAGCTAAGTGGAGCTCGTGATCACCGGTGTGCCAAACCTCCAAACTCTGCAGCGTGGAAAAAGGGGTTCAAGTATTAGTTATTATCTGGCAGCTGCAACCTCCCCTCCAACTCCTGTTGTATCAGTTAAGCTGAGCACAGCAAGAGAAGGGGGGCTGTTTGGGGAACATCTGATAAAAGAACTTTAGCTGTGCAAAGCTCAATTGGTGAGACTTCTCCGTAAACATCATCTGTTGTTAATTCAGCCTTGCATGCTTACAGACAGACATTTGTGTTGATTATGTGTGTTTTCTGGAGGAGAGATTTTTTAAATATGGAAATGAATGGAGCTATTTGCACAACTGGTTAGCATCCATTTCATATTATTACTGAATATATGTATTATGGAAGTGCCTAGAGACCTTAGGTTGTAGTAGAGCTTCACTGAACAAGGAGCAGACTATGCCTAGGGGAGATACGCCTTACTACAAGTAGTTGGAGATGGTCCCAGCCGGGGCAGACAGCTGGGCAGAGGGAGGGCAGGCACAAGGGGTGGGGTGACCTGCTCAGGGCCAGGCTGCAGGTCTTCTGGCTCTGCCCAGTCCTGAAACACTCACTGCTGGGCTCCCAAGCTTGTCTTGGGCAAGTGACAAACAAGGATAGCCATGTAAGCAAGCGATGGTATTGCTGTAACTCTCTCTGCACTGTTTTTACTGTCCTTCTCGTGATATGTCTGGCCTTAGACCCCGAGCTTTTGAGGGAAAAAGTGCTGGTTTTCTTGAGAATAAAGCATGATGCTAGTTTTATACTTTTTCTGTATCCAAAGTGCCAAGGACAATAAAAAAAATGTTCTTCTCACTTAAATAACATCAAAATTCAAACAGTGGTCTCAAAAGCATGTATATTAGTTTATAGGTCTGTATAAATCAATATGTTTGCGTGCCTAAACTTGAGGACTTGGAATAAGGCAATGAAAGGGAGATCAAATACAATTGTAAGTGGAGATACAGGCTGTTCTGAGCTGCTTTAGGATACTTTGGTTGAGTATTTAGATGTGAGTGAGAATCTGAATCCTCCTTTGCTGGAGCTGAGGTTTTGTGCATTTGAATTTCTACAGTCTTGAATGTGGAGCGTCAGGAGATCAGCTGAAGGTTATGGCCATTGTAACCGTATCCCAGATGGGGCTGGTGTGGGACAAACCCCAGCTTGTTTCTTGCAGACAGGTTCCAACATAGAGAGTTAAGTCACTAATTCTAGACACCAAAAATGTAGAAATGCCAGTTGACAGGTGTGTCCCACTATCGTGGAGTGATACTTGTGATGCCTCTGCTCTTGCTGGGTAACACCATAACCCAAAAAGGGCTCACGCTAGTTTCCAGAGGCAGTTCTTGGAGTGAAGTGTAAATTTTCTTTGCATGCTTTGTCCTGTCTAAGCTGTTGCTACCATCCTCCTTACTCACTGGTGCCTTTGGCCTGATCTTTTATGTGCCAGAATCAAGTATCTCTGTATTTCTTCTTTCTGTCCCTTAGTCAAGGATTTCCAACAGCATTCAGGGTCGGCCAGACTCTGCTCCTATTGCAACCAAAAGGTGTTTTTTCCACTGACTTCATTGGGCACTGTTAGGGCAGGGCTTGGCGCTGTTGGAAATCCCATATACCAGCTGACTGAGCAGGCAGGGAAGGGGCTTAAAGGATCTAGCGTGTTTCATGGCAGAAGCAGCTTTTTGGAGAAGCGGTATACATTTCTCACATTTTTTTCTGTGATGTAGTAGGTTACCTTGCTTGGGAGTGTTGTGGCAGGCATAGGACACATAGTCCTATGTGCAGCTGTGTAAATCCCTTCCAGTGCAACTGGAAGCAGTTGAGGAGTCAGTGGGAATATATAGAAACATTTGTTCCTGAAAGGAGCTTACATGTTTCCTTCTGCCTGGTCTATAGTATTCCTCTGACTGACTTTTTTTTTAAAACTTTCAGACTATTTCAATTCCTCTCTTAACACTGCAATATCCCTTTTCTTGAATACTCATTCCCACAAGTCTCAAAGCTGCACCAGCCCTACAGGGACCAAAACAATTGTCGCCACGCACAGGACATGTACCAAGCCTGTGTTCTTCTGGAACCGGCAGTAGGCCACAGCCAAGAGCCCTCTCCCATCTCAGGGTGAGCACCTGTCACTGATGCAGCTGTCACGCTGGCTGCAGGACCCCAAGCTGAGCCTTTGAGCGCTATGGGGAGGCTATACAGAGGGGACACCAGGTTAACATGACCTCAAGGAAACCTGTCCTCAGCCTCCGCTTCATTAATGTCACCCAAACCTTCAGAACCTTCCTGTGATACCAGGATGGCCACTTGTTATGGCTATCACAACGGTAAAATTGTCACAAGTAAAGCCATCCCATTGTCCAGAAGTAGAAGACAATAACGTGGGCACAGAGGGCCCATCCTCCACACCCCCCTTCCCCTCGCGACTCCTCCACGCTCAGGAAGTGGCAAGGCTGTAGTGTGTGGCCAAAAACAAGGCAGAAAAACTCTAGTGCAAAAGGGAGTTAGAGCTGATTGGTAAGCCAGGCATGGGCACTGAACATCTCTCAAGAGATAAGTCTCTGACGCTTGATTCTTTTCAGTCCTTTTGGAGACCGTGATAAGGAGGCGGCAGTTGCTTTGTCAGGGTTGCTCACACTCTTTTGTGCAGCATGTTCAGTCACTGAACTTGCTCAGATAAGACAAACATCTAAACTCCATTTCCGGAGACACGTACCGGTCTTTGCACTCAGGCAATGGTTATACCAGGGGTGGGCTACCAGAGACAGGACTGATGTTGAACGCCTGTAAGAAGGATGCTTCATTGTAGCTGGTGGTTCTGGGTCTCCTTTGCTTCCCCAGAGCTCCAAAACTGGAGTCCAGATTTTCCAAATGGCCCAAAGATCTGGATTATTTGGCAAAGGTGGCCACAAGCATCCCAGCAGCAGAGGGGCAAGTGCTTCTGAAAATCTCACCAGAATTTTGGGTGCTTTGGGCTGAAAAAAGCTAGGCTCTCCCAAAGTCCAGTTGCATCCAGACCGGTGTGTATCCCATTCGCAGGGTGACTCCTCAGCCATCAGAAGAAAACTTGTAGTTAGTGACTGCTCCAGTCACTGCTGAAAGGCAGCCACAGGGGAACAGAAACGTGATTGATTAAAGTGAACAATGTCTGGACATGATTGTCTAGGACAGGCGGTGCAGGAAAATAATGTAGGCAACGTGAAATCTGCAAAGAATTTCCTAAGGTGTCAGGACGTGATAAATGCCCGAGGTAGAAATCAGTCCGGGCGCTACTTAGCACCCCTGCTGTAAGAAGTGCTGGAGCAGCTCTTGTAACTGCAGTTGGCTAGAGTTTCTTTCTGAAATCTCATGCAAAGAAAGAGCTCTGCTTTGGGGAGCAGTCCTGCTAGGAGGAAGAAAGAAGCACTCTCCATTCAGGTGCACTCATTTTTTTCAGCTTCTGTGCTTTCTGTAGAGGGCTCCCAAATAACTGCTTTTACCTGTGAACTCTGAGAAGTCTTTGCCTGAGTTGGCATGGGCAGATATGCATCAAATGGCCAGAGCTGTCCCTGCTTCAGCAGGAGAAGCAGGCTCGGAGCGGTCATGCTGTCTGGGTAGCAAGGGTTACGGGGCGCTGTGTCTGTGGGTGTTATATTTTCTATGTTGAGACTCAATGTGAAAAGGCTGAGATACAGTTTGTGTTAGACCTGTGGGTTTCAGGGGCATTGTAATATATCTGAATGCATTTTACTTGTGTTTCTGGCATCTCCCAGTCTGGCAAGAAGCAATCAAGTACCTTCTGGTCACCTAGGGAAGTAAATCCATCTAACAAACCTTCACAACCCAGAGAAGACTCAGTTTCTTGGCAAGGGGATGATTCCTCAAGTTGAACAGTGACAACCTGAAAAATGCCTGTCTTGTTCTCCTGCCCTGGGATGTTTCAGCATGTCCTTGCTGCCTGCTACCCACCATGAGCAACATTCTGAGGTCCCTTATCCCCATAAAAGCTTCATTTTCTAATTCATGGTGTTAGCCTACAGCCCTGTGCTCAGCATGGTAGGCTGATTCCAGGTAGCCTTGGAGGAGATGAGAAAATATGTCAATATTGGAAGGGAGGGACTGCAGGAAGAAAGTGGCTTTGACTTTTTTGGGTGCAACTTCTAGTGGCTTTGTTTTTCAGAACGAAGATAACGGAGTTAAACTTGGTTACACAGTGGTGTCCATCCCCGCCTCCTAACTCAGGACTAGCCCCTTGCAACCTCCTGAGGCCTTGGCTTGGTAGAACTGAGCGTACAGCCTAAGGATCAAAGAGAGCCATGTACCGCTTCTGAGGAGATCCCTCTGAAACTGTCACCTCACACAGGGTCAGTTTATGCATGAGGATAGCAGTAGCAGACTGGTGTTGGCGTGTCCTAAACTGTGTGCCTAATTTTGCTGATGTTCTACACTGAAAATGGATGTACTTTAGATGCCTCCTAGGAGTCCTGGAGGGAGAGGGACTGCTGAAACATTAGGAATTAACTTCATTATTCTGTCTGAACCTCCTCTGAGATCTCTATGTGAAGGCATTTAACAGAAAAATCTTCTTTTCCCTCCTCAAGCAGATTTCAGCTAAAAGCCACCAAGAGAGCTGGGGACCTTCAGCACTCAAAGGATTTGGTCCCTGTTGAAAGCACTGTCACCACTATGTCCCTGGGGATGTTCTTCCTTGTGACCCTGCACAGTGCTCGGCTTAATCCTCTTGTAAGCAGCAGTTGCATCACTTGGGCATCTCAACCCCTTTTATAAACCGAGATACCAGTTATAAGATGCCATTAAATTTTTAAAACGCTGCAATGGAAAGGCCTTATTATTAGGCTATCTAGGATGCAGCTCTGTCAGTGCAGGGTTCTTCAATTAACTGGGATCCAAGTCATTACTATGGCAGGTTTTTTTTTTTGTTAATTGCTACTACCAAGGCAATGATTTAAGGCGTTTAGGAATTTCAGTGATGTTTCTGTTCACTGTCAGTTGCCCAGGGTCAAATATTGGGCCTAAGGCACGTTGGTGGTGTCCTCCTGCTGTGAACAGTGACAGAAAATCCTGTCCTGAGAGCTGCTGTTTCTGGGAGGAATGGATGTACACAGACCTCCTCTCTTTTTTTTCATGCTGCACTGGTTTCTCTTTTACAGGTCACTCAGAAGTGCTGTGTAACGGTGTGGATATCCCAGCTTCTCCCAGGCTGTTTTCACCAGGGGCTGGGAGCAGTTTTGGCAAGCAGTGACCTAGTCATGGTGCCAGGGACCAAGTGAATTCATGACCTCGTGCTTCACAGTTTTTCCCCTGTGCTCTGCTGATGTGCTGTAGAAACTGGAATTACATGTTCTGCCTGCAGGCAAAGCAGAGCCCCAGTGCCCTGTGGCAGCATTTCCCAGATGGAAACGCTTCTCCTGCTTTATCTGCATACACCCGTCTGTGTCTGAGGTAGGATGTACCTGCTGCGCACCTATTCCCCCCAGGTGCCAGTCCATCCTGGTACCCTCTGCTCCCCCCAGGCTTTTATGTCCTTCTTGCTCATCCCCTCCCCAGACCAGCTGCCTGCCCTGATGGAAAGGCAGCCTGTGCCCTTCTTGTGGAAGGCAGCTGCCTGCGTCAGGGAACTCCAGGAGCTGCCCAAGTCCCCAGCAGTGAAACTTTGTTGTTTCAAAGTCACGTTGACCTGAGTGCTGCAGCAAACGTGTGTAGCGTCTGCTGCCGTTGTTTCGCATGAGGGAGCTGCAGTCAAATATTAAAAAGGCAGCAAGAGCATTAAATTATCCGGCAATGGAACATTGTCATTCCTCCATAAAACTATTTTGACCTGCAGTTTTCTATGGAGTCCATTGCTCTTAAATGTGCAGTGAGAAAGGAAATTAAAAATTAATCTTTATTTCCATCTCAGAAGAAAACCTTAATTCTCTGCATTGAAATTATACTCGTAATCCAGGGTAATAAATTATAGTTTTTAATTGCGGCTAGTCACAGCCAATCAAGTGGGAACGTCTCTCTTTCTCTCACTTGCTTTAACTTTACTATACAGAAGAACTCATGGACTGCTGGAAAAAATTCACATACATTGACTGAGGCTCTTAAAGCTGTGTAGAGTAAGCCCAGGATGTAATTACAGCAGTCAGGCTCTGCTCTTGCCTGGCACCCTTGAGCCAATGACCTGAAAGAACCTTCTGGGCATGAACTGCACCGTAGGCACGGGCACAGGAAAATGGGTAAATTCTGCCATTTCCACATGGAGAAGGTGTGGCGTAGCATCTTGTTCGAAGTTATGTAGTGAGTCAGTGTTGAACGAGGAACAAAATCTTGATCCTGGTTCACCTTTTTGACTATCAGACAACACCCTGCTGAGCAGGGAATAGGAACAAGGCTGCCCTGCTCTGGCCCACTGACCAACTCGGCTGGCCTTCGAGCATCTGGGCTCTGATGTCATACCTCTTCTGACAAAAAGGACAGCTGGTTAAAGCAGATACTTGTTTATGCTTGGTGTCTGATGCAAGTAACCTCTGTGTTCTTTCGCATTACAGCATATTGCAGACAAATGAAATGTTTCTTGGGATTTGACATTGCTGTATTGCGTATGACAAAAGCTACCTTGGAAATGGGCTTACTAAGGCATGGCATGCTTTAGCACCACCAAGGAGGTGTCTGTTCCCAAATAACCGGTGCTCTGCATGTGCCAGCTCTTCCCGTTGCTATCCCACAATTTTTATCCGAGTACTTGCACGCTTGCCATACCACTAGACCATCCTGGCTGGCTGTCATCTCACCACTTGCATAGTGGCACTTAGCCAGGGGTTGTTGTCTCCAAGACCAGCCCAAAAGGTATTCAAATACCTGTGCAGTGCAGGTACCTGACCTGCTTATGTAGCACCTTTCTGCAAGCAACATAGCCTTGGCTTTTTTTTTTTTACCCATCATATCCCAGACAATGTGATAGACCTGTGCGAACCAGGAGGGCTTAAAAAGTGTCTTAGCACTTCCAAGCTCAGCTAGGAAACAGGAGAGCCAACAGGAATGCGGTCCTCAGTTGGAGGGAGAAATAGTGGTGGCTGGAGGCCACGATTTTGGGAACAGCTCCTAGCTTTTTTCCTATTTTTTTCTGAATTGTACCAGTATGTGGAAGAGTTGGGCAAGAGAAAAAGGATGGGGAAGTGGCTAAAATATCAGACACAGCTATGGGAAAGAGATGAGGTCCACCTGACATAAGCCTTAAGTGGTTTTTATCGATATAATCACAGTGGAGGTGTTTGTTACTAATCAGGATTAGCCTGGCATGTCTGTAGTCATTGATTTGAAAAAGACTGTAAAATCTCTGCGGTCAGGGTCTTCAGTCTGTGAACATTCCTCCTCATAGGCTCAGTACCGTTAGTTGCAGCGAGAACAGTGCGGTGAAATCCTTCCCCTAGGATGCATAAAGAAGTACATATGAAAGAATCTACCAAAGTTTTTTTGCCCAAGACCTCTGGTGTTCTTGATGAGTAGCCCCTAGATTCCAGAGGGGAGGTTTTAAGAGGTCGTACTCTGCGTTTGTTAACACTGGCTGTTTCTAGAGAGCCTCAGGTGGACAAAAGGAAGCACTGGCATCAGCAAAACATCCCTTTGCCATTATGACGGTTTCATGCCCTCAGAAATTCTCCTGCCCACCCCACGTCAGTGTCAGTGAGCTGCTGTGCTCATCAGCCAGGGCTGCTGGCTGTGGAGGATCTCTGAACTGGCAGGTCAGGGGGCCCCGAGTGTGCCCTGCAAAGGGCCCCTGTGCAAGCCCTTTACCATCTGTCCTGACTCAGATGATCAGCAGCTCCACATTAGCAGGACACGCGCGTGCTATGGCAGTTGGGTGAAAAGGCTCATTTACCCATGTGAAATTTCACAAGGGAACAGGAGTGGTCTGGGTGGGAATGGCAGTCCTGCGTGCCGTGGGGAGCGCTCCTTCACGGGCTCTGCTGTCTCTGCCCTAGGGCAAGCTTGGAAGTGAATTAGATGGTTACAAGGAGATAAATTTTGACATCTTGGAGTTCTTCTGCCATCTCTGGATGCCTCTGCTCTTTCAAGCATTTCGTTACACAGAGCGCTCGCAGAAATGTGTGCATCAGCGAGGTCTGCTTCTGTCTGAAGTCCTGGCGATGTCAATGAGCAGCTTGCACTGACCCGTTCTGGCCATGTCTTTGCTGCTACCAGCATGCAAGTTTTAGCTAAATTAAAGGTAACAGATGTATGCTCGCATATGGTAAGCAAACCTCTGATTTGTTTCATCTGAGCTGCTTTTAAGTGTGAATTCTGTCCCTTTCCTAGGCAGGATTCACCACACCGTAATAAATTGAATGGCTTGGAGGCTTTTCCTGGTGGTATAGTTGAATTTTGCAGTTAACAACCTTTCTTCCTTTCTGATTCTACCAACTGGATTTACCTCTAAGTAATTCTCCTTTCCTGGAGCATTTAAACATGAGTCAAAGCTGCATAGCGTTTCCACTCTTTCGCTGTTTTCCCTCCTAAATCAGTTCCTTACGGTTCTTGGTCATTTTTTATTCTGTCATTATTTCCCACTTTCTCTCTTCGTTTCCTACAAATAATGCAGCAGTAAAACAATAGTTGGGCCTCTTCTCCTAGTTGTTGGAACTGCAGGACAGCATACTCAGATTGCTGCTGAGGTAAGTGACAAATACAGTTTCTTATGGCTCGTGGAAGTGATCCTTACATTTCAAATTAGACAACTGTGTGATGCAGAAGGCAGAGACTGCCAGTTACATACTCACCCAAAACCTTTGCTTCCCAACAGGGGCAATCTGGGATAACACCCGGTGGACTATAACTTCTATGTGCATAGAGAAAAGGCCACTTCTGGAAATTAAATGGTTTATCTAAAGTTATCGTACTGCTGACTGCTCTTTAAAAGAGGTACTTCAGGGCTGGGGAAATAACTGCCATTCTATTTGTCAAATCCAAAGGAAGAATGATCCTGAAATTTATTATCCTGTATGCATAATTTTTGTATTTAGCAACATATTGAAACGAGGATTTATAAACTAAACAAACATGTTTCCGGAAGATGATGGCAGCTGTATGCCTTTAGCAGTAGTGGCAGCATAGTGAATATATCTCATTAGAAAATCTTTTCTTTTATAGGACAATAAAATTAGTGAATGAAAGCAAAAAGAGAGGTATAATGGATCTGGATTTTAACAAGCGTATGAATCAGTATCTCATGAGATCTTGCCTGAAAAAAATGTAATTGTATTTGGCTGAGCAAGGACATGCAGAGAATGAGGGAAAGAGAACAGGGGAAAAGAATAGGAGGGATAATCTTGTGACCATGGTTGGAGATTGGACTAAGATGGGGTGGCCTGGTTTTCAGGGCCCCAGCCAGTGGGTTTAATTCCTTGCTCTGCCAAGGACTTCACAAGGGCACATGACTTCTTTTCTGTGGATCTTGGTTTGCCATTGTTACATGAAGACTGGTACTATCGCCCTTCTTGCTTGTGAGAATGATGGCATTTAAAATCAAGAGATTCCACAAACCATGGGAGTGGAGACCATTTAACGATGTTGTATTTTTCCACCCTGCCATATAGGCAATTGTAAGAAATTATCCGTTTCTCATCATTTCATGCTTCATGCACAAAGGGGGCAGACTCTGATTCCTATTAGAACAGTAGCATTGCATACACGTTTTCCATCGGTGCAGTTACTGAGGCAAGCTGCAGAAACAAGAAAAATAAGGCAAAAGGTCTTTGTGGCTGTGGGACAACCCCTTCCCCACAAGTAACTGTTATACATCTGTTACAGGCAACTGATTTTTATTTTTTTTTCCCTTTGATTTGACTAGGATTGTGTGGGAAGAGGACAAAGATTTATCTGGTGTCTGGAAATTTCCTGTAGTGACAGCAGGAGAGAAAAAAATGTGTTTTGCTTTTCCTCCATCCTGGAAATATGTAAAAAGAGCTCTTCAATGGGGCTATGCAGTGATCGCTCAGGCTCGCGGCCATGTCATTTACTGTTTGCATGGCTTCCCGCTGATTGGGAAGGAGGGGATTGCCTCCTGTGTCCCCCTGCAGCCTGGGGACACTGCTGTTCCTGAGCCCAGGAGCATTTGCTTTTGCCCACTCCCCCAAACACGTGCCAGCCAGAGAGATTGTCTCTAACGTAGGCTGAGCAGCTCTTCCTCACGCGCTCTTCTGTATCAAACACTTCCCACCTTGAAAACTTCCTTGGTTAACTGCTCATTTCAAAATCATTATTAATGTATTTGCACAGGGATTTTGGAATTTAATTAGCCTCTTTTGAACTGCTCTTAGTGTGTTTGTCTAGAGAAACAGAAAATCCCTCCATGACTTGTTTGCTTTCTTCATTCGTTGGTTTTCACTGGAAGGGAAAGATACCGATGGGTTTTGCAGGGTTGCATCCTCCTGATGCGACTGGTGCTGCATCTGAGGATAAGCCGTGGGGCTCTGCGAAGGAAGATGCTGCTTCTGCGGTGCATCAAGGCCTCTCCTGCCCAGGGGCGGCTGCGTGAGCGTTGGCACAGGCTGAACTGCTGAGCACAGCGGGACATGGTCAACTGGTGCTAAGGATCTGTGCAATGCCCAAGCACGTGGCTCACTCTTACTCCTGCCCCAGACACGTTTGCACTGTGGCAGCTGTGCTGGCTGAACTGCACTCCCGTTTCCCTCTTCATTAGTTTCCCTTGGGAAATTCAAATCCCTGACTGTGACTTGAATGTATCCCGCTTCCAGCATCTAGAGGCCAACTGGCACAACGGTATTTTCATCTCGCTTCTTGAAAGTGCGTGTTCAGGGCAGCGGTTCCGCCACGCCTCACCCAGAGCGTGTTGCAGGCTGTGCGGGTACATGCATGCAGATCTGCAGGCACTCAGTTTTCATTTAAAGGCTGTTTTAAGTTGGGTTTGGGCTTTTTTTTCTTTTGTTGACCCTGCTTTGAAAAAACAAGGCTGGACAGAGCAGGACAGGGTTTCTGGTGTTCCCTGCTGCTGTAGGAGCACACACACATGTGCTCTCTTTCTCACAAACCACAGTGGTTATGACCACTGCCTCTGGTACTGTTGTATTGGTCCCAAATTGAGGAAGGATGACTAACTTAATCACTTGATAGTTTTGATTTCTAAAATTAAACAGCCTGCCATATGTGCAACACTGTTACTATATTTATGCCAGCAGTTAGCAGACAGCATCAGCCGAGTTAGAGGGGCTTCGCAGCTGCAGCTTGTGCCTGTGCTGCTGTTGTGTGTACACAGATGTTTCTTCGCCTTTTTCCTAAATGCAGCTCTGTAGACATTTCTCTTGTAAAAACAAAGGCACTTGTGCGCATAGAGCTTTCTGGACAAACTCTCAGCCATTGCTTTGTAAACATGTCCTGATGCTCCTTTGGTGTGTCTCGGCTCCAAAGAACGGGTGGAAGGGTTGAGGGACTGGATCAAATCCAGGAGACGGTGCAGCAAGCCAGAATTGAAGGCTCAAGCCCTAGTGCTAAAGCAGCTGCTCTCTGAAATATCAGGGAGAGCGAGTGAGCTGCAGAACGGGGCATCCCTGGGGAAAGGGTGGGTGCTCCCCACAAGGAGTCACCTCGAGAGCAGAGGGGTGCATGGCCCCGGGGATACGGGCAGCACGCTGTGCTGGGCTGCCTGAGCCCTTCAGGGGATAAAGGACGAGATGCCTTTCTTCCACTGTTCGCATTGTAGGAGCTCAGTTAGCACCATGCACATTTATTTGGATTCTAGGAAAGAGGAAATAAGAATAAGCAGTGGATGAAAGCCAAGGTGAAATGTACTGAAGTGGAAGGAGTGGAGCCTCATTCTTTGGAGGAGGACAGACTGAGGGATGAGATGTTAGTGATTACTTTGGTTCAGCAACATTCCTCTGTGATCTTAGACATGTTACTTAACTTTGTTTTCTAGCAGGAAATCTGGCTTGCCTTGCAGAAGGATTTAAGAGAGGGAATGAATATTTAGCACTAACTAAGAATGTTTGGGTGAAACTGAAATATTTGGACATATTAGATCTGATTTTACCAACTGACTTGGTGACTTATATGTGCTTTTGTTTGGTGTTGAGCAAGTGTTGCTGCAAAGCATTAGCAGCAGTGTGTTTTGGTAGGGTTGCATGTGCTTAAGTAAGTGGCAGGAGAGGGTTTGTTTTTCATTTGCTTAGGCTTTTTATTTAAAACAATTGGAATCCTTGGGGATTTCTTTCTTGTGGAACAGAGCTAGATGGGTCTGGCAAGTGCCCGTAATGGAAGCAGAGAGTATCTCTGTCCCTTAGGACAATGTCAAATAGAGAAACCCATTATCAATTAGGTCAGAAAAAAACCCAAATTATAGACAAGTTTCTGTGTCTGCTGCACACTGTCCTCTAAGGATGTGTGAATGATTCTGGGGTACAGGGACACCTCAGAGCACCCAGGGGTAACCCATGCACTTCATAACCCCATGCACTAACCTGTCACTTGTCCCTGCAACTTTTGGAGATCACCTTCCATACCTGAACATTTTTCCAGCGCCTATAAGCTGTCTATAGCTAGTTTTTGTTTGACTCTTAGGTTGCATGATACTTGCATGCGTGGACCAGTTTTTATTCTGGAATTTCCCCACAACGGGGCAAAATGAAACACTGAGAAGTTGCTTGTTCAAAATCTTCCCTCCACCGTTTTTTGGGGGGATGGTAGTGGTTTTTTCAATTCACTTCCTTCTGCTCCTTGTTTATTGGGAGCTAAGGAGGAGGCCTGTTGCTCTTACTGTTGTTTATTAAGCTTGCTTCCTTTAGGAAGATTTTTCAAGCCCACTGTGGCCAAGGCAGGGAAATGCCTTCCTATGCTCCACCTCTGCTCAGAGGGCAGGAGTCTGGCATACAAAAACACAAACCCTGGGAATACTCCTTTCTTAAAGAGAGACAGAACAGATTCACAGCACTTGAAGTTTTCTTCTGAAACCAGGGATTGGCATTTCCATGCATTCACAGAACTGCTTTTGTACCTTAAAACAGTATCTGCCTTTGCAGGCAAAAGGAGCCTTTATGATTACTGTTCTGCCTGTGGATAGTTCTGGGTAAATTACTGACAGTTCTCAGGTGTCTGGACAGCATGGAGCATTGGGAAAGGAGGAGGGATGCTTCTGTGCCAAAAGGCAGCATGAGCAGCAGGCAGGTGAGCTGGCTTCTCTCTCTGACTTGTCACCTTGGGTAGCTCAGCCTCCCTGCTCAGTTTTGTATTCAAACAGTACTGTTTACCAATTTTATTAGTAATGATACATAATAAATTATTGATATTTATTTGGAAAATACTTGAATTATTTGCAGAGAGCTGTTCTGGGATGCAAGGGTGACTACAGGGTTGTTTTTGGTTGGTGGTTTTTTTGTTTTGTTTTTTTCCATTTGGTTAACTAACTTTGAGCAAATACTTGGACTCATATTTTAAATGGTAAAATTGCAGCATCAAGGAACGTGCTATTTATACCAGCAGGGCATCTGGCCCTCTCCTTTTTGCTGCACTCTCTTTGCCTCCCATCTGAATGGTGATATGGGATGTGTATTGATCCTAGCTTTTAGGACTTGTTCTGTTTATGAACCCAGGTGGCAATATAAAGGTATGAACACCATTTGAAAAGGGAAGATCTATTTTAGAATGACAAAGAGAATAAATTAATGCAGCCTCCCCTCTCTAATGGTCTGATGGGCTGCCGCTACTGGAAGGAATGCCCCGGTGCTGTCTACCTGAGTGATGCTTTAAAGTCTCCAGCACCAGGGGATTTTCTTGAGCACAGTATTGATTTTTCTTACTACATTAAGCTCTTAGTTTCGCAAACGGTTTTCTTTGAAATCATTAATATTGCAGCATGCAGTGTGAGGGGTGAGATAGCTCTGCTGCTGTTGTGTGGGTACCGTCTGTGATCACTTCCTTCTTCCCTTCCTCTGTTGAAGCCCCATCCAGCTGATGCACCTGGAGGAGAGCGGGGAGAAAAGGAAGTTGCAAGCCAGGATGGCCTCTGACATAGGTGAGGAAGACCAATTTTTCACGAAATTTGGAGGCAATGGTTTAACCTTTCCTTAATGATGTGAGTCTGGGGTGGGAGAGTCAGAGCACAGCCTAGGGCTGTGGTTGGGGTCCTCTGGGTGGGTATGTGGTTGCATAGAATGGGTGAGGGGAGGCTGTAACAGCTCAGTGGGGGCTGAGAGCTGTCACCAGCATGTTTATTCCTGCTTGAACAAGGAATCTTAGATAAACTCAGTTATCAGGTAAACTCAGACATCCCACCCCAAGACTGTAGATAATTAAGAGTAAGTGGTAACAGAGCAGGAGCGGAGGGCTGGTACTAGCATTTGGCTGAGGTTTAGACCAGGTGCCAGGTTTGTTACTGTTAGAGAGATTAATACAGCTGAATTGGTAAATCCAGATGGTTATGGTGATTTCAAACCTATCCAGCTCTCTGTTGCAGACACAGCTATGCTGTTTGAAGCAGCTTATTCCCCCCATCCCCTGTCTCTTTCCTCTGTGTCATTCTTCCTTCTCCGTGCCCTGCTTCCTAGCCCGGCTTCCTGCTTCCAGGGCTGTCCCTCTCCCCAGGGGGGTGGGAGGGATACTGCAGCATAAGTGGATACTGCAGAACTGTCATCCTCTGCCAAAGACTGCAGAGACAGCCACCGGGATGCCCAGGCAGGATGGGGATTATCCGCAGTGGGTACGGTCTCCTCTTGCAGGTGTGCTGCGGAGGGAGGGTGTTAGTACCAGCTCTTTTGCTCTGGAGGAAAGAAGGGGGGTGGGGTGGGGGGGGTGGACTGCCTCTTCGCTGCTTCTGTTGGCTGTTTCTCGACCCCTGTGCAGCATCACTGCTGTCTCTAAACAACTTTATCTCAGGAGCTCAAAGGGTTTTAGAAACTCCTGTGTGCCAGTCTTCCTGCTACTTCCCAGGGGAAGGATATGGGTGTTCTCCATTCTCCATGGACAAACTGAGGTCTCTCATGTGCCAGGGCAACCATCTAGCAGTGCACATCTGACCTTCACACGGTTACACTTAACCCTAGGTGTTATTTAGTGTAATGGGCCATAACCCCCCCTCCAACAGGACTGCTCCCTTTGCCAAACCACCTAAAAGCCAGTTTACACAGGACTTCAAGTTTCTAGGTGTTTCCCACTGGCCGGGGCAGGACCCAGCCCCATGCTGTTCCTGCTCATCCATGGCTGCAGGAAATCCAGAGGCTGCTGAAGACATTCCCTCTCGGGCTGCGTGCGGCACCGCTCTCCCCTTTGCTGCACGGCAGTTAATAATGTTGATAAAGTCCCCTATGCTTTACTACAAGGGATGAAGCAATGATATAGGACAAAAATAATCTTTCCTGTCCAGAAATAAGTTGCTGCTTTCCCAGGCTGTGATTAGTCATTCTTGGATCAGTCTGGCTGCCTGGTCCTCAGGTTCTGCATGCATGAGCCTAACCAACCTGGGTCCTCCAGGTCTGATAGTATTGTCTCATTTCAGGACAGGGCAAGGAGCTTTTTGCCTTTAGCAATCCTGACTTCACTGCTGTGGTGAGTTCCTGGGAGATGTGGAGGTCTGTCTCTCTCTTGTTACAGAGAGAGGAGATACGATCTGGTCACAGAAACATGAGTGCCAAAGGTCTAGTGGCTTCTGTCATCTGGTCCTCACAGTTCTTTTTATGTCAGTCCTTCATGGGAAGGAGGGCTGGAAAGGACCTGCAGAAATTGTTCCCTTCCACTGCCCCAAGATGGAGTCAACTCAAAGATTTGTTTTGGTGCAGCACAGCACAGTATGGGCTCTGCTGCTGTGTCCGGGTCTGCTCCCGACCCCGCTGGACCACCGTCTGCAATGGGAAGCTCAGGTAGGAAGCTGCAGTGCCGCCTGCTCTCTGCACTGCACAGTTGTTTTGAAGAATGCTACCAAGCCACTGCCTAGTTTATTTGCAGTGGCAGTTAAAGGCAACCCATCCCTTTGCTCTGGAGACATCATGTTTAGTCTTCTGTGTTGTCATCCTTCACCTAAAACAGTAATTCATGTGCACAAATTGTGTACGTACAGCTGGAGCGTTAGTAACAACTCTGTGCTTTGATTTAGTTTTTAATATTTTATTCTCTATCGTGTCTCCATCCAGACAATAATAAGGGGCAGTCGCTCTCATCACTAGAAAGTTTCCGCGGGTTTGCTGACAGCACACGTGCTTGAGGAAGTGCCAAGCCTCCTACCTTAGCAAACAGCAGAGAAATTTTTTCTTTTCTACGATCTTCCCCCTCCCCCAGTTCACTAGTGTGTCAAAACCTTGAGTTTTGTGTAAAGTTGTTAAATAAGCTTCTAGGCAAAATAAAAGATCAAAAGGGGTCTAATTAGCTGCAGTCTGCTTAGGAATTGTGGATGTTCACCTAGTTTTCTAAATTGACACTTTTAACATTAGAACTCAAAGCAAAAACCGATGTAATTATTCCCTTTTTTTGAAGCTTAGGTTTAATGTCTTTATTGAAAATTGGGTACTTCTGTGGCATCTCAAGATGCTTTATTCTATCAAATCTGGAGCAAGTCATTTTTCATTTTGGATTGTAATGTGGTATAAATGATAAGGGCCTGATTCAGAAAGCTTCCCCCCCTGCCACTGGCAGCCTGATGAGAAAGCTTCATAGTCACATCACAATAACCCTGAAGATAATCTACGGTTTGAGTCTTTGTGAAGCTGCTGGCTTTTAATACAGGGGAAAGACTGAGGTTTTGAGCTCTTAGTTAGGATGCCTGAAGCTAGCTTGTCATCACAGGATTTTTAGTTCTTTTTATATCTTTTACCAGACATAGGGTGTTGAGGCAAAAGTGTGTTTCTCCTAGAACCTTTCTGTGCTGCAGTCATGTCTCTGGGAGTACTTTGGGTCTAATTGACATCTCAGAGAAGGCAGCATGTAATTGAATGGAGAATGTCTGGTGGTCAAAGCAAAGGAGGAATGAGAGATAGATGAGGTTTGCTGCAAACTTTTCACTTTTTTTCTCATATGACCTAATGGTGTGTCTCACTTTCCACTCTAATCATTTGAACATTGCATGTATGATTCACTTCCACGTGTTAAAACTCACCAAATTTGACTTCAATAACCTAGAGTAGCACAGACAGATGAGGGGAGGGTCATCACGATGTCATGTGTTGGAGCTGGACAGGTTGCGAATCTTATTTATACTGTGGCAGGACACACAGGCTCCATTTAGAACCAGAGGCTGATGGTGCTGGCATTTTACTAATGCATACAAGTCCTGGTGCCTGCCCTGAAGACCTTACCACCCATAAAGACAAATAGCAAATATAGGATTTTCGTGAGGGTGATTGCTGAAAAGGGTCAGTCCCTTAGTGAACTTTAAACTTTTTTTGAATGTTTATCTAAAAGTTCGTGCAAACGGAGGTGGGTTTCTTTGATCTGAGATTCTCATGAGAACTGTCTTTTGTGATTTCAACTGCTACCTGGCTTGTGTCAGAAACGCTGAGAGTGGCGTCTCCCCGGGGATTTGGCATAGCCCAGGTTTTAGCTGGGCTGGAAGGGAAGCAGGGCAAGATTTATGCATCGGAACAGGGCTTGCGGTAAAGAAATTTTTATTGGCATCTCTTATGTTGTCCTAATTTGAAAGCTTCGATTCCTGATGATCATGCTGGGCATAGGTTCAAGGTTTCATTTGCACTTGGCTCAGCTGAGATGCTAGAGGAAACTTCTGTGATGGGAGGCAGATCCTTTTCCTTCAAAAACATAATTTCTCAGTAGATGGTAGGATCGGATTAGGGCTTCCTTTAAGAATCCAGTAGGGATTTGCTTGTATTTTTCTAACTCTGCTTCTCTGATGCGGTGTAATGATTAAAGGAGAGCTTTTCAGGTGTGAGAGTGATCTGGCTACTTGCTTCTGCGGGTTTTTCAGTAATTAGAGCTCACTGAATGAAAAGCTTGGTGCATCCATACACTACCGATTCCTAAGAGAATGCATGTTCGTTCTTTATTACTCCTAAATTATGTTATTGACTGACTATTAACAGACATTACTTTCCAACCCTGAGACAGCTGCTTTCTGGAAGAGGTTCAGTTATTCTTTGTTTGTGCCTTTTCCCATTTGCTACTTAGCAAGATGCCCAGTGGCTTCAGTGGGGAGAGACAGAGCCCAAAAGCAGCTCTGAGAGCCGCTGCGGTTTGATGCAATTTAGTGGCTGACGTAACATAAGGCTACTTTTGTTAAGGAGCTAATGAAGGGGAGTGTCGATCCCTCTGTCCCACCCAGAGCAAAAGGATAAGGATGTTCTCTCTGGCTGTATGTTGGGTCGAGGACTCGACCTCCAGTGAACAGACAAACATTGTGGAGCTGCTCTGTGCTGTCAGACTTGGTGCTGGGAGGGTTTATGTCATACAGAGCATCACTCCTGGGAAGCTGAGCTTGGACAGCACGGAGCAGCTTGCATCTGGATCTCATACTGCCATAACCGTCATTAAATAACACTTTAAAGTTTTAGAGTTCAATGTTCTTGTTTAAGTATTGAATAAAGGTTTTCTTTTAAGGGAATCTAGCTTAATCATCTGGTTGCATGGCTGACTTGAGTAGGAGCACTGAAATTCTGCAAAATTCCAAAATGCACCAGAGAATGAAAATCCTTACGGTTTCATAAACTATAGAAGACAAAGTAATTGGACTGATAGGTTTGTGATCTGTTACTGAGGGACATGAATGTGTGCACGGTAGAGGTAGGAAACCAGCACTTCCACCAGAACACGCAGCTGCTGTCTTAGGTGAAGCGAATACACTCTTTGGTTTTTGTTTCACCTTTCCTAGGTTGCTTAACCAACCTGCCTACTCCACGGGCTTCATTTAGAATTATGTGATTTTCCCCTTTTTTCTCACTCCTCGGGAACATGCAAGTCTTGTAAATTCCAGTTTATTTTTTAATCCTTCAGAAAGGCACCTAAGTTGGCCGCTACACTGTGCAGCTGCCCCTCGAATCCCCTGCATTGCCTCCAGACAGTGTCTGTGCGTTAGTGCCAATCTGAAAATTCCCGGAGCGTATATCACCAGTGAGGTAATAGAAATTCGTATCTGAAAATGGGGTTATAACTACACATTAAAAAGTTGGATTAGACAAGTTATTATATGTATTATTACTAGGTTTTGACTACCTACAAACTAGGACACTAATCATGTAATTATGTTACTTGTGATTACCTAAAAATGCTTCCTCTTCAAATGGCCATTGCAAATTGGATCTTTCCTCTGCTGAAGTGACCTGTCTGTCAGCTGCTCACTGTGATTCATTAAATATGTTGCAACTGAGTTATAATCATCACTAGTTTTATAGAATGCATCCAAACCCAAGGATGACCTTTTTAATTTTCACTGAAACAGAAAGTCATAGGTATTGGTATGTCTCCCTCACCTGCAGAAGTCTTGGTCCTAAAGCTCACTTCGGATAGTTTTGGTTCTTGAGAGTTTCTTAGGAGCTTTCAAGGCTAAGAAAGCCTCCTGAGAGCAACATACCAGCATACAAAACCCAAGATATTTGTAAAATAATACTAATTTCTATAATTTCTTGGGGTTTATAAACTCGATTTCAGATCACTTTCTTTTGAACGTTTTGTTTTCAAAAGCATTCATCAGAGCACTGGGTTTTCATTTCCTTTCAACTGACGAATTTTGGAATCAGACAGGATACAACTCTGCTGCTGGACAAGGCTTAGAGGTAGAGAGAATGTCTTTTATTGGACAAACTAGTATGGCTGGAGATCTTAAGCAAACTTTGAGGCGTATGAGCCCTTCAAGTCTGAAACAGAAGCTTCCAATGTTAAGCACATGCTGAATAAACAGCTGCTTGGGGTTTAGTTACATACCTGTCAACTAGACCATCTCAGCAGAGGTGAAGATAGTACGAGTATCTCTAGGTCGTAACAGTGACTACAAAATATTGCTAGATTATTTGTAAGCACCATCTGGGACCCAGATAAAAGGTGGTAGAATTTTATGAGGAGGAGTCTGTGTCTTAGGTGTGGGAAAGATGTTTCTTTCGAAGGATCTAGCAGCAACATATGAAAGTTCCTATTTTATGCTTAGGAGTGTGTGTCCTCCAGAAATTACTTAAATGTGCTTCAAATTTTCTTCTCATTTAATCTTTGCAGGAAGCTCAGAAAATGGCTTTTACATTTACAGCCTTTTCTGCTCTGACACAGGCAGAGTAGTCTTCAACATGGAAGCTGAAACTCTGTTCCTGGGGTGGCATGTCCATGCAGAAGGTCACATATGACTGACAATGCTGAGCCAGTGAGATCTGCTGTTCTGGTTTTGTCAATGATTACCCTGGCCTGACAAAGGTTCTGCCATGACTATTGTGGTAACTTCTCAGAGCTGATTGGGAGCTATTAAAGAGTGATAAAAATCAGATATTTCTGACCATGGTGATCAAAGGAGGAATTCAGTGATCCTACAATAGGTGCTTGGAGTTCCCCGGGCATTGCCATCAGTATTGTTTAATGACCCAAGCGCTACGGCTGTGTTGGGTAAATAGCAGCTTTGGCAGGCATGTAGAAAAGAAGGTCTTAGGAGACAGGGGTTTCAGAGCCACAGCATAACTCACTTGCAAACTGCCCGCTTTCCTTGAATGCTGGCCGCTGTCATATTGTGACAGTCAGCCAGGAGGTTGACCCCACTTCCAGAATCCTGATTTATTCAGAAACCTGCGTATTTCCTCTCTCAGGTTTCAAACACATTGCTTGTGGTCTAAAGGCAACAGTTCTACCAGCTGAGCTGTTGAAGGTTTCTTTCTGGCTGAGGTTATGTACATATGTTAAAAGCTGGTGTCAGGTGGACTTTGCCTAGTAAGATTCTGAAATGTTCCTCCTTTAAGAACAAGGGTAATTTAATGCTCCTGCCCTACCTATAGGAATAGTCTGGTTTGGGAGCACAAATCCTCCACTCTGCCGTGCTGAAAGACTTTAGCAACTCGTGCTAAGAAGTTGAGAGACTTGGTGCATGGAAAGTGTTACGCTGAGAGCTCAGTGAGGGTAGCCACCAAGTCCCCCGGCAACCCAGAGTGTTTTTTCCCCGTGTTATCTTTCACACAAAACTTGTGGGCATCCTCACACTGCTCAGTGTGTGGAGCAGTGGCTGGGGGGATGCTGGATTGCTGCATCTCGGGCTTCTCATACCTGAATCCCCCAGACTGCCTGAACCCACCACACATTGGACCTCTGTGAATGTCCTTCTTGTTCCTGCTGACCAACAACCAGCCATTTCTCAGGCATGGAGTACGTGTGTGTGTGTGTGTGTGTGTAGAGTAGTAGTGAGTCATTTCTTTGGGGCTATTATTTAAGTCTTCAAACCATGGAAGGAAACCAGGAGCCTGTTTAGATGTCAGTAAAGGTCACTGGCTATTTTTATAGATTACATTAAAGAAAACCAAAACTGCACAAAAAGAATATTCAGATTTTGAAGTCAGATCTTTGCAAAACATTTTTGCTGCCAAACTATGGCAGATTGCTACGGAGCATGTGCAAACTGCTTTTTCAGGGGATCATAGTGTGGCCAAAAGTGTGTTACTCTCCCTGTTAAAAGTTATTCCCTGGCACCATCATGACCTTCCTGCCAAAATTTAATGAGTGCTCCAAAGTATAGCATTGAGATTGTTCAACCAAATGCTTGCAAAGAGATACCAGTTTTAGGCGGGAGGTGGTGGGTGGGCTCTGTGTTTGTTGTTTTTTTTTAACTTAGGTAAACAATTTTTCTGTAGTGGATGAATTGCATCGGCTGGAATTTTTAGCCCAAATTCCAGCTGGGGCAGACAACCAACATGGGAAACTTTAATTCAAAAGATTAAAGTCTGGCAAAATTCTAAGCAATCAGGGTCTTATAATAGTGAGTTTTATACAACGTGGTCAGCCTATCAAAGGGAAATAATTTTTCCTGTCTGTTTTGGTTTTGATGTCATTCCATCAAACATTTAATTGGGAGACACAGCATTAGCTTGAAACTCATTTTGAAGCAATGAACATTAGTCAGACATAAATGGGCTGGGGGCAAACTACACGAGTGCCAAGTGGTAGGAGAGATTTTAACAAGGGGCTTTGCAAACCACTTCCCTGAATTAATAAAATCAAAGTGAAGTGGAAAACAGACCTCAGCCTGGGCTCTGATGGAAGGAAGCGGGGCTTGTACGAGAGATAGGAGGCACCTAAATGTTAGTCTTGAGCAAGATATGCGACTGCTTAGAAAAAGCAGGTTAGGTTGGGAAAGCTCTTAGGCAGCAGGCCTGGCATTGCAGGGATCTGGGCAGAGAAGTGGTGGACTTTGACAACGCGGTGCGGCTGAGTGGTGGCTTGATCCAAAAGCCTGTCAGCCTGTTCTCTTGGGGACAGCCAGGGTAAATACTCTGGTGGTTTAGAGGCAATTTATGAGGTTAAATTGGAGGTTATGTGGTTAAATTGGCCCCCATGCAAATGTGGGTCAAAATGCTAATATGCCTGTATACAAAAACTGTGCAGGCAGCAAGCTGCTTGGAAAAGTCATACGTGCAGTGACCAGACCTCAGACACCGTAACGTAAGGAACAACCTTTGCTAATTATCAGCTGTTGCCACTGCAGAGTATTATAGTTGAGGGACTGCAGGCCAGAAAGGCAGGTGGGACTTACTCAAGGTCTTATCTCAACTCGGAGCACAGCTGAAGGTTCATTTCCAGGTCCATAGTCTCACCGCTGGAGCAGGCTGCCCAGAATTACTGGGAATACGTTTGTTTTTAATCTTTGCAACGTTCTCCTTGCTGTGGTGCCTGGAATTTATCTCCAAAATATTTTGCAGGGGAAATGTGATTATAGAGCTAGAGCTTTGGGCTATGCATGCTTCTTTTCAGGCTCCCAACGTCTTTGGAAGGGGTAAGTGTTACTAACTTGCCTCCTTTGTTTTTTGACAAGGAGAGTAATTTTTTGTAAAAAACCATTTTTATCCTTTACACTGAGTTCACAACAGCTTTAGCTTAACTCAGCCCACATTGCAGGAACTTCGGGAGGTGTTTTACATTTGTTAAAATAGATTTGGGTCTTTTATTGCTTTTATGACTCTATCACTACCTGGGGTCAGAGCCTTGCCGTGACTGGCATGTGCAGTGGGCAGAGAAGTCCTGCCCACAGTGGCATAAATGAGAGAAAGTTGCTCAAGCCTGGGATGAGGTCTGCTGAGCAAACAGCGTGCCCAGCCCTTCTGCAGGGGGGCTGAGTCTTCAGTTCCTGTCCAGCTCCTCACACAAAACCCTGTGCTTCCTCTCCTGTATCTCCAGAGCCTCGTCAGACCCTTCCTCTTCCCAGCGTATTGAATTGCAGCTGTCTCAAACCAAATGGCAGCGAATTGCCGCTCCTGAGCCTGCCCTTGTTTTTTCCCAAGCAGAAGGAAAAGGATGAAAGTTCCCAGTTTTGTGTGGTCACTGGCCAACTGTCCCAGCAAGCTCATATCTGCCCTGTTGAGAGACGTCTGTGCCCGTCTCAGCAGGGGGAGAGCATGAATGCGGCCGAGGAGCGCCGGTGTCAGGCAGGCATCACGCCTGCCTTTACCAGGCTGATGGGAACAGACAGGGACAAAGGTAAAGCTTGTGGCATGAAAAGGCTGCTTGTTGCAGCGTTTCATGGCCAGTGAGCATGACCACCCTTCAGGGCTAATTACCAAAGGAGAGAGAAGTATGTTCTTGTCAGCAGACCTACAGGGTTACTATTTAATGAAGCAGATATGCAGGTAGCTTGTTCAGTGGCATGAGAAGTGACTGACTTGTGTCCACAAGGATGTAGGTGTGCGTGGCGGGGTGCTTCAGGTGCCTTTCGACCCCCGGGCTTCTCTCTTAAGTGTAGTTGGGCACAGCTCTCCTTTTAGCAGTGGTGATCCGCAGCCTGCTTTCCTCTTCTCCGCTTTTTCCTCTCTAGCTTCTTAGCTCTCCTTTTCCCTTCTCTCTCTACCATTTTCCCCCTTTCCTTACCCCAGCAACTCTTGTTTATTCCATCCTGTCCTTTCATAGCGTTCCACCTTATTTTTCCTCCCCTTTTTCAATTACTGATGCTAAATGGCATTGAGCAGCGGTGTCATCACTATTTCATCAGGCCTGCCCCAGTTCCCTGCTAGTGGTTTGTAGAGCGTGTGTGAGCTGGGAACAGCCAGTATCCTCCGTGTGCTTGCATCAGGGTCCCCTGCCGATCACAGTTGCTCCGCACATCTGACAAGTGTTACTTGTCCTTTTCTTGGGACTGCCCACGGAGGTGTGCAGGGGGTTGGTGAGCTGTGCCAAACCCTGGTGGTGTGCTGGCAGGGTTACAGCGAGTGTGAAGATGCCTCCATGCTATAGGAATCCCTTTGTATTGCTGTGTAGTCATATGCCCAAAAGTTGGTTGTGTGTTAATCCAGTGCCTGTGGTGGTCTCTGTGGGAGAGATGGGACAAAACACAAGGGAATTAATCAAGTGGTAATTCTTTTTTTCCCAAACCAGTGGGTATGGGCAGACCCGATGGCTCTTTCTGACTCCTAAACTTGTATTCTGATTTCATACAATTTATTCCATCCAGTATCACCTTTCAGACGTGTCCTGAATTCTAGGCTGGAGTATTGCTAAGAAGGAGTAGCATCCTATGGTATGACTCCTCTCAACATTTGTTACGGGAACTACTCATTTACTTCACTGCAACCTATGCTTTGACCTGACAGCAGAGCTATGTTTTACAGGGGATCTTTCTAACACAAAAGTTGATTAGTATATGTATATTAGACAGTTATGGATCTCCTCTAACAATGTCCCTTGTGTGTTTACCAGAAATGATAACTTGATTGTAAAAATGTCACCTGTGCTGATGGTCCTCCCATGGTATTGGGAAGAACATGCCAACTGAAAATTTAGCGTGACAGCAGAGATTTTGAAGCACAACAGCCTAGGTGTGTATGGGGAGCACAGACTGAAGAAGGGAGGATGTTTCAGGTCAGAAACGAGACGTGTTGGCAGAAACTTTGGGAGAAGACACATTATGTCTGTGTGACTCAGGCCTGCTATTCCCTACCTGTGGGGTTGACCCTTGGATTCTTTTTGTAGGAGGGGTGCTCCAAGTGAGAGTCAAAGCTGTGTTCCCACACAGATGCTCTGGGTCCCAGCCTCTTGCTCTGTGTCTCTACAGAAAAGACAGGGTGTTGAAAAGCAGCCCTTGCTGGCTCCAGGACCTGTCACCTGTCCACTTGTAGTGACACTAGGAAATGCACTTGTTTATAGTTGTGCTGCTTCACACACTCTATTTCTACCAACAGGATCCAGGCCAGCTCTGTGACTCTGCAGGCCTGTGCTGTCCCCTGGGAAGGGTCCTGCTGCTACACTGGCCACTGGTGACCTCGCAGGGGACATGGAACCGCTGGATGTCACAGCACCACAGGGAGCAGAGAAGGGTGCAACAGTATCACGAGCCAAGGTGGAAGGAGCAGAAAAAGTAGCAGCAACAGAGGAGGTGGCAAGCCCAGAGGGAGCGGATCTGGGTAGAAAGGTGGTCACTCCTGAAGGAGCAGCAGCAATAGTGGTGGAAGCATCAGAAAACCTAGAGGCGGAAAGCGTTACTGAAGCATTCGCCCGAGCAGCAGAGAGGATTGCAATATCAGAAGTAGCAAAGGTGTTGCAGTCAGCAATAACTGAGGTAGATGCCCCAGCAGCCTGGGGTTCCCGCTGGGGTGAAGGGCTGTGGGTGCATGCTCCCCTTGGCTGGGCTCACAGGTACCCGCTGTCACGGGAGGCTGCAGCTCTGGCACCGAAGCTAAACCTGGCCTTTCAGCCTTGCCCTCTGACCGCCTCAGGTGCATGGGACCATATTTCTGCTTAGCATCGAGCTATGGGGAGAGATCCTTATCGTGGAAAAATTGAAAGCCATCAAAAAAAAGAACCAAAAAGCCCCAAAAACCCCTCCCTGAAATTCCTGCTGAGAGTTTGTGCTCTTTTCCCATCTGGTTTCCCTCTGTCTTTCAGATGAGCTTTTTTTCATGATAGCGGGCACTTTATCACGCCTGGTATAGTTAAGGTTACAAAGCACTCTCCGTTACAGCCCCGCTAGCCACATGCTCATCCTGTTCCAAAACATTCATATTTGGGGATCAAAAAAGGTCCATGCGTGGTGTTTACTCAGAGAAGAATTTTTATTTGACATTTGAGCAATTATGCCTTGTGTTGTTCGTGAGTTTGCTGAGGGTGATAAACGCACTTTTCCCATTTGAAAAACCTGTCTTTTAACGTTGATGATGTGGTGACAGATTTTCGGCAGGGCTGGGAGTTGGGTTTACCAGGGCTCCATGCCCACCCCGAGCACCAGATTTTCAGATGTGTTCAGCACCCAGCAGCTCCCTGTTGGGTGTGAGGCTCTTGGACATGTTTGTTCCCATGTGTGGAGCCCATTTGAAAAGCTGCCTGCCTGCAGCACCACTAAGCATCCACTTTCTGCTCACAGGAAAATCTGGATGTCATCTCCCCAGGCTCGGATTTCATTTTGGTTTGCAGGGTCAGCTTGCTGCTATCACCATTTCCTGGGTCCCAGAGCTGTCCTGAATACACGGAATTTCTGTAGGATATGTTCCTTTAACTTATTTCACAGTTTGAGCAAGTAGTTTCCCTCAGGAAGGGCTCTTCAATGCATGTTTGAGTTTTGGTGTGTTCTTATGTCTAGTGGAGATCAGCTGGATTTAGGCACATGCCAAAACAATTCTCCAAATCAGCCTGTGAATAGGGACCTTTACTTTTAAATATCAGCAGCTTACTTCCTAGTGACTTTTCCAGTGCTCATTTATTTATTCTCTTGACTTTTCAGCTCAAAGAGAAGAGAAGCACGTGGCTAAAGCCAAGGAATGCCACTCCACAGGAGGAGGAGTAGGACTGGATGAAAGAGGGAGAGGTGAAATGAAATGAAGGAGAGGTGATGTTCTGGGTCATACCTAACAGGGGGCTGGTACCCTGACACTGTGACCATTCCTGGAATGCAATAGGGCTGCCAATTACATCTCTCTTGTCACTGCCTATACTACTGAAAATAAAGATGTGCCATATTCCACACACAGTAGTGTTCAGGGTCTTCCTTTGTCTCCTGGTTTTGTGAAATAGTGGCTCTGCACCTTTTCCTCAAAGATGAGGAAGAGCCAAATGTGCTGTTCATGTTGGAAAACATGCTGCTGGCATGAAATGATATAAAAAAGAAATAGTGTAAATATGGGGTCAAGTTTTTGTGCCTGTAGGCTAAGAGATGGTCTATGGGAGCACAGGTAACGTGAATTAATTTCACATCCTAACAAAGCAGGTGCATTTACGAATCTATCCAGCTTACTCCGTCTCTGAAGCATTTCTCGCCTAGATGGGAATAGTAGGTATCATCTGGGTTTTTGGGGTGGGTTGGTTGGGTTTTTTTCTTCTCCTAATTCTGCTTATTCATCTGGAGCAGGGAATAGGAAAGGTCTCTCCATCCAGACTGGTAATGGTGAAATGCGGGACAGAAGAAGCCTAGAAGAAATTCAAGAAATGGGAAACAACATCTTCAGAACAGTGGTGGACTTGTCAGCATGAATGACATTCCCCAGGCAACGGAGATTGATCATTAGAACAGTCTTCTGCTTTTTGAGAGGAAAAGAACACCAGGTTTGTTGTAAGAACTTCTCAGCCTGTGAGGTATAGGTAAGTCTGTGTTGTATGGGAAGAGTTGGGTGATGGGGCAGTCACCCTAAGAGGTAAATGGTGATAAAGTGTTACAGAGAGTATGGGATTAGAACAAAGCCAGTCTTGGTGTGTGTCTCCCAGGTTTTCCCATGAAGGATGATCACAACTTAGAAGCACCTGATGCCTTCAGTAAATGTCTGCTTCATGAAATCCTTATAAATACTTCATGGTTTGCTGCTCCAGGCTTGTGCTTAGCAGTCTGGGGAGATGGGGCCAAATCCGTTGTTGGATAAAAAATTTCTGAACCAAATGCAGGTGGGAGCCTGAGTGCCTGTGTGTGATTTGTTGCTGCACCCCAGATGGGGTGTCTAGGCAGTGCCACCGAGTACTCTGGGTGAAACAGAAACAGCTCCCTGACCACAGATGGTCATGAGCAAAGCCGTAGCACTTTTGGAAAGAGTAAATATTGCAGCCCTAGATTCTACCTCAAAATCCATAGGCGTATTGACAACCCGTTTCTGAACTCCTGTGTAGTTGCAGCTGGATGTGATATTCTCCATACACCTTACGTCCAGCTTCCAGTGGCGTTTCTGTGGGAAACACGACATTTGTTCTGGTGCACCCCAGAAGTGGCAGCACATCGCTAACAGATAAGGCATCGTATGGAGCTCTTCTCTGCATGAAATGGGGTCTGTTGGGATAGATCCCTGGTATAATGTAAGGGGGGGGGTGTTTGGGGATCTGCCGCTACCCTGCACCAAGCTGTCTGGCAGCGAAGGTCTCTCTCCATCTCCCTCTCAGGAAACGTGTCCTTGTACCACGGCAAAGGCGAGGGGTTTCGGTGCCAGGCTTGGGGCTTTGCACCTCTGCAGCGCACCCGGTGCACCTCCTCTGGCTTCTCTCTCCATGTAGTGACAGGCAGGGGAGGGGAGAGGAGGGGAGAACAGCAGCGTCTGATTAAAACTCAGCCCCCCTGGCCCTAGATCTGAGGAGACAGAGCCCGCCCTCCCTTCCCTTACCATAATTTTATTTTATTACAAAAAGAGCCCATATTAAAAAAGCTCATGATTATGTTTTCTGTTCACCAAGACTTTTCCTGTATTCGACCTTTGGATAACCTCCAAGGCTTGCAAACATTTGAAAGGAGTAAAGGAGCTCGTTTTATTGCAGGGCCTCAGCATACATTCTTTCCAGCCTATCTTTAACATCAGTTGACAAGAATTATATAATTGCAGTCTGTGATCCCTTTAAGGCTAAAATGTATTCATTTTCCCTCAAAGAACACTTCAGGTTTCAGAGTTAAATGTATATGGGGTTTTTTTTTTTCCCATCTGGGTTATTCTGTAAAAAGCCGTTTTCTCTTAAACTGGCAAGTCTCATTCTACCAAGTCGCATGGATTTATTTTTTACTGCGGTTTTAAGCTCACATGTTAACAAGTAGAAGAAATAGCCTCCAAATCCCAACCTGTGTTTCCCATTCCATTGGAAAATTAGTGGGTTACAGAGAACACGCAGGGGGAATTATACTCCTTAGGTGGAATCAAATAAAATTTCAACATACTGATTTAATCAAATTAGTGTCTAATGCTAATTGATAGGCAGTCTGGAGATGGACAGGTAGCTGGATTGGATTTGATCTTGCATTTCAGAGGCATGACGTAATCTGCTGGGTCAGGAAGGAATTTCTGGTTTCCTATCAGAATGGCATCTGCCACCATGTTTTAGGAAGCCGTGGATATCGGATACTTGGATAGGAGCTGGGGAACGATGCCAGAAAAGAAGTCTGAAGATACTACCTGGAATTTAAGAAATGAATTAGCTGTTGCCACGATGACATTCTGTTTGCATATGTTCCTTGCCATTCAGGTTTTCACTGGTGTTTGTGCTCCTGGAGAGTGAAAAAAGCACATAAACATGTGAGTATTCCTGGAAGCTTTTTGTGACAGCTGTGTCCGTGTGTCGGGGCCAGTGGTGCCTGGATCCTCTGCTTGGAGGGAACAGGAGTGATGCCACCACAGTGCTCGGAGCCCGTCCACAGTGCTGCTCGAGAACGGAGCAAGAAGTTCAAATAAACGGCAAAACCCCTCAACCCTCCGAGTATTTCTGGACAATGAGAAACGGAGGGAGCAGCAACCTGGTCATGGGGTATTTGCATGCAAGAAGAGAAGTGAAATTCATCTAGTAAATTGGCTATTAGGAGTGATTTAGCTGGTTGAAGCTGGAGAGGAGACTGGGCTCAATGGGCCAATTGTCTGCCCTGGTGCAGCAAAGGGGGCTGGTTGGGGTTGAAATCAAGAGGTTTAGAGAGTTGCTGTATTCCAAATAAGTAGTCCATTTTGCCATGGACTTACCCCAGACCTCAGTTTTCTTGCCTGAAAAGAGGACGACAGTGGCAGCCAGCGTGCCTGCCTTCCTGCTCTTTTATCTAGCACTTGAGGAAGTGCAAACTTTTATTCCGAATAATGTTTGCCAGTAAAAATGGATCCCTTCTTCAAATATTTAGTTAATCTAACACTGATTGCCCCCACTCCCTAAGGGGAGGAGGGGGCAGGGGCAGCATTCCTGGTTTTATAGAGGGGCAGGTTTGAAAGGGCTGTAAATGCATGTCACGGGGGTTGGATACAATAACCTAAGAGAGAGGAGCCAGTAACAGAATCCTTTTAATGAACTACAAACCCGCAGTTTATAAACTTGGACACAGATTATGCTCCTGCCTAGTGTATAAAAATAACCACATTTGGATGCCTTTGTGGCCAGAGGATCTTATAACCTGTTAAGTTTTCGCTGCCTGTTTTTCTAACGCAGGCAGGACCTGTGTAATACCCTGCGTTGCAGTGAAAGGGAAAATCTCCAGTCTGTTAAGCTGTTCCCTGCCTTTGGTAGCCTCTCTGTATCAGGATTCACATTCTTGTTTCCGTTTCAAACAGGAGACTAGTTTACAAGGCAAGTTCCTCCTTGGAGATCACAAGAGGCTTTCTTTCCCCTTTCTTTTTCTGAGAGGAAGGATTAGGTCACCAGTAATACCGTTTGCTTTTTATTTTTTTCCTCTCCTTTGGCTAATCTGCTCTCCAAGATGTCCATGTTACAAGAGAAAGAAAAGGCTTTAAGTGAGCGTGGGATTTTTTTTCCCCTCACCTCAGCACTCCAGCCGAGAAGGGTGATTTACAGAAATCGCCGCATGGAAAAGCCTTAAAACAGAATTTGAGATGCTTATAAGACAAAGCAGAAAGATAGCAGAGCGGCAGGTGCCATCTCCTTACCTTGCAGGGTCGTGTTCTGCCTGCTCTTAAGGAGTTTGGTAGGTGGCGATTACAAATACGTCTACACTGTATCTGGGTGCATTGTACACGCAGTTACAGCTTTGTGTAACGAGCTTGTGTAGTCCCTCACCTGCAATCATGAAGCTTATCATTATTCAAAGGCCTTTCTTTTCTATCATCTCTCTGCGATTTATGTGGTGCAAGCATTCATGGTACCACATGTTAAGATGTCCTCTGTGGGTCTGGCACCCTTCCTGGTAACAGCATGCAGCGTGCTGTACATCGCTTGGCTTCACCCGAGGGGAAGACGCACTCTCATACTGATTCTTCGATGCGGAAAGTTTTGGGACTCTCTAAACAAAAGGATTTTGGTCAGAGCATACCGGGCACGAACAGATTATTGCTTTAGTGGAAGCTGTATTATTCTTGCTCAAATACCAAGTACTGGTACCGGTTTGTGGTAAGGCATAAAGATTTTGCAGCAGTAAATATGAATCTGCGTCGGGTAGTTTGTACCTAGCACGGGTACAGCTTGTTCGTACTGGTCACGTTACATTTACCAAACGATGTTTAAAGGGCCAGGTCTGCCTTGATTTAAATCAGCACGACTCTGCTGAACTGCGTGCCAGTCTCCGCCAACCAAAGTTCTGGCTCTCAAATGTTTTCAGCTATTTTTTTTCAGTCCTTTCTTTCCAAGGACTTTGAAAAATGCAATTAAATGGACAATAATACTCCGCAGTTACGCATAAAAAGCTGTTTATCTACGGATATCAAAGTACTTGACAAAGGTGTGTGAATCTCACAGTGCCCTTTTTTTTGCAGGGTGGGATGCTGGCATGCAGAGACAGCGAGCGGTTTATCTGAGTAACAGAGTCGGTAGCAGAGGTAGTAATTAAAACTTCGGTCTCATGACACCCAACTCTGTACTGTAACCACTAGACAAACTGCCTCCCGGAACCGTATCTCATCTCTATCTCCCTACATATGCACAATAAAGCCTTTGTAGTATATGCTGTACACTTGCTATTGATAGTTGTATCAGCTGAAAGATAATGCTTGCTCTTCTAACTGGCTGCGAGTGTGCTCCATACAACCTCAATTATCTGAACATAATGGGGGAGAGGGGAGAATTTTGGATAATCGAGGTTTCAAATAATTGAAGGAGTTTTCAGTGTAATTAATAGACATGGTGGGGACACGGCGTGTTTTGGAGAGCAGGTTTAGATAACTGGTGTCGAACTGTGCAGTCAGTTAATAACCAATGTGCTGCTGTTTGGGATATGTTTTTGGTTTTCTATTTTCTGAAAGGAGGTGTGTCTCTTCCTCGCTTTGTTTCAGAGGAGAAAAAAAAAAAAAAAAAAAGGACAAATGCTTTTCAGACGTGTTGCTGGTGTCCCTTTAAGGTTGGTGAAGACCAACAGCTGTCCTGTTGGTTAATGGAAAGCCACTTACAGACATGAGCAGTTTAAAAATACCGATCAATAGGCACTACGCAGCCCAGCCAGCGGTGGGGTGTGGGCTATGTGGGTGGCTCTGAATGTCTGCAGAGAAGTAGGACCAGAGACCATCTGAAAAATAATTTCCCCTGCATATGCCGTAAACTCTAGGATTTCAAGTATGACCCAGCTGTTAATGAGCTCCATACAAGCAAACAAATGTCCGGTTACTGTAGAGACGCATTCATTTATGAAGATAAAACATGATCTGCAGGACCTGCTCACATAGTGTCTTTACACTGAAAGCTGACCTCCCTGTGACGGAAATCTTTAGTAGTATGACTTCGTAATAAATTTCACCATGCCATCTAGGCAAGCCTCACATCCCTGCCTACTTTCTCTACAAGCAACAGAGTAAAAAGACAGGATAAATTTTGCAAAGCGTAGCACAAAGCGTTACTGACCCTGTTCAGCTTTCATCGCACCGTACGCTCTCACCACAACTTGCTTTTTAAGACCAGCTCAGTCCTCTGCCTCATACCAGACACAGAAATTAAGAGCAGCCTTTCCTCTTGAAGCTGTTATGAACTAACAGATGGGTGCAGGTAAGGCTGAAAGATCTTCAGGAGGGGGTTTAATCTTGTTTTTTATGAAATCCAGTGTGATTTCATCCAGAGGTAGAGGAGGGCTATTCGGCATTGACCAGCCTCACAGTTCATCCAGAAGCATTCATCTATTCTGAGACCATGGTAGGTATGTGCCCACTATAGCAGAAACACACACACGCATTCAGATTAGTATAAAAAACACAGTTGGGTTTATTTTTCTCAGCTATTACCTGAGTGACAGGATAGCTTGACATCTGGGAGCTGATGTCTGACTTCTTTTCTGAAAAGATCAGTTCAATCTTAGCCATTTTAAATTATAACCTTAACTTTTTCCCTGTAAGTTTGTAGTACCCGGTCTCATCAGCTACTTCAATCGCCTGAAAAATAAATGTATTTTCTTGTGCGCTTCAGTGCTTACTGCAATAGGCACTCTTGTGCAGAAAGAACATGCATATTTATTATCTTTAATACAGTCTGGATGTATATACGCACACACACATATATAATTCTATTTCTATTTAGGCATCAATCTGTGTATGTGTGTTTATGAGGGCTTCAGTGGAAACAGGACTGACCCCAACATTTTACGCGTTATTAGGAGGAGCAACAATTCACCCTTTAAAATGACTATATTTGGAGATTTGAGTCTAAACTCACGCTGGTTTAACTTAATTTTGTGGCTTTTCTCCAGATTTTCATAACCAGTGGAAGTGAGGACAGGATCGAAAGGAACATTTGTGCTCCTTGAAGGTGAGCGTTTGTGCAGACACACTTGTGTGCTGGCTGCCCTGAGGGGCCAGGTGAGCACGAAGCATTCAGCCCAGCGTGAGCAACGGCTGCACCAAACCATGGGGCTCTTACAGTCCAATTTTTATGCGTTTTCTCTTGCTGAGCTCTTTTTTTTTTTTTTTTTTTTTTTTTCCCCCACCATTTTGGTCGTCGCAAGTCCCATCTATTTTATGTTATTTATTTATTTGTTTTTAAAATATCCGATCAGCTGCTTTTGTGGGAATCTTGTGCTCCCTCTTCTTTTCCTGGATTGTCTCAAGCCCTTTTCGGGATCGTTCTGTAGCGCATAAAGTAGCAAGAGATAAAGCATAAAGGGCCCGTGATAAAGCCGGGAGTTTTGTTTAACAGTTCAGATAGTGAAAGTTTACAAGAGCAGTGCTGGGAAAGCTATGCTGTGAATAGAGCTATTATTGTCATTATCACATTGTTTAGACTGGTGGGCCAAAACACAGGCATTTCGTGTTTGTTTAACAGTTTCACCGAGCTGTATATTTGTATTGTCCTTTGGGCCGCGTTGTCAGAGGGCTGCGAGTGACATACGAAGAAGTACCGGCGATGCCGGGGGGGATTTGACAGCGCAAGGAGCCCTTCGCCGCCGCACGGGAGGGACGAGGCGGCAGGGGGGGTTCGGCGCTCCCGAGCCGGCGGGCGGCTGCCGGGGGCCGGTGCCGATAGGGGGCAGCAGCCTCCTGCCGCTGGGGGCGCCGGGGCGCGCAGCGCGGGCAGGGCGGGCAGCGCGCGCAGGGCGAGCAGCGCTCCCTCCGCGGGCAGAGCAGCAGCAGCAGCGGGCGGCCAGCGCTCTGCCGCGGACCCGCTCCCAGGCTTTACTGCTCAAACCCCTTTCCCCTCCTCCGAAAGAGTCGAAGCCCCGCTTATCCATTGTCTTTATGCTAAGAGACCGCTGCAGTAAGGAGTTTTTTGGGGTGGGTTGTTTTGGGGTTTGGTGTTTTTGGTTGTTTTTTTTTTCCTTTGTGTGTGTACAATTGCAGATGTGTAGTGGGGAGGCTTCTGGCATAGTTTCCTAGGTAACTTCCCCTTATTTTCAAAAGAACCACCCATACACCTAGAAACAATATTGTATTGCTTGCACAAAAATACCCTCTGAAGAACATCTGAGTCAATGTGGATATAGAGCATATAAGTTCCTGTAAAAGTAGCTTTTTATTTGTGTATGGGCACATATGAAACCCAAGATGATATATCGTATTATGCTTAGATCTTTGTTTCAAGATATAGCTATGGGTAGATTACACAATGGATTGTCTTGTAGTTGTTATTTCCGCAGTTCTTACTCCCCTATTTTCAGTCTGTGTACATTCAGTACTTAAAGTCCACAATTATCACTTTTCCCAACTGTCTCTTTGCCTGTTAACAAGATCCTTTTAAAAAAAAAAAAAAAAAAAAGACCAAAACAAAACACCTTTTAGATCCCATGTGAATTTGTTACTCCAGTGTCCTTAGAATCGATGCCCAGCCCTGAACTTTACAGGCAAGTACAAGGGCAAGCTGCTTGCCCCGGCAAGCTGGCAGTCAAACCCGGGGCTCACCAAGCACACTGAGGCGAGCAGCAGAAAGCACAGAGCAAATGGTTACAAACGAGCGCTGCTCCTCGGTTCCACAATTTTCTGTTCGTCTTAAATGCACTTTATTGCACCTTTTCTGCAGTTTGTTCTGAGGACGGCCACACTAATAATCCTTATCCAACACAGAGGAATCTCCCTCCTGGCTCTCAGCTTGAAGCTGCGGCTGGCATTCTGCTGCTCTGATTTGTTGACTTTGATATTTTTTAATTGTTATTCCATATTAGCTCTCGCTCAGGTTGCTGGTGCAGCTTACCTCCAACCACAATCTGAGACTGCATAACAGTTGCTATAATCTAGCTTCAGCGTTTTCCATCGCTGTAGTTTCAGGGCTCGTGATTTCAGCAGAATGTATGGCTTGTCATTGCAGCAGGGGCTCTCAAACTGCGCGACAGCCGTGAATTCAAAGTGAAGAATCCACGAGAGCGGCTGTGTGCATGTGTGGCGCTGGGGCTGTTAGATACAGGCAGATTCTTTAATATGCCAAAAAACATTATTTTTTATTGTTGGTGATCTGGAAGTTTTTTGTACTATTTTTCAATGACAGCTTGAGCTATTCCCCAAACTGAAAGTAGTTGCTTTTCCTGTATTTTGATAGCAGCTTCTAATAAATGGAAGCTTTTCCTGGTGTTTAGAAAATCAGCGTAGTCAATACAGGCTGAGTAGCAAGCACAATTATTTTTGAAGTTGTTCCGTGTTGTGAAGTATCAATGTTTTATATGTTAAAAAGAGTACGTGCAATTCCTTGCAACTATTACGCTCACTTTAAACAATGAAGTCTTTGCTCAGCAATGGTCCTGTGTTTGTTAAGGAGTAAGCGTAGCGCTGGCCCCAGTCAATAAATGAAGCTTGCTTGTGGCAGGACTGATGAAGCCATTGTATGAGGGGAGTCCGTGTAAGTATTTGATGATTTTTCTTGGGGTTTTATTTGCTTTTTTTCAGGCAAAATAGTGTTACTTAGAGCAAGTAATTAATCTCTTTTATCCTTCTGGTGGGGGGTGGGGGGGAGTCTAACCGCACAAACACCACTGAAAACTTAACACTGAACCTTGATCTTAAAGGATTAGTTCCCATCAACTTCACTGACTCCATTCACAGGAGTAAAGGCCACAGGAGAAATCCCCCACAGGAAAACATATTCTTTGCCCTGGAAACCTTGTTATCTTATATGATCCAGGTATAAACAGTTGGTTCATTCCTGATGCACAAAGGGCAAACTCCTGCCTTCGTTAACTCTGGCAGGGTTTTGCCAGGGCAAACTTATTCCTGGCTTACACTGTCTGTAACCTCACCAGGAGCATAAGTCAGCCCTTCAGCTCTAATGGGAGCCTGTTTGATCTAGTCCTTTATTGCCAACTGGTATCAGGAAGGGAGCTGGGTGCAGGAACATGACTACCGCCGAGCTGCTATTTGTTGCACTGCATTATCTGCAGTATCCTTGCTATTCTAGAAACTTTTTTTCCCCTGCCTGGAACATTTTGCTGCAGCAAATGAAGAAGGAGGGGGGAGGAATTGAAGAGACCTTCATTTGGTGGCATAGAAAATTTGCATAAAATATCGCTCTAAGCATTGAAGGATCTTATTACATAGGGTTTTGATGATAATCTTTGTTGAAATAATATTTAACACATGCTGCACTTTTAATTAAGTATCTGAATAATCTCAAATTAATACCAGAGGTTTAAAAATAAGTTTTCATTTTAGTGAACTGTAACATAATAGCAAGCTGCATGGCAACCCCCTCCTTTACCCTTTGATTTAATTAAATGCCCTTCTGTGTGCTGCTTCTCACTTCAGAAACGCACATAAAGAAATCAGACCCTGACATTTTATTTAGGATTTTGCCACTTTCCTTTTTCCCTACATCTTTACTTACTTATTTGCCCTGCTTCCTCTAGGGCTTTAAGGTGTTTGGGGCTCAGCTCGTCTGGGGCTTCGCGAACTGGCCTGCCTGTTACAAAAGGGCAATTACTGCATGTCACATTTGTGCTGGTGTTTCGGTGCTGTGGTGCTGCCACGCAGGTCCCTGTTTGGAAGCAGCAGGCGGTGGTGGGGAAGCGTTGGGTCGCGTACGGTGCACGCGTGCAGCGGGGAGAATGCAGCCTGCTCAATCCCGGGGCAGCTCGCACAGCGCGGTGAGGCACGCTGGAGTGTGTTATGCTCCTGGAGTTTGATTATAAGGTAAAAAGGGGCTTAACAGCGTAATGGTCTCAGAGAGCAATCAAACCATTGCAAATAAATTCATGGTTATTCTATTTATTTTTTCAAATTAAAAAGGCCTGATCCAGCCAATTTGTTTGCCTTCCAGTTAGGCGTGTTTGACAATCACTGCTTCATTATTCCATCTTAAGAAATTCTGTTAACCAAAGGAGGAGAAAAAAAAAAAAAAAAAGACCTCGCTCAGATCCATGTCAGTGAAATTGTTTTGCCGAAGCCACCTCGCTCGGCGAGGCGAGTGTGAGCGCGGGCTGGGGGGAGGCTGTTTACCGCCTTTATGAAAACGTATTCGCTGTTTGGGAGCACAAGGATGTGAAGCAGGCTGGCTTTGAAGGCTTTCTGTTAGATTTCCCCCTTTATCCCTTACCATCTATCATTGTAAAGGAGACATATATAACCGCTGCACTTTGTATATTAAGGGGAGCTGCCTGCTTTTTCCCTTTGCTAAGATAATGACGCTGAGGGTTGTTGACTGCTGTTATCTCTGATGACAGCCTTATCTGCATGGCTCTGATTCCCGCTCCCAGAGTCCGAGATATCCAGTCCTTTGGAAACTGACCACTGCTCCCATTACAGCTGGGCAGGATGGAAAGCAAATATTCAGGGGCAATAGCGTTCTTAATTGGCTACGCAGTTTGCTGTGCTCCCCCCCTCCCACAATACAAAGTATTGAAGGGAAATGCTGGGAGTAAGGAGAAATGAAAGCCTCAAAATAAGGTCAGATAACAGGCAAATGCCCCCAGCCCTCCCCAGACAGCTTCTGGTGGGGACAACAAAAGGCAATAACCAGTCGTTGAATGGCATTGGTGCATGGCTCGGCTTCTCCACGCCACAGGGACCCCTTGCTAATGGATCTAGGAATGATATTTGCACAGTGGAGAGACTGTTACACCCTCCTGGCTGCACTGAGTAAGAATCCAGGAGTTTACTTTAATTCCTCTAAACGTAATAATCTGCAGTTAATTGGCTAACGTTCACCGTGCCTCCAAGGTACGCAGCGCTGCCGTAGTTTGGCATGCCGCATTCCTGTCCCACAGAGATCTCAATGCAAATTTCAAATATTTATGAATTTAGACTCTTAACGCTCTTGAGAAACAGCTTTGTTTTACTGCTGTGGAAAGTAAGATACAGAGATAGTGTGTAACTTGACTGGGATCCCCCCCCCTGAGACCATGCAGTCGGCTGTGGAGCCCAGGTCTCCTGACACCCCACCAGCACCCTGCTCATCAAACGCATCCAGTCCCCCCAAGTTTTATCATAACAACCCTTAAAAATAAACAACCAAACCTATTTTCCACAATGTGGGTTTATGCAAACCCAGCTGTATTAAAAACTCCTCTTGGGGTGGAAAAACTCCTGGGTAATTCCACCTTAAAGCAGCGCTGAGCAGGAGCTGAGGGAGCAAACTGCGGCAGAGCTGGGAGCTGCGGGAATCAGACTCACCGCCCCTGCGAGACATCTGCCCTTTGTCAAATATAGGGGGCTATTAGAAGCTTTCTTCCTCCCTGTCGTGTCTTACAACATGTTTCAACCTGAGCACTTAGACCAATTTTATTGATATATACGATCCAGCCTGTCTGTACCGAGTTGCACCTCTTCCGTCAGTTCTCTGCGACCCAGGCTTGCCCAAGCTGCTGTTCGAGGCTGCCGAGGTTAACTACAAAAGAGAGTGTTACTGGAAACACGCACTGCTGAAGTATGCTGACGCTTTTTTTTTTTTTTTTTTTTCCATTTTTAAAATGTGCTGTACTGGAAACTGCAGTGCAGGGTTGGGGGGAGACACAGAGTTTGCCCTAAAAGTTTAAAGGGATGTTTATTTTTCCAGTGCTTCAGAAGAAGGCAAAGCTGGACTTGTTTTAGTACTGAAGAACAATTATTGATTGAAAAACAGAATTGGTACTGGAAAATTGCTGAGGTTGTTTTGGTTGTTTTGGTTTTTTTTTTTTTGGTTTTTTTTTTTTTGGTTGAAGAGGCAGCACTATATAACTGCAAAATTTCTGTTTGAAAAACATTATCTGAAAAGCTATTTTTGTCACGTAAGTTTTTCCCCTGCTCCCCGTAGGATTTTGTGCAGTGTAATGTGTGACCACCAAGGGCTGCTTCTGCACTTTTCTCGTGGCTAACATTGCGGGGCTGTTTTCCTGAGACATATAAAACAGTACCGATCTATGAATGTTCAATTAAGATTGTAGGAAATCTGTTTAGGTTATTATTAAATCAGCAGAAAATTCAGCTGCAGACCACAGCGTGGAATATTCTTACACACACTGTTTGAAGAGGAGCTTGGGTATTAATAACTTGTCTGTTTTTTCCCCTCCAGTGCTTCCAGCTGGTCTTATAAAAGTGAATACCTCACCCTGTGGATCTTGCTTTGCTGTTGTACAGGAGGATGAAATAGGTCAAGTGCATAACGCTTATTTTCCAAAGTTACGAGGTCTGAAAGGGGTTAGGATGGGATCTCACTGTGGCAAAATTGGGATTATAAACTCAGATATAATATTTCCTTTTAGCTGGTTCTGTCTAGGGCTCCGGCTCAAACCCGCTGGCTTGGGGGCTTCACACACAGACTGGCACGAGGAGGAGCCCTGGCCACTGGTGTCCTGGCTGCTGGCTCCTTGCTCACATCACCAAAGCGCATCCTTCCCTATGGAAGCCTCACCAGATGTGCCGGTATCACCAAGAGCAGAGCTGCACAGCGGTGCTTGCCTGAGCTGAGCTGCCCCGCAAGTAGCACGACCCCATGCTAAAGCTGGGCACCCCTCTGCTGGGATTTTAACCTGAGCTCTGACACAACAGCAATTTGATCGTTCGAGCGCGCCGTTACGCAGCCCTGGTGTCGATAAGGGTGTTCAATTCCGACATTTGCAGGATGGAAACTTTTTCCCTGATGGTTTCTCTGTTGTAATTCCCCCACCCAGCACTTGCCATCCTCGACCACAAGCGTGGTTGTTTTTCTGTATCTTCTCCAGGCACGTGGCACAGCAGCGGTGCAGCGCCATGGCTCCTTTCCCACGCCGCAGCCCCATGATGGGAGGGACGTTTCCCCGTGCGTTCAGGATGACAGCGGGGGAGAGGGGGTTTTGTGTTGACGAGACTTATCTGCGGCTGTGGGAACATGTTCTGCCAGAAGCCCGCATCTCCTGAGCATTAATTACATAGCCCTGCGTGCTCCTCTGTTCCCAGCTGTAAAATGGAGATACCCTTCTTAACCCACACCATCGCTTTAGTTCACTGCAGCTCGCAAAGTGCTTCTGGATCCACAGATGGGAGGCACTGGAGAAATGACAAAGATGATTAATAAGGAGGTTATTAACAAATGCCACAGGTCAAATTCTGCACCGGTTCCCAAGTTTGTGCATGACACGGAGGTCAGTGTCATGAACGACTCTGCATGTGGCTGGGAGCTGGACTTGACACTTGGATGTAAAGCCAAAGACAGGCAAAAATTAGGTTAAATGGATGTGACCTGCACTGATAGGAATGTTTCTGAGGGAATGAGGTGTTTTCCATGGTATTACTGGAGTATAGGACCATCTTCTGTGTGAGTTATGAGTGGACCCACAGACTAGAGTAGTTGTTTTTCAAGCTGGTTTGTCTAAAATTTTGTGATTTGAGGCGCTGTTGACACAAACGAAAACTCTGAATCTCTGATGGTTTCGGGCAGGCAGCAAAGTGTGTACTTGCTGTGGGGGAAAAGCACTGCTCTTCTGAAGCACGGTTTCCATTTAAAGTTTTGGAGGGCTCCTAGCTCTGGTCTGCCTGTGTTTATCTGCACCAAGTGTGAATGGGAATTGGAAAAGGGAAAAGAGAGAATGGCTGCTTTTTAAAAAGCTAATTTAAAAGCAGATGCAGTCTTCTGTAAAGATGATTCTGATTGTCCAGAGCTCTTTTAAAGGGACAAGGTTAAATGCATTTGTATTGAGAATGTGAGATTAGACACACGCACAAAATGAACAACATCATCTTTATTTATTTCATACTTAAATGGCCAAGAGTGTAAGACAGTCAGTTCCTGATGATTCAGGAATGCGAAGGGATTTTCTGCATTGTTTTTTTTATTGTGTAAAGCTCTTTATCTCTGGCTTTGTATATTAGCTATTTCTGCGTTGCCACCAACCTTTTCTGACCACTACCCTTGTGTAACCAAGGGGGGAAAATATGCATCAACTGCAAATGGCACAATCAGTTGGAAGCTACAGGTAAAATACTTGTGAACCTATTCCATCTGCCCCGATTTAACAGTAAACTGCCTTGCATAGGAAAGGCTGATATTCCTGCTGATATTCCTACTGCTATTCCATACAAGATCTGAAATGACCGAGGGTTTAAAACAACTTTATGAAGCAGGGAATTGCAGTTTCATTTACAAAATGCTGATGCTTTGGCAAAAAAAATGAACAGACCCAGTTCAAATTGATTGCAGTCTACGTTCAACGCTGTGTTGGAGCAGGACTGCCTTTTTTTGTATATTTTTACAGTGTGATTTTAATCTTGGCTGCATCTGTTCGTTGCTGTTGTAAAAGGAAGAACTCATAATAATTTGAAGAAAAAGCCTGGGGAAGTGGGAGTTTCTTTTTTTGCCAGCTTTATAGACAGGGAAACTGAGGCATGGAGTGGTCCTGCAGGTTTGCACATGAAGAAAGCTGGCAAAGTGGTGGAGGAGCTGGGAAGAGGGCCCAGGACTCCCACACCGTGATGCTGGCAAGAGATGTTCCCTGTACACAAGTATCTTGGGAGAGAAGCCCAAAGGCTCTTCAGTTGACAGAGTTTGCCCACACACATCAACAACGCTTTTGGGCCAGGGAGCTGAGGGCTGGAAGAAGACACTTTGTGAGTTAAGATTTGGTAGCTTGATCTCTGGTAGAGCAGGGTGCTCTGTTCATTTCTCAGAAAAAACTGAGAAGCTGGAAACAACTCAGCTTTTAAGCCCTTTTTGGATAAGTGTAGCCAAAACCTTCAAGGGGTCTCCACATGGGCTCTGCGAAAGGGACCTCTGGTCTCAAAACTGTGCACTAGCGTCCAGAAAGATATTCCCCATCAGTGGAGTCCCTTTCTTTAAAAAAGAAAAAAGTATTTTAAACAAAAAATAAATAGATATGTATATTAATTCCAGCGTGTCACAGACAGTCTGCCTTGTCTCAGCTGTCCGGCTTTACCGTCCCACCCTTATTTTGGTAGCGTCATCTCTCTAGATATTATCTTACCTTTCTGGAGCAAGCACAGGCTCTTGCTTATTTAGATGGGGCCAGGATCTCCGCCGCAGAAAAGCGGTGTGTCACTGTGTGAGTTCAAATGAGCTGTGTTGAGTCATGCCAGCTGAGGATCCTGCTGGTTGGATTTATTGCTGAGAAAAGACCAAAAGTGAATACCCAGCACGAGGGAGGTTCTGTCTCATGTGCCCCATAGGCTTAATTAGCATACAGATTTTTGTTCACTGCTATTTCTTAAAACCAAAACCACTAACAAGCAAATGATGTAAATGGGAAGAAGGGCAGAAATGCTGTGTTCATGGCTTATTGCTGTTTATATAGCACCAAAGTTGGGTAAGGCGCTCTGAAGGCATTTAACAGGCATGATGGCATGAAATACTGAATGTAACTAAGCCAGATGGAGCTTTGGTGTCGATTTTAGTGGAGTCAGGATTTCCCTTTCCCAAGAAGTTCCTGTTTTAAGGGTAATTCTTGACTTGAACAGAGGTTTGGCAGGCAACAGGATGGGTTCAGATCTTCTGGGCAAGTTCTGGACCTGGAGGAGCCCCAGATAGTGAGAATGAACCCTAAACACTGCAGAGCTGTGCTTGCCTGGGGATGTCCCTCTTTAGAGAGGGCACATCCCAATGGACCTATGACTAATCAGACTTGCTGGTTAAACACTTGTTATTCATAATTAAAAAATTGCCTCTGATAACCAGGACCTAAATTTTCTGTACATGCCTACTTATTTCTTTGTTCCAGGTTTAATCTTGGCAGTGAATATACCAGGATTCCTGGTCAGATGAGAGTGGACTATGCTTTCTGCAAATCCTCGGGCTGAGTCGCTAAAAATGTGTTATTTCCTTGCTGTGGTGTTATCCAAGATTTAGAGGTTGCAGTCCCACACATCGGCCAAAACAATGGCCTTGGCTTGCAAGGTAGAAGTTTTTTGAGAGGCTGGTTGAATCGTTGGGAGGGGTTTGCCCACTTTCTGTGTTTGAAACCATAAGAGCATGTAAAAATTTTCGGGCTTTTCCCAAAGCTATGAACGCCAATACTCTTTTTTTTTTTTTTTTTTTTTTTTTTCTCCAGCTGAGGAATGTGAGGGGGGTTTGTGCTGCTCACCTTAGGATGAGCATCTTGGGTACCTGAGTGGTGAAGCTTCTCTTCCTGATTTGTCTATGCCCTTCTGGAAGGAGCATTTAGAGACCACCATCCCAAAATCAGGCGCTCAGGTCACAGTGTGTGTGAGAACCCCTTGGTCTCGTTGCATCTCATTGCTTGCCTCTGGGAGCTAAAACTGAAGACACAGGAAAAAACTCATCTATTATAAGCTTCATGACAGGACAAGAGCTGGCAGCACTGCAAGCTTGTGCTCTCAAGCCAGCTAGGAAAACCTAGGTGTGGGAGAGAGGACCCAGCAGAGCTGTTTCCTGGAATGTGGAAAATGCTGCGGCAAGTGTTACAGGACTAGAAATTTGATTTTTACACCAGCCCCTTTGGCTGCATTCTTCCCCTTGTCTGGTTCCCATGTTTGTCTGTGCCAACACATTTCACTGGCATTTACGGTTTGTGCCGGGTAGGTTTGACATGGGTGAATATTCACCCCTTCCCCCAGAACTGAGTGAGAGTTTTGCTTCTCCAGCTAAGAACCCATTTCACGTGCCTGTGTGGCCCCTGATCACAGCTAAGCAGTACAGCAACAGCCACAATACACGTGAGAATAGGAAACAGCCTTAAAAAAATTTTGAAGGAATCACAGATGCTCCATAGCTGTAAAAGTTGGTGCGAGTTTTTGTGTCAATTCCTCCTCCCACCCTATTCAATCTTCTCTTCTACTTCATGACCACGATGAACGCACCCACTGGTTTCTGCAGTTGCAGATCTGTTACCTCAGGGTGCTGCCTTCTGTGCTGGGTGCTACAGATCAAACTAACTCTTGAAGTGGGATCTAGATCCAAATCCAGAGCAGCCCTAGAACACCAGGGCACCATAACAGCATTGCCAAAGGAACCAGCAGGCTGGCAGGGGTATTTCTCTTTTTGCAAAGCAGTTTGTCTAAAGGCTCTGGCTCATACGAAAGGGGGTTGCAGAGAGGTGGTTGTAGGTCTGTTCAGCCAAGTAACAAGTGATAGGATGAGAGGAGATGGCCTCAGGGGAGGTTTATATTGGATATTAGGAAAAATTTCTTCCCTGAAAGGGTTATCAAGCATTGCAACAGGCTGCCCAGGGTAACAGCTGAGTCATCATCCCCAGAGGTATTTAAAAGACGTGTAGATGTGGCACTTGGGGACATGGTTAGTGGTGGGCTTGGCCGTGCTGGATTATCAGTTGGACTCAATGATCTTCAAGGTCTTTTCCAACCTAAACAATTCTACGATTCTGTATCTGACACATACCTCACTCAAGCTGTTCTTTTGCATCTGCTGGAGTCCCATCCTATGCTCAGCAAGAGCTGTTGAGTGCGATCGGGAAGGACCTAACAGCTAAGTTTTACAGTGCCCAAATCTTTCCTTCATTGCTTTAACATCTATGTAACATTTCTTTCTGCTTTTCCTTTCCAGAATTGAAAGGCCATTTCATGGAGCATACTGACCTGCCCTGGGGGACTCTCCCTGGTTTCGTGTTTTGCAGTCTCATCCAAGACAACTGCATTTGGGATTTCCCTTCCAGCCTGTCTGCCACAGAGCACTTTGGAGCAGGTACGTTTCTGTAGTGCAGGACTGAGCCTGGGGAGCACTGCAGAGCGTGTGTGGGAAAGGTGTCCTGTGCAAAGACTGCCCTTATGCACTGTTCCCCATCCCCATTCTGGCAGTTCATGGTGTGTTGTATTTGCATAATGTATATAAATTGAAATAGGTCTTAAGCAATTACATTGGCATTAGCGTGTCTTTTTCCCCAGCCAAGCAGTAAAGGCACCGTGTCTCCTATTGCAGAGCATGCCAACACTTTAAATATGCTCCTGCCAACATCCCATGTAAATCACCCCTTATCCAGCCCTCCCCTGTCCTTCTGCAGGTTGCAGTCCTGGAATCCCATCTTGTTGTTTGGTTATCCAGGGAGTTCATTACTTTCTCTCAGGTACAGTTGACATACCAAGACAGGACTTGTCTCAGAACATTTCTGCTCTGACGAGTCCTCTTGCTTCATTGCAAATGATACATGATTGATCTGTGCTTCCTTAGAGCATCGCCGAGCAGACAGAGCAAGGCATTTGATCTCACGGTGTGTTTTTGCGGCAGGCCGCTCTCTGGGATTGTAGGGTCTCTTTTTTCCACTATGCGTGTGCCTGAGTGTGTGCTGTGATGAATCCTGGCAGACATCGCCCATGCCTTTAGCACCAGCTTGTTCCGGTCAGCCCAGTGTGTGCTCTTTGGGAAGTGACAGTCCAACTTGCTGAACACCACATTTTAGCCTATTAATCACTTGGGCTTGGTAGCTGGGTCTTTGGGGAACCTCTCTTCTGTCTCCAGGACTTCAGTAAAAGAACTTGACCAAATCTCCTTGCCTTTTTTCTAGGCAAGAAGGTTTGTAGTTATTCAACCAAGTTAATGTGGTTGGGATCTTCCGTACACCATTTAACCCTTCCTGCTTTTGGCTTTCTTGAATCAGCAAGGTACCGATGTGCCATAGAGGAGGAGGAAAATTAAGCTTTGGTTAATTTGGTGTGTCTGCATGGGGTTTAGAACGTATTTCACAGAGGTGGCTTCCAAAATACTGGAACCAAGTGGAAGGAGACTAGTTTTCAGGTGAACATTAGGAAATGGAGTGAGTGAGAGATGCAGTTGGGATTCATTACGGCTTCAAAGAGTGGAGAGCACTGCCTTGGTTTGGTGGTGCAGGTACAGGCACCATCCCATCCCAGCTGAGCTGAGCCAAGCACACCAGGCAAGCAGAAGTCAGGGAAGCAAGGGCAGTGAGCCTGTGTGCAGGGGGGCATGAAGCCAGCCCTTGTCAAGGGGTTCAAGCCTGGGATTTTGCTCTTGTCACTGTCCTTGTGGCACGGGCACGTCTCTGCTGTCCCCTGCAGCAACGGGTTCAGCATCGGGGTGAACTGCAGCATGTGGAAAAACTTGTAAATTCTGCTTGGTGGCTTGAGGACTGACTGGAGGGCTTTGGGAGAAGACTTTCTCCCTCTCAATGGGCTTTCACTTCTCAGCAGGGAGAGAGCAGAGCAGCGGGGCATTAACCGAGGGGGTTTAGAGGATTGGGAAGGACCTGAAAGGGGAGGATTTGGTGGCGGTTCCTCTGGGCGAGGAACGTGGCGTTCAATGCTCACATGCTTCTCATTGTATTGAGAGGATAAAGCGGGGCGACCGGAGGGACTCAGGGCTGGGGGTCCGGTCAGGGCCAGCACGAGGGAGCCCAGCCCCAGCGGGAGCCCGGCCAGCCTGAATAGCCAGCCTGCCTGCCTCCGAGGCCTCCGAACACACCGCCCTCCTCACTTTGAAGCCCCCGGTGCTGTGCTGCGAGAGGGGTGCTTTCTCTGGCTCTTGTTTGCTGATGATCCCTAAATTAAGAAATGCAAATCTATTCAGGGCAGATTCCTTTTCCAAAGGCAACTTGCCTCAGTTGCTAATTCCCTGCATGGCTTCTATACAGATCCCTCGCAAACACCTGCAGGTTTCCCCCCCCCCCCCCCCCCCCTCCCCCTTTTTCCAGGGAGGGGGGGTGGCGATGGGGAGTTTATTGAAAATCTTTGTTTTCTCTGGTACGATGAAACTTGCTTTGCTCTTTTGCCTCCTTTTCTTTCCCTTTTCACAGAATAAATACAGCTGATCCATCTCCAGCCCCTCTGCACGTGCCAGAAGAATAAATCGTCCGCCTCGCCCCCAGCCCCCTCCTTTAATTCTTCCCCCTGCTGCTGTGTTTGCTTATTCTCACTGCAGCTGTAGTGCTGGTCGCAAGCGTGAGTTGACCTATTGCTGGTTTGTTTGGCACTGGCTCTGCAGAGCCACCCCCCCAAAACAAGACTTTGAAATCAACTGTTAGAGCTCTCACTAGGCTGCTTTTTTTTTTTTTTTTTTTTTTTGGTGTCGTCTCCCCTCCCCCCCCCCCCCCCCCCCCCCTTCTTATTATCATAGCACTTGCCTTTTGTTGCCAGTGCAAATACAAACACACACACACAGAAGCGTGCGAGCCGCAGAGCGGAGGGGAGCACAGCCCCTGAAATATTGCACTGTCCAAAGTCCACGGGTTAAAACAAACATCAACACTGCGTCAAATAGTTTGCCCGTAAGAGTCTTTTGTTATGAAGATAAGCTTGTTATCTCTTTCATTCAGATTTTAATCTGACAGGTCATTTGCATACTGCCAGCCGACTTCAGGGTGTGCATTAGATCCACTTTGCATTTAAATCCTCTGTCACTCAGGCAAATAAAAAAGGGAGGGGAGGTGGAGGGGGCAGCAAAGAACCTCTTTCAGATCCTCCCAGTTATTGCTATTAACTTTTTGTGTTGATTGGTGCAGAAAAGTTGTCCTGGCTCTTGGGGCTCTGCTTGTTTTCGGGGCAGCCGGGATGCTCCCAGGCCATAAGCTGCGTGGCCAGGGTCTTGCCAAAGATCCCACTGTGACCCCGAGCCCCTTCCCCACCCAAATCCCTCTTCAAACCCTGCTTTGCAGACTCTTTCCCCAAAATGACCCCTGTTGCTATCTAAAACCTAGATCTGCTCAGCACTTGGTCCTGCCCTCAATCAAGTTAAGCCCATCCTGGGCTTGCATGCCCTTGGTAATAACAGGACAGGGAACAATGAACGTCCTGGCTACAATGCAGCTAAGAAGTCACCTGTTTAGCCATCTCCATGTAAATGTGCCTCTTCCCTTAGTTATTCCACTTGCCTTATATGCCTTTTTTTTTCCCCCCTCCTTTTCTACCCAGAGCCTGATCCTGCACCCTTACTCCTGGAGTTTCATCACATCCTGCTGCTGTGATCCCAGGGGCAAGGCTGCTCATACAGGTACCGGAGATAGGTTGTGTGACAGTGATGGATGAGCTGTGGGACACAAGCCACCTGTGATGCAAATGTAGGTTGATGGGGTTGTGTTGCACTATGGGCAGAGAGTTACAGCAGTTTCTGGTGTCTGTAAGGTCACAAAAAGCAAACCAAAAAACAAAACCCCAAAATCCCCCACTTGGTGCAGGTGTTCTCAGAATGCATGTCTACTATGGAGCTGTGGTTCTTGTTACCACCCCACAGCCTTGCACCTGCCCTTTCCAGCCCTATTGTAGGCCAGGAGAAGGAGCAGGGCTTGGCTAGCTGTGGTCCAAGGCCATGGGTGACACGCTCCGGGGTCCTGGCTCCCTGCAGGGACATTGCATTTTTCTGTGAGGGCACAAAATTGGGAATTTCAAATTCTGAATCTGATTCCTCCCATGTCTTCTATGTTTGGACGTGTTGCCCGTGCTCACTCTTCTCTTCCTGAAACCAGCACAAATAGCACTGAGACTCCTGTGTTTCTTGCAGTGCCCAGCCCAGCCTCCAGCCCGCCCTGGTTTTGGGAGGACTGCTACCCGGCTATCCCCGCCGGCCAGCCGTGGAGCACCAGGTCCTGCCTGCTCCTGCCAGCACCTCCCTTCACTCACAGGGTTTCCTGCACCTCCTCTGAGATGCTGAAACAATGAACCGTGGACAAGATTAAACCTGGCGCAATTCTTCTCCTGCGCACAGAGGTGTAACCACAGCTCCGCTGAAGACCACAGGAATTACCCCAGCATAAGTGAAAGGTGAAACTATGAATCTCCTTCCTGAAATACAATGGAGAGCCCATAAGATAAGGCCACAGTCCCCCTACAGAGAGAGGGGTGGCGTCCCTGGGGATTGTGTCCCGAGCCACAGCAAGCAGAGCCACGGGAGAATGTTTCCTTCAGCCCCAATGGGGTTAAAGATTGGATCTGGTGCAATTAGTGTATCCAAAAGCAGGGCAGTGAATAGTTGCAGGGCATTTATTCAGCTCTAATGTGACAAGTTCAATTCTTCTGTTCAGAGCCAGTAATTTTCTTACATATATTAATTATTTGAAATAATTCTCTGAATAACATCTAGGAATAATTTGGGCAATATATCTTGATAATGAACCCATTGCTACTGAATGGTTGAAATCTCAGCTGTGCTGGTGACTTTGGCTTGGGTGAATGTTCACACGGCATTGTTTCTTCTCTTAAATACTAGTACGTGACTTTCAGAACCAGATTCTGGTCTGAATTGCTGTGTTTATGGGCTCTCCATTATTTGCCATTTCGGTAAATGTTCCTGACAGTAAATGCCTTTGTTAGAATATTACTGGTAAAGCAAACACAAAAGCATGTGAATGAAGGCAAACCAAATCCGAGCTATTTATTCGAAACGATGACTGGGGGTGAAAGAAGTTTCTGAGATACATAGCCACCTTCAAGCCTTAAATGAAGCTGCTGGAAGAACGGTCACTATTCCCAGCTGACATCAGATTCGCTCTTTTTCCAATTTCTAGTCAAGATTTCTCAGGGCATTATGAAAAGGAAGTGGTGGGGTTTTGGTTTTGTTTTCTTGCAACTCATAGCAGCAAACCTTAACAAGGAAAATCCTACAGAATGCCACAGTATTGTAAAAGTAGCAGTGTTCTTGGTCCTCTCGCACTCTGATAGACTGCTTTTACTCCGTGGTGTTCACAATGGAGCAGTAGTGTCCCTCAGCACGGTGTGTGGCACAGGGGAGGGGTGTGCTCCTCCCGCTGGAGCTGTCACCTTTTGGAGATAACTTGGACAAGGCGATTGAGATGTCCAGTGCATGCTGGGGCTCTCACGCGAGTGAGCTGTGCTTTCAGTTATTTATTCAGTTACTTATCCAGCGGTGCTGCCAGTATTACCAAGACTAAGGCAGCACAGAGCAGTGCCCAGCGCTGGCTGGCCGAGCAGAGAGCGTGCCTTGCTGATGCTCTTCTGCGATAAGAAGCTGCAGCGGAGCCGTTGCCAGCCAGCAGCAGTGAGAGCTGGCCGGGCACTGCGGGTACGACCGTGCTGCCAGAGCAGTGCCAGCCACCGCTCTGCTCCCTGCTCCAGCCAGCTGGCCCCGTACGCTCACAAGCATGGGAGCATTGGAGTTTTGGAGAGATTTTCTATCCAAGAGCTGGACTATTTGGCCAGAGAAGGAGTGGAAGGCAAAGGCAGAGATGCCTATATGCAAAGAGGGAAGAGCTCCTTTTGCAATCCAGTTTCTCACTCATGCCCTTAAACTGACAACACTTAAGACCCCTGGACTAAGGGCAATGAATGCAAAATGAGAGTTCTGCAAAATCCCTTGGTTCAAGGCCAGCTCTCCTGCTTTGCTTTGCTGCTCCTTGGCATCAGTCTTTCAGCCAAGTGAGCAAGTCAATGGCTAGCTTTATTGCCAAAAAAATCTTCCTAGCTGTTTTCCATGTAGCTAATGAGAATGCAAATGTGCTGGGTTTCCAGGCTTGCTTACAACCTCTGCTGTTCCCTTTTTATGCAGGGTACATAAGTGCCCTTCCTCTTGCCATGTGATCTACATACATCGCGCTGGCTGGTGGGGTCATCCTCCCATTGCCGATGAGAAACAGAGTGTTTGGGTGGAACCCCAAAGGAGGAACCGGAGCGTCTCAAACACCTGCTCTGCACTATTCTTCCACGTGCCATCCCTGGAAAGTTAAATTTAGAATTTGTAATTTAGAATTACAAAATCAGGCGAGAAGAAGGTTGGTCTTTGTAATTTAGGTACCATATCAGAGCCAAAGGCACGTATTGTCCCTACTGCACGCTGCAGTAAGCCTACCGTTGGGCAGTGTAGGGCTTCTTTGCTGGGCTCTCCTTGGAAGTTTGCCTTTTCCTCACCAGCGCTCATGGCTCTTCTTTTCCATACTTTCAGCAGTAGTGTTGTTTTTCTAACCTCCCATAAAAAGGTTTCTCATCGGACTTGCAACGTGGTGTCAGTTACAGCTTTGCTCCCCGCAGAAACAGAGCGGTAACTGCATCTTTCGCTGTGCTTCTCTATGGAAGAGCAGAGCCTTTCCTGACCAGAACCTCTGCCACAGCTCTGCCTGCGTTCTTCCTCGGGCATAGTGGCTCACACCATTATAAAATCAGCCTTGGGTACTTTCCAGCTAGCCAAGCCTGGACAGAGTCCAGGCAGTGTCCCCAGCCCTGGCTCTCAGGGCATGTTCCTTGCCTGGCTCCCTTTCTGGGGATGTTGGATCAGAGATGAGAGTTCAGTCGCTTATGGGCATTGTCGCATCCTCTGTCCTGATGGGCACTCCGGACTCTTTGGGGACCGTGGGGACAATTCAATAAAGGGACACAGCATCTGCATAGGAATTTTTTCCACACAGACACACACACTTCATCCCTAGACAATGCAGGAACGCTGCACAGCGAGGCAAAGCTGCTGCCTCCTGAGCGTTGCCCTTTTCTCGGCTCTCCCGTCTGGTGTATGTCTCCAGATTTGCCTCCAGTCTTTAAGGGAGCCCAGGTTCCTCCAGCTGAGCCTCCCACCCTGGCCACCAAAGGGCTTCCTCTGCCCTGAGAACAAGTCCCTTTTAAAAGCAGCCTGACATCTTTCCTTTGTTCCTGGCTTTCCACTAGGATTTTCCATGATGCAATCCCGTATGGGGTTACTGGGAAAGAGCTGTTAAAAGTCAGTAGCTGTGCCTGCAGCAAACCCATTGTTCTACCAGTGCAGAGCCCTTCAATGCCGCTGACTCCTGCGTGGCCTTGCTCCTGCTCCCCCGGCACTGCCAGCGAGAGGGACGTCCTAATCCACACGGAGGGATACGGCCGTAAACACGAGGCACAGCACAAAGAGAAATTTGTGATTAGACGCAGACACAGCCCCCGGACCATCACGCCGGCCATGGTTGGGGACCAGGCTGTGACTCACTAGATGCATCTCACTTTTCCTGGAGAAGTTCGCAGGCTGCTGCTCCAGCCGAGAAGGTTGTTTTAGAGTGGAAATTGAGAAGCTGTAGCTTTTATCCTTTTGGAGGAGCAATTTGAAAGGAAAACAATGCAGGATTCTCTGGAATAAGGAGTATTAGCTGCATCATCTTTTAAAAATGATTTAGTCAAGTGAATGTTGGCCAGGGATTAGCACCCTTGCAGGCACTTGGGTTGCAGTGAGGGGATGTTTGCTGAGATTTATTGATGTTGGGGATTGTTAGAAATGCATAGGTGACATCTAATGCCAAAGCAGCTCTCTGCTCACTAATAAGATAAGTCAAAAGCTCTGCGAAGTTTTCAACAGCATAGCCATTAACCCTGAGATCACAATATCCTTTGTGTTTTTCCAGCACGTTCTGCCAAGATTTCGCCTTAAGCAGAGGAAAGATGAAAAATGCAGGGCCAGAGAGTCTCTTACAGCTGAAAACCACCGCCTACTGTGCTGTTCCCTGGGACAGAGAAGAGCCCGTGTATAATCAGCACTGAGCAGGGAAACATCTGTGCTGTCCAGCACAGTCACTTTCTTCATGCTGGACGAGTGGAAAAAGGAAAAAAATCACAGAGAATGGTCTTGTCTGGGGAGATGCAGTGTCATGCCCCACTCCCTCCTCTGCTTCTGATGCTTGGATGTATGGGACCGCTAAACTCAAACTTCAGAAGGGCTTTCTAGGTGGTTATGTTGGACACTTCTCTTTCATCCAAGCAGGTGGTCTTATGGGAATTACTTTTTGTGGTAGCAATGAGGTTTTCATCTCTACTCTTAACTAAAGATCGCACACCTGAAATGAGACAGGCTACAGGTGAATTCCAGTAGTAACTGTCCAGGGCTGGCAATTGCAAACATCCCTCAGCTAAAGTATTTGTAGGAAATAAACAAATGCAGTTTTAGTGACACTGAAATGTTTAGCGCCTTTACCTTGATGTGTCTGAGCTATTGCATTGGAAGGACCTCAGCTTGTATTTTCTGCCCTTCTCTCACAAAACATGGAACATTTTTTCCTCAAAATTTCCTCCAGTTTTATTTAAATCATTAGAAGGAAAAAAAAATAGTACCTCCCTCAAAAAAAAGAGTCTTGAGTTAAACAAACCCTTTTGTTCTGCTACATTTTTTTTTCAAAATGCCAACTACATCAAAGTGAAAACCAACATGTTTTGGATGTTTGAAGCAAAATTCTTGTTTCACTTTATTCTCCATAGTTCCTTGGTGAAGAATTACTTCCACTTGGGACACTTAGACAATGATTTGCAGATACTGGGTTTTTTTTTCAAAAAAAGGAACAACACAGTGTTATAAGCATTTCAGTATCAGAGGTAGGTGCTCTGGGACTGCTTTCTAAACTTCACCTGGAGACTTGAAAGAACCAAGGTATTGACTCAAGCACGAGCTAATTAATTACTTACAACCTTCAAGGAACAAAATGAAATAGCTGTGATAGCATGACGATATCCACGATGTTATTGCTAGAAGTATACTTCAGTCTCATCTATATGTTGAATAAACAGCTTTGGCCTCTTTGCAATGACACAAACATTTTGTATCACCCATGCTGTCATGAAAAAGACTCTCGTGACCACCTCTAAGTTTTTACCTGGGGAGGTGGTTTCAGTGTGGATCTCAGTACTGTCTCAAAGACTGGTGATGGCTGACTCTGCTGTCTGCCAGAGCCATTATTCATGTCCTTTCTCTGGTGTCTGAGACAGGGCCAGCTCACCTGCCCTTCCATCCCTCTGCAAGAGGAGGCAAAGCCCCCAGCACAACCGTGGTTGTTTCTGTGGCTCCCATATTGTGCCACTTCAGATGACAGCCAGCTTTTCTTGTGCCCAGCTCCAGCTCTGGGTTTTACAGAATTGCTGTTCTCAAAATACACGTGCTCTGTGGCCAAGGACGAGTCAGAGGGGTGCTGTTAGTGGTGTGCTGGGTGGCACAAGTTAGTCCTTGCTCGTGGGAGTCCATGAGCAATTAAACGAAGAAAATTGTAATTAATGCCAATCAGCATGAGTTCATGGAAAATAGAATGTGATTTCTCTCTTTGGTTTAGTTGATAAAAGTGATAGTAGTGTACAAGACTTCTGTGAGACATTTGACTGGGTACCACACGACATTTTGATTAAGGATCTAGAGCAGTATAAAATCAAGAGGGTGTGCATTAAATGGATTAAAACCTGGCTCCCTGACAGGTCTCCAAATGCAACTGTAAATCATCTGCCAGCTGTGTTTGTAGCCAAGTCCCTCCAGTATTCTTGCATTTAATATCTTTATCAATGACATGGAAGAAAATGTAAAATCACCACTGATGTGGTCTGCTGATGGTGTAACGAGCCAGGAAGCAGTAAATAATGAAGAGGAGAGGTCACTTATAGGGGAGGAATACAGAGTGCTTGGAGAGCTAGGCTCAAGGAAACAACAAATACGGTGGTGCAGGTGAATGCAAGAACAAAGAATAAAAGCTGCATTTATAGGACACTGGACTCCAGGAAGCAGGACACTGAAGTTGTTTTTGGGAAAGCTGCTTCAGTGTGAAAAACTCAGTTGAATGGATGGTCCTGGTGCTGGGCTGTAACTAAGCAGGAGGACACGTGGGGGTAGAAAGAGCAGAAGAGGTCATATATGCTCTGGGTGACAGTGCTGCTGTAGTGCGTAAATATAACAATATGTTGGAGAAGGTTCAGGGAAGTTTTGGAAGTGTGGCAAAGCCCTGAGTGACCCCATGTTTTGATCCACCAGAGCAAAGTTGAGGATGGAGTTGGTCCCAGTTTGCAGATGGGGAGACTGAAGTAGGTACTAGGATCTTTTTGTCTAGCAGACCACTGTGCAGCAACTGGAAGCTGAGTGTTCCTCAGAATGTGGAGGCATTCAGATGGAGAGAAAGGCTTCACCTTAAGGCTTCAAGGAGTCTGCTTCATCAGGAATTAACCTGTGTCATCTGGGAGCTTTGTCCAGGCTCAGTAACTCATGGCATACCTGCTTATAGAGTATCAGTATTTCAGCAGGATTAAACCAGCATTGCTACTGTGACATAGCCAGATTGGTGACCGACATCTGCACGTAAGTAAAAACTGAAGTTCTGCTCATGTTGCAGTCAGTATCAAAAGTGCCAAATGGTTTGGGGGTGGTAGAACTACCCCTAGAGTTCTTAGACCCTTTTCATCCCAGCCTATACACAAAGGTGAAAAAAACCTAAAAATTATTTTTAAACCAATGTAGTACAGCTTACTGGATGAACGTCTCAAAGTTAATTTAAAACTGCTGTAGGTGGTGTTGGTTGTAACTCCGAGGCTTTAGATGTTCACAGCCTTCCCAACCAAGGGATTCTTGTGTATCTCAGCTTGAAAAGGTTATAGCCATCAGTGGGGCTGTGGGGTGGCAGACTCTCCAGGGAGGTTGCAATGAGCATCTTGTGGTCCTACCATCAGCTACACCTGGAGGACATGGTTGTCCACCACATCATGCATTTATTTATATATATACATACTTATATATATATTGTGAATCAACATTAAGAACTGATTTAAGTGTGGTTACACTGGTGTTGCTATGTGTTTAAGCTGTTTGTTAAACAAGATATAAAGCATTTCAAATTTTGTTGAGAGGAACAGGCTATTGCCAGGGATGGCTTCACTGCAGCATGAAGGTAGCTCAGGCTAATGCATTTTATTTTGCAGAATCAGGCTAGGAGAATGCATTGACAAGTGGCAGATCAGCGGCTGCCAGCTGTTTATATCTTTTGAGTAGAGGAATGCCTCGGGCAGATTCATTTGGATGTTTTTATGCCAATACAATGAGGTGTAGAGAAGTCTACAACTGACATAATTTACACACCATAGAGTCAGAAGACATTGAACACTGCATCCAAGAGGGACCTATTTTAACTTACATTTGCTTACAAGGCTTTTGGGAACAAATTTGTGTTTTGGCTAATCCGTGTAGCTGGGCACTGCATCCAAAAGGGGTGGCATTGCTCTTCCCCTTCCTGCCCCATCTTGTCTCTTGTGTTGGATGAAGTGGCCACGCAACCAGTTGAGGAGCTGGATTTACTTGGTGCTTGGGCAGACTCTGTTTTGGTGAGCTGGTTTCTGCTTGGATCACTGAACCAATATAACTTTCAGAGTGGCTGCCCAGTAACTGCAGTCTGAGACGAGGGGCAGGATTTTTGTGTTAGCCATCAGTTAGAAAAGACGGAGCCTTTCATAACATTTGCTTTTCTTACTTGAACCCTTTGGGATGGTCATTGCATTATCTTAAATTCCTCTACGTATCAGCAAAGCAAATTAGTAGCATGTTCTAATGAGCTGAATTATGCAAGAAAGCCGTGTGCAAGCATAGTGGCCAGGTTATGCAGGAGCAGAGTCAGCAGGCTAAGCAAAGAAGGTAAACCTAAGCTGAAATAACGTGCAGTGCTGCATAGAGCAGAAGGTCACTGTAAGAGGCACGGCTGCAATTCACCTATCTGTGTGGTCTGCGGTGGCACTGGAAGACCCATCATTTGCCTCTTCCATAATCTGTCACCTATCACTGCTGCCTGGAGCAAGGGAAGTTAAATTTCCTGCAACTTGTGGTGTCATTTAAGGAGTTTAATCCTACATCTGTCCAAGCCTCTATCAACAAAACAGTTGAACAAGTCCATCGTGGTATTCCTGCCTGCTTAGTTGTTGTGGGAAGTTGTCATCTGGCTGGTGGTACCTCCATCAGCTTCAGGGTCACCTGCAGGCTGGGCTGCGGTGGCATCCCAGGTTGGTGGACTGGAGATGTTGGTGGAAGAATTGCTCGAGTTTAAGACAAGCGTCTGATGTCAGGGGACTCCTGCCAGTCATTGTTCTTCTGCCTGTGTGGAAACAGGCTGAACTCTGCGGTTTTGCTATGTAACATTCTTATGTAGCTGGCCGAGTCGCCAACATGATAAATGCAATTATTTTTTCCAATTGTTATTTTTGCCCAAAGCATGCAATTGACACTGAAGTCTGCTGGGCAGAATGGGAATGCAGCGGCTGCTCACATCCCCGCAGCGGCACGGCGATGTGAAGGCATGAATTGCGATGATGGGAAGCAAACGCTGCCCTGTGGCATGTGTTGGGGGCAGGCACCCGCCTGTGCCTCCGTCAGTGCCACCCTCAGGTGTCGGCACTCAGGGGGTAACCTGCCCTCTTGGTGTCATCAGAGAGGGCAGGATGGAGGTTCCCAGGGCAGCTGCAAGGGTGATTTTCCCCGGGAAGGTGGGAGGGAGCGGGGTTTGGTTACGCAATGTAGTCGAGGGAGCTGTATTGCACCACCTGGGAGGGGAGCCGTGGCGCCAGCGCTGCTGCCCTCTCCCCTACACCCGCAGAGGCGGGCAGCCTCCCTGGCTCCCAACAGGAGCGTTTCCAAAGGGGAAAAAAGAGTTTGGGGCCCTTCCCCAGCAAAGGCACGTCTTAACTGAACCCTCAGCTTGGGAGGGAGGCACAGCTCTCCTGTAATGATGGGGATGGGATTGCTTTGACAGAGCAAGGGACAGTGATGTGCTGGGCTAATTTGGGCCCCCAGCACTGGGGGTGGCCGGCGCTGCAGGCTCCCTATGCCACAGCGTATTCAGCCGAGTAAAAGGACAGGCCAGCCAAGCTCCCACCGTGGTGGTTAAAGTTTGTTTTAGCCACCTTATCTAATCTCTCTCCTAACTTTTGCTGGGGGAAAGCGTTTATTGCTTATATCGTGTTACTCCATGAGCACTTGCTGGCTGTGGCTGTTTGCGTGTGTATATGTAGATGTGAAGCCAGATAACTTCAGGCCTCGCAGTTTTATGGGTCAGTCAATCCAGACTGCTTCCACTGGCAGATGTGGGGATGTGCTGTGTTCGTTACCTGTGGGCCATGTCCTATCAGGGTGTAAATCAGCAAAACAGGGCTCTGTTTATACACATAAATTGCCCCAATCTGACAGCTTAATACCCTTTTGACTTTTTACCCTCTGCGGGGGAGAGCCTCAAATGTCTTACGGCACTGCTCACCCCAGGGATGACGGCAACACGGGGAAACCAGCCCCGCTATAAAAGGAGGGAGCACGCTTTGCTCCTGCGCATCTTCAGGCTTCGCTGCGTAGCCACCAGCTCCCCGGAGGGGAAAGGCCCTTCCAACAGACCAGTCCAACAGGAAATTATCTGCTCACCTTTTGCTAAATTACTAGCTGGACAACCAGTCACAGGGTCCCAAAAATGCCAGCTCCATCTAGTCCCCTACGGACATGATTCCCAGGCACGCAAGATCCCGACTTGGTCACCGGGAGGGCAAACCCACCCGTCCATCCCTCCCCTGCAGCGCCTTGCGCAAGGCTTGATTTCATCTCTTTCGTGGGACACGAAGGTCACACGGGTGAATTTTCCCCAAGCAGTTGCAGGGTAAAACCTGCCAGGCTTCCTCTCGCTCTGGCTGAGGGGTTTTGCTGCTCCAGGAGATGCTTTATTTTTTTCGGCAGATGAGAGGGTGTTTCCAGTGAGATAGCAGGGGGCTGATGAGAGAGAGGGGAAGTGCCTGGGCATTACAGCGAGATGGATTGTTGTGATATTTTGAGGAGCTTGCCAAACTTAAATGATGTGGGAGCAGAGGTAAGACTGTTGAAACTGAGTTTACCCCTGGTTGAAATGTCTTTTTTTCTTCCCCTCTGCCTCTTCACTGGCTTGGAGAACAGGAGCTTGTGGCTGCATCCAAACCTTTGGTAACTCCCTTGGCTTTTGTCCTTCATTTAGTGCATCCTATATCTGGCTGCACTAAAATCATCCTAAACCCAACGTGGAGAAAGAGAGAGTTTCTTAATCGGAACATTTGCTGGTGCTGGCCCTCAGCAGCCCTGGTGGGGCTGTTAATTTACGCCATTGTGCTTTCCAAGCCCTCCTTCCCACAGGTACCCAAGCTCTGTAGGAGCATGGCAGCTCCCAGCTCACCTCCACGCTCCCACCCCAACCAGGAGCATCCCTGTGCCCTTGCACGAGAAAGAGGCATCTGCAACAGGCCTTTCCCAACCTGCTTTTAAAGTGCAAGTTGAGGCTGAAAACTGATGCTGCAGGAGACTGACCTTGTGGGACCGTCCTTCCCTCTGGCTGATCCCGGGTCAACTGCTCTCAGTTTACAAGTCACTGACTCCCATGGTAGCTGGGCTGCTCCTGCCTCTGCTCCTCCTCACCCAAGCGGCAGGAAAGACCCCGCAGCTGGGATATCGCACGATCAGAAGGTGACCCCATTCTTGCCCCTGGCCCTGCATCCCCTTAGTGCCCAAGAGGTGTCTTTGGTGCAGGAAGGACTGGGGACCAGCTAGGGTGGCCGGAGAGCTGGTGCTAGTGGTGCTCTGTGACTGCAGGCATCCCATTTTACCTGGTTACCTGGCTGGGACCGCTTCCCTTGCCGACGCTGCTCTATCGGCATTTCTCAGAAAGAGGGGCTGCCAGTCACCACGATTTTAAATTCTCAGCGCAGAGGGGCTCGGAAGCTGCTGTTTCTGCAGTGCACTTAGGGTGATTCAGTGAAGCGTGGATTCCTGCAGAGAAACATATGAGGCAGCTCAAGGTTGGATGCTCTGGTGTTTAATATCAAGTGAGCGCATGCTGGAGCCTTTCTGTCGGCGTGGGCTTAGCTTTCTCTCATCTACCCACCCCCAGAAAGACTTGTAAGCAGTTAGTTTCTTTGAGGACTCTGCCCTTCTGGCAAACTTGGTTGAAATTGGCCAGTGAGTTCAGAAGTTTTATTAGGGAGAGAGACAGACACACCCACAGCACAATCACAAAAGAGTTGTTTCTCTAGGAAACTAGGCTGGGAAAAAAAAATAAATGCTTGTTTAAGTAAGCAAATATGTTTCTTGGAGACACTGGAACAGGGGAGGTGGTAGGGATATGTGTGTTTGTATAGCTGTTGACCCAACCTCCTCTTAAGCATTAGTTCCTTGTTTTAAATCTCTTTATCCCTATTTATGCCTATTTTATCATGTTGGTTATTAGGTCTAATGACTTGCTCTACCCTGTGCTGCTGCCTCCGTCTCAGCGACCCCGCATTTTGCTGCAGGACTGCACAGACTACTTTGCTGAGGTCAGCCCATCCAAATAACTTTACACATATAAACAATGAACCCAGTGAGGGAGAGGAATCGGCTGGGCCCTGTGAAGGCAAGGTGTAGATGTGAGCAAAATTGATCGGTGGCTCAAGCTCTTCTGTAAAACTCCCATTTCAGGATTTGCAAACTGGCTTCCTCTGTCTGCTCCAAAGCATCAGAGCTGCTAATCCCAGGGCAGTAAAGGCCCTTTTGGTCTGAGCTGTCAGCCAAAAATTCAAGTGCCTGTGAGTTGTTCTAGTTTTGCCGAAAATGGGTGCAGCGGTCAGGTGTCCCTTTGATGCGCTCCTGTTTATTTACAATGAGCCTGAAAGGTCCCGTTCCCCCCGAAGGGAGGCAGGAAACAGGCAGGGACAGAATTTGGTACCTTGTTCTTCCTGTCAGGGCTGATCTCACATGTGAGTAAACAGCAGTGCGTGGTGAGCTGCCACGAAGGCTTTGCTGCCTGAACAGCCACCCGTCCTCCTGTTTTCCACCCCTGGATGCCTCTGTGGGTCTCCCTTTCACTTTCTTCCTGGCTGGCTCAGTGCAGGAAATCAGGCTGATTAAAAACTAAGGGGGGGGCGGGATTTAAAAAAAAAAGATGAAAAATGTGTTTTTTTAAAAACAGAAGAAAAAAAAATTAACGATCATTTTAATTAGATTTGAAAAATCTGCGGCAGAGTTGACAGGCAGGCTGACAGGACTCCCTTTCACTGGATCACTCAGCTCAGGGCTTTTCATCTTGCGTGCAGAATATTTTGACATTCGTGCTTTCTTGGCTCCGTTTGTAGAGCCCAGTGGAACCTGCAGCCTAATTAAATGTAACAATTCCTGAAAATGAGGGTTGTTATTTTTTTTCCTAAGGATAATAATAGAGGTTTTATTTAAAAAGAGCTAATCTATTTACTCTAGGCTGCCTGCTTCCTGACCTGGCCTCAGCACCTGAGGGGACAGGAACAGAACAAACTAGGCAGGGGCTTAGTCACTGGAAAAGATGAGGGTGTTAATGTGTATGTGTGTGCGCGCACGTGTCCCGCATGCTCCACTTGAAGAGTTGAGAGGTAGAAGGTTAGGAGGCTCGGATTTTCCCTGGCAGCTGACTTTTTTCCCTTACTTTTGTGGTTCGGTGCTGTTTGATGGCCAGAGTGAGACCCAGCGGGTGCTGAAGGGGCTGCACCGTCCTGCTGGCTGCTCTCCTCAGTCACCAGCCTGCAGGGGAGGGGGAGCCAGGGCTTTGCAAACCTGGGGCTGGGCAAGCCAGTGGGTAATGACAGAGCCTTTCTATCAAGAGCTGCATTAAACAAGGAGGCAAAGGAGAAGGAAAATGAGAGTCAGTGTTGTCAAGGACTGGATATGCCCAGCTACACACCAGCAATCTGCAGCTCTTGGTGCCTGGAGCTTTCCTTCCAGAGCTTTTACCTGCACTGTTTCATTTTGACCATGGTGTAATTCCTGGTCCCTTGAGCACATCCCTGCATCCTCATGATCGATGAAGAATGGCCAGGCTCCAGGAGAAAGTAGAGTCAGAGCTGTCTGCTTGTGCCTCTCGCTGTGGGTTCCCGCTGTCACGTCTTGGCTCTGGCAGCTGCCATCGCTGTACCTGGGGCTGCGCTGCTCAGGGGTCATTTGTTCTTGGCTTCCCCTGGGCGGCTTGGCACTGAGAGCAGCTCAAGTGCAAGGGGAGTGAGCTCCTCTTTCACCTCAATGTGTGATGTGGTCACCCAGGCTGATGCAGAGGCTGAGGAACGCTCCCTATCCCATGCATGTTGGATGGCTTCCCTGTGCCGCTTGGTTTGGCATCGCTCATCAAAGCACCTCAGAACTTTCCATCAGCTGACGTGCCTATTGCTGCAGCCAAAAGCGACATGGTAGGACACAAGCAAGGTGTAAACCACTCATAGACTTCCCCTCTCCCCACTTTCTCCTGCAGCTCCAGGGAGGTCCCCTCCAGCACCAGAAATCAAAGCTTTGGGACCACTTGCCCCCCGGGCAGCCGTGGCAGGACCAGCTAATGGTGCCCGGTGCCTTTCCCAGCCGGCAGCCTGATGGCAGCAATGAATCAGCAGCCAGTGGACTTGTCAAAGGCATTCCTCCACTTTAATCCTATTGACAGGGACTACTGCCTGGAACAGGAACTGCGGGGTGAGCCATGTCAACAGCAGATTCTTATTACAGATAATATTGATGGGGCCTTTACTTGAATAATGAAGGGAAGAGCCCTCTGCTTTGACGTTTGTCTCCAAAACCTAGAATTACTAAGAGTTTAACCATCGGAGGGGAGCTTAAGATAGTTGCATCTTAAAGGATCTGCTTTCTTGTCGCATTCAAGGCTGGGGAAAGGAGTTTAGCCCATATGCTGGTAGCTCCGTGCTGACCTTTTTTTCACTGTTCTTAATAAATGTTACAGTTAAATAAAGTCGGATGGATTTTTCTATCTACTGTAGCGTGTTATCCACTTTCTGGGGGGAAAAAAAAAGGTAAAAAAACCCCACCCAAATCCCTGTTTAATATCACTGTTACTCATTATCTTCGCTAGCTGCAGGGCAGAAGGCAAGGAGGAAGGGCAGGGGCAGGACAATTCAGGCTGTATTATCAGGGTAATTCCTACCATCGGAACATGGTTCTCTGTGTGTCTGTATATGGGTAAATCAGGACTGTTTAGATTGGTTGTGGATCTTACATCCGAAGCTCAAACCAGAATCAGCAGCTCTGGAAATGTTTGGGGCAAGTTTTGTTTGTTTGTTTGTCATTTACTTTTGTATCTTCCATTCTTTCAAAAGAGGAGGGGGGAAAACCCCTGTCCGGTCTATATTGCTTGGCTCCCTACAGAAGTGGAGACACCAGAGCTGCAGGGGGGAGGCTGCCTGAGGAGTCAAAAGAGGTCAGAAAGCATCAGCCGTTCCAGGAAATAACCGGTCCTTGCACATTTCCTCATGTTTGAGCTTCAATATGTGATTGCAAGCACTGTGATGAGAGAAGGTAAGGAAGGAAGATGGGGCTAAATGGCAGCATTCCCGTTCTTGGATTTTAAATGTAACCAGGAGCTCAGTGGTGTCCCTCTGAAGCCTTATTCTATAGACCTCTCTAAATGGGGTTTAGACCTCTAGCTCCTGTGGGGACAGATGAGGAAGAGAGCCGGCAAAGCTGGCTTCCAGCCACGTTTCTACCTCCCAGATCCTAGAGCTGGCCCAGGACTGAACTGGCAGGTGGTTTAAGTTAGAGCAGCCCTGTGGCTGCTCTAACTTAAGCCAGCTGGAATCTCTTCTGGGGCTGGTTCTACCAGCCAAGGTTTGCTGGATTACAGCAGGGCCCTGAAAGCCTCCAGCCCACCCCTGCATGGCCTACTCAAGAGGACCAGGGAGCAGATGACATCAAAATGTCAGGGCAGTTCCCAGCTGGTGCTTTAGGACAGCTTTAATTCCTTCACACTGCTGCAGAAAATTAGTATCTGGTCCAAGGGAGCCTGTTCTCGTAGTATTTTTAGTCTAATTTTTGAAGACCCTAGGAGTTTTGGATTGCCTCTAAGTTTCTGAATTTTAGGCTTTCTGACTTGAACTGTTAAATATTTTCCATACATAAATAGCAGCCACAAAATTTCAGGTTGAATGACTTGTGGTTTAGATTTATAAAAAAAAAAAAAAAAGCCAAAACAAGACAGAAGAAAAGTAAAATCTCCAAGCAGTCCAGTTATTCTCATCTAAGTGTGTCTCCTCCCTCTGAAACAGGTTCCTGAGACAGGGATGAGGTGGCCTCTTGGCACATTTCTTAGAAGTGCAAAGGAAAGACCAGCAAGTGCAGAAAGAAAGGTCTGTCCTTGGGCTTGGTGAGTGATCCCCAGCATGTGATGCAGTGCATGGTCTGAGCATTGTTTGGCTCACTGTCCATATCTACACACAGTGTTTTAACCTCCTCAGATCTTCTGTTTTACTCAGAAAAGCCCATAGCTCATGTAAGCACTTGTTTTCTTACAAGGACAGACCCCCCCCAGGGACCATCTCTTAGAGCAACTTTGAAACCCCACTGAGCTGTGAGCAGCCTTCCCTTCCAGCTCAGATTTATGCCCCTTTTGTCTGGCACAGAAACTCAGCCCTGCTCCTGACAACAGGGCACAATCAGCCGGGCTTGACATCGGGCGCTGTGGTTACACACAGAGCCTTTCCCGGGAGGGACAACTCGGGCAAACACCGGCAGTGGGGAGTACCCTGTGCTGGGCAGGAATGGAGCAGGCGTGGGGCTGGGGATGCTGCAAACCCTTGGGCCAGGCAGGGAGCGGGCAGCTTTGGAGAAAGCATCCAACCAAGGTGCATAACTGAAAAGGACCGCAAAAACCCACGTGTGAGCTCTTGCTCTGCAAGGTTTTCCGAACTGGTAGAGGCTTGCAGCAAAGGGGCAATGGGAACATTCCCTTGAGGCACAGATGCAGCAGGTAGATCTATCCCAACGCCTCGATTAGAAATGTCAGTCCTCAGCCTTTTTGTCTCAACCTGGTGCCCGTGAGATCCCACACACCAGGATCTGTGGTGGAGGTCCCTGCCCAGCTGCAGCATGGGTCAGCTCCAGCCTGGGACCACCTGCACCAGGCATCTCACAAAGCTAGGGAGAAGCCCTGACCAGGCTGTGTGAGGGTGGTGGGCATGAGCTCAGAAGACGGAGATATTGAGCGGCTTGAAGTTGTCCTTGAGCCTCTCTTAGTGCTGCGGCTGTGGGCATGGCCAGACCATTTTTGATCCCACACTGGGGTTGGGTGAGCAGAGCAGCATGTGGCTCCAAGCCCCCCATGTCCTGAGGGAATGCCACCCTCTCCTCATCTCCATGCCACTACGCTGAGCGCTGAAATCTGGCCAATGCAAGCCATCAGTGGTGGTACCTATGAAATTAGCTGACCTTTTATGTAAACCTCCAAGGGCTCAAAAGTCAATTGGGACATTCAGATCAGGAGGGGTTTTTTTTCATCACCTCCTTAAAAAAAAATTTATATATATGAATATTAGTTCCCCCATGCTTGCTTTTTTGGTTTGGAGGATGCTTTAGGGTGTGCTGAGCTTGTGTTTCTCAGCTTTTCTCTAGAACCCGGAGACCCATGAACTGCTTGTTCCTTTTTCTTCTCTGTTTTAAAATGAAATCTGAGATTTTTGCATAATACATTGGAGCAAGAAGCTGGGGAGGGGGTGAAGAAAAACATCAAATGCTGTGGGACTAAAATTGCAAGAGTTGGCAACACTGATTTTGTTGTTGTTGTTGGTTGTTTTTTGTTTTTCTTTCCTTTTTCCAGAGAAAAAGAAAACACCCCCCATTTTGCTGAGCCCCAGCAGGGCGAACAGAGGGAAAAGGTGCTTCAGGGCAGGAAGAAACTGTGAAGAAATAGGTTTGCAAACTCCGTTTATATTGGATTGTTTGAAAATTGTCCTGAGAGCTGCCTTCTGGGGACAGCTGTCCTGCTCTGAGGAGGGGGCACAGAGGGATCTGTGTGAGGAGAAGCTGTGTGGGGCTCCGGGGATGGGACAGGACCCAGGTCACAGTTGCCTCTGGTTCCACTCAGGTCTCGGCAGTGCCGGTTCCTGAAGGAGGGCAAGGAGATACTGGGGGTGCAGAGGGAAGCCCCATGAAACTCTTCCTCCCCATAGGAGCAACACCTTCTGCAACAGAAGTCCTGGCTGGCCAGAACCAGTGCTGGCAGGTGGAGAGGTGGAAAAAAGGATGGGTAATCAGTGCTGTTACCCCCAGGCCGCCTCCCTGCTGGTCACCTGGAAGTCGTGGCAACGCTGCGATGCCCCTGTGCTCAAGGAAGACACGCAAAAGGACCCGAGTCTGTGCTGCAGATGTGCATGGAAGGTGGTACCCAGCACCCGCTCTGGTGCTTGCGAGACTGCCAAGCCCCTGGCAGCTGCAGGAATTGAAAAATGGGGGGTCAGCAAAGTAGGACATTGCCCTGAACGTATTGTGCATTCCAAGGGATGTTGCCCTTGGGTGTACGGATGCTGGTGTGGATCTCCACTAATGTGACCACAGCCAGTACCTACTCCAGGCTGTTTAACAGCAGAACCAAATGTGTCTCTCTTGCCTTGGCTGCACGTGGCATGCACAGGGGGACTGTTACTTATTAGCGCTCGCAGTCGTTGGCAAGAGCTGCTGGAACGGAGGTTGAGCTCCAACTGCTATTATTCCTGCCTGTCCTCCTTCACTTGTGCTAGTATCTTTCTCAGACTCATTCCTTTTGGGTTTACATTTTCCATGCTTCATCTTAGCACACTGACACATTTTTGCTGAAGGTATGGGCTGTGCTGGTGGGAGTCCTCTTTGTGGAGCTCCTTGCTAACCTCCACCCTGTGGTGAATGTCCGTCTTCTGTGTTTGAGGAGATGTCAGGCCAAAGAAAATCTTTAGAGGATGGATTCTGATTTATTTACTTGTTTATTTATTTGGAAAAATGGCTTAAAAGTTTACATCTCAGTCAACTGGAACTTAAAAGGAAACCTTTTATTTAAATCTCCCCCAGTGGAAAACTGAACAGCTCTGGCAAAATTAAAGTTTTTCCATGGAACATTCGGATTTTATGAAAACTACACTTTCTATTGAAAAAAATATTTCAATTATTAGTTTTTTGATGTGCTCTACTTTTTCAGGATGACTCAAAAACATGAAGGCAAAGATCTCTACTTCCTATGTCTAATATATCAACTTTTTTTTAGCATGACTTCAATTCCATCTCCTTAGCGAGGAGGCTATAAAAATTATTCAGCTTAAGGAAAAGCATTTTATCTGTTATAAAGTTGTGGAAATTTAAAATGGATATCTTAGTGCAAGTATTGGATTTGCAGCTTGCCTTTCTTCCTATCTGGGTCGAGGATGCCGGACTTAGAAACCTGGTGTTAACTTAGTTAAAAGTGTATCTGTAAGGAGGCTTTTGGTTTGTTGGTGGGGATTTTTTTAAGGACAGATGAAATACAGAAAAATCTGTTTAGAACTGAAGGACTAAAAATTACCTCTGGGAACTGGGAGACCTCCATTCATGGTGATTCCGTGACAGCAATTCCAGGGTCAAATTTATAATTTACAGGAGTCTTGTGGTTTAATACATGATTTTCCCCTGGATTTTCAAACTTAAAGATTGTTTTCCTTAGACAGCCTTCTTTTTCTTAGAAAGTTAAGGAAACCAAATACAATGCTTAACTAATTAAACCTTTAAAAATAAGCAAGGTCCACTCAAAGGATTAATGGCGTTGCAAAGTTAATACAAAGTCATCATGCAAATGTAGAATTTTCCCTATTCCCTTCTCTACCCTGTTGTGATGGAGCAACTTCTTGAGCATTCAGAGACTGTCCCTGCAAGTACATATCCATTTGGTACCCTCAGATGTGCTTATACATGTACAAATTTGGCCAGTCTATGCACTGAACATATGAAGTAGTTCCTTGAATGCACGATGCATTCAAAATGGCTAATTTGCAAAACGCCCAGAATGCATCATGGTGGATGACTTGATTTGTAGCATTAGAATATGTGATCAGAAATTCATCCTATAGAATCATTGTGATAGATTTCAAATGACTCCCAAATGACACAAGGTGGTGTGTGGGTGTGGAAATCTTTGTAATTAATATGACAGATAAGAGCAACTGTGACACTAAATACGTGCAATGTATCTGATTTTGAAGCAGAGTTTAGGATTTTGGGGATATGTTCAAGAAAGAAAAAAAAAAATGTGCTCAGAGTTGAAAAAGAAGAGATCAAATTTAAAAACTGAGCAGCCTCACAGAACTCCCCTGTTCCTAAGGGCCTTCAGCACAGAGCCTCCTAGGAAATGGGAGTGGGGCTAATTAAAGGAGAGCTGGCAAAAGGGAGGCCCTACAACGGAAGATGTAACTAGGGCTTCTTTTCCATGCCCACAGATAGCCATGCAAGGAGAAAACATCCAAAGATCTAGCCATGGTGGAAGTAACTCCTGAGTAATGCTACCTCCTTGCAGCTTTTAAAATAAAATGCAGGGCCAATGATGGCCTAGGTGTTAGATATAATGGATGTTGCATTGATCGTTGGCTGGAGACTTGGTAGAGCCAGTTCAGCGAAGAGTTTTTGCTTGGTTTTTGGATGTGTGATCCTAGGTCCTATGCTGGGCTAAGTTCCTATGGCTCCTCCAAAGATACGTGGGCAGGAGCTGGAGGTGGACGGTTGTACGACAGAAAGGGGGAATGGGTATTTCCCACCAGCACTTTTATCTGCAGATCCCATCACCAGGATGAATTAAAAAATACTGATTTTCCCAGCACTCTCTTTTCATTTCTTAGCTGTTGCTCAGGCAAAGCTGTTATTAATTCAGGAGGAGTCTGCCTGAGCAAGAGCTCTCCAGAGCCCAAAATATGTTGCAGAGAGTAAATATAAGAATTATTCACCTACCACAGAACAGCATCAGCCTCTGGGTGGAATGCAGGAGCTGTTTAACAGTGCACAGAAACATTTCCCCACAGGTTTGGACAGGAGTTGAAGTTTATGCCCAATTGAAACTGCAACTGCAAGCAATGAGATGGGCCCTCTCCCTTGCCTTGGTGTGGATGGGTTCGGAGGGGTGAGCATCACCTACCCAAGTGCCAGCACCACTTCCTCTAGGACACTAGGAGATTTTTCTGGAGCTCACCCATCTGACCCAGTCCTCCACATGAGATCTGGCAAGATAATTGCTCCAAGTGTCTGGGTAAGTACTGTAAAATGCTTCAAATAAATGAATAGAAATCATCTGCTTCATAAATGCCAAGGGCTTTCAACATGTCGTTTCTTGGTAAACAAAGAATTTCAGCACGACAATATCTTAGGATGTTATTGGCCATATTTGTTCCCTCGTGCATATTGAAGCGAATGTGAACAGCCTCGCACAGCTATCCTTTACATCCTCCTTCAGCTCGGAGGTTGCCTCCCCACTGCAGTGGAGATGAGGGGGCTCGCTCTGTCTACCCCTGGACAGATTGATCCACCCTTAGTCCCCAAAACTCCTATTTCTGTGATGGTAAAGGGCAGGTGGAAGTTCTGCTTGTGCTTGGTTTTGCACAAAGTGCCATATACTATGATTAGAAAAACAAAACAAAACGTACTTTTTTTTTCTTTTGCGGACATTAGAATGCAATAAAAATATGTGTGTGCTTCCCCCCTCGCCCCCCGGCTAAATTGATTACATCTGGTGGCATGAAAAAAAATAGCCAAAATGTCAGACTGAGTCACACAGCCCCCTTGGGTGGTTATATTTATTTCAGGGTTGGAGCACTCATCAAAACAATTTATCCTTGGCTCTCCCTCTCAGCCTTCCCATCTCTGTGCTTACAAACTCTTCTCTGTTCCCTAACACTTGTATTTAGCCTGAAACCCCCTCCTTCCCCTGGTCTTCCCTTACTCCATCTTTTCCCCCTCCACGTCCTCTGGCCTGGCTCTGTCCCACTCCTTCCCCTTTGCTACAGCAAACCCTGCAGCTGCAATTCACTGCTGGGGATAGCAGGGGAAGCTGGAGCACAGTCAAGGCTTGATGTTTCTAACGCTGTGTCACCTATTTAGTGTTTTGTTTCACATTGCTTGGGGTGAAGGGACGTGGTAAAACGTGTGAGTGAGCTCCCTACTGTGGTTTCAATTATCGCTGTGACCAGTGGGGCAGCTGGGGTGGGACCATGCCTGCTGGGATGGCCATGGCTCCATCTCCAGCCTTGCCTGCTCTCCCTTGGCTGCCCTGACCAGCTGCAGTGATGGAAGGGGACCTGCTGTCTCTCTTCTAATGGATTCTTTTTTGGGCTTGGTTCACCTGTGTCCCGTGTTTTCTTTCTGGCAGGGAGCAGCACCAGAAGCATCTGCAGGATGGGAAGAGCCTATGTTGCATTGAGTGGGGAGGACCTTATCTGCAAGATCACAAAACCTCCTTTCCATCTCTCTTCCCAAACTTCATTCTTCTGCCCAAATCACAAGGAGAATGACCACCTCCTGCCTGCATCCCCTGGGACACCCTGTACACCTCAGTCTATAAAGCCTGTTGCAATCTGCTGCCAGGTTGTGCCTGCTCTCATGCCTTATGCCAACCACAGCTGCAGAAGACCACAAGTTTTCTAAGATACTCATAGATATAAATGGCTGCAGAAATGCATTTCTCTGTTTTTTTCTCCGAAAGGTCCTGGTCTGGCAGGAGCAGGGACTGAAGCTCTTGGTTGTTCTTTCTCTTGAGCTGGAGCATTGCCCTGCACAGAAAGACCCCCTTTCTTTCTTCACTACTCCTACAGGATCGATGGTAGGTGAGGAAGGCAGGGTCACCCTCCACTGTCTTGGCTGGGAGAGGACTTGAGAAGCTCTTGGCACCACTGCCTCTGAGCTTAATGCTCGCTGTCCCACCAGCTGTGCCTCCTGCTCCCAGCCTGGGCAGTGGGCTCCTGTTGTACAGTGCGCTACGTTTCTCTCCTCTGGTAAATCAGAGTCCCCTGGGATCTGGTATTGTGGGTTGTTTTTTTTTCCCCCAGGTATTTTTGTCTGTGAACCACAGAAAACTGAATAGCAGGAAATGAAGTGCAGATTGAGAACATGGTTGAGTGCACTTGCTAAAATAAAACATTGGGGGGGAGGGAAAGATTCTTTTATAAATAGAAAATGAAGTGTGTTTATTTTTTATTGATGAAGTATTTAATTGTGCTGAGGGTTTGAGAGATGGTCCTAGTGACATCTCAGACTGTGCATTGACTCAAAATGCCAGCTGGTTTTTGAAACAAATACCTTGCTAGGTCAAGCTCACCGGCTTGTGGCTGGGAAGGGCAAGGGGATGTCAGGATTTTTTGATGATCTCTGACATACTACAGCTGTGCCAGAAGGGCCAGAGAACTCTACTGGTATCTTCTCAAACTGGACTAGATGCTAAGATGACCCAAAGGTTTGTTGAATGGATGCATTTAACAGCAGAAGAGAAAGTCTCTGCCCATTGCCTCTGGCCAGAGCGCTTCAACTTTGGTAGGACAGGCATACCCAAGTGGTGATGTTGGTCTTTGTGGTCTGCTCAGCCTTTAGTCTCCAGGCAGAGTCTGCCAGCAGAGCAGGCTGCACCAGAGTATGTGTGACCATATCTGCTGACGCGTGAGCTGGTGTAATGTGTACCAATACCTGACCTAGTGCTGAAACGGCCCTGCTGAGGAAGGTAGGCTAACTTGGATGCTGTCACTGCAATGCCATCGGTATGCCGTTTCTGGGATGCTTCCTCAAGCTAATGTGCTGCACTCTGCACGGCATCACATTGTGTCGTGGAGCTGTGCCACAGAGCCATAGAGGCTGCCTGCTCTCTGTTATGCCTCTGACTTTTAAGCAAGGCAAGTAGCACAAGCAAGTGCAGGGCGTGGAGATAAGACTGTGACCTTTTAGATTATTCTGTTGCTCTACTATAAATGCTGGATGGGTCCAGCCAGGGAGCTGGGTTCTTTTGTGAGGTTAAATTAATCTCATTAATTCAGATGTCTAAAAGTAACGGCCTTTAGTCATCAGTGACCTGGACTGCTTTCTTGTGTGGAGTAGATTTCTAGAGTCTACCTCCCACCTCCAGAGCTGTTCTCCCTGTGTTTCTGAATTGCTGTCTGAAAGATTGTTTTGATCCAGTGAAGGATTATGAGGCTTCAAAGGAGACCAAGGTGCTTGGAGTCTCTGTGACAGGTCTGTGCACCTTACAAGAAAAATGGGTGCAACAAAGAGATGTGCCATAAAGAGTTAAATGGGGCTGCTTCTGTTTGGGCATTTATTTGGTCTTAGCTGTGTAAAGTGTCCAGGGAAGCTGTTAAGGGCATGCCAAAGTCAGCAAGAGCTAACCACCTTTATTGAAGCTTGCTTGAATCGGAACCTAAATGTACAGAAGTTGGACATGCTGGTTGCTTTTCAGAGGGACCAATTACTGATGATCCAAATGTCTATGGAGGAAAACTGTCATACAGGAACACCAGGTGAGCGTCCCCATCTCAGCCACACTTCACCCTTTTCCACCTGCGCCTGCACAGGGAAAGCCATCGTTCTGTTTTAGCCATGAGAGCCAGCAGTGCCACAGGCTGCTGTCTCCGCTGCCAGGCCAGGTGGGAGCCGGGGATCTGTTGGAAATGTTCAGGCTTTTCCACTTTCCCCTAAGGCTGAGGAGTAGAGCATGTAAAGGTGATCCAGTCCTCTTTGTCTCATCAATCTTACCTATTTACACCAAGTCACTATTTCCAAAAGTCCTGCCTTGACGGCGCTTAGCAGGGGAACGTGTCCAGTTATGCAGCCTCCATATGAAACAGCCACCAGCCCAACAGAGGAGACTCCATCTGCAAACCAATTGCAAGTTCATTTGTCTTCCTTGGGGATAAAAGCCTCTCAGCAGCTTGTTGTGAGCTCCCACAAGAAGAGCTGAATCCCGCTGCATGGGAGTGGGTAGTCCCTGTGCTGGCCAGCGTGCTGGCGGGAAGTGGAAGGGGGATTCAGGCAGAGAAGAAATTCTAGAGGGGAGAAATAGATGCAAGAAATTCCTAGGAATGTTACAGAAATCAACATCCCCCCCCTCTGCTCCTTCCAAACCAACCCACCTAAAAAATGCCGTTTTGTGGGCTATTTTGGAAAGGAGTCCATGCCTGGGGAATTTTTGGCTGATGCTTATGGCTTTTAGAAGTTTCTGGGAGATCAGACGAATAGAAACAGGAACCAGATGGGACTTCTAGCTGCTGGAAAGAAAGGAGGAAAAAAAGGGGGGAAAAAATCCATCCCTTGTTTAAAATGTGAAGAGCACTTGTTCACTTCTGGGGAGTTTCCCCTTCACCCTGGATTTCTCATTTTAAAGTAATTTACCCCAGTTCCATTATAATCTCTTAGGACATTTATCTCTTTTGTTGTTGTTGCTAAGAGTTTTTCTTTCTTTTGCAATAAAAAGCAGTTTATTCTTAGGAGAATTTAAGCCTTTGCCTTGCTACATAAAAAGAAAGTCAGTGGTTGGTTTTGTTCTTGCAGCAGCCTCAACATCCCTTGGCCATTTACTCACTGAGCTTATCTCTGTGAGGCTGAAAAACATGTAAAAAGGCAGTGGCAGCGGAGAGTAGAGCAAAGCTGGACACAGCTCTGAGCTAGCAAAACCAAGCACGTGTAGGTCCTATTTGAGGTCAACAGCCATCAAAGGGAGAGTTGCACCATGCTGGAATGTATGGTAGACCCGAATGTGGCCCTCAGATGCACGGTGCCTGCAGTGACCCAACTTGTCAAGCACAGTGTTGGATTTGCGGTGTCTTGGCTCATGGGTTTTGGGGTTGTGGATCCAAAAAGCAGGTCTGGTCCAGTCCCAGGCTCCATTTTATCAGACCTTGGCTCCGAAGGTTCATTTCTGGAAAACATCCCGGAGGATGAATAAGGGCCAGTATTTTCCAGCTCCTGGGTCCAAGCTGGACTCTGTGTTGGGAGTCGCAGTCCAGCTGTGATCTGACACTGTGCTGGGTCTGGGCTCAGTTGTCCTTCATACTCACGGCCTTTTCTTTCTAGTCCGGCGGGCAACAGGGGACCAGTGTGGTGAGGTGTGTTACACGGTGCCCCTGCTCTACTCAGCAGAGCCAGGAAGTCTTATTCCCCAGCTGGTAGGAAGGAAGCAGAGTAGATACTACCTTGTAGATTAAGATTATAACTGGATAGTACCATACTTGTGAGCTTTGCCACTAATCTTCTTTTAAGGGTTCCGCTTTTAAGGAATTCTTTTAATGGTTAATTAGGGGTTGGGTTTTTTCCTTTACAGTTTTCCAGATATTTATGCTTCCTGGAAAAAAAATGCGCTCTTCCCAGGTTCCTATCTTGGTTTATAGTCTTCCTTTTCTTTAATCGTTTCATATTATTTCTCGCGACCTCTGATCTGCAGCCATTCCCAAGATAGGGTCATCAGCACAAGGCAATGACCCTTGATAAACCTTCACCCGTGGTTTGTAAGTCGGTATGAGAGGAAATCCATCGCTGGGACTTAATGTATGAACTGTATTTTGAGGGAACCGATTGGAAGCTCCACAAACAATTTGAGGACTATACTGTGTGCTACGATACTTATTAGTGATGATGCACAAAGTCAACTGTAGATATTTTAAGACACAACAGTTGATCTTTTGTTTGCATTTTCAAATGTGCGTGCGTTTGAACACATGGCTTTGGTTCCAAGGTTCGTCACAGATGGACCTAACTAAGCCAGCTGCTTGAACCCTGTATTATGGTGACCAATCGATTAGATTAGTTTAAATGAAAAAAATGCCCCAAAATGTAAGGCTTTGGGTTTGAGTGTCCAATTTGAGTTCTGACTTTTGTGGCTTGCTTTCTTCCTTTGGCTCGGGCTGGTCCGGCAGGATGTCCCATATTAGAATGCTGCTCAGTTGTTGTTGTTCTTTGTGGTTCCAGTGAGCTGTTTTTTCAGAAATGTCTGGAAGCAAAGAGACATAGGGGACTTGGTTCACAGGGTTTGCACAAAAGCTTTTATTTTCCCTTTTTTCCCCCCTCCTTCTTTTTGCTTCTCATGGACCTGAAGTACAAGTGTTCTCACGAGTGACATGCTAAGATTTTTTTAAGCAAAATGCTTATCACATGACTCAGGTGACTGCTGTCACAGTCAAAGCAGTATCATCCTAGGAATTTTGTTTGAATTTAGCTTCCAGCTCAAACAAAAGTCATCTGAGTAGGCAAGCTTTTACTGGTTTCACTTTGGCTTCCCATGTCGGTTTAAGTTGGCCCATGTTAGCTCAAAATGTCTCCAGCTGTCTAGAAACTTGTTCCTAGCCTGCTGGAACATTCACAATCCTTTTGGCCAGTGTGACCTTAGTTATGAAGGCTGGCTGTTGTTTATTTCAGATAATTTTTAACAGTTCTATTATATATAAGGCAGCTCACATAATTGAAAGAGACAGATGTGTTGGTTGCTGTCCTTGCATTTGCAGGTTATACATTACTGCTGTCCACAATGCTCAAGCATGAGATCTGCCAGAGAACACCACCTCATTTTGTTCCATGGGAGTTTTTGCTAATATTTTCTTTTATATTATCACTCTTTTTGTCTCTCTGTTGGAAAGTTTCCATGTGTTTCACACTGAGGACCAAAGTGTCAGAAGATTAAAGGACTGTCTTTTTGCCCAACCAATATGAATTGGATGCTGAACTGTGCACTACTCAGAAAATGAAATGCCTTCTAAAGCAATAAGTGACTGGAAGAAGGCAGTGAAAAATCCATCAGATTTGCATGACTAATGAGCTTATCCATTAGTTATTATCCTTGTGTTTACTTGTAATGAGGATCTTCAAAGATTATTCTATATTGGCCACGCAGCTAATTTTTTTGCTTATGTAATTTTTTTCCATACCAAGATACTAGTCTGCTGTACCTTGACATATATAATTCTCTCTTAGCCCAGGTGTCCATCCTCTGGAGGGTGTTGATCCTGCATCCATCAGCAGGGGACAGAGTGAGTGCCCACGCAGCCCAGACTGCACAAGACATTTTCTCTTTCCCCTGAAACTGGTTCTGATTTTCTCAACCTCTCGGCAACCAGACCCCAGCCTTGTTTCACGAGATGCAATTGTTTCTGGATGCCAAGTCCTGGTTTTCAGTTAGCATACCTTGAGTTATTCAGCTCCTCAGTTCTTAAACAAGTGCTTCTTTTGTGGAATTCATTAATGCACTGTAGGGAGAAATTTTCTCTGTGTGCCTTTCTGATAGTTTTCTCAGTGTATGGTATGATTTCATAAGAAAAATGTGACTTCCATAGCTGTTATTTTCAGATCTTCCTTGCTCATAAAGTTTGAGAGGATATGTGTTGTCTTCTTTTAAAAATTAAAGGTCATCTTGAAATAGCTCTACAAGTTTCCGTATGTCCTACAACTACTTAAATTTATTCATTTTGGGGGGGTGGGAGTTAATGCTCATACACCCAAAGCAGGACATCAAAGCATGTTACCTTTGGATTTTGAAACATTCAGGCTTAAAAGTAAAATATGAAGGAATTTTTTTTTATTTGTTTTGAAGTCCCTGCTATGCCATTCTCTTAGAAGGATCAGTAGAACTGAAAAAGAGGATTGATGTAACAAACTTGGCTTTTGACAGATCTTGCCAAAGACCTGGACTGGGCACTGGTCTCAACCTCCACAACTCAGCCAGGCAGGTGGGTATCAGTTTCTGTTTTCTGGCATTCAGAAACTTCCACTGGACGTATAAAATTTGATGTTTACCACAAAAAGTCACCAAATTAAAACAAAGGAAATAAAAAAGTCTTTTGAGCCTGATGAGGCCTTTTTCTCTACAATGAAAGTAAAATCTGCGTTTGTGACCTAACTTGTCAGCTTTAAGAAAACTTATGTCTAAGCCTGGTGTTATTGTGGAAGCTGATTTTGCCAGCTCAGTGATATTTTTCCTTTGCCAAGAACCTGCAGGGGTGTGCTGGAATCATTTTGCCTGGAATCAAAGTTCCTAATGTGTTTGGGACTTCTATCACCTACTTCAGCCTGAATGAAAGGTGGGAGCTGCTGTCCTCCCCAGGCACTTGTCCATCATTTCTGTATGTTTGCTATAGAGCTTATAGAAAGTATTATCTCCATGTTGCCTGGAGCACATTCAGAGTGCTTGCTGCCTGGGCACTGAAAGCAATGATGTTATTTCCTTTGAATTGTGCCTAAATTTCTGCAGTGCTCTCCTCGCCTCGGTTCTCACAGGTTCCCTGAGCCGGAGTTTCACAAGGAGGATGCTCATGGAGCATCTCAGGACAGCTCCGTGGGGTGTGCTCCCTGCAAGGGAGGCGGAGAGGAGAAGTGCTGGAGATGACAAGGGGTCCAGCTCTGCTCAGGGAAAGCCTGGATGACCCCAGCTCAGCAAAGCCCACCCGTCACTCACCTCCGAGCGGCCGAGCAGCCTTGGGAAGGGACATGTCCCTGCAGCCTGTGGTTAAGTGCTTTGCTGAACAGGGGCCAAGGTCCAGCGTGGAGCCACCCCGCTCCCGCCAGCTCCCTCGCTGGCGCCGCACCGTGGAGCCGGCCCTGGGCTCGGGCTGGAGGACGTTACGAAATCTTGGCCCTGACAGAGAGCAGATGCATTATTGGGAAGCCCTCGGGTCATGAGAGGGCTAATAGTCACATTCCTGGCTGGGATGGCGAAAGATTTACGCCGGGCGCTCGCTCGCCTCGCCCTGCACCAGGCCGGCTCCCTACTTCACCGGCCCCCTCGGCTTTAATTGTTGTGTTAATGGCCCTTTTATTTGAAGCAGATCCCCTGGCTTACAGAGGAGAATGTCATTATGTCGTATTTTAGATGTATTTACATTCTCCTTGCCACAGGGATAACATTCTAATTATTTTCTATAGCTGACAGCACCAGCGTCTCTGGTATTAGGGACCCCTTAGACCTGATTACATGGTCTGCTTTTCTTCAAATCACCCACAAATGACACGGTGGAGCAGGTTTATTATCAATTGACGTACCTTTGCTTAACGCAACCCGCTCCCAAAACAAATGTCCTGAAACCATCATACATGTTTGGAGCGTGTGTCTTTGCTTGCGCGAAGGCAGATGGGCTGGGGAGGCCGAGCCGATGGCTGACCCCTCCTGACTCCTCAGCCTTCGTGCGGTGCCGCGTAACGTTTCCCCCACCAGCCGTACCCAAAGGCCGTCAAAAACGACTTCCACGAGTTCTGCCGCTGCTGCCTTAAATGGTGGAGAATGACAGCATGGCCAGGGAACGGGAGGGCAGGGGGAAACGAGGGAGACGTGGAGGATGTTGGCTTAGTTTTGCAATGAGGCGTAGAGAGGTACCAGGGTCTGGTGTAGATGGCAGGGTGGTGCCCGTGTCAGAAGCTGGTTTTAGGGGAGAAGGGGAGCCAGGGCTCCTCGCTGGGGAGAGCTGTGCAACGTGCAGGTGGACAGGGTGGTGAGAGAAGATGCCTGACAGCAGGGCACGCAGGGCTGGTGGATGGAGGTCGGGGACCGCGTGGAGAAAAAAGTTGTGATCAAAGACGAGACAGGAGAAACTGTGACAGCTTGATGAGAGGAGGTGGGATGGGGACCAACACAGAGGTGGAGATAAGAGCAGAGAGGGTGGCTTCAGAGCAAGGGGCGATGCCCAGGAGTTAGCTGCGGAGGCGCAGGAGCACGCAGAAGTAGGGACAGCAATTGAGATAAGGAGAGTGAGGGAGACAGTTATTAGAACAGAATGATTTGATTTATCCCAAGTCATTTATTCACCAAATTTTCCCCCTGAGATCTTAAACAGACTGAAGTGGTTTCAAATGTTGTCATTATTTAGAACAATTCAACAAAATGTTTGTTGCTTTGAGAAAAAGGGAGGGGTGAGGGATGGAGAAAAGAAAGAAAGGAAAAATAAAAGCCTGGATGGTCTGGTTTGCCACATTTGAATTTTATTGCCGAATTGGGATGGGTCAAGAAAAATCACTCTTTCTGTTCTCTGAGCGGGAGTTTCACTTACAAAGCTGCTTCTGATGTGAATGCTTACCCAAGCTTAGATGCAGTCTCCATGTGTATTCAAACATGAAACAACAAAAAACAAGTATTTGTGCGAGTGAAACCCTGTCGAGGAAATGTTTGTGCACCAGGACATCTCAACGGAGAGACAATTTTATTACAAAATTCAGGCGCGTCTTCATGGAGACTTTTCTCCTTGCAGCTCTAGAGATTATTTTATACTGGAGCTGCTGGGCACGCAAGGCGTTTTAAAAGCAAATAGAAAAGCAAAGATGCTGCCCCAAGGGACTTACAATTTAACTCAGACCAAAGCAGAGTGAAAACGTTGGCTGCATGATATTATAAACCAGAAGGTGGGCACTTTTATTTGGAAAGCCAAGCATTCCACTAAGTTATTTAGGTTTTCTTGTGTGTGCGTATGGTTTCTAGAGCCATTTTTAACCTCATCTTAAAAGAAATGGGTCTCATTCCCTCCCTCAGTAACATTGGAGCCTATCTGCAAGGTTCAGTTGAAAGGAAGCAGGAGGGTAGAGGTCTCAAAGGTACTGTGTTCCTGTTTTGTTTTGTGAAAATAAAAACAGGTGGAGGAGAGGCAACACCAAACCATTATTTCAACTGAAAGAAAAGCTTCTGCATGTGCGGAAGCGACATTACTAGTCTCCAAAAAATTTGAGAAAGGGGAAAAGGAGGATGGATGCTTACTTGCAGCCATTGTGGCTGCAGCCGCTGGAGAAGTTTCCATCACTGCACAGATGTAGGAGTTGTATGTTTTAAGACTCAGGATAATTCAACCATAGGAGCAGCAAGTCCAGGAAAACAAGATCCTTATCTCCACCTTTCTTGAAGTTACCTGTTTGGCTTTAATTTATTCGTATGCATTTGGTGGATGGAAGTTTGGGGATGCTTCTTTCAGCTCAAAGAACCATGAATGAGCACAGCATCTCCTGCCTCTGCTGGAGAGCATTTTGGGGGTGGAGGTGCTGATGGCTCATCATCCAGTTTGCCACAGTGCAAACAGGAGCTAGAGAGAGGATGAGTTACAGTTTCTTACTGGTTTTATGTTGGACTGAGTAATAGAACTGAGCATCTGCTACCCCGTTTGGTCAACTTGATTGATCTGTTGGTCTCAGTATGGGATGAGGAGTGACAAAACGTGGGACTGGTTCTGTACTGATGTCTATTTGTGGAGTTTCACTGTGAGAATGTTTAAGTATGTGTGTCCTGTGCAGATTTGCTGCCCTGTGAATGTCTGAACTGTTAATGAGGTGAACGCTACTGGAAAGCAAGGGTTTAATCCTCTCTGCTGCTTCAGTACTTTCCTAAAGTGCATTTCAAATCATACACTTGGTTGTGAAATCGGTCATCGATGCTGTGTTTGATGGCTACAGAAGTTGTGTGGTTTTCTTTATCTTTTTTCTGAGGAGCCCCTGATCAGATAACTTAATTTTCAGAGCACAGCACAAAAGAATAAATTGCAAGTACTCTGAATTATTAAAGGATAATAATATGAATAACTTAAAAGAGGAAATGCATGCTAGAATTTTGTATCATGTTGTCTAATTGGCCAGTAGCCAAAAGGAAAAGAAAGGCTAAATTGATTAGTTCAGCTTGTTTGTTAAAACTTTTTGGGTGATAACTTCCGGGTAGTTGTGCTTGGCAAACCAAATAATACTGTGAAGACCGTACCAGAGATTTGGGACTTCTGTTTATTTTCTAAAATAAAAACTATTTGATCACAGTGCTAATTGATAGAAAAGCAATGTAATCCACCTCTGTAGGGCTTTGAGTCAAAAAATGTACAGCTACAGTGCTGTTCTGAAGGGGTCAATATGTAGTGCAGCAGAAAGATAAGAGGGACCATAGTTTTGCCAGGAGCACTGGACATGCACGCTAAGACATGTAGGAACAAAACTCTAGAAAAGCTTAGGATCCATAAATCACTTCTGGTGGAGCCCAGGAGCGAAAGCACCAGCAGGAGCCCTGGTGGGTGGACTGACTCCTGGCACTACACCTTCACCACATGATGAATCCTCTTCTATGCTGTAGGCACCACCACCATTATCTCCGCTCCAGCGGGGTCTTGGCTGGTAGAGACCCACAAGTCACACTTCTGCATGGAGCTCACTTTATCTTCATCGAGAGGTTGGAGGGCTGAGTCAGCCCTGCTGGGATTTGCACCAGTGGTTCCAGGAAGTCTGGGTATTTCAAACCTTAGGCTTAGACCTCTAATCATCCCCTTATCTAAACTGCCTAACATCTGAGTCTGCAAAATTGGGTTGGAAATCTCACACAAACATGCTTTCCCCAGCGGCATTTCTGCGTTTGTTTGCCAGTGTAGCCTGGGACTACAGAAGGGCACAGAAGATTCAGCTTTGAAACCAAAGGTTTAATCAAAGCGTTGCATGAAGGCCTGGTCCTTTCTTGATTGATGGCTTGCTTGCTGCTGGCTGACAGCTGGAGAGGTTCCCCCTTTGGGGCAGAAACCCAGAATCAACGCTCAGAAAGTGTTGACCCTCTAGGGCCATAAGTCTATAGGAACCCAGTTCTTTTAAATTAATTTCTACATCTGCTGGGAATGGAAGGAAGGGGTTGATTGCTTTCTTTTAACTTAGAAATATGAAATAGTCTCATCCTAAAAGCCCTACTGCTCCATACATGCAGAAGTTGTTTAAATTATCCAGGGTGTTTTTTTCAGCCCAGGAATTCAAAGACAAACACTGTGAAGTTCTATGTCAGGCCAGCATCGCTGAATCCCTCTCCAGGTAACTTTTTCAACCTCACTTGGCCACAAAGCCTAAAGAGCTCAGAGATACGAAATTCTTACAGGTTTTGTGAGAATAGCGGGTTGAATGGGGATGACAGACTAAATTAGCACCCCTATTAGGAAAAGGTTGCAGTGTTAATTCATTCCTTATCATACACCAGAGGGTGAGTCAAGGGGGAGCAAAGGGCTTTCTGATGTCCCCCAGCTGTGGAAATGCTCCAGTCAAAATTCTCACTTTATCAACCATCTCATTGCGCAGTGGCACCTTAAAGAACAAACAAACCAGCTTTATTTGTTCCCCATCTCTTAGAGCTGCTTGCTTATATGGCATTTTCACTGATAACTTACGTCCGTGTGGAAGTTCTTCTTTATCTTCACTTTTGTCCTGTCACTGAAGGAAAGGAGTATCCCACGGTTTGATGCTACATTGAATGGGGTGATACAACAGAAAGGAAACTTTTCAGTTTTGTTCTCTAGTCAAGAAAGAGGGACTGGTGTAAATAATTCCTCACAAATCAGTGCTTTGGTATGTTTGGTTTCTTTCAGAGCATCTGTGAGCAGATGCATGATAAATTTCTCATTTTAACCGATGTTAGCAAATCTCTGGAGAAACGGACTGCTATTTGCTGCCCATCTATAGTAGTTAAGCCAGATTCCTCTGTTCTGATTTATCAGATAGGATGACTGATGATGTTTGTAAATGTAAATTTTAAGTTTCCTCAAATTCTAGTGTGTAAAGCTTCAAAATAGTCATTTTCTATAAACAGTGTTGCTTGAAAAAGTCCTGCCCGTTGAATATCTGGTGAAGATGAATGCACATTGCATGCAGAGTTGGCAAAGAGGCACCCATCTGTAAACATACAGTTACTATTCATGGAGATTTCTTTTATCGTCTTTCCAGTTGTACAAACACACCACCACCACCACCCCCGGCAATATTGCATTGTAAATTACCTTCCTTTTAAAAGCCCTCTCCCCTTAGTGCTTTTCATTCAGGAGATGGGAGACAGCCCTGGGCTTAGTTGTCTTCAGATCAAATGCAAGCTGCAGACTCTGGGTATTCACCTGAATTATATGAACCTCTGTGCTGTAGCTATTTACTTGTTGTGATACATTTCCTTTTCTTGATTAACTAAGCTCTGAAAAGACACATCTGTTTCAGCATTGCCCCCTCAAGGCAGTCCATCAGCGCTCTGTCTTGTAGCATCTCACCTTTTCCTTGACTTACCCTCTATGGCCCGCTGCATTTTTTGTCTTGTGGTCATGATTTGTGTTAGACTCCTGGGGCAGGGTCTGTGTCGTGGTGGTTGCCTGTGAAAAGCCATCTATCGTGCAATGGATAGGAGAACTATTTAGGGACATGCAAGTGCTGCAGCCCCTTTTGTGGCTTAAGCCCCAAACACTGAGCTGGTGCCTGTTTCTAATTAGTTACTCAGTGCCTATCTATAGCCTCCTACAATGCTCCAAGGTCTGGGTACCCTCAGTTTCTTATTAGCTTTACTGGTGTTCAGCATCCTCAGCACCAGGCAGGTCTGGTCCCCAATAACGTACTAACGTACCAGCACCCTTTAGCATTTTAAGTATATGCACTGAGCACTACTTTTAATAGAAACTGAACAGGACCGTGATTTGCAGTTAAAATAAATACAAGCTAATTTATTAGAATACACTATTGGAGTCACAGCCTCCACAGGGTATTTCTCTCCATTATACTATCCAAGTACTGGAGGAGTTTATTGCATGGTTTGCTATGTGGCATCCAAAACTCCTCTATAAATAGCTGTTGCTTTGCACCTAGGAATCATTTTAGGGAGAAAGGAGAGGAGGAGCCCTATGCTGATTCTTTGATCATGGGGGACCTTAGGAACACCAGTGTTTGCCCAGCACCCTGGGCACGGCCCATGCCCTGAGGTCCTCTGCAGCAAAAGCAGCGAGGAGGTTTGCCCGGCCGTGGTGGCGTCTGTCGCTGTATTCTGCTCTCAGGCCTCCCTCGCCCTTTGAAGATTCCCCATTGTTTGGGCTATTAACATACTTCTGGGCTGGATGTTTATCTTTTTTGAAACTTTTACAGCAGGCCCAAACCCTGAGAAGCTCTTTGCAAGAAAGCACCACCGGAGCCCTTTGGTGAGCGTAAGGCAACTCTGAGCAGCTCTTCCCTTTATTTGATCAGCTCCTAATACCTAACAGTTCTGTGAGTAAACATTTATAGATCAAATCAAAAGCTCGCAAAAGGAAGCACTCTCGATAGATTAGAAGCTAAACTGATCTAAATTAGAACAGATGCAGAGATAACCTTGCCTGGCTAAAAAGCATATACTATCGGTTGCACGCAGATAATTAAATGAATGAGCCCTTTTCTATTGAACAACTGATGTGCAATTGATAAACTTAATTAATAATTAACTTTTTAATTAAATATCAATTTAAAACAAGTGTGGTAATATGCCACTCGCATTTAATTTTGCTGCCTTTTCTTCATTAAAGTACCGTCATTAGGGTTACAGGTATCTGCTTAAGATGCCTCTGTGCGCTGCACAGGGAATAAATGTGTCCACTGGGCACTTGCCAGTGAAGAGGTGGTGATAAACAGCAGCAACTGGAGACAAAGCCAGTGTGCAACTACAGAGAGTAGGAAGGAACTGCAGATAAGTGCCACGTCCCTGGACGTGCGTGGCTTTCTTAGCAGCAGAAGGCCTATCTGGATTTATGGCCTTGTTTGCTATTAAAAGAGGTGGCGGTGGATATAGAAGAGCTGAGCCCTCCTCATAAAAACTGTTTGGGAGGAAGGTCCTTCCCAGTGTTATGAATGAAGTGGCTGGATGAAGGCAAGACTGAGCATCTAAACCCTGGCCTGTGTTGGGGAGAGAGAGATCCATCACTTACTGCCTTGTTTCGGCAAAACAATCCTGAATAAGAAAGGGAAAGCCGCAATCTTTTTGCATGTGTTCTTCTCACATGATGCCTTAGTGCAGTTCCTATTAGTGCTAATGGGGTAATTGGCTCCCTCAATGTGAACTCCCTATAATGCATCTATGTAACTTGATTTGAGAGTGTAAATCCCATTAGCCTGAACGGCGATCTTTTCTGTGTCTAATTTACCCATTTGATCCTGCAAGCACTAACAGCCGATCTTTGAAAGCAATAAATAGGCATCTGACTTCCGCTAAATGGTGTTTGCAAACTTGCATGACGGTATCACACCTCCGGGTTGGTGCCCCTCTCTGTGCCCCTCCCCCCCCCACAAGTCTGCCCTTGCAAACATCTGTGCAAAAGGGATATTGCTGCAGGGCTGCCAGCGAGCGCCTGCTTTTCGTCTGGCTCCCCAGGGCAGCCCCAGCTCTTGGCCGCATGTGGCAGCTGCACGGCTGCATCCACACAGCGTGGGGTGGCAGTGGGTGGGTAGGGCTCCCAGGTGATTGGGATGCTTTCTGGGGGTGCCTGCAATCAGATGCTGTGGTGCTGGGGTCATAGCAGCTGCTTGGTCCACTGGATGCCACTCTGGTTGGATACTGGACATTTGGAGATTATGAGTAAGCACACTGCATCAGATGAGAATAATAAGGAAGCAGATGGCTTCTTTGCTGCAGACTTTCCCATCCACCATCCATTGAGTTCTTGCCTCATCCTAACGCTGTTTGAAAAAAAATTACCTAGAGAGCACAACTATTTATTTTATGTACCTAATACAACAAAAGAGACTTGAAGCAAATGGCTCCTGCCCAGCCTTGGCATTTGGGATGGTTCCTTCCACCTACCTAGTAAGAGCTTACAAGGAGTAAGGTGGTATGCAGGAGGCAGGAAACTGGGTTTGCAAACTGGGAAAAAAAGGTGAAAGGCTGCAAGAAACATTTCCACCAACGCTGCGCCTGTTAGCAACAAAAAGAAATATTTGAGCACCTCACTGAGGATATAAGAAAGTCTTTCCGCTGCAGTGAAGATTAAGGGTTGCTTTTTTTTTTTTTTTTTTTTTGACGTCTTGATTTGTGTCCAACTGAAAAAAGTAGGGTAGAGGATAAGCCAACGAGGTCTTGACTGTCCTTCTGCAATGTGGGGCTTGAAGCCAATTGGAAATGACTCCTCAGAAGGTACCATCATGGACACGGCACCAGACACCTATCCGGTCGGAATACACCGCCAATGAAAGGATGATTTCTTTTCCTGCTTTGCCTCATAAGAGGATATTCTTGCTTCTCCACATGTGAAGGGAAGATGGGTCCCTCCCGTGGGGAATGTTACTGCTGGCCACCACTTCCTTTCTGAAAGCCCCATTTGAAAAGGAGGAAATAGTTGGTGGAGGAAGTTCCTGAAAAGGAATCTTTCAAATCCTTATTTTTGTCAGTTTTTTTTCAGGGGACACCCAATATGATGGAAATAATTGGTGTGGCTGCCTCAAGTGATGGAAAAATTGCAGAAAACTGCAAAGGGTGTGACAGCAAGAAAACCGGCTTATTCTCCATTTATTGTACAATATTTATCATCAACCCGTTTTGTATATTTTGCTTTCTTTTGTGTAATCTTATCATCACTGGGGTTGAAAACGATGTAATTTTTTGCTCCTTTGAGTAGTTGCCAAAAAAGCACTTACGTTGGAGTATTAGTGTATCATTTGGCTAGCACATCACATAATGGTTTTTTTACAGCAAGTATTTAACCGTGTTTTCATCCTGTGGGAAAGAATGATGGGTCTGTTTTGTAAAAATAAGACCTTGTGGCAATGTGGACATGCAAGAGATAGAAACATAATGCAACAAATTAGTTTCAACACACAGAAATGAAGTAGTCCAGGCTCCATATACATTCAGCAGTGCTGGTTTCTCTCTCTCTCTTTTGTCTCTCCTTGTTTCTCTCTTATTCTGAAATGTATTGTTGGATTTTATAGGAAAACTTTGCAAGCAGAAACTACTAGAATTCAATGAGCAGCCTGCTTGGGTTTGGGCATGCAAGATGTTATACTTGTATACATGCACATATTTGTGTATATGTATGCACACCTATAGGTAAAAATAGTATTTATGAGTGCATGTGCAAGAAAGAGAGAGTAGTTGCGGATGCTAAGCAGATACGATCAAATTCATCCATTTTGTGTGACTCAATGCAAGTTCATGGTGTTATAGCAAGAACCAAATTAGCTTTATTATAGGCTGAAAAGATACTTTGGTTTTTTTTAGCAACAGAAACAGTATTGTAAAGCAGGAGAAATGTGATCATTCTAATGAAGACCCGGAACAAAAAATATTTTGTCTTTAGGTGCTTCAGAAATAATCAAGCAGTTAGTTGTTACAATTTGAGGCGATCCCATCAAATCCCTCCCAAATAGTGGTTAAGTGAATCTCTATTATAACCTGAAACCCACCATTAATGGGAAAACTCTTCATGCTGTGATCCATATCTTTCCAATCTATGTGTTTTTCAACCTATCCCCAATAACGGTCACTCTCATCTCTGCCAGGAAAAAAAAAAAAAAGAGTTGCTGTTTTAAAGTTCTCCCATTTCTGAACTTTATTCTTTTTGTTAAAATGTCTCAGTGAGTTGTGACATATTTCTTTTTCTTTGTATGTAAAAATTCACCAGGATATCTCTCAGCTTTTGCCAAGTAACAGTATAATCTGTTTGATGTCCACCTTCCCTTTTCCCAGCAGCCACTTACCCGTTTGTGCAGTCACGTGCACATTTGTATTTTGTCATGTCTGAATTCCGACCCAGAGTCTGGAGATGCCAAGTACGTGCCTAACTTCACTTATGCGAGGAGTGGAGTTGAGCATATGGCTACATGGTTCCTATGTAAAATAAAAAAATGCCATTCAGCAAATTTATTAGGGCTTTATAGTGAGTTATTATTGGTAGCTGCACTAAAATACAGCTCAGAAAAGACTCCATGGCAGAGACTTCCTGATGGAATAGGCTTTTTGCATGTCTTCTCTTTGCTTGCTAATTTACAGCATTCCATAACTTCCAAGAACCATCTACGAATCGTTCTCTGAAAGCCTTTCATCCTGAAAGGTGCTGGGAAACCACGCTGCTGGCTGGAGCTGGCATGAGTCAGGGTGCTCAAAACCTGCCCTTTGGGTGCCCAGGTCTTTCCTTTGAATCAAGGGGGTTTATCATAACAAAAACATGCTTCGGGAGGGTTTTCCCAGACTGCATTAGTACTTTGGGACTATTCTGCTTTGAATAACTGGAAAGCCCCTGTTGCAATACCAGAAACAAGACAGAAAGCTGAGATGGAAGGGGGGGAAGCTGACTATCCTGTGTCTGCAGGCCCACTGAGGAGGACACATGAGCTACGGCTTGCTGGAGGAAGATGCACCCAGTGCTTTCCTAACCGGCTTGCTTGCCTTAACTGATCTTGCTCTAGGTGTGAGCAGAGCTTCACCTTTCCTGTCCTGTAAGAGGAGTGATTAAAAGCAAATGAGAGAAGGTGAGTCAACAGTGACTAAAGACCATGCATAAATTCCTAAGGAATGGCTGGCAGGGGAGATAAATAGCAGAAACACGAAGCAGCCTCATTTTACTTTGAGCAACACTTTATCTTCACTAAGATGTCACCACTGTGTTATATCATTTCCTCTCTAGATATGGCCATGGAGGAGCAAGACCTTCCCATAATGGGACAGCACAAGCAATTGGGATATTTTTCATGGCTGCCTTGGGGGTGCCATCAGCCATAACAGAGTAAAGACTCAGGGCAGGGGGTATAACCAGGGAGAAGAGCTAATAAATGACCTTAGCAATAGTGCGATCCTGTCAAGCCCACCAAAAAATGACAGGTGAGGTAAGAGTTTGTTCAGGAGCTGTGTCCTGCCTGAAGGGTATGACCGGGCAGTCAGGCAGATAGGAGCAAACTTGCAACACTGGATTTTTTTAGAGGGCTTGTGTCATCCTTGATAAAAATCTCATTGGTATTTGGGGCAGTATTGTTCTGCTGGACACTTAGCCTGGCTCTACCTATGGTTTTCCATTAATGCTCTGCTAAAATCCCAGCATTTAGTTATTCTTGCTCCAAATAAAATACTTTGACCTGGATACATCTCTCAAACTTTTATGTGGTTTTTTGCAATACCAATGCAGAAATACCTGCTCTTAGCAGTGCTGACCTCCTTCAGGGTCCCCCATCTCATGCTGTGCCAGCCCTGCCTAACCCTGTTCCCTCCCAAGCCCCTGCGGTGTGGGTCCCCTTCTCTGCTGCTGAGCTTGACCCCAGAAGACCCCTACAAACCCCAAATGTGTGCTGCCCAAACGCAGCGGTGACCGTCACCACAGGGCTGCACGCACCTCTGGCCTTCCTTGTAAAAGTCTCTGGAATAGTTGTCTTGTGCAGAAAGAGGATTAAATAAAACTTAAGCTTGTGGAATAAGCCCTATTTATTTAATTTTTTGCTGGAGAAATGCTACCTTACCTCCATTGAATTCATACCGATTTTTAGAAAATGTGCTTTTTTGCAGGGTCTTGCAAGATGGCAGGAGCCGGAGGACTGTGCAGAGCCTTGTGTTGCAGTCAGAGTTCAAAAAGGTGAGTTCCCCCGAGAGGGAAAGATTGGTTTTCTTGTTTAATGCCTACTCTTGTTTAAACTTAGAGATTTGAATGGCCCATTTCTCTTTTCTTTTTTCTTTAAATATGTTTATCTTTGTGTCTGAAATATTTTGTGAACTTTGCTTTTTCTGTCCCTGTAAAGGGTAACTTTCAGATAAGTTCTTGTTTCTTGCATTTTCCATCTATAAATGCAGAGATTTAAGAGAAAGAACGTGCATTTTCATAAAGCAGTCATCTGACGTGAAGTTATGGTAAATGTATTTGCTCTGCCTGTTCCCTCTCTATATTGACTTTCCATTAGTATCCTGGCATACACATACGTATATTTACGTATATGAATATGACTGGCAACAGATAAAATAGGCTCATGGTAGGGAATGTTGAGGGATGTGGGCCACTTTTAAACTCTTTTAAATGTGTTTTTCTAAACTTTTTGACCACCTAAGTGGGTATAAACAAGCATGTGACAGGTATGTTCACTCAGAGCCAGATGAAGGATTTAAATTCCAGTTTTCAGATGACAAATGCTGCAATGAGTGATGCAAGCAATGAAAATTAGTTGCAGAAAATAAAAAAAATGTATCCAAAGCCATTGCAGACTCTTTACTTGCTGTTTGCAGGGAGAAAGCAAAATTCATCAAATGAAAAATTTGATCCAAATGATTTGTCCAGTTGCTGAAGGAGCTAACGGGGTGTCTGGACTTGTGTACTAGTTTGTTTGTATGTGGTACTACCAGCTGTAGTGACAAAGAGCACAATGCAGAAAAGCTGGGGTGGGGGCTTGTTGGTTTTTGGTTTTTTTTAGAAGGAAGCACAAGCAATTCCTGAGATGCTGTATTCTTTTCTTGAAATTTCTGAGCCCATGTTGCCAAACATCGGGGCCAATGCACTCAGCTGCACGCTGCGTGCACCCCGTGCAAGGGCGTCCGGAGAGCTTCTTGTGGTCCCTTCTGCTGCAATGCAGCAAACTGCTGTCATCCTTCTCTGCTGTGAGAGGGGAAGGGATGGCAGAAAGTGCTTGGAGCGTTGTTGGTGCTGCCCCTTTGGGGATGGCTGTGGGGCTGCTGGTGCCGCTGGTGCTCTGCGTGCTCCAGCCTCACCACCTGTGTCGATAAGAAAAGGCTTTTCCAGTCTAAAAATAAGCAGCTGGTGTCTGAAGTCTGTTCATGGGAGCATGTGTCTGATATGTAATTTGAACTTGATTGCAAGGGCCTCGTAACCTCTCCTGGAGCCCGTGCTGCCATCCCGGAGCCAGCTTCCCCTCTCCCCCAGGTAACCAGGCTGTTTGTAAAGCTGGGCTCTGGCATTTGCTGCACTTGGTCCAGGTATGCTCCAACCTCCCACCCCACACCCGGGGAGTTATCAAGCAGAGATGACTCATGGCGCATTATCCTGCTTTAACTGCTCTCCTACTGCTTCACATGGAGCTACTGAAACCCGTTTGTTTGGCAACTGCAGAAACTTGACACTGATGAGGATGAGCAAGGGAAGGGGGAGACCTGTTGTTTCCAAGGGTGAATCTTAACTGCAAAAGCTTGACGTTTGCTGCAGAGCCCTTTGGGAAAGCTGTTGGTGATGCTGCTGTTATGAATGGGGCCAACTTGGAAATTCAATTCTGGATCTTATCTTCTTTGCTTGGAAACATTTGGATCTGCAGTGCTTGACCAGAAAATCACAAGGAGAAATTTTTCCTTGCATAGTGCTTATTGTGCTGGATGGGACCTTTCCTGGTCCAGGCTTTTAATGCAGTCATCGAGTTAGTGTGGTGCTAATGGGGAGATGGGCCAATGAGTTTTGGAGTGGGTCCCATCACCAAAATGCTGATGCGCAAGCCGGACTGTAACCTCACTTGTGTGACTGGCTGAGGAGGGTTTCCATGCAGCTCAGATAAGCTATGTCCATCTTGGTCCCATTTTATAGCGTGGAAATCGTAGTGGTTTTGGAATATGTAGCTGGAAAACCAGGTGCAGCATTGATCCAATTTCCATTTTATCCAAATAACCAGATCTTAGAGAGAGGGGGTCTAATGGAAATGGGTTTGGCAGACAACAAGAAGAAGCCCAGTCAAACTTCTCCAGTACCAACAAACTCCCCTGGCCTTCCACGCAGTTCAGAACCATCTCTCCAACTCAGGGACCCCCTTGGCTGTGGGTTTTCTGTGTCACAAAGGCTGGCTCTGACAAACATTTTTAGAATCACCATCTGTCAGCTTTTCCTTCAGGGATCCCCATTTACAATAGCTTGTATCCAGGCCATGTGCAAATCCCACTGGGCTGAAACTTGGCCCTGCGCAAGGTTGGCCTGGATGCAATTAACAAACACAAAATTTATTCAATTTAGTTTGGCCAAAAATATAAGATTCTTTTGTTTGCAGATGCTGAAGTTTAGATGCCTTTCCAAACTTATCAAGGACAAGGGAACCACTTTGGAGAAAAAAACAGCCAACCCCAAAGTCATCCTAGAATTCAAATTGAAGTGGAAACCTACGCACCAAGTAGTTTGTGAAGCTTAGAAATGGAGTCCATTTTTTCTGATTACTTTAATTTTTGCTGCTCTCTCTGAACGTCATTGTTCTGACTGGACTCTAGGCAGAAACACTGAAACATCTGAAGAAAAAAACTGGCAGAGGGCAGCCCAGCAGGAAGTATTGGAAATCTCCCGGGAATTTTTCAGTTCCAGGAAATTTGGAGAAATGTCTGACCCAAATCCCAGAGTGTGGAGGTTAGGATTGTCATGGGAGCATGTATAAATTGCTTTGGTCTGGAGATCTGGCTGGAAATCTTGTAAGATCAGGATCTGTCTCTCTTGATTGTCCATCCAGGCTCTCCATTTTTTAGGTCTTATCTGCCAGACTTAAGCATGATAAACTTCACGGTGCCTGATTTATCTGTCTCAGAAAGATGAAGGACTGAGTCAGTCCTGCACTGACATCTTTGTTTCCCACTTCCCACAAAAGCACCAGACCGCTTAATTTATTCTCATCCTCCATGCAGGTACTCTGTAATTATAAACCAGAATTCATATCTAGGACACATGCTTTCTTCAAGCACATTTAACCACTATCTACTCCACGGTCCTCTGGTCCAGGCAGGTTGCAATACTTCTACCCAAGCTGTGAGGTGGTATGAAGAGCTGAAGGAGAGGTCCTCTGCACACATAGGAGCAAGAAGACCTGGGACAAACAGCTCATGCAGTGCAAGAAGGATCAGCATGGCGATAATACTTGCCTATAAGCATCCCCCAGACTGCATTTCTCTCCGAGAGGTAACACTGGAGCATCTTGTAAAGACGATTTTTATTAGTTAGAGGGAAGCTACCCCAGCTATGTCTGATGAAGCAAAGACCCAGAGGTGCAGGGGATGTTTGGCCACCTCTTCTCTGTACTGCCCAAAGCTCCCTGCTCTTAGAGGAGGGGGAGCAGATCAGGTGCAATAAACCCACCCAGCACCCTCCGCAGCAGCCAGGCGCATTGCTGTCAGAGTAGTTAGTATGCTGGGGCTGTGCGGTTCCTCTGCCATCTTCATTCACCTTAGAAATGTGGAGTTTGAATGGTTTATCTCTATTAATCACCAGCTCAAAAAGCTTTGTGCACCAAGGGCCGCAGATAATTAACTTCACTATACTGCTTGTCTTATCAGTATCAACCTCTTGTCCTCCTGTGAAATAGTTAAAACCATCAGCCCCTTTTTACTTTTCCATTTAACTCTAATGCTTTAACACTGATGTTCTAAATGGCCCTGCGATTCATACTTATTAGACAAACCTTTCTTTCTGCATCTCTTATATTTTTTGATAATTGGCCATGTATGTTTCTAAGGGGCTCAACAGCTTTTCATGCCACTATACTAATAATTAAAGGTTTCTCACAGCCTTTCAGCTTTCTCTTTACCTTCTTTTCTTTGATAAATATAATTTGCTGTTTAATTGGGGAGGGGGGGAGAAAAGTGGTAGCAGCGATAGGCCGACTGCATAGGAAAAGGTTTTGTTTAACAGAATTCTCTAATTTTAAACAAATCTTCGATGTTTCCCTGTTTTTGTCCCTTCTCTTGCTGGAGCTCCCCTCCTTCCCGCACTGTAAAACGCTGTAACAGTCCAGTGAGAGGGAAGGGTAGGCAGGACGGGGAAGTGAGAAGTGTGGTGGAGGCAGGATGGTGATGGGGGCTCTGCTCTTCACGATGCTGCTTGGTTTAGCCCTTTGCTTTGCTAATGTCCCCGTCCCCACTGCTCATTTTCCACTGGTAGCTGATCTGGGACTAAGCCCCTGCTCTGTTGGGGACGGTGGCCCAACATTGCCCTGCCTGGCTATGCCAAGGTGGGGACAGCAGATGTGAAGAAGGCTGCTTGTGCACCCAGCCTGCCCAGCAGCACCCTCAACTCACCATGAGCAGCCCCTGGGCACTGGGGCTGAGCTTTGCAGACTGGCCAGGGGATGTCCTGTGAGTGTCAGCCCTTCGTGCCGTGTGTGCTAGAAACTCCTCCTTGGTGCAGCTCCCCGCAGAAGCCCTCCTCAATGGGCTCCGACACCAGCAGTCAGTGCTGTTGCGCCAGCTCCCTTTGGGTTCCTCTCAGCTCTCCTGGTGGGTCCTGTGGCCATGTGGCGCTGCCAACAGGGCGTTCTCACATGGTGCTGTTGGAGTTTCAGCCTTTCATATCCACACGCCAGGTTGTTTTTAAGGGGCCTTTCCTCCTGGAGGCTTTCTTATTCCCATCCGTCTGCCAACTAACCAGATGTCCTGCCTTCCGTGCTAGTGGGATGTAAATGTGCGTGTTCGTGCACCTGACACTCATGCTATCCAGAAGCATTTCTCCATTTTGTGTGGTTTTGTCTTTATTTCTCCCACAAGCCCTCCCTGCAGTCCCTGTTCCAGAGAGCTTTCGCTCCCTCTCCCGCTTGCGTTACTTGAGTTTTCTTTTTTGTCTCTTTTTCCCCATATTCTCCACTTCCCACATCAATGGCTTTTCTCTCCCATCTTTAAGTCCATTCACTCTCATCTCATTTCTTCCATCCGCCTGTGCAGGGACACTGTCAGGGAGCTGACACAGCTAGGAGGTGTCCTTGGCCCAAGTGCTAGAGCCATCCCATATGGAGAACAGCCCAAAGGACTCCCTGGGGGCACCACCCTTCAGCTGCAGAGGATAAAGAAGCTTTTAGACAACCTGCTGGCTCTTCTCTCTGTTCCAGCCATGGGTGAGTTCCACTGTGCCAACAGAGGGAGGATGCCGGGTCTGAAGGAGCCCCATTACTGCCATGGCTGTCTCTTGCTTCCCTACGTTGCCTGGCGCAGAAGAGATGTTTTGGGGGTCTTGGAGGTAGTGGTATGGGGGAAGGATGGGATCTGGCAGCGCACCTGGCTCCATTCACTCAGGTGAGGCCATCTGAGCTCAGAGGACTCAATGCCTTTGGGCTTCACTAAAGCGAATCTGAAAAATATTACTCAGTAGCTCACATCCTAATTTTTAAACTAATTTGCTCCAACTGTCTCTTTCCATGTACATAGATTCAACAGGCATTAATGCTTTTGTGGGACATATGCTAGTGTACACTTCTACACCCCAGCTCCTGGAGTCATGTGATGGGAGGCTCTTGAACTTTCCTTCAAAACAGAACATTTACGAAGTTGAGCAGAGAAGGATGGACATGTGACCCCAGTGCTCTGAAATGGTAATACGGAGAAAAACATCCAACACCACTTTAAGACTTGTGATTTTACAGCACCTCTTGATGCGGGGAGAAGGTGGGAGCTAAGTGGAGAGAGAAGAGCTGATCCAAAATGTTGGGCTGTTGGATATGGGTAACATGTGGTGCTCCTCTGGTCAATGCACAGTGACCATTTCTTATCAGTGCTAGTATTGAATTGCAAAACAAGTTCATGCAGAAGTCATTCAGTTATTTTTTCAGTGAAGAATTCACACAACCTGTGATCTATTCCAGGGTTATTCTTCAACAGGGGAGGAGGAAGAAAAAGGCTGGTGGTGCCTCTGTTGTGAATAATTCGTCCCATCCTACTAGCGTGGGTGCTAGGTGACCCCTTTGTTTAGCTCCCACTAGGGCTGGGGAGGAGTATGGGATGCCTCCCGTTATCTCTGTTAGCTGCTGGGGGTTCATAGGGGCACTCAACACACAAGCACACTCTAAGTAGGGTCAGGGGGCAGCCAGCACATTGTGACCTAAAATTTGACAGCTTTTACTCATTTCATGTTAGGTGACCCCATTTCTCTTTGGCCAGCTGCCTTGCCCAGTGCCTCTGCATGGTGCTGCGGGATCCTGGCCAGTCCCCTCAGAGCACTGGGGACACCAATGACCCCCTGCACAGATGCACTCTTTGCCCTTATATTCCATATCCCAATTTGCTACCCAGTATCACAAGGGGAAATAAAAAGGGACAGCAGCTGTTGAATGACTGTCCCCTGCCCCTCTGCCACCTCAAACAGGACAGCTTGAAGACGCTCAGTTCCAGACGATTTGTATTTTACCCCGCCAGGTCTTGGTGCCATGTTGCAGCGTGACAAACGTTTCCAGCTCACCATGGGGCCCTGGCAGCATCCAGACTGCTGGAGCACCATCCCCACGTGTCACTGCCCATCCCATCTAGGGGTTTATTTTGGTAACTGTGATGTGAATAGTAGTTAGATCTCTTCTTGAGCTGCAACCAACATCCCTGGGAGTTCTTACTGATGCATCAGTTTTCTCCCATTCCCCTGAGACAAGGCTTTGAGGGCAATTCTCTTATCTCTGCTTGGTTTGTTTTGGTATCTTATGCAGCAGAGTGTCTGGAGGTGTCTCTCCTCTTTCCTCCTTCCCAGTTGTCTGTCTCCCTCTGTAACGTTGTCACATTCAGCTGCTTGTTAGTGTCTCTGATTTCTTCCTCCTTCTCCCTAGTTGGTCCATCCATCATTTTTCCTCAGTAGTCCATGCTCCTTTCTCTCCTACTTCTTCTCTGTCTCTTGTTTCTCCCTCATTTCTCTCTTTCGTTTTTCCCCCCTAGTGTCGGAACTTCTTTCTTTGATTCCCCCCCCCCCCCTCCACCTCCCACCCTTTATAGTGCTGTTATCTGTGATTTTGGCAAAGAGCACATTTATTGGGGAGGAATATCCCCATGGCAACGCAGCAGATGGTGACTTTTGATTAACTTGGCTTTTTTTTTTTCCCCCCGACTGCCAAATCACAATCCGTCTTTGAAATTAAATCAGGCTGTGATAGCATCAGTTGTTCTGGAGAGGGGACGAGAGAGAAACAAGACTGAAGTATTACAGCGGGAGCCAGGATGTAATGCAAATTCGTGTTTTTTAACCCCAGCAATAAAACCCCCTGTTCGTTCCGGGAGCAGGAGGAACCACAAGAGAGCGAATAATAAAATAAAAAAATAAGATTAAAAAAATGTTATCACCCCACATGGACTCCTCACTCTGACCATGCTGCAGAGTGTCTCTGTAACACCAGCGTCACTGCTTGCCAAGTCACTTGGTGCTGCCGGGCCTCGTTCTGCAGCTGCTTAAACACCGTTGAGGGTTTTCCTCATGTCATGGGTGGTGGGAAGAGGCCAGGCTTTCAGCCGAGCAATTTGAGCAACTATTTATTTACAGAGATGCAGTGTCCAAAGTGGGAAGGAAAGCCTTAGCAAGCAGCAGAAGGAAGGAAAGCAAGCAGCTCCTGGAAGGCATTGGAGGTAGGTGAGAGGAATTCAGGATAAAGTGAGGAAGCAGAGGAGCTGGAAAGGGTGGATAGCATCATTGAGCCAAGATGCTGAGCGATGAAGGGCATGGGAAAGTGAGGAGCTGTCTGTAATGGCACCAGGGAGGTCTGAGCCTGGGGAAGGAAGGGTGCAAAGTTCTGCCAGCCATGAAGAGAGAGTTACAGGGCATAGCCCCATGGAAGATGCGAAAGCAGATACTGAAGTCAAACAGTAAAGAACTTTCTTGAATGCTTCAGAAGTGGGTGGTATTCAAGTCCCACGAGCTCCTTTGCCTGGTGCTTTTTGGAGGGTGACCAAAGGTGAATGCAACTGAGTGCTAATCATAGCCAAAGATAAAGGAGGGCTTAAAAAACGAAAGCTGCAGAGAGGAGATGACTAATGACCCAACAATTTCATGGGAACTGACGCGTTGTCTCAGGCTGCAATTCTGCCGGACTAATATCTCCAGTTACTAATGTTCCCCATACAGGAGTTTAGAAAGCAGTTGTCTGGTCTCTGCACTGGCTCCTTTGGATGCAGTGAGTTTAGCAGTTGTGGCTAAACATAAATAAAGGGTCACATTCCATCTTGGTGAGGCTCAGTGGAGATGGTGGAGTTTCATCAGCAACAAAGTGCCTCAAGGGTTAATACCCTTTCCTGACCGAGGCTGTACCATGCATATTTTCTGGTACTGCGGAGAGCAAACACATGTGGGCACTTGGTATGCTTCATATGAGGCTTGAGATACTTAAATTCTGTCACTAGGCTCTCTTTTACCATTGCAAAGAGGCTCTAAATTTCTGTAACGTAGCCTGCTGAAAGATGCTTCTCCTGGAGGAGCTCTGATCCTAATGCAGGACTCAAACCTGCACCGTTCTGCAAATCTTTAAATACGTGGAATTGCCCTGTCGCTTATGTTAAGAGAAATAACAGAGAAGCTTCCACTACACTTTCTGAAAAATAGTCCATGCTCTCTTGCTTGTTAGGAGCTATGGGCCACTGCCACATCTCTCCCACTGCTTTTTGAGTCAAACTAGTGCTTTTTCCTGCTCTGCTCCGGGGGACTCTGTGGGCTGTCTTAAGTTCTTCCAGGATAAGCTCTCTGTCCAATAGATAAAATTTTGCTGCAGATGTTGTTGCTTCTGTTGGAGATCTCAGTTCAGGAGTGTTTTGTGTATGCCATGTGCTAGATCTAATGTTCTTTGAGGAGAAGATAAGATGTGGGTGCAGGAGATAAATGAGGTAGGGACGCCACTGGAGCTTAATTGCCGAGCGATATCTCAGGGTCTGATGCTTCCACGTGAGGCATGATGGAGAGCTCCAGCCTGCAGGGGTTCACATGTTGGTGGAAAGCATCAGAGAAGTGTTTAATGAGTACAGTGGGATCTAAACCCCTGTTTGAATCTCAGATGGCTAGTCAGGGGGGTCTAACCCATGGTTCATTCTCTTCAGATGTAATCCTAGTTTAGACAAGAATTTGTATCTGCTGGGTGCTGCTTCTCCCTGGTTTTGTCAGGTTGCCACTTGGTTTCTTACCCCAGGCACCTTGCCAGTGCCTGTCTGTCCCCAGATATCTCTCTCCCTTGCTTGCACCTCCCCTTGCCCTGCACAAGCGCCTTGCAGCCACGCTCTTCTCCCCCCTCACTTGCAGCCCCTGAGGGCTGGTTGGGACCCACCACCGCACCTTTCTGTAGGAACCACATGTCCAACGCCTGTGCGTTTGCTCTGCCCTCTGGTACCATGGTGCCCCAGCTGGTAACCTCTAACAGGGTGTGGGAGCCGCCGATGGATGAAAGCCAGACCTGCCCTGTGGCCTGCCCCTGCAGCTTATCCCAGCAGCGCAGCAGACGTGTTCTGCGCGGTCCCAGCACGGCGAGCGTGGCATCCGCAGGGCTACGATCCAGTCCGTAGAGCTGCACAAAACAAACCGGCTGTGACACCACGGCAGAGCGCTTGAGCCTCTCCGGCTTGACACCACATCGTTATATATTGATGCCATGACACCAGCACTCAAAATAGAATCAGGACAATTTGATTTCCTGCAGATCTCAGGATGGGGTCATAAAAACGGAGACTGTTCTGGAGAAATGGGATAGGGTGGAAATGTTTGTAGTGACATCACAGCCACTTCCATGCCAATGGCCTCCTACTGCTACAAACATGTGATTGTGATTTTGCTGCACGCTCCATCAGAAAAGAGCCAGACTGGCCGGGGAGGGAGAGGGAGGGAGGAGAAGGGACGGAAATATTCTGTTCTTGTATCTCAATTCAAATATCTGACAATAGCCTTGCAGCCCAGGGTTCTGAGCGATCAGGAGTGGGACCATGGAGCTAGGACTTCTGCCAGATCAGTGTTGCCCAGGGGCCTGTGGCAACCTAACTGGGGGCTGAACAGGGACCTTTGATTTTATGGTGGAGGATCTTGGTCTGCATTGGGGTGCTCTCTTAGAGAGTTGGGTGGTCTCATGCTCACTCTTCCTCACTGGTCCCATTTAATTCTAACGTCACTTTTCTTGGCAAGGAAAGCCTACAGGCCTGAAATATGGCTGCAAAAAGCCACCGCGTAGCTGTTGTCTTTTAGGGGTTCCTGTTAAATAGGAACAGATCTGTGTTGGAGTTTCACCGAAGAAGGAGGGAGCATCGAGGAGGGATTTAAGTAGCTGAGGCTAGAGGAGGAAAGAAGGGAGCAAAGGGAAGAAAGAAAAAGAGGTCAACTCAAAAAACAAAGCTAGTTTGCATCTGAGGGTATTGCAGGAGGAAATGTCATGTCGGTTGCCCCACAAAAGGCACTGATGGCTGCAAAGCCCATCTTGGTAGCAAGGCCCTTCCCAAGAAGCAGCCTGCAGAGATCAGCCCTGGCTGTGTCCAGCACCTGGGGGGCTGCGGATGGGACCAGTGTCTGCAGGGATGGTGAGGGAGCGAAGGGATCCATCTAATGCACCCGTCTATCAGATTAGGCTGTCAAGAAACCAAACCGTTTCCATCACTGTCTGAGGAGAGACTTTTACTCCTTGCTTAATGGGATGGCAGTCCTGTTGTTGCCACTCCAGGGAGAGGGGCTGCTGCCACCACAGTGTGCAGCAGGCTGCGAGTTTAAAATCCTATTAGGCAGAGACCAACATTTGCAAAAAGAAAGCAGGTATCCCCTAGTGGGGATTTAAAGATGTTTAGACGTAATTTGATTTTCCAAGCAGATGTCATTATTGTTAAACAGTTGCCCACTTGATATGTTCAAGTTGTTGGCTGTAATTGCTAAAATTAGCAGGTCTGCATAGAGCAAAGGTCAGTCAGTTAATATTGTGATTTAGTATTTTATGAAGTAATTCCAAATGCTTTTATGTATGTTTTTGTTTTTGCAGCCTAAGTCCACATTAAAGTAGTTGTGGGGCCTGCTAATAAAATAATGACTCAACCTCTCCACGCAGGCTGCCGGCTGGGCTCAGTGGCGATGCTCAAGCCGCCTTCGCTCCCTGTTTTTCCCGGTGCCATAGGCCAGCCAGAGCCACGTGCTTGGGTCTGGTGCTGCAGTCAAACAGGAGGCCTCGAGCTACCCCACAAGGTGATGTGTTCAAGCAGAGCTGGTGCTTGAAATAAGCCCATCAAGTCCAGCGGTGGCTGGAAGGATGAGGGGCTGGTTCCCATCAGCAGCTGAGCAGAAGGCTCTGCCGTGGGTACCTGTCGTCCTCACAGGTGAATCGACTGGACGTGCAAGTGCATGCAAGCACCTTCAGCCATGGGCACACCTGAAAGGCATACTACTGACCAGGAAAGGTCCCAAAACAGAGCTGTTTAGAGGGAAGATGCATTTCTGGAAGAGGAACAGAGAGCTGGAACTGGGCGAGGCAAAGACTCCTGGGTTGTGCTGTGGCTGGACATCTGGCGCTGCCTCCTCTGGCACTGCAGTTGCAAAATGGCATAAGAAAAAGCTTTAAAAAAACTCCTTGAAGGTGTTAATGTTTTGCTGGCAGGCTCAGTGGTAGCCTGACCCCCTGTCCTGGGACAGGCAAGGGTTCTTTTCCAAGGCAAGGTTTGCTGGGGTTAATTTATCTTTCTCTATAATGGACACAGCCCATTTCCACGGGTGGTTTGGGCACACCTGGCGGATTTCTTGCTATTGCAGGAATGCAGGACTTTGCTAACACAGTCTGACCTGCTGTCTTACCACCAGCCCTTTATGGTTGTCTTTTTTTTCTTTTTTTTTAAAAATCTCAGATCTTTTGTTCACAGAAAGTGCATGGGGGAGACCTGCAGTGCACGGGCAGAAGTGGAAGAAGATCTGCAGGTCCTCCTGGACATGACACTTACTGGGTGAGCTGGATCCCTTCCTAATCCATGTTCCCATATTCCTAACAGCAGGTTTTGGTATGCACAGCTGACAGAGCTGCCCCAGGAGCTCTCTGCTGCTGCAAGCGGCAATGGAAACGCTCTGACCCAGGGATGGGAAAAGGAAGCACTTGCACTTAGATGCTGCCTTAGATACTAATACAAGAGAGGGAATTGCTGACCCACAGCAGGACAGGTCTAAAAGGTGTGTAGATCTGCATATCTTGATCTCAGATCAAGAAATACCGATGTGCATACATAAAAATATCCCATTAGAGATGATACTGAAGCAAAGTTTTAGCTCTAGCAAGATGAAAATGTTGAGAAGCTGGGAATTCAACTCTGGTCCAGATTTCAAAACATGTTATTTTGATCAAAGACCATGTCAGTTTCCGATCCAAAATGTGCAGTTTGGTTTGTTGTTGTTGTTGTTGTTTTTTACCTTGGACTTCCTCTGAAGTAGCATAAGGTAAATTCAAGAAGCCATCTCAGTTGAACATGGTGTCCACAGAGAGAGTATCAGTAGCAATATTTACTTGTGTTTGCTCTCACCAAAATAACCCTTCTGTACCAAGTCCCTTAAATCTTCGCAATCCTTGGAGTCCCAATGCTTGCAGGACTGCTGATGGTCCCAAACTGGAGGAGCAGCAGACACAGTTTGTCCCCACACTGAGGTTTTCCCTGTTCCCATCACCACTGGCCTCCCTCCATGAACTCAGCATGCACTTAAGATTTCTACTTGCCCCCCAGTACTGTGCCTTTTTCTTACTGGGAGAGGGACTTACAGGGACTTAACAGTCCTTAACGTAGTAAATACAGTTTTGGTCTGTTTTTCCAAGCTGGACATGGTTATCAGTTGCTAAGGAAAGTGATTTAAGCTGCATTTTTCTTTTCAAAAGTAAAAGGTTTCAATTAATGCATGCAGTATTCTGGCTAATTCAACTTACTGCTTAGTATTTGGAGTCCTTTACTAGTACCGTTACCTCGCAGTCTCCTTCAAAGCATGGGAGTCTGTTATTCCCATTTTACAGCAGAGGAAACAGATGCAAAGACCTGCCCAAACGCAGGCAGCAATTGCAATCTGGATTAGAGTGAAAACGTCCCTGAAAGCTAGTTCCAGTCTCCAGGGAGACATCAGTGAGCAGGGCAAGCTGGGAAACTCAAGGGGATGTAGCGTGGGACCGAAAATAGGAGACGTGTAAGATTTTAAATGCCTAAGGTGATCTGGCCAAGCAAGAAACAAGGCTCAGCAGTTCATGTTAGCACAGGGGAGGGCGGAAATGTGGGGAGCGTGTTCCTTAGCTCACTGGAGGACGAAAGCAGCATGCTGGCTGGCTGTGCAAGAAATGCATTGTGAACCAGCTCTTACAGCTGTGAGCAAGACAATAAGGATGGTAAAGCACCATCTAAGTCCCCGCATCCAGCTTTGCACAAAGAGGGAGTTAAACTCAGCCCCCTGGAATCTGTTTGCTCATGGTTTGAATTTAGCTCTTTTTGTTTAAATGACTCCAAGCAGAAAGGGACCATAGGTTGTCCCAGACCAAGAGCCATATTCACCTTCTCCCAGCTCACTTTCAGCCCCCAAGCTACGCAGTGCTTCCATCAGGGTCTCTGGTCATAATTTTGCCAGCATTCTCAAGAAAGCCCCCATTTTCTTCTACAGCTTGGGGAATGACATTTTCTTCTTTCCTTTGTTTTTTCCTATGCCAGTCCCTCTCCTCTAGGCTCTGCATGACCCATTGAACCTCCCCCACCTTCTTGCCTGTGTACAAAACCCCTTTTCAATGAATATGCATCTTCTGATGCACCAAAGGTAGGATATTCTTCACTCAGCCTCAGGGATGTGTATGAGGGTCATGCAAGTCTTTATTCTTCCAGCTAGTAGACTTCAAGACTGGCATTTCAAGGAGTGGAAAGAGGACCTATAGCTTGTCACAGGGCTCTCTTGCCTGCCCATCAACCAGCCTGTCTCCTCTTGCTATATTAATCAACTTGACCTCTTTGGCAAACTGGCAAGGTTGCTTTCACATATATCTACTATACCTATTTAGTGAACAAGCACTATCTATCACTTGCACAGGGTTACTAGGGTCCCACTCCTCAGTTCAATGCAACTCCATATCTTTAGCTGTAAAGTATTTGTTCCCAACCACTGAGAAGTCTGCATTGGCTGCGTCATGGACTTAGCATTTATTGATACTGCTTTTAGTAAATCCCATCCATTGAGCTATGAGAGGATGTCCCACAGCTTGCACTTCATGCTTGTTCTGGGGTACATTATATCTTCAGGTGGTCTCTCCCATTTATTGTCACAGACCTCATCTGGCCATCTTCTTCCATACCTATTCTCTCCTGCCTGTTCTCAATGATTTTCCTGATGGAGATCCTCTTGCCATTGATCGCTTCAGCAATAGTTAACACTGATCTGACACCGTGCAGCCCAGCTGTGCCCTCAGCAAAGGAGGAGGTGGGCTGCTTGCTGGGGCTGAACAAATTCCGTGGCATAAATGACTCCATAAAGTCAGAAAACAGGCTGGAGCTTCTTCCTCTTCCAATTGTCCTGTGCCAGTTCTCGCCATTGTTTCTGATGTTGCCGAAGGGGTCCCAGAAAACATGTACAAAGGGATCCATCCCTCTAAAGATCTCCTTGAAGTCATGGAATACATAGGGGGAATCAAAGGAACTTTCATGACCCGCTGTGGCACTTCTTTCTCTGTGGGATCTGCTCTTTTTAACAGACCTGTCATAGAGCAATCATTTCTGAGGGTCAGGCAAAACCTTGTATGCCTCACCAACTGCTTTGAATTTCTTTTCAGCTTCTTCCCTGTTGCTGGGATTCTTATCAGGATGCCATTTCAGTGCCAGTTTGTGGTAGGATTTCTTAACATCATCCTGTGAGGCACTTTTTTGCAGTCCAAGGACTTTGTAATAATCCACCATCGCAAAGGAAAGGTGGTGCTGTTTGGAACGTGCCTGGTACCTCTCTCCCACCAAGGATGTGAAGCCCAGGGATGACCAGTATGCAGGGACTCCTGGACACCTGCTGTGGCTGCGCTCCTGAGGCATGAGTAGATGTTCACTTCATCCCTTGATCTGCTCCATCCTTTTGCATCGTGAGGCCCCAGAGTGCTGCTTGGCCACTGTTTGCTCACAAACGGTGGGTGAGATTGTGAGCTGGTGTAGTGCTAATGTTACATATGACTTTGTCAGATTACTTTTTTGCCTGTACCTGCCCAAAAATGGGATTCTCAGATGCTCTCTGTGGTTTCATCTGCAGTCCAGGGAAGTGTGGTGTAGGGAGGTCATATTTCTCTGTTGGGGCATAATACCCTATAGGAACAGCTATAGGAAAGCTGTTTGCAGCTTGGCTACCCACAGTTTGGGGAGAGCATTGACAAATTGGAAAAGGCTCAGGGAAGAGTTATAAAATGCGGTTAAAGTTTGGAAAATATGTTCTGGAATGAGGTAGTCGGGGAAGGTGTCTTGGTATTAAGAGGAAGTTCAATGCCAACTTCATCATAGTCTGTAAGAACCTGCATGGGAACAGCAATTCAGTGGCACAGGGATCTCCAGGCTCCCAGACAAAGCAGTTGGAAGGTGGCATTGGCCAAATTTAAACTCAAAATACATTGCACGTCCTTCATTATGAAGGTAATGAATCATTAGAACCTCCTCATGTGGCCATTTTCAAACCCAGGGTGGGCCTTTTTCCTAAAATCGTGATCAGATGACCATCATGATCTCTTTTGAATTTATAGCCAAACCTAACACTTCCAGAAGAGCTTAGCTCTCATGTTGGTACCAAATTAAATGCCCAGAATGAAGCTCATTAGCTGCCTTAGCCTCTTTTCCACATGCTTGTTTTGATAATCTGTCCCAAGGTGTATGCATGTGCAATAGGGATGCCCCATGAACTACATACAGACAAGTTCAGCTTTAGGAGTTGAACTTAGACGATAGTTTGGGGCTACCCTGCATCTGTTCCTGTTCCCTGGATCTGCAATTCCTGTTTGGAAATGCAATATCCATACAGAGAACCATTGCATGAAGGAGGTCTCCAAGGAAGTGCCGGCAAGGAGAACTCATCTGTGTGTTACACAGCGTCGTAAACACCTACTAATAGCAGCATGTGTTGCAGATCACTGCCCTCATCTCCATTATCCCACATTATGGGAAGGAGTCAAGAGCTGGCCAGACCAAAGACCATATGCACAGCATATGAGCTGACTGCTGTCCTAACCTACATCGTACGTGTGGGGCCCAGAAGCCAAGGGGCTGCCATGTCAGCCCGTAGAAAGCGATGTGACAGAGGAAGGACGAAAGGCAATTGAGCTGATGTGTTGGGGAAGGGCTTTGTTTTGCTGGTTTTCTCACTGGTCAGCGATGGGTCAGTAGTATGGAGGTATTTGGCATGTTCCTGCAGTAAAAGTTACTGTAAGGCACCACGGCACTGGTCTGGAGGCTGGAGATGAAGGGGGTGCAAAGGACCTCTTGGTCCCGTGGGTTCACCTTTCTGGGGAGATCTTTGCTTTTCTTCTTTTTGCACAGAGGAGGTCTTCTTAACTACAGGGTGGTTGTGCCACGTGAATTATTTTTCTGCTGGGTGTTGTTTGTACTGTAGCAATGGCAAAAGTTCATCTGGACCCAACAGCAAGCTTCTGCTGCCCGTTTGAAGTCAGAGGGCTCGTCACCCTCTCAGTGCATCCCAAAGTGCTCTTCGGCACTGAGGGGAGAGCTACGGCTTCATGGCTCACTCACACTGTAGTGCCTTGCTTGAAACCTTCACCAAGGGGGCTCATTTACTTGGGCTAGTGTTTTTTAGGATTGTGCATTGGACTTGAGGATATCCAAGCTTACCACCCACAAGCCCGTGAAAAGTGCCATCAGCTCCTAGCCACTGTCAGCACTGTCCATTTTCAGATGCTTAGCAAAAATTTCAAGACCAATTGCTCTTCCTACTCTCTGTCACCCAGAAGGGAAAACAGGACATCAGAAAAGCCTGTTGGAGGGTGCCAGGCCACTTACCTACAGCAGGGAGTAGGGCTGTGCATGGAAGGAAGGAGGTGGCTCTGCCCTGTGCTGTCGCTTTGCAAAGCATCTCCTCCCGTACTTGCTTTTGATGATGAAAGCCCATCTCAGGCTGGCTGGCGCACTGGATTATCTGTCTTGGATTTAGTGTGTCCTACCCATCTGAAAAGTAGGGAGTGTTTTTCTCCTGTCATCCCCAAATGGAGGACGCTCACTGCCTGTCTGTCTGCTGCCTGCAGCAGGCGTCAGAGATTAGCAGCCATTCAAGAGAGGCCACTGCTGTGAGCCAAAAGGGTTTCAAGAAAAAAAGAAAGGGTCGAGGAGAGGCAGGGAGAAAGGGAGGTGAGAGAGACATGCACACATCAAGTAACTAGACCCAAACTAGCCTGGCAGTCCCATCCCTAGAAACCAAGGCTTTGAAATGAGAAATGTTTTTCGTATCTTAAATCTCAAGTACAAACAATAAAAACCAGCCCAGACTGTGTTCTTTGAAGAGAAAGTACGAGTGACCTGAACACTGGTTATCAGCAGCGTCATTAAGATAAACCCTTAACATGATTTAAAGCATCCGAAACTGAAGGCAGCACTTTCAGATACTAACAAAATGGTCTGACATTGGGGATGAAAATCAATAGTAATCTGATGTCACTAAAAATACTCAAAAGTGTCCCATGGCTGATGGAGGTGAGATTAGTGTAAATATTTGTATTCTAATCAGTGGCACGCGAGGGCTGGAGGCGGCCTTTCTGTCTATTTAATTAATGGAGTAGCTTTTTAAAAGGATCCTAATCATATGTGATTGTATCTGCTTATCAACATTTTTGCTAATTAGATGATATGGAGGCAGTCACTCTGCTAATTCCCTCATCCAAACAGCATATCCTGCACAGATAAAGTACAGTCTCTTTTTAATAAGAAACAATCATGAGACAGACTAACCTTAATGGTGCTTATTATCCGAGGATCTTTGGGATTTTCTCTTCTACCCACCCCCTCCTTCCTTTTCCTTCATTCACTGCTTCAGTATGCCAGATGGATGCGGATGCGGCAGTCCCTGTTCCCCCCAGTCCCCCACTTCAGGCACCACCATGTCCAGCCTGCTCTTCCCTTCCAGCCAGGCATCAGGTCTGCAAGGGCAGGGGTTGTCAGCCAGGTCAGGATGGGAAGCAAAACATGGAACACGAAGTAGCAAAATGCCCCGAGCTTTTGGTCACCCAGACCACAGGTGACCCCAAGCTTGCAGCCCCAATCCCTGACCTTGCTTTTGGCTCACCAATGCACCCTGGTCCAGAAAGGAGTGAGCATCTCCAAGTTGTGACAACTTTATATTATTATTATTGTTGTTGTTGTTGTTGTTATTTTTATATTGGATATTAGGAAAACTTTCTTCACTGAAAGAGTTATCAAGCATTGGAACAGGTTGCCCAGGGAAGTGGTTGAGTTACCATTCCTGGAGGTATTTAAAAGAGGTGCAGATGTGGCACTTAGGGGTACAGTTAGTGGTGGGCTTGGCAGTGTTAGGTTTACGGTTGGACGCAATGATCTTCAAGGCCTTTTCCAACCTAAATAATTATTATTATTGTTGTTGGGGATTTTTTTTTCTTTCTTCTGTTTTAAAAAGGTCTGAGGGCAGAGGGAGTCTACACGAGTGGTTTCTCACCAGCCCTGTAGATCCTGTGACAAGGCCAGGGTCCTTTTATCTAAACCAATATAAGCTGGAGACATTTGTTCCAAGTCCTTTGGCTATCTAAACAAACATGGGTCGCGCTTCACTCCACCAGTCAAACTGTCATCGGCTTCCTCCCCCTGAGGCAGCCCCATCGGAGGGGACACTGCACTCACTCCCAGGGGATGGGCGCTTTGGGCTGACCTCCTGCTGGGGGAGCATCTGCCTGACTTCATAAGAAGGTTGAAAACTAAACAGAAAATTTGCCCCAAAGAATGCCTCCTTACCTCCCAAATATAAAGGCATCATGATAAGGAGAAGCCGTCCCAAATGGGTGTGGGTGCCACCCCAAGAACCTCTGGGTGGACCAGAGGCAGCTGCCGGGGGGGGGGTGGGGGTGATAGGTGCCTGGTGTTTAGTTTTGGGATGTCAGGAGTTTGCCTGCTGTTGTTGCAGCTGTGAATGTTGAGCAGAGAAGGCTTAACTGACATGGATCCCTGCCTCCACGGGCAGGAGGGAGGGTCAGTGTGTCCCATGCATTGATCCCGTATGTTGGGCTCAGCATGGAGGTTAGCTGGGACTTGGGAGATGGGGTGGCTCTGGGGAGGGCTGGCTGGGAGGGACCCCCAGAGGCTGGGAGACATTGCTGAAGGAGGACCCAGATTCCTAAGCCTGCATCCAGCTTTTCTGAGCCTCAGGCTGGGGTTTGAGTCTAAACCGAGGTTCAGACAAGAAGACAACCAGCTTCTAGGTGGTGGTGAGGGGCAAGAACGCCATGAAACCGCTCTTTTTTGAGGTAAGAAGCCAAAGAGGAGGCCTGATCCTACTTAGTGGAGTCAAGGGTGGGCCTAATATATTTTTTTTTATGTTAGATCATGCCCTATGCCCAGTCTTGGAAAGCCCAAATGGTGCTGTAACTTGCGTCCATGGACTCTGACTCCAGCAGAATTCAGGGCACTTTGATTTCATTGCCTGGGTCATCTCCATCTGTGCTGTCCTCCTCCAGGCATGGCTATGCTGAGGTTGTAGTCAGCAACACAGTTGGCCGGTCCTTCTACTATTCCTCCTCTTTCGCACAGTCCCTGACCATCCTTCCTCTCCGTGCTATGTGCAGGAATTAATTCAATATTGACCACTTTCCCAGAGTGGTTTCCCGTTGCCAGTTCCATGACTGAGGGCTACAACTTGAAAAGAGGAGGGACTTCTGGGCCAAGGATTGCATTGCAAGCCGTTGAGTCCTGGGGCTTAATGAGGCACTGCTTATCAGCGAGCGTGCTTATCTGGAGCCTGCCGACAGTGTACCTGCTCCAGCCCCATCGTGAGCGAACATGTTTTACCACCCAGTTGCAGGGAGCCGGCAGCACGCATGCGGTCAGATGGCACGGTTCAGCTGATGCGTGGTAACTCATGAAGCTGCAGCAACTTTATCACTTCACAACATCCATACATAGCCACAGCCTTGAATCTTCTCAGGGGAAGAAAGGATGATGAGTTACTGTCCTGGGATTTTCTCTCTGTCTCCAGTCAGTGGGAAGTGGTATGTGGAACATTCATTTAATAAACCAGAGGGGAAAAGCTGTAGATCAGCTTCTCATTATTCCAGTGCTGGCTCACGCCATCGCTTGGGTTTGTGCCTGACAGTTCAGTGTGTTATTTGAGGCCACTCAAGCATTCTGCAGAAATGATGCCACCCTCTTCTGAAAGCATGGGGTTCATCCAAACAGGGAGGGCCTGCCTCTATTAGTAGGTTTATCAGTGCTAACTTCATCTCAGTTTTAGGGCTCAGTTTGCAAAGGAGGTGCCCACTTTGGAGACCAGTTCCTGTTGAGAGCCACTGCCCCAGCAGGAAAACCTGGAGATGGTTCTTCTGATGTGGACCTCTGAAGTAAAGCAACTCTAGATGGGTAAAAAAGCACTGGTGGGGCTGGTTTGCTGAGGAAGGGGGGAGTCTAAGTGGTACAAAACTTAGGTGAGAGTCCTAGTGATGTGCATGTAGACCGAACCCCTCTGATTAAAAGAAGCAGCATCTTTCTCTAGAAGGTAGGAGGGATTGTAGGGGACCACTGTAAGTGATTGTCCCTAGTATTTGCTAGTGTGTTATACCTACATCCAAGCAGGGGGGTGGCTGGGCAATCAAGGTAGCAGGTGGGGGACTGATGAATTACAAATTACTTTTCTGGGAGTGAGGAACTGAGGAAGACCCCACATTGAAGCCACCAGGACGAATGTCCTGGTCCTGCCTATGGGCACCTTGTATGTGGGGCTGCCGGGAAGAGTGAAGTTTCCACACTGCCTTGGCAAAGGTTTGGTCTGAGTTTATTGCTGAGGTTAAAAGACTGGACAATATAAATTGTAAATGTTATGACTTGAGAGCTCATAAATTCAGTATACAGCCCCATTTCAGAAAGCGTGTGCGCAGTGCAGCCGTGCTGCCTTGGATTCACGAGTTGCCCATGCCCCTGTTGCTCAAACCCAACTCTCCAAAGAGCCCTTCTGCCCTGCCCTGGCTCCTGAGAAGATGCGTGTGTGTGTGTGTGCACAGACGGTCAGAAACACAAAACCATACTGCCCAGGGATGCCATCCTTTCTGTGCACGCTGGTTTTGCGACATGGATTCCTTGCCACTGCTTCAGCCCAGAAACCAGTGGTAGTGCTGGAGTAGTATTTGCCCATATCTATCTGCAGCGACAGAGCAAGTAGAGGTCTTGAAGATGATGTTGCATTCTCCAGGAGGAGGGACATTCCCCCCTAGCTGGAGAGCTATCTTTGTTTACCTGGGCTCCAAGTGTCGTCGCTTGGGGCTTGCAAAGGAGCTTTATGGTCTTACACATGTTCCTGTGTGCAGGCAGCTTGAACTGCCTGGGTGAACTGGTCACGCACAGTCAGTGGAAGCAGCATTGTCTCTGAGCTGTGGTGGAGACTGCCAGAGTGGGAATGATGGAGCTTTTGACTAATGTACAAGTCCCTCCCCAGGTTTTGCAGTTACCCTGCTTGTGTCCCCCACCCTGGAGCTGGATGGCCCCTGGGAGCAGAAGGCTGATGAAAGCTTTTCAGAGGCGTGGTTAACATGCCGGGCAGTTTCTGGGGTGAGTTATGGTGAGGTTTCTACATTTGGGTCATGGCTGTCACTGAGTTTGTCCAGTAAAAAGTTCCTTAAGTAAATGGGTTAGATGTAAGCATCTTTGACATCATGTGCTTTTTCCTCTTTTCCTGAAAGATGGAGAGGTGAAACTAGCCTACTCTTAGGATTGGTCCATCCCATGCCAAGGATGTAGGTTTTGGTCTGGGAACCCTAACTGAAGCCAACAGGGGAATGCAGCACCCAGTGCCAACCTACTGTCCTGCTAGGAGCAGAGCTTATGACACTGTCTGAGTAGGGGCAGCTGGGGACAAATCCTGGGGGGACACCAGAAGATGCCATGGAATGCCCTTCTCCTCAGTCAAGTGGAGCAGCATGCAATAAGCATGGAATGGATGGGCTTGGCAGGTGGTTGCCATAGACCTCGTAGCTCCCTGTCCTTGCGCAAGCATGCAGGGGTCAGCGCTTGGGGCAGGCTGTGCTCTGGCTGGTGCCGGGTAAGCCCCAACCTGCTTTTCAGAAGACAGAGCCCTGCAGCCCCCTGTGCACAGGCCCCAGCTGCGAAGGCATGCGTGAGTCAGCGCCGAGCGCTCCCTTGGGTGCCAGGGTTTGTTTTTGGGGTCCAGCACAGGGGTCGATGGCAGCACTTGAAAAAATCCACACCAGCCTCTCCCAACAAAACCAAGTCCCCGAGCTCCTGCCAAATTTCTCTGAACAAAGTGGCTCAGGCCTCCTAGATGGCACGCTCGAGGTTTCCCCTCTCCCAAGGTCCAAGCCTGGACAAGGCAGTTTCAGCAGTGTTTTGGCTCAGAGGTGGCTGTGCAGCACTAGTCCTTTGGAGCAGTATAGATGCTGAGGGTGGCATTGGATGTACAGCTGGCATTTGCTCATTTTGGAGACATTTTACCAAATGAGCAACAAGAAAGGAGGAGGTTATATTTTTGAAATTATTTTTAATTACTGTAAAACCCACATTCTTGCTGGTTTGTTTTTCGATCGGACTTGCAGCAAATGTGTCATTAACGCCACAAGAGCACGTGTGAACGTAGGGCTGCGCGTGCAGGTTCACGCGTGCACGGCTGGGCAGGCAAGGCTTGGGGTCCCTGCCTAGAGGCACGGTCCTGCCTGAGCAGACTCAGGAACACACTGCATACGCTGGCCAAACCATGCTGCGTTTTCCTATCCTGGCTGAAGTCTATTTGGCAGCGTTCTGGTCTGATGGAACCATCTTCCCTTGCTTCCCTCCACCCAAACCCTGGAAAACTTTGCAAATTCACCTGAAATGTTTGCCATTCCTCAGCACCATGTTTGTGTGACCCACCATAACTGCCCTTTCCCGGGACTTGGTTCTGAATGTGGAGTAGAGATAACGTTTAACAGGCAAGACCAGATTAAAAGGAGATAAAGGGAATAAGGGGAGGGGGGGGCGGGAAGGGAAAGGAGGGAAGGGAGGAGGAATGCAGAGGTATGTGGCTGCATGTTGTACTCTGTTTATGCATAAACAGGCACGCTTATCGATATCCAGATGTAAGCATGTGTGCGGGGTAATATCTCCTGAAACAATAGGCGCTACTCGACGTGGGGAGTGCTGCTGGAGCCTCCCCATCAGATGCTGCCGTGTTATCAGGTTGCAGCAGGCGTTCCCATCTAATGGGGGATCTGAGCCCCGCCAGCTGCACCCGGGGCTTTCAAAGCCTCTCCTCCAGCCTTCAGCCTGCTTTGACTCTCCGAGGAGGGAGGGCAAGAGGGGACAAAAGGGGCCAAGCATCTCCAGAAGCAATACTTGGTGCGCCTGGCTGCCCAGCTTCACACCTCGGCAGGGATGCAGGAGCTGGTGTGGCCACCATGCGTCCGTGGGGCTGGCAGCAGGGTGACACCGAGGACCCAGCCAGCCCTTGCTAGGAGGGGAGAGCCCAGCCCGCAGCAAAGCACCCGCTTTGTTCAGTGCGGGACAGATAACGTCAGAGGGGCCACAGCAGCCATTTCACCCCCATCCCCTGCGCTGTGGCAGGACCAGGAGCCAGCCCTGGGGGCAGCGCTGGCAGCCAGGGGCCTTTTCTCTTATTTTCTTCTGTGCTTTTAAGGAAGACTCCAAGAGCAAAAAAAGGCTTACAAAACCTTCTTTCCCCCTGCCTCTCCCTAGCACCAAAAATGCAATGACCACTAATTTTACATGGCTTATAACTGCAAATAGCTCTGGAACTAATTAATTTGACAGTGCGGCGGCTGCCTGTCTTTTTCACCAAAATCAATTAAGGAAACGCACATTTCCCCTTCTCCTCCCTCCCCTCCCCGCACCGCTTTGCAGCGAGGCAGAGGGGAGAAGGGGCAGTGAGGACCAGGCACTGCTTTCCCAGGGCTCCCGGGGGGGTCGGGGTGGGGAGCCGAGCGCAGGAGCACAGCGAAAGGGGATTAACAAGGTGGAGGGAGAGACGCTGCTGCTTCTGCACAAGAGGAGCGGGGATGCTCCCCAGGGACGGGTGGCGGTGGGAAAGCTTGATTGCCACACGCAGCCACGCTGTGCTGCGTTCCTCCCTCCCTCTGTCCCAGCTCCCTGAAGACCCCCATGAATTGTCATTCCTTGCTGGTGCAGGGGGGGAATTGGCTGCCGGGCTCTCGAAGCATTTTTTATTTGCATGGCTAATGAGCCCCTCCAGAAGGGGCTGCAAGGGAGGCAGGTGGGAATTTCGGCACTGTTTGCTTGCCAAGCGAGGGCAGAGGTGTGTGTTAAGAAAGAATCAGCGAGGAATTTAGGGAAGCAAATTTTGCATTTGCGAGAGGCAGTGGGAGAAACTGGAGAGGAGTCTCATGCCATTTTTAAGGCTCCTGGCCTTGGAGGTTTAAAACCACGGCCAGGGAGTGATGGCGAGGAGCGTGCTGGAGGGGTCTGCGGCTCCCTTCTGCTCTAGGCTGGATGCAGGGCAGGAGGGTCTGAGCTGGGGGGTGTTGTATCAGCATCACGCTGCTTCCCAAAATATCCAGCAAGAACAGGACCCCGCTCTGCGCTTGTTCTTCTGGTTCTACTTCCAGGTGGAAATGAGAGCCAGGTCTGGGGGAAATGGGTTGACTGATGCCAGAGCTGTGTGATCATCCAGGTCCCCAAAAACACCCTTTTCAAGGAATGGGAGACAACCGTCCTCAAGACACGGTGTCGAGACACCTGGCCAAGCTGGGTAAAACCTCCTGAGCGTTATTTCTGTAAATGCCTCCATTTGGTCCATATCGCCTCCTCCAATCTCTATTGAAATGCCCTTCTATTAATAAATAACTCCATTCTCCATTACCCCATCTCCACAGCTCACGTTGAAGTAACTGGGAATTTGGGTTTGGTTTTTATAGCCATTAGAAATAGATTTTATCTTTATTAAGGGCTTTCTCTCCACCTCCCCAACCTTTGCTCCATTGCACCAAGCACGGCAGCGGCTGGAGCGGAGGAAGCAGGTTCCTGGGCTGAGCTCAGCACAAGGAGAGGAAGGAGAACATCTCCCTTGTTTCAGCCAGGGCAGAAGGGGTTTTGAAGGGCCAGGTTCTTCCCTGTGCGTTGGTGGCCTGTGAGTACATCTCCATAGCATGGCGTAAAGAAAGAGAAAACAAGGGAGAAATTTTGAATGAAGAATATTTAAGAAATCATGTATCTGGAAGACTTAGTTTTCAGGCGTTTGTTTATTTTTTTCTTTGTGAGGGTTGGGAAATACCTATAAGGAAACCTCCCTGAATGCAGTCATGATGCTGAGCGACCACATGAATTTGGGGAAGATTTTCTTTTTTTAACTGTGGCTTGTAAACATTCCCTGGAAAATATTTGAGTTTTGAAGTGCATTGGTTGGTCGTGATTGGGCAGGGAAGTCACAGGGCGGCATTTTTATCCCTGGGTTGGATGGCAGCAGTTTCTGGCAGGGAAATCAGTGCATGTAAATTAGAATTGTGGTTTCCATGAATGCTATCATATATGGGTTGGAAGCTGATTTTCCAAGAGCAATCGTGCCAGGAAAACTTGTGCTCTCACATAGCCCCAGGCAGCAAACACAAGTGACACAAACATGGTGAGGGTGAGTTCATTTACAACTGTGACTGTTCAAAAAGTATTTCTAAAATTTGCCTTCCCTGCTGTTCCTCCCCTGTCCCCCCTTCCTCCTCCCCTTCCAGCTATGCCGGAGTGAGCTAGGAGGTTTGGTATCCAGCCTTACGCAGCGGCTGGTGCTCGGCTGGCGGGATGGGCGCTGAGGCCGGCGTGCACCTGGGCGCAGGTAAGGCTCTGGCAGGGTGGGGACTGGATTCCTTCCCGGCCCCTCTCGGCAAACAGCTCCTGCCCTGGAGCCCTGCGTTCCTCTGCCCTTATCTCCCTGTGCAAGGCAAAGCTATAAATGTTATTGGCCATGAAGTTATTCATCCCCTTCAAAGTTACACATATGCAAAATAGGCTCCCCTGCTAGAAATGGGAGCCTTCTTAGCAAGAGTGTTTAAAGATAGGAGGTTTTATATAAAATTCTCTGAGAAAGAAGTGCATTAACACATAGCAATGTTAATAGCACTAGATCTGTAGAGACCTATTTATGTATATTACCACAGGTAAATGCCCACAGCATTTCTTACAAGGTAAATATACTCTTGCTCCAGGCGTGGCTAAATCGAGGTGCAGAGCAATGGCCTGGCTGGTCCACACAGCGGGCAGGGGAGAGAATAAGTGGGAAGGGACAGAAAGGAGCTTGAGTTGTGACACAGGTCCTGCCTTCATCTCAGGCACAACTCAGCCCCCCTTGGCCCCTCACCATACCCATCCCAGGGATGTGGCACCAGGCCCTGCACCCACAGTGTTCGGCACGGCACACAGCAGCCTCTGGCCCGGCTCGATGCAGTGATGCTCTTACCAGAGCAAAGACCAGACTTTCAGAGCTCAGAAGACCCACTGCCGCCTTCTGGGAGTTTATAAAATTCATTCTAGTTCATACCTGTTGTTGTTTTAAAACCATTCCTTTCTGAGGAATGACTCAGCTCAAGAAAGAAAAAGTTATTTTATTTTTTGGCTAACTAGGAGAATCCAGTGATATATAAGGGGATGGGAGATCTCCTTGACCTCCAAAGCTGGAAGAAGCCATTTCCACATTTATGGCACATCTATTTTTATTAGGCTCGGGCACAGGCTACGCTTGCCTACATCAGCCATCTCCCGGTTTTCCCCCCATGTTGTCTGTTGATGGCTCAGACCAAGACCTTTACAATGCTTCAAAGCCAGCCGAGCCTGGAAACGTCTGGACAAGCCAAGCAGCAGCTTCCAGCCGCTCTGCCCCATCCCCTTCCCTTCTCTCCCTGTGGGGCTGCTCTCTGCTAAGCAACGCGGGACGGGGCTTTTTGGGGAAGCGAATGCAAGACCCTGGCTAACTTCTGTCCCATATTTCAACTTCCAAGGCCCAACATCAAACATGTCACTGCAGCCTGAGCCCCCATGAGCCTGACGGAGGAGCAAAAAGAGAGGGCTGGAGGCAGCAGATCCTAATCTTTATTAAATAAGAACAAAGCTTATGCCGGCTAATGAGAGAAACAAACCGATGAAAGATCCGGCGAGCTCCTCAGAAGGACACAAAGAAATTCTCTCTGAACAAGAGCAGGCTAAAAATATTCCCGAATATTTATTTTGCTGGCAATGGCTTCACAGGCTCCAGATTCAATGCCGCCTCTTTGGGGATTGGTATGGCCGTCGAAGTGATTTCAGAGGGTGCTCCGAACTCTGCATGACGCCCGGAGCCGCAGCAGAAACAGCCTTGCAAGCCAAGATGCAAGAGCATGATCTGCCTCAGTGCTGTGAGAAGACAGCCAGTCCCTGTACACCTCTGGTTCTCTAAGAACAACAGGGTGGTTTTACCATCAGTTTAGGCCCATCATCCTGTTTGGAGCCAATGTGTAAGAGCCAGAGATGCTGCAGGTGTTTTTCTCCAGTGTCAGTCCCTTTCTCGACATGGGTCCCTGTGCATGGGCTGCTGAGGCCGCCAGCGCCAAGACCAGCACTGATGCTGTGCACCCTCTGCATCACGACATCAGACACATCAGGGACAACCCACAGGAAACTGGGAACACTGGTGGTCTTTTCCAGCTCGAGCCCACACTGTTCCCCCAGCGAATCTCCATAACCAGCTGGCCCTCACCAGCTCCAAGTCTCCTCTCTGCAGCAAGCCACAGCCCACGCAGCCATCATCAGTAAAGGTATGGACATCATTTTCAATCAAACCCAAAACCACGTGAAGTTGCCCAGATTGCGCACGTAGCGTAATGAACTCCAAAGCACAGACTGTGCCTGGGGAAACCAGTCAGGGTGGGGAGCATTTTGGGAGGCTGTGCTCAGCCTGGTGTGGGCTGTGGATGCCAGCAGGCAAGGAGCTTGCACCCACACAAGTGTTTGCAGAGATTCAGCCAACCCAGCTCTTTCGCTCCTCCTGCCCTTGCCACCTCACATAGGCCCCCACAACCTCTGTCCAGCCCATCATCTCCAGAGACAATGGGAGTGATGGCAACCACCATACTGGATCAGACCGCCTGGCTGGGGCAGGTGGGCAGCTTCCCAGGCTGCTCAGAAATTCAGCTTCGCAACTGCCCCCCGCTTTCCCATATGGGCTGAGCCCCAAACCTCAGCCTTGACTGCCACTGAACTTGGCTGAAAATGTCGCTTCCAAAGGCAAAAGCAATGCAGCAACGAGGTCTGCAGTTCCTCCTCCACCTCTGCCTTCGCTGACCATGAAACCTCAGCCTCTGCTCTTTTAATGTACTGTGGCTGAACTTGCTGCCAGCAGGTCAAAGGGAACATAATTTACTCGGGCTTTGATGCATTTGATACAGTTTGGGGTGAAAAGGGAGAGGGGGAGGACAGGAGACGGAGGGGATAAGCGGTGGCAAGGAAGGAAGAAGGTTGCCTGGTTGTATGGGAACTGGATTAGTATGAGGATGACAGAGCCATTTTCTAGCCAAGAGGGACTTAGCAATAACCAAGAGGGTTTTGACTGGAGCAGGGGCTCCACGTGCTCAGATCAGCGCAGTGGGTAGGAGGCAGCCTGAGCATTTGTCTGCAGGCCCCTTTTTATCTCTTTCTCCAGTTAGGAGATTGGGAAGGGGAGGGGGAGGGGAGCGTTTGTATTCTGTATAGCCTGGAGAGTCCTTTTACTGCTCAGGCAGGACCACGGGACAGTTGTATTTCCCCTCCTCGCAGCCAGTTCTCATCGTGTTTGCGTGTCCTTACACACCCTCCTTGTCTTAGAGCCCTTCGCCAGCTGCTTCGTGAAGCCCCCCTGCCCATTTTCCTGCTGGAAGGATGTTGCAAGGCAGAGGGCAGGTAAATAAACCCACGTGGTACCGTAGGTGGCTTTTTTGGAGAGAGAAACTGCAGGTACCAATTGCCCAGTCTACACTCAGAGCATGGAGAGCTCGGACACCGAGGCCAGGCTGCAGCCAGGGGAGCGCAGCCCTTACATTGCTTCTGGCTGGGCTTTTTTGCAGCAAGATGGTCCAGATCATCTTGCCAGCTCTGTCCGCACTGGTGTTGTCCAAACCCCAAAATACTGTGCAGACATCCACCCTCTACCCTTCTCATTCCTCTAGCAACCACCATCAGCCTTGGAGAAGTCAGGGGCCATCACGTGCCTCTTGCTGTAAGTTTTTCTACAGGTACCAAAGCTGTACCTTGGCTATAGGCTTCAGGGCAGGAGCCAGCAGCTTTTGCAAAGGGCCCCTCCTGATGGCAACACTTTCGGGTCACACCACACACCTCACTGGGCTGTGAGCACTTGGGTCACAGTGATGCTTTCAAACACAGGTCGCTTCCCCCTTTTTTTGTAGGGGGTTTGAAACAGGAAAACGGCAACATCTCTTGTGAGAACCTAAATACTTTACCCTCCAGCTTTTGTCTTGGCTGGCTGGTGTTTACACAGGGGCAGAGAGGCCAGGAGGAAGCGAAGCGATGTGGCTGCTGTGGTTTCAGTTCTCACTCCACCTCACTACTGAGAAACTGGACCCATGGTTTGGTTTGTGGCTGGGAGGGAAGAGGAAAGGTCCTTGGATCTGATCCCTGCTGGGGAGGCTCTCCCAGCCCCGCAGAGGCACCAGCAACGCTGATGGGGGGCCTTGAAAAAGAGGAGAGAAAACCAGACCCTCAACAAACCCCGCTCCAGCAGCCCACGGTGCATTAATATTCATTGCAGACCGAGGGGTGTAAATTCACTGCTATCTCCTCAGAGTTTGCCGTTTATGCCGTTCATTTCAAATAGATGTCACTACTGCCTTATGAGCACTCCTCCGAGCCAGCCGGTTAAATGGACCTAGTGCATTATAGTAATGGAGTAACTGTATAAAAACAATGAAATCCAATCTCTTTAAACTGATTTGATGTCTGCCTGAACCACAACATTTCCTGCTAATGGCTTCCTTCATTTTGTAACCGTGATCTCCACCTGATCAGATTACAGCTGTTTTTAATTACAAAGCTAATAGAGTTTGTAGGCAGTGTCAGGCAGACGGCGCATGCCTGGGGTGGGCACAGGGTGGAGGGGAGCCGGCGGGGGCTCTGCGTGACTCTGCTAACACACTCAGCCCGTCAAGCTGACTGTCAAAACACTGGGAGTGGGGGACAGCTAGGAGGAACAGTGATATTTTTTGGCGTGGAGCCAGCACACCGATCTCCAGGCCAGTTTGTGCGACAGCAGACAGCCCTGGGTTGTGCTCCTGCTACATGCTCAGGATGCCTTGTCACCAGGCCAGGCAGCTGGTGATGCCCAGCAGATTTGTGGCATGTTTGGTCCTCCTGTGAGACAGGTGCTAGGGTCACAGGAAGGCATGAGAAGGGCAGAAACAGCTTTTCTTGATGATGGAGTGTAAAAAGACCAAGAGAAAGGAAAAAGAAAAGAAAAAAGACCAGAACAGGGATGCGTGGTGCCATTTGACTCTGCAACTGATGGGGCAGGAAAGAGCATTGTGGATAACTGACAGTGGAAAAAGCCCTTGAGATTGATGTCTTTCTTACGGAATAGTGCAGTCAGCTGCAGGGTCTGCATCTTCTGCCTTGCCTCGGCCCAGACAGCAAACCCCTGGGGACCACCTCCACAGCTCAGCCCCATTCCCAGTGGCCTCGTTTCTTCCAGTGGTTCATTTGTGTACTGATTGCTCCATCTCTCCAGGTTAGGGGCACAGATCAGCATAGCTGCAGGGGGAGAAGCAGTTCGAAAAAGCTGTTCCAAGCAGCGCTGGCCAGGAATGCCTGTATTCAGCAGAGCATGTGCATGGCAAGCCCCAGTTTGACTCTCTGATGGTGGGGAAAAACCTATGAGTGTTACAGATTGGTGCTGGGTAGTCCATGCTGATGTTTAGGATTCAGCTGAGACTCCGTTGAAGTTGGCTGAAACATCTCAGCAAAGAAACAGCAGCATCTCCCTCTCATACCTCCCTGTCCTGCCATGTGAACTTCTTTTGTGGGCTGGTGGAGCTACTCTTGTCTACCAAAGCATAGCGCCAGGCAAGTGGGATGGCTTGGTGGCAAGCAACCCACTTACAGCAGCTGAGGAAGGGTGGGAGCAGGCAAGAGGAGGACCCTGACTCAGCCAAGCCTCCATGGGGGTGTCCCTGGGCAGTGTGAGCCACGTCAGAGGTGCCCCACTCGATTCACCCTGCTGCAGGAGATGCTCGTCCCTCGCTGTTGTAATGCCAGAGCTGCCCACGTCGGGTTACGCACCAACCTTGTAAATGATTTAGGGTCCACATCAAGAGCGCATCAATTATGTACCCTGGGACTTAATTATTTAGCTTGACAGGAGTCTCTTCCCTTAATTTCATTGTCTTCTCAGTCTCCCCTTTCACAACAGAGCCATGGATGCTCTGCTGGGAAGGGTACGTTGTCGTATGTCTCTGCTCCTTCCCAGTACTGCCCAAACTCATCTATTTCCCCCTTCCTTTAGTGAATGAGGAAAACAAGCCCCACACATGACACTGGGTCAAAGTGAGGGTCTGGGCCTGTGCACCACAGCTGCTGTGCTCTGCCCTTGAGGTGTGTTAGGGACTGGACTCTGCCACTGGTCCTAATTGAGCAAATTTTGAAGAATCTGGGGATGCTGTAGGGGCTTTGGGTGTTGGGATGAATTTCTGTGATTTCCAAAGTCCTTTCCGATGCCTGGTCACCCATCAGCAGCCAGAGAAGAGGGTTCCTATAGCCCTTCCAGGTGCTCCCTGGCAGCACTGGGGGTGCTGCCCGCCTGCCACACCAAGAGCCATCAGCACATACTACCATTCCAGTCAGCACTTCCCTCCTCTCCTCCCCTCCCTCTTTTCTTCTCCTTCCACCTCTCCCTTTAACCGAACTTTTAAACCCCATGTCTGGTGCAGATTTTTACAGTAACTGAAGCCTTTGAGAATTGTTACTGCTGTGCTGTTTTCACAGTGACATTACTATGCGCTGCAAAAATGACGAGCATCAAAAGTCGGTCATTGCTGCTGGGAGGCCACGGGTCACAGCAGCCACAGGAGAGCAGGAGATGAAGACGTGGCCACGCTCAAGGGGCACAGCTCAGGCAGGCGAGGCCCCAGATTTGACAGGATTTCCTCTCCGCATCATCTCTTCGTCGTGTCTTGGTATGTCTTTAAACATGTTTATTTTTCAACCCTTAAAAACTACCTTTTCCTAAAATAAATAAATGAAGCTAAGACCAGGAGCCTAGGATTTTAAAGCAACCCTACAATAACAAAGCAGTGTGTGCAGATCAGTTGTCATCAGCAACCCTACAATAACAAAATAATACACGCAACCCCATGCAAGGCTGAAACAACCACTATGGGCATGTGAGGAAGGAAATATATTTTCCAGCGTTGAGCTTAACAAGACTTTGTTCTGCAGTAAACTCGGGGGTCAGAATGGGGATGTAAGGACCAAAACACCTTGAGCAGCGTAACTTTAATGTCACGCAGCAGGCAGGGTCATCGGACATGCAGCAAACACCGCTTCATTAGCGTGGGGTTTAATAGTCTGGAAAAGGAAAAGAAAGCAAGGTTTTGCGATGAAACAGGAAGTTCCCTCGAATCCTGGAGCCTTTGAAGAATTGTCAAAGGAATGAGAAGTCTGTATGTTTGAAAAGGCTCTGGGTAGTGGAGCCAGAGGGGGCAGGGGGACACAGGGAGGGAGGCACCAAGCACAGGCCTTCTCCAGTCCTACACTCCACTCTTTGTTCCCCTTTTCTTTTTTTCTTAAATTATTTGATGCTTTTTCATTGCTTTTTTTTTTTTTTTTTTCTGACACACACACACGCACCCTCTGAGGTTAGCAGGAGTTTTCTCAGAGTTAGAGCAAAGCCACGATCCTACATCGGGCTGCTGCTGGCACGGCTTTGCCTGCACCTTGCTGCAGAGCGGTGAGTGGAAGTAGCTCTGTGATCCAGGCTCTGCTCATGCCTGACACACAAAACCATTTTTTTGAGGAAGTGTTTCTGGAGTTCGAAAAGGTCTTGGTTAGCTGTCTTTTTTTTTTTTTTTTTTCCCTTTTTAAAATTTATTTCTGCCCCTTCTATTTTTCGGGCATGGCACTTCTGTGTGGCTGTGGGAGCAGATGGGCAATGCCTCCCCTTCCCAGAGTGCCTGGGGTTGACCAAGAGACACCAAAGAAAAATCCCTGTATGATTTCTGACACATTTTCTCAGTGTTTGAAATACAAATATGTGGAAAAATTGTAGTGTCGTGGCTTAGCTGTTAGTAGAGGGAATCTAGTTTCTGCAAAACTGATGCTGCTGCTGATGTTTCTGAGGGCTGAGTTTAAAGGCCTGTTGCATGCCCATAAAGAGGACTGGACACTAGACCTAAGAGAGGTTTTCAGCCAGCTGAAGGCATCAGGAGGGTGCCCAGCACTGGAGGGATGCCTGCAGGCGCTTCTTCACAGGGAATGGGTTTAATTTCCTTGCAAACCCAGGGTAAGGAGGACCAGCTTTTTCTTCCTACCCACCAAGGGAAACAGAATCTGCCTCTTCCCAGGCAAAAACTGCTGGCGATGAGTTACCTTCTGCACTTGCAGCATGTCCTTCCTGGCACCCAGAAAGAGCAAGACATGAGCAACAAGGTGAACGTGAGGGAGCACCCAGCTGCTCGGCAGAGAGGGCGAGCCTGGTGAAGGGAGCCTGGAGGGAAAGCCAAGAGACTGTCATGACACTGCACTTTCCTCTGTGCTAATTGTACACTTGGGACCAAATTTAGACTGGTGTAACTCTGCTGAAGTCACTAGGGATTAATTTGGCTTCTGGTGGCTCCATTGTTTTAGCTAAATGAGTCAGAAGAAGCAGCCTATTCTTATCTGCGCACAGTGGGGCGGTGACAGTAATGGCTTGGTGAGGCAGACCCCAAAAGCAGCATGACTAGGACCCAGGATCAGGGCTACCACGAGCCGAACGGGGCTGCAAGAGGAAATGTTTTGACATTTGGGTTATAGATGGAGGCAGGCTCGGCGTGGGCGCGCTAGCGGTGCTCACCGCTGCTGCAGGCGGAGGGGAAGGGGGCTGTCAGGTTCCCTGAATATTCGGTGGTGCCGTTTGGAGTTCCTCAATTCTTCAGCCACCGGAGAGGGAAGCTGTGGCTCTGGAAGGGGCACGTGGTGTCTAAGGGGACTTCACACTGCTTCCCGGCCCAGTGAGAAAAGGAGCCAAGGCTGGAAACATCCAAAAAGCACCGGCTGCATCCCTGGGCTGCTCGTGCATCTGTCAGCAGCCGGGTGCAGGGAAGGAGGGATGGGACAGAGGATGGGCTTGCACAAGGTTGGAAGAGATGCCTGGGGCATAAGTTCTGCCTGCTGACACAAAGCAGCATGCCACTTTTAAGTGTGTTGTGCATTCCCTCAAACTTCTGGAAAAGTCAGGATGGTTGGGAAGTTTTGATTTTTCCAGCCCAGGTTAGGTGCAAGTTGCTTCCCAGCAGAAAGGTGGTTTTTGTGGGAGCTCTGTGCCTCAAGCAGCCAGCACCCAGCCTTGTGGCAAGCAGTTTTGGAGGGGAAATGGTGTGGGCAATGGAGACGAAATCATTGTCCTTCTTCCCATGCCTGCTGCTGCACCCAGTCTCCTCTTTTCATGCTGTACCCACTGGGCAGATAAGCACAAGACTTCAGACTCTGAGGCTTTCAAGTCTGCACCTTTCACCATGGGTAAACACGCTTTAAAGCAAGTACAAAGGCAGATCTTCTGAGGATGGAGATAACAATAGGTAGGAAGGGAGGGGAGAGCAGACCTGGAGCCTCCCTGCTCCCAGCGCTCCTGCACCTCCGTGGCTCAAATAGGCACATTCCCAGCATCCAGGGCCAGATAATAAGCAGAGCCACAGCAGCTATTCAGGAGGCTCTGACCCTGGCTAGGTAACTACATAATGAGCCTGTTTGAATTGCTCCCGTCCCTGCCAAAGGGGTGGGATCGGGGGATGCTTTTGTTTGCAATAATGAACCTGTAATTATGCTACATTTCTTGGTTTTAGCCACATTTTTTGTGTGCGTGTTGTTCTCTTTGTATTGACAGATTTATGGCCAGGATACTCCGCTGCACCACCAGCCGTACGGCACTGTGTGGAGACTGTCTGACTGTTGTCTCGGAAAGGTGTGGGAGGGGGGGGGGGGGGGGGGGCCCTTTACACTACCCCAGCCCCTGAAGGGTTAAATAAATGCATTAAAATTAATACAAATGGCAGAGGTGCTGCCTTTCCAAAAGTCACTGGTTTCAGCAAGGCAAAACCAAATCTTTTGAGCTTCAGGTGAATAATAATAATATTTTAAAAAAAAAAAAAGTAGGAAACGATTAAACTGCATAAATAAATAAATAACACACCAGATTTCAGCTCCAAGGCGCTCAATGAAATTACACTTTGAAATGCAAGGATTAAGCAGGGTAGGTGACAAGGTAACTTTGTTAACAGGCTAATCTCTCGCCTTAACAGAGACAGGGGATTTACATGTGACTGCACAAAACTGCTTTATGGTCTTTTTTTCCAGCTGGAGATGGTAGGAAGGGGGCAGGATGAAATGGGACAGGGTTGGATGGTTTAGAGCCATTTGTAAGATGGGTTTAAACTGATTTTTTTATTATTATTATTATTTTAGGTTTGTTTGTGGTTTTCTTTAAGCAAGTCTGCATGGAAATGTGTCACCAATAATCAGCTGTTTCCAAACAGTTCAGGTAGGGGTTGATGAAGATGTCACAGCATGATGAATAATTGGGTAAAAGCATTTGTGGTGCTCTTTCTCCCTGAATGGTTTTATTTGTTTTCTTGTAAAAAGCCAACCAGCAGCATGGGCCATTCAAAATGTTATGTCAGGACTTCTTTGCCCTGAGTCTATCCCTGAATTTCAGCACTTCTTAATCAAAGGCTGTGTGAAATCTAAATCCAGGTTACTATGGCCTTTTTTTTTTTTTTTTTTTTTTGGGGGGGGGAAGAGAAGAAAAAATAAAAATAAAAAAACCTTTATGTCTTTACATTTCTGTCTGTTACTAAAAGTGACCGTGATGGGCAGAGGAATCTGAAATGAGACCTGAATCTTTCCTGTGAGGTTTTGTACCATAGGGTGCCCACTTCACTGCACCCAGGGTTGAGCCACCCCTCCCTCCTCCAGCAGGCAGAGAGCTCCTGGCTTTGCAGTTTAACCTCTTGCCTGTCAGTGTGGATCTCCACCATGAACCAGAGGAGATGTGGGGGAGCAACCAGAAGTTCAAATTTTCTCCAGACTTCATTTCTGGATAAAAATGACAATGAGAAAACCATCTCCTCCATAATGTTCATTTGAAATTCAACAGAAAACAGCAGGCAGAATATGTTCTCTGGTTTTAAATAGATCTGGTGAAAGTATTTATCATGTCATATTCATTGCAGCATTTCTAGGGTGTTTGTGCTGGCTGCAGGCGGAGGGACTGATCCTGGAAGGAAACTCAGTGTCAAGTCCCTAACCCATTTCCAGATTCATGTGGTGGACCATTTCTAGATGAGATTTCAGCTTTTTCAGGTGGGTGAGGATGATCTCCTCTATGAGGGCATGGGAATGGATGTCCTAGTGAGGGAGGCTCTGCCACTGGGTCAGGGAAAAATTGCTTTTCGCTTTGCTTTGATGCCTGGGTAGCAGGAGAGACAATGGTTTCACACAGGAGGGTTGTGAACCTCAGTTGAGTACAACTGTTTAAAAGTTTTCAAACCATCAGCCCTAAGAGTCTTCCCTACTAATGCTGGAAAAACAGAAAAACAATGTGGTCAAGCATTGCCCCTCAGCCTCCAGACCTCAGGGTTATGTCCATTCCCGCATTTCAAGCTGCCTTTGCAGGAAGGCACATGTGAAGTGCTCACAAAAGGCACATGAAGGTTCAGCACTGCATCTGCCCAAAACCACCGTGGCCAGCTTGGCCAGTGACATACCAGCAGGTCACGGAGCCAATGGCAGTACAGGCAGAGGTCAGAGCCGCAGTGGTGCGGCAGGAGGGGAGGTGGGGGTACGGGACAGGGCTGTCACAAGCACAGCAGGTGGCTGTTTCCCCTGGGGAGCCATCTGACTCTTCAAAGAAAATGCTCAACTTTGGGTTGAGTTGACTGAACCTGATAGAAGTGCTGGTCCAAGCTCCAGCCGTGACGTGGCCGCTGGGGACCTGGACCCTTCTGCGCCTCAGCAGCGATAACCAGAGCACACCCTCCACACAGCGTATGGGTGACAATAAAACTTGTCGGCTTGCCGCTGCCCAAGGGCTCGAGCTTGTGCACAGGTCATGCAGGCTGCCATGTGCCAGGTCCTAGCAGGGCTCATCGGAGGTGGACTGCTGTCTTGTGAGCACATCAAGCACTTTCCCATGCATGGATGGAACACAAAGCATGAATTACCCACTTTAAAAATCAGACATAAGCCCAACTCTGAAGTTTATCCACCATTTGGGCGCTAAAACATATTCAAACTGAGCATCAGACATTTACTCTGCACAGGAATCTGACCAATTGTTTCCCTTCTCTCTCTCCTCCTTATACCTTAAATCATTTTGACCTTTAATTGGCCCTAATTTGCCCACAGACGGCCCTGGGACCCTTCAACACATTTGCTTGTAATTGGGTCCCTTTGTTATTTTTCCAGAGAGCCACTGCTGGTTGTTTCTTTTTGAAAACATTGTGGCATGTCATTGAGAGCGGAGCCGCTTTTAAATTAGCCCTGCTGGGGGCCAGGAGAGCCCTGTGAAAAGCCCAGCAGAGAGAGACAGGGCTATCTAAATGCAATTATCATATCACTGCGAAAATGTGAAACCAGCCTGAGCTTAAGCAAACATCACACGCCCCTCGGCTGGAGGGTGGTAAATACTTTGCTGGGAGGCACGAGGTCGAACGCCAGCAGAAGAGGTTATCCTGCCATCACACATTCTGCCGGGCGAAGTGGCGAACGTCTCTCTGCCTCTTGCTCCCTACAGCTGGGAATGTAACTTGGAGATGTGTTTTCCTCAGAGGTTTTATTCAAATTCACCTTATTTCAGCATGGTGGTTTGCAAGCAATCGCTCTGGTACAGCTATAGGGCACTGCGCCGCGGAGCAGGAATAGGAAAGTCCAGGCAAGGAGCAGCCATAGCAGTGAGCAACCGTATTAGCAGACAGCCGGCCCTGTGTGCGCTCTTAATCTGGCTGTGGCCACAGTTTGCCCCTAGCCCCACTCATAATGTCATCAAGATCTTAACAGTCCAAAGCTAAGTTAGAACAGCAAGGGATAATACCGCAGCTAGATAGCATCTGCGCTGCCTCCTGCGCTAATGGACAGTTGTTCTGTAACCGAGTCTCCCAGCTCAGTTAGCCCTGCAGCATGGAGACCTTGCTTTAATATTCGCTCTGTGCAGACCTTAAAATCAAGTTAAGTTACAGTGCTGTCAAGCATCTGACCACGGGTTGTTATGCTGATGGTCCTCTTGTCACCAGCTGAGATTGAAGCTGGTGCCCAAGCAGCTGGGAGCTGCAGCGTGTCCCGTAAGGTCATTTTAGTACCAGATCCCAAATAAGTTTACTTTCCATGGCTTAAAGCATTCATGCAGGCAGCACCCACAGAGTTCCGCTGCCTTGGAATAGGTTAGTGAACTACATGTCACATTGTACAGAAAATCAAGTCAGCCGTGGCTGGCAAAAGCCAAGGCTGGATTTCTGCCCTGCAGAGGGGAGTTTTGTATCAGCTCAGTCTGTCTGTGTGTGGCTCCAGCAAGGAAAAGACACTGCTGACACTAGTGGAGGTCAATGGCAACTGAGAAGGACTTGCTGCTCTGCAAAGGTAGTATGTATGATGACGCCTCCTCTCCCTCGAGGCTGTGCGCTGAGACAGGCATGGCAAGACAGGGATCGCAATGTGAAAGACACGTTTGGAAGGAGGGCAGAGTCCTGCCCTACCAGCATGGCTGTTAAATCCTAGCTGAAGCCAGTAGATGGGCCCTTAGAAACAGACAAACCTCGCAAGTCCTCTGTTGCCCATGGATATTTCTTCATCTGAGGGACTGGAAGCTGTAGCTCCTAATGGTCAAGGCATCTAGTTAGAGTGGCAGCTGGAACTGGCTGAGTAAAGTGGGTCTTACTAGTTGGCAGCAAGACTCCTAGTTGTGTAAAGTTGCTACCATAATCTGGCAACATGGAACTGGCTCTGAGGTGCTGGGGGAAGAAGTCCATCAAAGTGTCCCCCTTGCCCTCACCACGTCAGACCCTGCTCTCCCAGAGCCATGTGAAAGGGGCAGCACTCCTCTGCCCAAACCTCCACCAGCTGGGGCCACTCACCCAGAACACAGAGCCCTGAAGGCTGCTGGCACAGAGCAGCTCCTGGGTGTGACCGGAGCGCAGGTTTTGGCCAGGACATCACATGCAGACCTGCAACTGCAGCCAAGTCCTTTTCTAAGGTTAACATGGAGCCAGCAGGCCTGGGGGTGAGGTTTGGGGTCCACATGATGCACCAGGCATGGCTGGGTTCTCCTTTGGAGGACGGCCTGCGCGTGGGAAGCACAGCCCCACCAAAGCAGGGCTGAACACTCTGGAGTCTGCAAAACAAGGTGGGAAGCATTTTTGTAGTCGTCTTCAGAATCTGCCTCTCTCTTCTGACTTAACTGTACATTTTTCCCAGGGTTTTCTGATGTTTCTATGCAGCTTGTTTAGGATCCAAGGCATTTTACCTCTGTGGGTCAGAGCCCACATCTGACCAGAACCTCATTACCAGTCTTAGGTTAAGACTGAAGACCCTCAGAGTCCAGCAGTGGATCCCTGCAGTACAGCTGTAAGGGAGGACAGCATGCACCGTGAAGAGTTTACAGCATCAGGCTCAATCCTGGCAGATGCTGGTCCATATAAGTATGTTTAGACACACGATCCTTCCCCTTGAGCTCAGAGTGCCCAGGATTCTTGCATATGTAAATGTTCTGTTCGCAAAGGCAGGGCTCTGTTTGTATTGCCTGCTTACTAATTTAAGTTTATATTTAAGCTTCTGATTTTTTTAAAAATCCATCCATAATTTTAAGGAAAGGCTTTTTGCTGTGCTTTTTAAGCAGATGTCTGAAATATTCCTTGTGAGTTCAGTGTGTTGCTGCAGTAGATACAAAGTCTGGGTCCAGTAGTTTGCGACAGGGTCTCTCATTTTGCACAATGATGAAGGAGCATGAGAACTGTGCTGTACAAAGCCTTGTCAACCTACTGCCATTCCTGACAGTTTTTTGTCCCGGTTGCTACTAGGATGTGCTTTCTCATGGTCAGACCATTATATAGGTCTGTGCTTGGTGCCAAGTCAGAAAGCTGGTCATCTGTCCTGCCTTTGAGCAAGACAAGTGCAACAGGGCATGCCTGCCTGCGCCAGCTCCTCTTACAAGCCCAAAGCCTCTCTGGGAGCTTGGAGAAAGCCAAAGCATCACCCTGGCATAGGGAGGAGATGTCCATATCATGGAAGCCCTTTGACAGCACCAGCTTGGTCAGACCCAGAGAAAAAATGCCTTGCTGGTAGGGGACAGTGGCATGGCAGTTTGCTCCTGCCATGCTCCAATTACAGTGCGTGGAGCAGCAGAGGGTACTGGTCTTCAGGACCAGCACTAGCAAATTCCCCTTTCAATAATTCTTTTTTTATTATTATTAAAACAAAAAAGCCTGAATGGTCAAGCAGGAAGAAGTCATTTTTCCAAAGTACTTAGTGATGAATTTGGGAAAATTGGAGGGAGGCCAAGGAGCTACAACAGAGAGTACAAGCTGGGTGACTTTCCTGGGAGTGACCAGAGAAGGTTTCAAAGCCACCAACCCCCCCTTCCCCACCACTGCCACAGGAAAGCGAAAACCTTGGCGGGCAGAGGAGCTGCTGCCACCGCCACTGCCTCCTTTTCTTGCTGCCAGATAAAGAGGACAGACTCTCCTTTTTCAGCCCATTCTGCTCACACAATGGGAGAGGGGGATCAGCGCCAAAATTACAAGTGTGAGCCCTTAATGCATCAGGTTGAACAATGGGCTTCGGAGACGTCTGCCTTGTCGTGAGGAGCAGTACAGCTAGTTCTGACTACCCAGTGCCATGGAAAAAAACCTCATTGTCCTGGTGAAATACTCCCCAGAATGAAAACACCCTCCTCCTCCTTTCTTCAGCTTCCTAATGGGAAGCAAAATAACAAACCAGGCCCACAATTAAACAAACATGCCACTAACTGAGCAGAGCTCAAGTGTAACAGATGTTGTTGCAGTTGGACCAGGCTGGAGGCTGGGAGCAAACTGCGCTGGCTGGCTGCAGTTCCTGGGACACTGTTGCTGCCACGGTTTCTTTGCCACACCAGGGCCTTCTCCCTCCACCAATCTTTCTTCCATTTTCTCCAGTGTTCCTTTTCCTTGCTCTTCTCCTCTTGGAACAGCCCTTCTGCTCATCCTGCCCAGCCACCCCATTTCGTCCCAGTATCTCATTCATCACTTCATCATTTTCATTTTTTAACACTCAAACCCACAGGTTTTATTTCAGAAAAGCTCAAGAGAAAGGTCAAAGCCACTTCAATGAACTTTTTAGACCATTTTAATATAGGAGAACATAACAATTATTTTTCTCCTTTTATTTTTTCTTGCTTACATCCAGTGCAGGGACCAGCTCTGTCCCCTCACTGGCACACAGTCTCCACGAGGGTGCTCAGTGCCACCTCCCAGTTCCTGCAGCCCCCCTGAGTTTGATGGTTGTGATGCTGGTAGCTGTGGGGCTGCAGCTGGGCACACGTGAGATTCCCATCTGAAAAGTGCTGTCCCCCCGTTGCTGTTCCTGAAAACTGCTGGTGCCTCTGCCACACAAGAAATTTGGTGTTGGAGAGGGAACGGAGATGGCTAAAGAAGGGCAAGCAAAAGGGAAGCTGTGTCCTTTCCACATTCAGCTGGAACACATCTTCTCTGGGGCTTCACAACCCTGGTGCAGTCCATAATGGGGGTCTTTTTACCTCTGAGGTTTAAAGTCCCTAGGTCCCCATATGGCACCAACTGATGCTTCTGACAGCCCATGCATCCCTGAGCTTTACTGGAACCTGTTTCTTCCAACTCCGTGTCAAAGGCACCAAAATAATTGGGCACATCCCAGAGCCAGAGGCTGGTTGGCCTTGCTCACTCTCCTGCAGAGCTGTGTCAGGGTCTTATGCTGCTGGAGGAACAAGAGGGACTCAAGAGTTCAAGCAACCCCCAGGGTTGGGCACAGTCTTCTCAGGCCTTCGGGTGAGTCCCTAGAGCAAAATCTCCCTGTCTCTTCTGGGAGCCATGGTCACCAACACCTCACTGAGGTGTTTTGAAGAGGAATACAGGGCTGTAGCATGGGCCATCTGTGCCCACACAGGTTTTTGACTTGTCTTTTGTTCTACTTGCTCTTGTAAGTACAAAGTCCTGTGCCTTACCCCAGGCTGCCGTAGCGACTTCTGCAACTATTAATAGAATCTTGAAGATGTAAGAAAAGTTACTTCTCTTTCTCCTTCAAGCAGGGGAGCTGGAAGAAGTGGGAAGATCCCCGAAATCTTCCCTGAGCTGTCTCAGAAACAGGGGCTGGACCAGCCCAAAGGCCCCCAGAGCCACAGCTCACTGGCACAGTTTGGGACTGGAGCATCCCCCACCCGCCGTGCCCAACAATGCTGTGGGGTAGAGCAGGTAAGCCGCTCAGAGTGAAGCCTTGCTTGGTTTACCCTGTTTGCTTGTTAGGTGAGATGGGCTGGATACCCCGAGGTACTGGCAGTATTAAGCCCACATCACCTCTCAATGCTCTGCTTTGGTAAGGAGCCAGCCAAATGCACAGTCACTGTGGACCAGGTCTGCTAGTTCACCACGGCAGGGGTCAGAGCAAGAGCAGCACAGCCACGGATAGCTCTGGCCAGAACTGGCTCTCCTGTGCTCCCAGATGGCTAGCACAGCACCGAGCGATACTTCCACTCATATGACAAAGTTGTGAACAAGCAACAGGGAGCCCTTAGCAAAAAGCTCCCCTGCTGTCAAAACCCCCTTCCAGTTCAAAATGAAAACCAAGTCCAGGTGAATGTCCAGGTATTCCAGACCAGGGTAGTGCTGAAGGTAAATCACAGCAAGCCAACCAACCACATACTGGTTTACTAATCGCCTGAGTTTTGGGGTTTTATACTTTTGAACTACTTACACTGAGGCAAAGCACCTCAGATGGAAAATTTGATCACAGTATTGGGTTTTACTTCCTTTTTCACAGTTGATACACACAGTGTGTGCACATATGTGACTGCACATTTGATAAATACAGCAGATTTACGAGGTCGGCTCCATTAGAATAGAACAGTTGATGACATGAGCTAAAATGACTAAGAATTACCATCCAGAAGTGGATGTAAAATTCTTAGACTTCAAGAAACTCAGGGGAAGTCCTGTCCTATAAAACACTGGTGCTTTGTTCAGAAAATGCATCTCTCTTTTCGCTGCCCTTCATTCTTCACCCCACCCCCTTCTTTCTCTCATTTTAAACTCAAGTTTACCTCTCTTCAGTTCCCACTTTGTTGCCCACAGCATCTTTTATTTTCACAGCAGCTTGGCAATGCAGATTTTGAGACTAAGACCTACGGGGACACACATTATTATAGTAATGTATCTGGGCTGTGGCTGCAGAGCACCCACCACCACCACCACCCTCTCACTAGCTCTGGGGCTTACTGGATCCTGCTCTGAGCCTGATCAGGATGCTGAGCAGCAAAAGGAAAGTCATTTTTGGTTGGTTTAGTTTTATGCCAGCTCAACACATGGAGGCAATTCTTTACCAGGTCAAGTGAGAAAAGGAATGGAAAAGAGAGAGACCATGTAGGACAGCAGTGCTCAGCAGACAGGTTGGCTAGGGATGCTGCAGAGCTGCTGGCTCCAGCCCTCTTTTTTATTTTTTACTACTGGTATATTCTGTGTCTTGCATGGATGTTTGTTCCAGTTCTTGCTCAAGTCACTGACCTGAACATACTCTTTACCAGCAGCTCTCTACTTAGTCCCATCCCAGTGAAGAACTATGTGGCTTCTATATTTCAAAGCCTTTTTAATTTAGGTCTTCTGTATGCAGGACTATTTTGATAAAGCTGGGGAAGTGATGACACAAACAGTTGACAACACAAATAGTTTTGCTGGCAGGTCAGAAGAGGTGGCAACCTCTGGATGAGAGCCATGAAAAGCAGCTGTGAACAGACACCTCTGCACAGAGCTCAGCTGCAGCTGAAACAGGATGCACAACCTGGGGCTTCAGTCAATGTTTCATCAGGTCAAAGGAAGGGACAGGGTGAATCAGTCCAGAGCAAATGAAAACTATTCTGAATGCCTGCTCATAAAACCAAAGGGAACGTCTTTTTCTGAGATCTGAAAAGATTTGTCTAATTCTCCACCATTCTGTTATTTCTGTTGTCGATCTAGTGCCTGGTTTCATTCCCATCCCAGACAAAAGCAGAAATGCTGGGATACCACAAGTAGTTGTTGGTCTCTGTAACTCTTCAGGCCAGGTAGAAGCAGAAGTAGTGGAAATTTCACATAAATTATCCACACGGTATTTAAAGGTGTGTCTGTACTCTCTTGAGTGTCTCAGCCTCTTCCAAAGCAGATAGTGTAAGGCACCAGCAATAGCAGCATTTCTGACTATGATTCACTCTGATTTGGCTGCAACATCTCAGATGCCTCAGATCCCAGGAGCTCTTGAGAAGTATAACCTCTATGCATCATTTCAGGTCCAACCAAACATGTATTGGAAAGTGCAGGTAAAGTGAAGGGGAAACACCCTATGTGACACAGAGCAAGGAGTGAAGGCAGGACTGAGCAAGACTAAAAGATGCTGCATGACAGCAATTCCCACCCATTGTAACAGCCCTCAGCAGAGCTGCTACAAACTGGAATAGTTTGTAACAGCCCTGAGGGACCAGGGCCAGAGCAAGGGAGATAGCAGCCAGCTTTGTACCCCCTCACAGGACTGAAGCTCAGCATGATTTGGAAAGAAAAGGATCTTTTTTTTTCACTCTGGGAAACCGGAATCTAAGGATGCCAGCTGATGAGGGCTATTCTGACAGAAAATGCCAAATAGGAGTACCACATAACCCTGTGACTGCTCACACTTAATCCTGTGATCGTTTTCTTTTTTAGATCCCTCTGTCCCCTCTGGATGGGAGCCTTCACTTTTGCAGAGCACTGACGATATGATATAATGCTCATGCAGGCCTGGAGGAGCCTTGCTCATCCCAGTGCCACCATCAGGAGAAAAGCATGCCCTTTTGCTGTAGCCACACCAACCTGCAGAAGCCTTTAAGCCTCAGGCCACTGGTGACAGGATGCCTGGCATCTGCCTATGCCTGCAAGCATGCAGCAAGAGCTGTCTGATGCAAAGCCCCTTTGGCCTTGTGTTGCTATGTGAGTCAGCTTCCTTGCTCTTCGCATTTCAATTGCATGCATCCACATCCAATCATTTGGGAATCTCATTGTAACTTGCATAAAGTCCCCGCCGCTCCATAATTACAGGGACCAAACTAAGACAGTCCTTAGATTGTTTGTGAGTCAGGTGATCAGGATGTGGCCTAAGGTATCAAAACTTCCAGCAATAAAGGGGACATCATCCTAGCTAAATCCCCTCAGGGGCTGGTATGTGGCAAGCACTGGAATGCACCACTTTTCTTCATCTTGCTTGATATAATTACTTTCAGTGTTATTTAAAGCTCTGACTAATCACATGGCAATGGCCAGGTTTATAATGCAACAGTGTGTAGCCTGGAGCAAATTCTGACATAATTATACTTTATAAATTCCCCCATTAGAAATGACACTGCACTGGCATTGTGTACAAAGCAGCCATGGTCCAGTCAACTGGCTCTGTGAAAATCTGTCTGACAATTGTTTACCCTGTTGGTATCTTATTGACACTTCCTACAATGATGAAACTGTTACATGACAGCGAGTGGGAGCCAGAGGCTGCACAAGTCTCTCCTTTCCTCTCACTCATTTCAAGTGCAGTCGTTTTCTTGCCTGGTTTTCTCTGGATGAGGGCTTGCTCAGTTCTCATTGCTCTGAAATAGAAAGAGAAGCGCATGGTTATGGTACAAATCACAAAAGCCTATAGAAATCCTGGTTGGGGTTGCATCATTTGCCACAAGAAGCAATTACTCCCCTAGGCCCCGTCCCTTTGCTGCAGTGTGATTATGGACCATTTTAGGATTCGTTCTGACCTGGCATTGCCTTGCGCCATGGCAGGGTAGCAGGAGCCAAGCTGCTCTCCCGCTGTTTTTGGCACATGCCAACAGAGCAGCAGGGCATTGTGATGGGCTAATTTGTCAGACCCTGGCATGTACCGCTGCAAAATGATTGCATGACATATTTGTTTCCCACCACAGTGTCAGGGCTGTGGCACGTTTGAATGGCCTGATGAGGCTGCCCTCTTGGTTGGGAGGAGGCCTGAACTCTCAGGGCTGTGACCAGTGCTATTTGGGCAAAGGCAGCCAAACTTCTCCAGTTTCGGAACACTGATTCAGTGTAGGACAAGGAAGGATTTTGTCCTTTTTGGTCATTATCTTGTGTAAGGGTAGGAGAAAAGATATTGGGAAATACTCGGTAATCTGGAGAAATTCGATGAATGCAATGAATATTGGTTATGAAAATTAAAACTTGTAGAGTGCTTCAAAGGTAGTTTTATCACCTCCCTGAGGAAGGTTCAGGAAGAACTCACTGAAACCATATCTTAAACAACAGGCTTGCTAGCAACAGAATAGCAACAAATGGTGATATCATTCAGAGGACAGGATAGAGGAGTGATTCCAGTCTCCTTCTAACTGGTAATTCAAAGTATGTGGAATGGGATCTGGGCCCTTTCCAGATCTTCAATTTCAAGCTGTCTCAGGAGACCAAGAAGCCTCCAACACAGGCAAACTTAAGAGAGAAATAGAAGAGGGTTTTTGAGTTAAAGCTGGAAAAGAGGGAGAAGTTAAACACCTGCATCCCCACCTGTAAAGGATTGTTCCTTGCAATATGTTGTCTATACCAGTTAATTTACAAAATCCCAAAAGACTGAGTTTCTTAATTTCCCTGTGGAACAGATTATTCTTTAAAGGTGGTATTGTCACATCCATTTGGAAAACTTTGAGGCTTTCTGCAGTACAAGTAACATTGGTAGCGTGTGTCCATTTTCACCAGGTAAGAGCTGAACCTATTAACGCACCTAAACCTGGAGCAATAACCCAGGACTTTTGTTTGTTTGTTTTCAGCATCATCAAGAGAGCTGTGACCTGGATGCACCACACAGTCTCCTTCCTAAACAGTAAGTAATGCCCCTAAGACACAGAATTTTCCTGATGGTATTCAGAGGCTGGACGAAGTACTGAGATGTTATTGCATGTATGGGAGCAGTGGTGTGGTGCCCGGCTTATGTTCTCAAATCCCAGTGTCCCCACATTGAGCCGGGTCCCTATGGGAATACAGTGGTTTTCCCCAGTCCTGCTAGTGGTACTGCGGGACCTGAGCAGCCCCCTCCTCTCTGGGGTGCATGTCCCTGCCTTGGCAAGGAGCAGCGTGGAAGAAGTCAGCACTGCTGTTCCCTATGGCAAACCAAGCTGTGGCTAAAGGAGTATTTAGATACCCTGGGCTGCCAATTCAGAACTTTTCTAAAACCAGCAGTAAAATTTGCTTCCAATTCCTTTTTAGGAAAAGAAGGCTGTAGTATAAAGTCCCATTTTCTAGGCATTAAAAGTTTACAACCCACACCATTAAAAGCAGCATTCTGTGTCTAACTTAATGTTTGGTCTTCAGGAACAGCTAGGAGGAAAAGAGAAGGTTCCCTGTTTGTTCTACAAAACAGGAAAGTGGTTGCTTTCTATACTGTAAATATGCATTAGAAAGCTCTTATAGGCTCGTGCTGGGGATTTGATGTTTTTAACTGACTACATTCCTTACATTTTTGTATAACTGCCAAGAAAGCTAAATAAAATGGCTTTTTTAGTGTTTTCTCTAAGAATAGCCCTGCTTCTTTGTAAATATAGCAAAGGAATTGTTGATAATAATTCTTTGGGAGAATAACTGGTGTTATTGATGTTAAAAGTAGAAAGATTGCTGTTTCTCTGTCTCAGAAATACAGCTAACCAAGTGGGCTGGGACTTCAGAAAGCGTGAGCATTCCATAGCCAGTTACTGAGATTAGATTACTGGTTTCATTCCTGTGCCAGAGAAGGTGTAGAATCAGAGAAGACTGGTACTGAAGCTCAAGTGTAAAAAACCAAAAAAACCCCACCCACCCCCCAAAAAAAAGAAAAATAAAAAGAAAGATTTGTATTTTCTTTCAGAATGCAAAACTGAACTTTTTCCCTCCTTTTTTGCATTTCTCAGTTTGCAGATGGTTCTGCCTTCTGCCAACTTACCCTGTAAAGCTGGGGGTTAATCTACTCAGTCTGAGTCAAATATGCGCAATTAACACTTGGGCACCCCTAAACCTCTGCAGTGTTAGGTGGAACCCCGTCCTC